>NC_091799.1:67185000-67810000 GCF_041296235.1 Equus asinus
CATGTTGTAAGCATGAATCTTAGCTCCTGGTTGCATCTTGTACCTTTTATACAATAACCCTCACAGCTCTATGTTGGAACTCAGTATAAATTATTTATTTGAGGCTAGGACTGGGCTATGATATTAGGAAGAGAAGGATGAGGTTTGGAAAAATGAACTGAAAAATGGTGAAGCAAAGAGAAGGGAAACGTGCGTTTAGGGGTGACTGTGTGGAGTGTTGCGGAAGGGATTACTTAGGAGGCAGGAGTCAGCTGCAGTGGAGAAGTGTGGAGGGGTAGCTAAAATGGGATCACACGAGCTTGGGAGAAATGTTAGCTATTATTTGATCTCACAGTGCCTGGTACTATGTTAATGAGCCCTTAGTAGTGTTTAATGAGAAGCAAATAAGTAAGTGAATGAGTGAATGAATGAATGAATAATTTTTTTTTAATCTAGACTTCCTGCAAGCTCACTATGATTTCCACTCTGAGATTTAATGTGTATTGGTTCTATCATGCTTTCTCTCTCCTCTCCCCAACTCCTTGTCTCCTGGTTTTAATTCATTTCAGTCTTGTTTTAGATGATGTTATAATCTCTTTCCAAAATATCATGAGAATCATCATGACTTGCTGGTAAATGGCATAATAGACAAATTTCACCTTATAAAATTGCATGAGCATGTGGTTTTAACTAACAGATTGTTTTTCTTTTGGTCTAACATATAATGTGTGCACAAAATACTTAGAAAATGCTTTCTGGGTCCCTCAAGCTGTAAAGCTGTCTGTCCAGAGCTCAGAATGACCTAAAATGAATATGATGTAGTTCCATCCACCCATCTGATTAATTATGTTGCTTTGGAGGAAAGACATGGCCAAAATGTTGATTAGTTTCCTTTATTCCAAAGGTTAGTTGAAAATTTTAAAAAATAAAAATAACTAAGTCAGAAAATGTTCCTAATTAGTATGAGAAAGGACTTTTTTTAAAAAAAAACTGCAGTTTTTTCAAATATGAGAATTTGATGGATTTTTTTATTTTTTTCCAATTTTACTATGGAACTCACACATCTAAATTTCTACGACAGGATCTATACTCTCAGGAAAGTTTCCAAAATCTTTTTAAGCAGGAGTTAAACTACACAAAAATGGGCAAGTGTGAAAATGCCCCTGTGAATGTCTGAAAATATGATTCAAAATTTGTGACCCACAGCATGGTGATGTTTTAAAATGGTACAGATGAAGCATATTATTCAGTCAATTAAGGGTGTAAGGAGGTCTGCTCCAGATCCTTTGAGCTCCTGTCTATAAAGTTTACATTTTAATTGGTCAAAGTCAGCCTCTTGCACACTTCCAGGCAGCCTGACTAGTGAATTGTCTTCGACAAAACGTATCTCTAGACACCTGGAACAATGCAGAGTACACAGGAGGCCCTCAATAAAAATCATTGGAAAACTGAATAAATATGATTCATACATGGAGAAGTAGTGGAAATAAGGTTGCTAGACACTGCATGTGGAGTTGGGCAGGCAATCTCAAGCCCTTGCTATGCTGGTGCCCTCTGTATGTGTTCATACCCTGCCATGAATGGTTAGCAGTCTTTACACGTGGACAAAGCATTCTCTGCCCACGTTTCAGGATCATGGAAGTCAGAGCCATGTTTCAGGCCTCCTCCCATTTCCGGCCATGCCCAGCAAGCCTGGTAGGAGAGCTGGCACCCCCCGGCATGGCATACCAGATTCAGCTCTGTCCCCTGCCCAGCCATTGGTCTCCTATTCCTGAGATGGGGGCTGAATGGAGAAAAGAGTCCAGGAGAAGAAAAATTTAAAAAAACATCAGGGGAGAGTGTGGTGTGATATCAACTGAGAGGAAGCAGACAGGTCAGGACAGGCAGCCTGAGGGGGAAAACGTCACCTGGGCCGTTAAAATACTGCAAAATGAAATTTTATTTTTCACAGCAGTTCAAAAAACATATTTGGGAGCTACTGTTCTTCCAGAGGTGAGAGGAGCAACTCACATTAGAAGAATCTTTCTTAGTCAGATGAGTGCGTGCGTCCTTTTTAAACAAATTGGTCCAACATGCATTAGCAATGTAATCTGACCACTAAAAAACAACAGCCGCAACAACAAACCCACACAAAAAACCCCAGCAATATGCCGTAGTTCCATCCACCCATCCTCTTAGCCCCCTTGCGTGACAGAGCAACCAGCAGCCTGGAGGAGAGGACTTGGGGGAGTGGGTAAGGGTCTTCCCTCATCGCTGAGGACAGCATCCTATGGGAGGGGGCAGGGGGTGGGGGTGCTTGCTGTATTTTCAAGCTCTGCATTGCTTATCTGGTCCAGCTCTTTGGCAAAGAGAAGGACACCAACCGGGACCTTGCAGTCCCTCGACTCAGCACAAAGCTTCCTTAGATTAGTGCCCAAACTAATTTTTATGACATGTCATTCCAGTAAGGGCACTGCTGCATTTCACAGATGGGCTTCCCCCAGATAGCGACTGTTGATTGGCCGAGTTGGGATCTGGCTGGATTAGGGAAATTTAAGCTGACAGCTGGTCTTTTTGCATGAGAGCATAAAGCCCTTGTTGTTGGAGGAAGCGATGGGGGCTGGTCAGACTCCCCTGGCCAAATAGGAGGCTTGCTCTTAGCCATGGCCAACACTTCCCAAGCTAAGATGACTTTTTAAAAACAAGGATTGTGCAAATACAGTTACACTGTGCTTGCCCAAATGATCTCAGGCCCTGCCTAAAAGACCAGAGCAGACAAGAAAACAGCCCAGTGGAACATGGTGTGGAAACAAGAAACAATTTACAGAAGTCATCTCTAGGTAGAAATCCCAGAAGTCCTACTTGCAAGGAGCCTGGCTTTCCTGGAGCAATGAGTCACCTCTAAGTCTTCGCTGGAAGATTAGTTCACATTATCAGTGGGTCTTGAGCAGGGATTTAAAAGGTTTATTTAGCCAAGTAAAGACCTGGAAGTGTTTAGAAATAAAACTGCTAACAAAAGCATGTGTGTATGTGTGTGTGTGTGTGTGTGTGTGTGTGTGTGTGTGCCAGGCATTGTGCTTAGAGCTTAATGTGAATTAACTCACAGCTACCCTATGAGATGGGTACCATTATTATCCTCTCTTTACGGAGGAGGAAACTGAGGCTTAGAGAGATTAGGTAGCCTGTGGGCTACTCTGAGAGCCGACCTGCATTAATAACAGTGTTTTCCAAACTACAGGTCACAATCCATTGAAGATTATAAACTCCATTTAGTTGGCGACAACTAGACTTTAGGAAAATGGAATAGAAAAAAAATCAGAGTGCATTACATATAGTAAGAGTAAGAATTGTTTCATTATCCTTTCAATTCAGTTATATACGTGCTACACGTTATCACTTGCAATATAAAATATAGTAGCCTGACATCTAACTCCATGGATTAGTTTTGCCTGTTTTTGAACTTTGTGTAAATGAAATGATGTAACATGTATTCTTTCATGTCTTTTGTGTCTGGCTTCTTTTACTCAACATTATTTTTGAGAGAACCATCAATATTGTTGTCATTTGCTCATTCTCATTATCATATTGTATATAACACATATATTACATATTATATGACCACATGTAACTTTTTAACCAGTTTCCTGCAGATGACATTTGGGTTGTTTCCCCTTTTTACATTTACAGATAGCACTGCTATGAAATTTCTAGCATATCTTTTGGTAGACATACGTACACATCCCTATTGGGTTTGCACCTAGGAGTGGAATTGCTGGGTCTTCCGGTGCTGGGAAGTTCAGCATTAGTGGTTTTTTCAAAATAGTTCTATCAATTTAAATGTTTTTCTTGAAGTGAATCGTGGTCAAAGAGGTTTGAAAAATACTGATTTGTGACTTCTATGGGAAAATGCTTTCTTCAGGGTACAAATACAGAAATGTTTATGTATACATCTACCCTCGATCCTCTTTTCTTCCTGCTCGCACCCTCCATCTATAATCCTGAACAAGGCTGAGGAGGTGGGGTGTTGTGGGGGGAGACTGCAGTTTCTGAAACAACTTCAGAACAGAAGTGTGCACCTGTCGGGTGTGCAATAGCTGGCTGCCCAGTAACAGGTCCTGCTCTCTGTGACTCGGAGGAACCCTCCTGACACCCCTGTAACCTTCCGCCAATAGTCAACCCTTAGACATCCAGGACACTAGGGAGACCACCCGGGTCCCTAGGCCACTGCCCTGCATCCTGTCCTTTGAAGCTGACCTCATCCATTAGAGCACTTGCTCTCCCGCAGCCCTCGCCTTCCAGAGGTAAGACCAAAGGTGGTAGAGGCAACCCCCAAAATCCACTTGAAAGGCTGGCCAATGAGTGAGTTTTTCATGATCTAAAAGGTTATGAAGTAAAAGAGAGACTGAGCCTGCGGCACCAGAGAGGCCTGTCGTTAGAAGGAGGGAGAAACAGAGCAAACACATATAACTCACCCTGCCCAGGGTGCTGAGAACTGGAGACCGCCTCCCTGCCTTTTTCACCCTGGCGGTAATGAGCACAGGGGACATCATTCTCTGTCTAGACAGTGTCCCGTGGCACAGGGCCGCCCTATGACAAGTCTCCTGAAGGTCCTACTCTCACTTCCCTCCTGACGGAAACACTCAGGCTGGCCCAGCTAACCTCACTAAGTGCCCACACCCAAGAACTGCCCGTAGGGGCGGCCTCTCCCGGTCCCCTGTGCCCCCAGCCCAGAGCCTTCTCCGGGAGCCCACAGAGAGCTGGAGAAGAAGGAGAGCATCAGGGCCACTGCGTGTGGGTGTGGAGCTTGGCCTGAGGGGACAAGTGGGGCTGCTTCTGTCAACTGGAGGGGCCCAGTCATCCCAGAGCTGGCCCTTGTTCTAACAGCCACAGAGGCTCCAAGAGGGTGGAAGGGGGCTGATTCCTCCAGTTCTCCCAGAAACTGCACACCAAGCCCCTTCACTACGTTTCTGCACTCAGAGGCTGCCTCTAAGCAAAGAGAGGGGCAGCTGCAGGGTTGGCACATCGCCTGCCGTAAATGAGGCCATTCAGAAAGGCGGCTCAAGACAGGTAGACCCTAGCCACGTGTGGCTTCAGGCACTTGAAACACGGCTGGTCCAAATGGAGATGTCCTGTAAGTATAAAATACACAGTGGATTTCAACGGATTAGTTAAAAAATGTAAAATATCTCACTAATAATTTTTATATTGTAACATGTTGAAATGATAATATTGGGGATACACTGAACTAAAGAAATAATAATATTATTAAAATTAATTTCGTCTATTTTACTTTACTTTTTTAAAAAAAATGTGGCTATACATCATTTAAAATTACATATGTGCCTCCCGTTGTATTCCTTTTGAATAATGCTGCTCGAAATCAGACCACCTGGGCTTAAGCAATTGCTCTCTCTCGGGAAGTAGCTGAACTTCTTTGTGTCTCAGTTTCCTCCTCTGTCACATAGGAACATTCATGTGCCTCCCCGATAATGTTGTTATAAATAAACATGTTCTTATACATAAGTGTCGCAAATGGTGCCTAGCACAAAATCAATGTTAGATATTACTACTCTTATCATCCCTGGTCCTCTATGAAAAAAAACCAACAACTTCAATACTTCTACCCTCCTCTCCAGGGAAACTCAGTGTAGCCAGCTTCAGTCAACATAGGTGGAATCAATCATTTGCACTCCTGAGATGCTTACAAGATTAATGATTGTATGTCTGGGAATGTCTGTCCTTTGATACAGGTGCCATACAGAGACAGGATTCATGCTGCCCTTTATGTTGAGCTAGATCCTGACCCACACCCTTGACGAAACCAGATTGTGTCCTATTCTCCCCAACCCGGAGAATGCTGGGAAGAATTTTCCCTATGGTGACGGGCCAGTGATGCATAGCTGCTGTGGAAATATGCCCCCGTTTCTAGTGTTTTTAATTTATCGGAACACTGTGATCTTAAAAAAAAAAAGTCATGATTAAATTTGGAAATAGATATACTTGTTAAGAAAGAAATTGGAATCCATCTGGAACCCAAGAATATTTCATCTAAATCTTGGGCTTACATATAATAGTCCGTTATGGATGTTTTTCCCCCTGAACTGTATGTAAGACCCTTGCTTTGAGCTACAATGGTGCCTGTTGTTCTCAACTCATTGAAAAACAAGTTCTGATCTTTTCCTTTTAAAGTATTCTGTTTCCAAATGCTTGTCTTGTTTAAAAAAAAAAAAAAAAGGACAAAGAAAGGAGAAAAAAGCATATCCTGGTGCCATGAATTGGAGGCTGCATTTTTTTCCAGTTAATGGCACATTATTTACTTTCTAGATGTGCAAATGAGTAATGAGTCCCTCGGGGGAAAGATAGTATTGAAGAGCAAATAAATTCCATGGATGAGATCCACAGAATTTTAAAAAATGATTGTAAACTCATGCTTTCAGCTAATAATAGTAAGGGTTTTGTTGAAAGATAAGAGCACTGAATTGAATTACACAACTGGGGAAAGAGAAATGCATTTCCATAATTCACTTTGAATTGCAGAGGTTTGATTTCTATGTTCTGTTGTTCTGGTTTCAAAAAAAAAAAAAAAAGCCTAAATTATAAGGAGAATGATTTTATAGAGAAGGCAAAGTTCTTTTCTGTGAGATTCATAAAGCCAGGATGTTGGTTTTTTTCCTCCCACTCTGGGCATCACAAATTGCTTCTGTGATCCTGGTAAAATATCTCCAGAGACTTATTAGCAACAGGCATGGCTAATTAACACAGCCAGGGAATGAGGCGCCTTCCCTGGGTTCCTGAACCCTTTAATCCTGAGCAGGACCCACACTTCTTTGCGTGTCCCCAAGGCCATTAAGTACTTATCAGAGATCCAATTACTGTAGATCCGGCCAAAAGGCAAAGCCAGACAAGGAATATTGAATTGGACACTGTTCTTGAAAGTTTAAAAATTAGAATGGCTATGACAACTCAGGAAATGGTGTCATTTATGCAAGATTTTGAAGGAGGTAGTCAAAGGAAGACCTAAGGGAAATGAAGACAGACTTGTGGCGTGACTTAATTGGAGATGGAGGGACAATGAAGTGACCCGTTCAGGTCCATCCAACTTTACAGCTATACCACGACTGGTGGAGTGCCATTATCTTTACTGACCCTTTGGTGTCACATGAATTTAACTTCATTACCCTAGACTCAGACATTTTGTCTCTACACGATATGTAATAATGAGTTAGTACATATTACATGTGACATATAATATTAAACTGCAAATGGAAACTACAGAAGCACTATTCCTACCTGAATGGTTTTTGAAAATCAGAATGCCATTATTTCATTAAAGCATTAAAGAAATAATTTGTAGTATCTCCGTTGACAAAATAGAGAATTGTACCGTTGTTGGATTTTGTAGCTGATGAAACAAGCTACCCACAGAGACTGACATAATTTGGGGGTTGTCCCGAGGGTGCAGTTCTCACCCATCTCTGTCCTCTCCAGTACAGAGGGCAAGCTTATCAAATTTAACCTGGCCCAAAGCTGAAAGGAATAATAACTAAGCCAGATAACAAAATCAAGTTTTATTTTTTGAGAGGAGAGGGAATTACAAAACTACATTTAACAAATTTAAATGCAAAGACGTTTAGAAAGCCACCTTCGCAAGTTCCTGGTGAGGGCAATCTGTTTGGCACCGTTGATGTGAAAAGGACCTGAGGGCTTTGTGTTTCGGCCCAGTATTCATAGAAAACATGAAGCAGCTGAATTAACAAAAGAATAAAACTCTAGTGGGGTGGCAAGATTCTAGCACACTTTGTGCTTGTTACACCCCATCTGGAGTGGGGTTTTCCTTTTTAGACACCACATTTTATGAGACACAAGGTATGATCAAAAGAAAGTGACCAGAATGATATTATATAAGGAACAGAAAGAAGCAGAGAAGAAAGGACTTTGGGGTTGGCATAAGAGTTGTCTTCAGATTTTCCAAGGGGCATCGAGTTGCAGAGATAATACTAGGATCTATCTGGGAGCGATGTGTGCTCTATAAAAGCAGAGCGTTCACAGGAAAGCAGCAGGTTCCTAACACATATCCTTTGCATGTGTGCTAGCTTTCCAGGCAGCCACACCTGCCCACCGGGGGTTGTAAGCTTCTGAAAGGCAGGGGCCTCCTCCTCTTTGGCAGCCCTGCACCCCTCATCTGCTCCCTCTGGGCTGCTTCAACGCCTGCAGAGGCTTTTACCATATTAAGCATTTTGATGCCTATACGTCTTACATTAACTATAATTTTTAGAAAAAAATGAAATAGTTTTTAAAATAAAATAAACCTGCTTTTGAAATTATTTGGCTATGAAAACTAATTTCATTTATAAGTAGAATATTTGGGAATCTTTGAAAAGTGAGAAAATCTGCCTAAAAATTGCTTCCAAATGTAATGGGATTTTTAAATGTCTGCAATTAGTTAAGTTGATGTCATGTTGCTGGTTGACATTTAATTAACTGTTTATTAATTTTGTGTTTACAGGGTTGTAAGATATATATATATGTATCTATATAATTTCTATATACATTATAATATAAATATATCAGGTCTAGTGTTTTCATCATCCTTTTCAAGGCTCAAAGGTCCCGGGCACGGTACCCCTGATGAAAAGTGGATAAAAGATCACCGCCTGCCTCAGTGTCTGTTACATAGTAAGTTCTCAGGAGGTATTTGCCAAATCAGTTAAAATACACCAATTTATCAAATAGAAAACAAAGATTTCTAGTTCATTTCTCTGCTAAGAGCTTGAGAGGGGGCATTAACAGGAGAGTGGGATGGGAAGGGAGGGCAGCAGCTGCCCTGGAGTTTCTGGTGGATCCCTCTTGCCAAGAAAAAGTGCATCCTAATCTGGTGGTTAATTGCAGGTGTGATCATGCCCAGTGCTGCACCAGGGACATCGCATGTTAATAGCAGGAAGTGTGCTGTGATCAGAGGAGCAAACTCCCATTTATTCCAGGAGTTGAGTCACTGATCTTCTAAAAAGGGAGGATTCTAAATATACTGAAGGGGGGAGCTAGTGCTGGATACTGGGGAGGGTGTCTTGTTGCTGGTCTTTTCGAAAAAAGGCAACAGATTAAGCAGTGGATCAAAATATAAGTGAAAGACTTGCCCACCAAGTTAAAAAGCAAAAAAGAACCGAACTAAAATAAAAATAGCTCCAACTCAGAGATCAAGAGGACCATTTTGTACAACGAAAGAATAGAAGTGGTCCGCTTACACTGCGCCAAGCCACTAGCTTGAAGTGCATCTTTGTGCCGATAGCCGAGAGTCTGAAAGGCTTCATTATGAAGAAGTTAATGCTTGACAGCGGCCGACTCCACCACAGCAAAATTGCCCGCCTTCGAAAGACAGCCTCCTATGAGTCTTGGGTTAATTACTCAAATCTCCAAATTATCCTTCAGGGAAAAAAATGAAGCATGCAGAATTAAAAGCAGATCTGTAGCTGAGATTATGAAAAGGGAGTGGGTTCCTTTCCATGTTAAAAAATGATTATTTCTATTGCAGGAACCGCAAGAGGGGAAAGGGAAAAAAAACCTGTCCATGAACCAAGCAGGCAGTAAAGGGCTGGCAGCTGTACAGCCCAAGGGGAAAACAAAATCTGCTCGTATAACTACTTACAAGGCAGTTTTCTCTAAATTTCCAAAACAAGTCACCCCAAATCAAATTGCTTGAGAAGAATGGGGGTGCTGAAATAGAAACACCCCAAGTCTTGTTGCTGAAGAATATTTTTCACAAGGCACCATTTTCTAAAATAGCTGAATGTGCTACATCAAGCTACCTACTATCTACTGAAAATAAAATAACTACTTAAAAACAATTTCTCCCTCCATATATACACATATTTATTTCCTAACCCCACTTCCCATTTAAGGATGTAAATTTATTTTAAAGTAATTTGCTTTTGTTGAGAATCATCACCACCACCACCAAAACCTTTCATTTTTTTTTTCCTGCTTTTTTTCCCCATCAATCATGGCTGTCAGAGGCTCCCAAAACTTTATAAGAGAAGTATTTCTCAAACTAAGGTAGGTCCCTGCGCATGGTCTTGAATGGGGGTAGGGGGGTGTCCATGAATTATAAGAAATTTTAAAAATTCTTAATTTGGTGTTTTCATTACGGTGATATTTTAAAATTTTATTTTTCTCAGTTAGAAAGGCACAACTTCTCTTCTGCAGTGGTAATTTGCAACTGCACGGCAGTTTCATGGAAGAAGGCTTCCGTTGTTTAATTTAGTTTCTCAAATAGGGTCTATGAATTTATTCTCGGGGGTAGGAGAAAAGTTTTATTCCTTTAAAAAGACCCTTATGGTTCAAAGTTTGAGAAAGAGAGCTCCAAGGACATTAACATCTGTTTCGCCAGCAGCTGGCCCTCTGTCTCACCAATACATATCTGCTACTCCTGAGGCAGGTTATTCAGGTCACCTGCAAGGACTTCAGGTATTAGGTAAGAATTCTTTTTAAAGTCAGACCAATAAGTGTCTCTTCAGCCCTGGGCTGAATAAACTATAGACAAATGGTAGGTCATTATGCCTGGCACAGAATATTAATGCTAATATCATATTTAGTCTTATTGTTCATCTCTTTATTCCCCAATCCTATCCTCTCTCCAGAGCAGACCTGGGTCCTCCGTATTTATAGTGGCTGAGAGAATGTGGGCGGGGCACTGGGCAAGCTACAAGGTTTGCCAGATGCTAGAACAATTTGACCTCCTATCAACTTCTCCAAGCCATTTGGGGCCAACTGCTAATTAACTCATTCACAGTGTTTTTTCTTTCTTTTTTAAAAAAATTGTGATAAAATATATCTAACATAAAATTTACCATTTTAACCATTTTTTAAGTATACAGTTCAGTGGCATTAATTACATTCACATTGTTGTGCAACTATCACCACCATCAGTCTCCAGATCTTTTTTCATCTTCCCAAACTAAAACTCTATCCCCATTAAACAATAGCTCCCCATTTGCCTCTGCCTCAACCCCTGGCAACCAGCATTCTACTTTCTGCCTCTGTGAATTTGACTACTCCATCACAGCCTTTTTTGAATAATGCTCTGATTCCTAGATCAAGGTGAGCCAGGAAAACTGTATGGTCCTTCCCGTGATCTTCTTTGGACAGGGGAGTTACCTGAACCCCAGTTCTTGGGTGCAGTTCCTTGACATCTGAAATGGTTCCCCACCATTGTCTCCTGAATTCTTATGTTGGCCCAACTAGGAGGACTGATTTGTTTGCAAGGCTGCGCTGCCTCTAAATGACCCACAAAGGAAGTGCACTGTACACCAACACAAAAATGGAGCTGCTTTTCCTCAAGCTTGTGGAGCAGCTATTTACAATTGTTCTGCCCTAGAAGCCCTGGTTATGTCAGGTTGCAATTTGATATGGGTGGATTAGAGATCCCAGTCTCCTTTTTTCGCAGCCTAGCTTTCAAAGGATTCCTCTGGCCCATGCAAAGCTGAGAACTGATAAGAATGGCACTACCATGATCTTTGTTTTGGAAATGGGCTACTGGATGGAGTGCTGTTTGTTAACATACAGTCTGGGATAGCAGCAGGGATGGTATGAATTTCACTTTTTCTTACTCTCTGCCATTGATTATTGAAGGTCACCCTGTTCTATGCTAAACTCTGACTTGATGAGACTGGATGACGTAATCCACCTTCGTGATCAAGATACACTGCATGCAAACTAAGATTTAAAAGCTCATGTTACAGTTAATGAAAAATGAGGGGGCACCCTCATTTTTCTTATTCTTTTTTTCTTCTAGTTTCTAAAATTTTTCTTAAAATTTTCTTATTCTTTTTTTTTCTCCCCAAAGCCCCAGTACATAATTGTGTATCCTAGTTTTATGTCCTTCTAGTTCTTCTATGTGGGACGCCACCCCAGCATGGCTTGACGAGCGGGGCTAGGTCTGCGCCCAGGATCCAAACCAGTGAACTCCAGACCACTAAAGCAGAGCGCTCGAATTTAACCACTATGCCACCAGGCCAGCCCCAATTTTCTTTTCCTTAAGAGACTTCCAATTTTTTTTATACCACCTTATTGAATGAACACCCCTCCAAAGACCCTCTGCTTGATCTCCCCTATCTCCACATCTCTGTTTTCATTTGTTGTTGATTGACAAGGGAAGTGATACCCAGACAGTTTCCGGGGTGGGGAGGAACAGAGGAGGTAAATTGGTTGAGGGAGATACTGAACGAAAGGGAAACTGTAACGGAAGCAGAACCATGCATGTTTTTTTTTTCTTACACATTTTATAAATAATATGCCAACCCATATGGGAAGAAGGGGCATCTTATAAATAAAATGAGCCATTAGAGAGAAAAACCTTGTAGCTAAGAAATAAGATCCATTTAGTTATGTAAATCATTGCATTAACCATCAGGCATCCATGCAATATATTTTACTTAATCCCGACTTTGCTTTAAGAGCAATAGACCAGAGTCTGAGGACCTGGCTCCTAGGGTAAGCCAGGCCACCAACTTGCTTCATTACCTTGGTCAAGTCAAAGAGCCTCTTTGAGCTTCAGCTTTCCTCTGTATGTAGCAGAAAAAATAACATCTGTCCCCTGTCTGCCTTGAATTCGTATTATGCCACTTCACATATAAGGATTTACAATAGTATGCTTCCATTTATTCCTTCCCATTCTTTATGCTATTATTGACATATATTTTGCTTCCACATATTTTATAAACCCCACAATACATTTTTATTATTTTTATTTTCAAAAACAGTGTCTTCAAAATAAATTAAGAAGTGAGCAAAAAATCAGTTATATTTACACACATAATCATCACTTCTGGCACTTTTCATTCCTTTCTATAGATCTGAGTTTTCACCTGGTATCTTTTCCCTTCAGCCTAAAGACCTTTCTTTAGTGTTATTTTTATAGTGCAGGTGTGCCATGACAAATTATCTCAGGTTTCATTTTCTGAAAATATCTTCAATTTCACCCTCATGTCTGAACAGTATGTTCACTGGATATAAAATTCCGGGTTGACAGGTTTTGTTTTATTTTTTCCTCTCAGCACTTTAAAGATATTATTTCATTGCATTCTGAATTGCATTGTTTGCAATGAGAAGTTAACTGTCAGTCATATTGATATTATCCTATGTGTAATATGTCTCTTTTTTCTGAATGCTTTGTAAATTTTTTCTTTGTCTTTGGTTTTCAGCAATTTGACTTTAATATGCCTAGATATAGTTTTCTTTGAGAGTTGTTGAGTTTCTTGGACTCCGTTTTTGGATCTGTGGGTTGATATTTTTCAAAATTTTAAAAATTTTCAGCCATTATTTTTTGAAATGTTTTTTCTGCTCAATTCTTTGTCTCCACTCCTGCTAGGACACCAATTACATGTATATTAGATCTGTTGGTATTATCCAACAGGTTATTGACTTCTTTTTCAGTTTTTTTGCTCTCGTTCATTTTTACTTTGAATTATTTTTGTTGACTAGTTTTCAAGTTTACTGATCCTTTCTTGGGCAGTGTCCCATTTAGTGTTAATTTCATCCAGTGATCTTTACTTTTTAGAGATTATAGTTTTTTGTCTCTAGAATTCCATTTGGTTCTTTTTTAGATTTTTATTTCTATTTCTAGAGTTTCTACCTCTTTACCCAACATAATCACCTTTCTCAGTAAATGATTTAATGTTTATAATAGTTGTTTTAAAGTCATTATCTGCTTATTCCAGTAACTGTGTCATCTAGAAATCTATTTCTAATGATGGTTTTTTTCTTAAATATGGTTTATATTCTTTGGCTTCTTGGATGTAATGTAATTTTTAAAATTTATTTTTGGATATTGTATATGAATGAACAGTGGATACCAAAGTATAAACTTGGTTTGCTTTTATTTCCCAAAGACTGTAAGACGTTCCTTTCTGTGGTGGTAACCAGGGGGAGGAGTTGATAATTCAGATTTCTTCTTGTGTTGGGCTGGGCCTGGGTTGGGTCACAGCTTTAACTATATAGAGTACACCTGTGTTCAGCCCAACCTCCACCATCCCATCTCCCATCTGCTATTTAACCTTGTCAGTAGTGGAGCTGGGTGAGAATTGGCTGAAGTTTCAGATGTTTCTAGTTTACCTTTGGATTAAATTTAGGCAGCGCTCCAGAATGTGCAGAGTTATACAAGTTCTCTCTGCTCACCATTCATTGCCCCAACTGCTATTTTCCTCAGCAAACTTCAAGGGGTGGGGCATTATCAGGAGGAGAATTGTTGGTCCAAGTGCTCTGTCCTCGCTCCTCCAGACTCCAGTCCTTCTAGCCAGACCACATTGTTCTGCAGAGCTTAGCCAATTTCCCTCCATCCCTGAAAAGTCTCTCCATCTGTACCCAGTTTCTGCCTGACCCGTACCAGGTGCGTACCCGAGGTATGGAAGCTGTCATAGCTCCTTGCTCACTTATAAAAAGCTTATTTCTCTTGGAATTAAGCTCATCAAGGCTTGATTGGATCCATCCATCTTCCCGTGACCTGTAGAAAAGTATAATTTTTATTTTATCTGGGGTTTTTTGTTGTTAATAAAGGAGTGACAGTCTTTAGCATCCTTCTACATCCTGACCAGAAGCAGAAGTCTCAAAGGAAGAGGATTGTTACGTAAACACAATGCTCTGGACTGGCGCATCACTGTGTGACCCCGGTGTCTGAGAGGTACTCATTTGGGAAGACTGTCTACTCTCAGCAGGGAGCTATTTTATTTGTGTAGAGATTGGAATATTACCTCAAGCTTTCTCCTGTCTGGTTTGCATCTCTGGCCAAAGCTACCCCTTGTATCTTTCCATGTTTTCCCTTCATCTAGCCAGTCTCTGATTTTTAAAGCAAGATGATTTGTAGTAAGTATGTAGGTTTATCTAACTGTAAAAGCCCAGGGGAAATCTGCAGAGCTGTGTTTCTGCTCTATCAGAAACAGATGCTTATTGCTGTGGTGGAAAAACAGGCTGAATGTCTGCTTCTCAAAAATACTGTACTCTGGGCCTGAAGTCGCCCTTAGGACATCTCACAAAACCTTTCGAGGCCTCAGTCTCCTGGTTTCTAATATGAGGTTTGCACTAAATGATCTCTAAAGATCTTCCGGGTCTAAATCTCAGATACAGGCAGCTCTAGATCCTCTTAAGAGTTTCAAATGACTGAGTCAATAAAATTGACCAAAGCAGTGCATGCTGTTGCTCTTTAAGTCGCCCTACTTCTGATTTGGCTGGACCTGTGGCTAGAACTGGCCTGACCTGGTCTTAGACTGGTGAGTGGTCCCATCCTTCTATTACCTCTTTTTTCCTCTAGCCCTGGGGATACAGAATAGGAAGCAGTCTCTAAGTCCTGTCAAAAAAAGTTTTCCCAGACTAGAGTCAAATCACCAGATATCAATTATTCTCTTCTGGTTTGAACCTCCTTATACCAGAAAAAATCAACCGAAAAATTCTAGCATCCCTTGAAGATTTAAAAATATCATTTTTGTTCAAATAAGCAGAATACTTTTTTTAACATCATAGTAATAACACTATAGTACCCCCGAGATATGGTACAAAAACTTAGGTAAATTCCTGAGTGATAGTTCATAAGAGGCACTTCAGGAAAGCCAGGGAATAAGAGCTGCACCCTTAATATTTCAAGGAATTCGTCACTATTGCCAACTGCTATGCTTTCCCACACACCTCTCTTTCTCCCATGAATCCTCAGTTCTGCTGGGACCTTATGAAGCTCTTAATAATCAAATAACAATAACTCTTTCTAGGTACTTTATGAACCCTAGATTTTAAAAAGCATATGTGCACACCTTATCTCACAGACTCATGAAAGTCTTTTGATGATAGGATACTGGAACTGGCCATGGATCTGGTCCAAAGTGACATCACTCATGGAATTCAATCGAGTCAGCAAAATTAAGGTTCTGATTTGTGCTGGAGCGAGTGTGAATGACTGACACAAGCTGTCAGTTAAAATTTGACTGTGGCATGATTCGTTGCAGAACATGAGATTATTAGAGATATTCTGAATAAAGAAAAGTCTTCCAAGGTGAGATATCTTTGGAAAATGATCCTCCACTCTTGAAGAATCACAATGGACACTATTTGTTAATATTTATTAATGGCTCTTCAATAAAGAAAATTATTTTCATTTTTGTTCAGTCCAACTATTCCCAAAATTGTTTGATTATAAAAATTTTTGTCCTACTTTAGAAGCACTGGAATCCCCTGAGGTTAAATTAACCCGACAAACCCTGAGTCAGAACCATATATGGAAGTGCTGCCAAGTGTGTTCTTACGGGATTCTATCTCACGTGTGAAGGCATCTTCATTCAAGCACAGGGGTAGACATGGAATAGCAGAGTGGCTCTGTCAGATGGATAGATGGTCAAGAGACGCTGTGGCCCCTAAAGCTTACCCCTCTCTCTCTCTTCCACAGTTAACCTTGCAGACGTAATCTTAGGGCTACATTTTTCACAGATGTATGAATTGACAAAGCCAAGATAAATAACACTCTAAACGTAAATGAAAAAACTCGCCTACTGCTGCTCTGTGCCTAATGCAAAAGTCCTACACTTCATCACTTTTGTAAGTAGCTATTCCTACCTGGGCTTCCCAGGGGAATAAGAAACCATTTTGTTAACTGTTGTGCTCTATAACTCAGGAGATATAATTTATGAGCTGTTCCAGAGGCCAAAAGGAGAATTGTCTCCAGCAGAAGATACAGTGCTTTAAGAGCAGTGAAATTCCCTCTCTGTAGCAAAAGGAAAAAGCAGATATTGAGTCTCAGAATCTATTAACAAAATATATTAAGTGCACATGTACTGAGGTGATAGCTAATGTGAAAGTTAGCCTAAGTTGCCTATTGATGTTTTAATGTTTGGACTAGTTTGCTTCTTTCCCATGTCACTCTCCCACAGTTAACCTTGACTCTGTTGTTGACCTAACCTGAGCCTCGCATACTTTCTGCTACGTCAGGAAAAGGTTAGGAATTTATAAAGCAAAGTAAACAAACCTCCAAGATTGGTGACTGTAATAGTTACTTCCCTGTTGGGAATTCTGATTCTAAAACAAACCAGGAGATCGGGCTTGTATATGGCAGGCGTCTTGTAAGTCCACAGCACAGTTTATGCACAAGGCCCTGAAGGGGAAAATTGGCAGGAATGGGACCCGTTCGCAGTATTCAAATGGCCAGTCTGTCCCCGACCCACACATTTCTGGACACATATCTTGAAATGAATTAAACATACATTGACAGGATATTAAATTGCTTAGATACAAGCAATTTAGAGAGAAACGAGAAAAGAGAAGCATGGAGAACATATCTGTAAACACAGTTCTAAACAGTACAAATGACCTTTTTGATCTCTGATAGGTAATGATTTATTGGAAATATTAATACAGCCCAGGGATTATTGTAAAAGTAGAGAACTTATATTGTCTATCAGAATGAATCTATGTATTTAGTCCCATGAGTGGAGAATGGCTATTTTTATTTCAACAAAGACAAAAGCAATTAAACTTTGCATCTTTGCAAACGTAGATTAGTATTTGAGTACCTGGGTTAGCGTGAGTCCTGAGCAAGCTGATGAGAGATTTTCAGGGCGAAATTCATGGGTCTGTTGGGATTGTCTATTTCGATGACAGGCATCCCTTTGTTTTATTTGTACTAGCTATTCTCAATATGTAGGAAGGCCAAAAACTGCTGGATGATTAGTTACCAGGCCTTAAGTAAAACTAGTTGAAGTAAACAGTGTAATTCTGCCAGAAAGTATTTCTTCTTCTACAAAAGTACCTCTTCCCGTGTTCTGGCTGATGTGTTTAATTCTACAATTAGAAATATGTTACCTTGGGTTAAGACATCAGTCTCTATTAAAGAGTAAACAGGAGAGCTATTGCAGTGCATTAAATCATTTCTGACAACTGGAAAATAGGTCAATGTATTGCAGTAAACTCTTCAGTTATTGAAACTCAGGGAGAATGAATTTGCCAGATCCTTTCCTGCAATCAGCCTTTGCCAGGGGACAGTAGAGTGATCTTTAGAGCAGTGAATGCTGAGGAACTCCCAGCAAGGGGAGGTGAGAACACCCAAGACCATCTTTCCTGTTTTCATTTTTCCAACGGGGCTTATTATAAATACTCTTTTCCTCCCATTTTAAAAGTTGACTCTAAAGAGTCTCTGTGGTTGTGTTTACATTTTTAGAACCATCATATTCTCAAATCTTCTCAAATAGCAGCACTATGCTCACTTAAGAAACTCCTGAGATTGCCTTAGCATCATTCAGCCCAAGGTTTCTGTACTCCTGGATACCGCCATTCATTCAACAAATACCTGAGGATGCTAAGACACTTCCGTAGTCCTCCTGCCTGGAGTGGGAAGACAAACTTATTAGCAATGCATTGCTGTGTTTATGACCTCAATACCTAGTTCTCTCTGAAATCACCATATATGGCTCTTTAAATGTTTGTCTTTTTTTTCCTTCCTCTTCTTCTCCCCAAAGCCCTCCAGTACATAGCTGTGTATTCTAGTTGTAGGTCCTTCTAATTCTGCTACATGGGACGCCACCTCAGCATGGCCTGATGAGTGGTGCTAGGTCCACACCCAGGATCCAAACCCGTGGAACCCAGGGCCACTGAAGTGGAATGCACAAATTTAACCTCTTGGCCATGGGGCCGACCCCTCTTTAAATGTTTTATTTGTTTTGTTTGGAAAGTGCAACCTTTTAAGTTAGACTATTTGCAGCTTAAAGAAAAATTCAGAGGTTTTCCTAGGATCCATTGGGCTTTCTTGTTGACCATCAAATCAACAATAAGCAAATAAACATGATTCTAAGAAATTTATTTTGAGATTTGATTACATACAGACTTACATATAAATTCAACTTCACGATGAGTTGACCCATGTGCATTGTCTGTGAAAAAGTTTTGCAAAGACCAGAAGAATTTTCTTGCCTACTGACTGGACTCAGCTCCCTCTGGGAGGAAGCCACAGCCTTGCATTCTTCAGGTGTGGTGCCAGGTGGGCTGGACACTGAGGACTCCCAGGAGTCCTCTTGCTAAATGTCCTGGTTTAGAACTCATTTGGCAAATGTGGTTCCCATTTATGGAAATAATTCACAACTATGCTGTATTTTTTATTTTTGCAAATATCAAAAAGCACAGCCTGAGAAGGAAGAGTAAATTTGAAGCCTGCTTGATTGATGAAAAAACTCGGGCTCAGGTATTACATAACCAGAACTATCCACTGGGCCCAGAGCTAAAATCACAGCTTTAATGGAAACTAACATCAGCAGGACCTAGAGCCACACAGTTTCCCACCCAGACTTTTGGTTCACGTCCAACAAAGAGGGCTTCATCCGTGAAGGTTGCAGGCTGATGAATTCAAGTAAGGGTGAGAAACCTTACGGCTAAGTGTACCTACCTGGTAAATAGTGGACTGCCTCAATGACTTTTGGAAATTGATCTTGTGTTCTTGTAATACCCTAAAGAATTAGAAGTCACCTGGTTAAGGGTGATCTCGAGAAGACTTGGGCATTTTAAAAATTGTGTCATGAGATAGAATTCTTTTTAACTTTATTTGTAAAATTAGCTATATTTACCTAAGTAGGTATATACCTAAATTTGTACAATTTTATTCTTCCTTTGGTCATGGAGACAACATATTTTAATTGTCCTTTGGACTGGAATGATTTGGGGAGAAATTTTTCCAACATGGATGATCTTTTAAGCCAATGTTTGCCTGCCACTTTTTCAACTTCCATTAGGTTCAATTTGTAATCTCAACTGTAAATTGGTCCTATTGCTATTCAGAATGTCTTTATGTCAGAAGCAGACTAAAGTGCCAGGCTGATTTGAGGGAAAAATAGTTTTATCCCTGAGGCAAAACTTGTAACATTCTCCATGTCTTCTTCCCAGCCTGAATCATTCGTTTACTGCAATATGTTGAGTACCTAACAATTACTTCCTGGAAATTTATGTTTTTCTTAACATATAAAGGTGACGAACAGTTATTAGTCCATCATCAAGATTAAAATGTTTTTTCTTCTAGCCTCAATGGTAGCACCTAGTACTATTTTCAAGATTGCTGCCTAGGAAGGCAGCGTTTGAAGCCACGAAAGAGAGAAACTGAGTGATCCGTACAACCACCAAACCCATGACCTTTCACTCATCGTGGTCTGGCCAAATGAATTTTCTTGGAAAAAACACAAGCCTTTTATACAGTGCCTTTAACTGTGGTTTATCGGTAGAGATTAAATTATGGAACCACTAGCTATATCACCAAATTTAGTCAAAGCACTTACAGTGAACTCTCTCTGATTCAGTAGTACTGAATTCCATTTTATTTTTTCCAATTAAAAAAAAGAATGTCTCAAGCATGACTAGAAAAGGAGAGAGGGGGAAACCAACCACTGGATCTTTCTAATATCTGGACAAACCTCAAAGGACTTTTCAGATTATAAAATATATGTATAGCTGGTTTGATTTCTGTGTAAGTAGGTGTGTATATACTTTAAAGCCTGAGGACTTGGAGCTGGAGATGACAGAAAAGAAAGCATTTGTTCCAGGGGTGGACAGCAGGCTCTCTTTGTTTGTCCTGTGTGGTCCAGTTCCTGGCACTTCCCTTGACTGTGACAAATTCCAGTGGCTCAGACTTCGATTAGGCTTCTGAGCTTTTACGGTTCGTGTGTTGAAAAGTCTGTTTCTCTTGCCGTTTTCCTTCACTCTGGTTCTAATTCCTATGTTGCAGTCTGACAGTACAGCAGGAAGAGTAAAAAGAATTACACTTTTGAAGCTCTGTTGCCTAACTAGGCTTTGCACAAACTGGGTTGGTGATATGTTCTCTAGACACCACCCAAAACACAGGATGGTCTCGTCATGAATGGCTACTTGCAGAGATGGGTTTGCCTAGTTTTAGCCAAAAGATGAATGGAGGTTTCTGTGTAGCTTATTTTTTTTATTTGGGTAAATTTCATATACATAAAATTCACCATTTTAACCATCTGAAACTGTTCAATTCAGTGGCTTTTAGTACATTCACAACATTGTGCAACCCTCACCACTATCTAGTTCCAGAACATTTTCATCGCTCCATAGGGAAACCCCAAGTCCCTTAAGCAGTTACTTCCCATTCTCCATTTACCCCAGCCCCTGGCACTACTAATCTGCTTTCTGTCTCTATGGACTGGCCTATTCTAGATATTTCATATAGATGGAATCATACAATATGTGGCTTCTTTCACTTAGCATAATGTTTGCAAGTGTGTCCATGTTGTAGCATGCATCGGTACTTCATTCCTTTTTATGGAAGTATAATATTTTATTGTATGGATATACTACGTTGTGTTTATTCATTCATCAGTTGATTGGCATGGGCTGTTTAGACCTTTTGGCTACTGTGAATAGTGCTGCTGTGAACATTCATGTACAAGTTTTTGTTTGAGCATCTCTTTTCAATTCTTTTGTGTATATACCTAGGAGTGGAATTGCTGTGTCTTATGGTAATTCTATGTTAACTTTCTGAGGAAGCTCCAAACTGTTTTCCACAACAGCTGCACTGTTTTACATTCCTACCAGCAACATATGAGGGTTCCAATTTCTTCACATGCTCGCCAACACTTTGTTAATTTCAATATTTTCAATTATAGCCATCCTAGTGGATATAAAGTGATATCTTATTCTGCTTTTGACTTGCATTTCCCTAATGATTAACAATGCTAAATATTTTTTTCATGTGTTTATTGACCATTTGTATACCTTCTTTGGAGAAATGTCTATTCAGTCCTTCTGTGTGTTTAACTGTTTTTGTTGTTGAGTGGTAAGAATTCTTTATATATTCCAGATATTAGACTCTTATCAGCGATATAATTTGCAAATATTTTCTCCCATTCTGTGGGCTGTCTTTTCACTTTTTTGATAGCATCCTTTGATGCTTCTGTGTGACTGTTACAGAGCTGGCCCTATGTGAAATTTGAAGTAGTCCGTAGTCAGTCTCTCTCCCTACTTCATGCCTTTGCCCCTTTTCACTTTTCTTTACTCATTTCCAATTGCTTCATTTCTCTTATACTATACTCTCCAAGGACCAGAAAAAAAATGCTTTCTGGTAAATTCATTCATACTGGGGTTTAAATGACTGATAAGATCTAATGACTTACACTCCCACCAAAGGTATCAGCGTCTCAGCAGGCGAAAAGAAAGCAAAGGAATTCACTAAATCTCAGGCATTGACGAGCACAGTGGGCTGGGATCTCGAGATGCCTTTCTGTTGCTCCTGAGATCACACTAAGTTAACACCTCCAATTCTACTTAAAACAAAGATTCTAGTCTAAGGTTTTACAAAAGCCAGTGATGCCCTCTGTGAAACTTTCCACTAAGCCTCTGGGGCCCTTGTGGGCAGCCACTGTGCCAAAACATTAATAATTAAATCTCAGTGTATTCTGTTCTTAAAGAGTCTGTGTTTCAGATGCTTTTGGAAAACGGACCATTTCCTTGAAACTCACCTCTGGGACCCTAAGATCACCTCTGAGCTCTCATCCTTGTATGTCTTCATGAACTCCTCTGAACATGATCGCATTTTCTTTTTCAATATTCCTGAACCAGGTTGTCTTGGGGTTGAAACGAATACATAGCCTCTTAGCCTGCCATGCCTGCATGGGCACCCATTTGGGTCTTCTCCATCATTCCCTGGACATGATTCTTCATTTTAGCATCACAGAGGCTGCTGACAGCTCTAACGATTATGCTTGAAGACAAAACCTAAATTACCCTAATCAGCCCGCACTGAGGCTGGCAGGTATGCAGTGCTGTCACAGCTAGTTGGTGATATACAATCTGCCATGAACAGAGCTCTTTTTCAGCTGCTCTGGCAGGGCCACCTGCCGTCTGTGCCCCACTTCCTGCCAGGAAGCTCTGTGACCTTCAGCCGCCAAAGCCAAGTGATTAGAAAACTGGTAGCATTCGTGCCAGGAGCTTGGTCTCTGGGGGTTTTGTTTGCCGCCGGCGGAGAATCAGGAAGCTCCAGAAAAGAACCACAGAGAAGTGTTCTT
The DNA here is from genome assembly GCF_041296235.1 of Equus asinus. Taxonomy (NCBI): domain Eukaryota; kingdom Metazoa; phylum Chordata; class Mammalia; order Perissodactyla; family Equidae; genus Equus; species Equus asinus. The sequence goes on from NC_091799.1 coordinate 67,207,983, forward strand.
AGCCGAGAGACAAGGAAGGGATTCTGCCTGCATGAAGGTAGGATAAGAAGCTCAGAGTGAATCTTTCCCTTCCCAAACCTGCATGAGTAGGATTTGGCCAAGTTTCTCAAAATAAACAAGCACCTTTGAGGTGCTCACCCACTCAGCAGTGAGAGAGGGGACAGAAGTATCCAACATGATAAATCTAAATGTTAAAAACCAGACCAGCTTAGCAATGAATAATTGGAGATTGGAATTTTTAAAAATACTATTCAAAAAATATGAAATAATAGGGATGTCTGACAAAAGATGTGGAAGACCTGTGCAATAAAAACTACAAGACATCACTGAGAGAAAATAAAGAAGGTGAAAATAAATGGAGAGATACATCATGCTTCAGATGAGTCAATATAGTTGAGATGACAGTTCTCCCTAAAATGATTTATAGATTCGATGCAATCCTAATCAAAATCCCAGTGGACTTTTTTGTAGAAGTTGACGATTTGATTCTGAAAGTCATATGGAAGTGTAAAGGACCTAGAATAACCCAAACAACTTTGAAAAAGAACAAAGTTGGAGGACCAATGCTACCTGATTTCAAGACTCACAAGGCTAGAGTATGAAGACGTTGCGGCAGTGCTGTGAAGACAGACCAGTAGAACAGAATGGAGTCCAGAAATAGACCCACGCGCAAAGGGACAACTGACTTCTGACAAAGACACAACAGACAATTCAGTGGAGAAGGGGTAGTTTTTTCAACAAAAAAGTGCTGGAATAATTGGATATCCACATGCAAAAATATGAACTTTGATCCACATTTTGCACAATATATAAAAGTTAATGTAAGTGGATTATCAACTTAAAGGTAAAACCTACAGGTACAAAACTTCTAGAAGAAAACACAGGAAAAATCTTTGTAACTTTGGATTAGGCAAAGATTTCTTGAATGTGACACCAAGGATATCAATAGAAGAAAACATCGGTAACTTGAACTTCATACATTTAAAACTTGTGCTCTTTAAAGACATCATTAAGAAAATGAACAGGGGGCCGGCCCCATGATCAAGTGGTTAAGTTTGCGCCCTCCGCTTCAGCGGCCCGGGGTTTCGCCAGTTCAAATCCTGGGCGCTGACATGGCACCACTCATCAAGCCACGCTGAGGCGGCATCCCACATGCCACAACTAGAAGGACCCACAACTAAAAATACACAACTATGTACCAGGGGGCTTTGGGGAGAAAAATGAAAAATAAAATCTTTAAAAAAAAAATGAATAGATAAGCCACAAACTGGGAGAAAATATTTGAAATCATATCAGATATCATGTATCTAGTAAAGGATTTATATCAAAAATATATAAAAACTCTCAAACAGAATAATAAGAAAATAAGCAACACAATTTCAAAAATGCACAGAAGATTTGAATAGATGATGAAGTCCAAAACATTTAAAAAGAAACCTATTATCATAGTGTTAAGAAAAAGCACACCCACACTCAGCGCTGTAGTCCCTTTGTCTAGAACAGCGGCAGCAGGAGCAGTAACAACAAGCAGCTCTGACTTTGGGAGAGTTTCCACCCAATCCGTTGTTTCACCTGAAGGTCCTCAACCTTCCCAGTGAAGATAGCAATAAGCACATGGAAAATGCTCGACATCATTAGTCATTAGCAAAGCGCGAATTAAAACCACAATGAGATACCACTGCATGCCAATAAAAGTAGCTAAAATTAATAAGACTGGCCATACCAAGTGTTGATGAGGATGTGAAAGAACTCAAACTTTCATGCACTACTGTTTATAGCTTAGTATAACCACTTCAGGAAACAGTTTGGCAGTTTCTTAAAAAGCTAAACAAGGAACCGGCCCTGTGCCCAAGTGGTTAGGTTTGCACGCTCTGCTTTGGTGGCCTAGGATTTTGCCGGTTTGGATCCTGGGCACGGACATGGCACGACTCATCAAGCCATGCTGAGGCAGCTTCCCACATAGCACAACCGGAAGGACCTACAACTAGAATATACAACTATGTACTGGGGGGCTTTGGGGAGGAGAAGAAGAAGAAGAAAAAAAGAGAAGATTGGCAGTAGATGTTAGCTCAGGTGCCAATCTTTAAGGAAAAAGAATGCTAAACAAATACTAAGAGATATTTGCACACCTGTGTTCATAGCAGCATTATTCATGATAGCCAAAAGGTGGAAGCAACCCAAATTTCCATGGACAGATCAATGCATAAACAAAGTGTGATGTATACATACAATGGAATATTATTCAACCTTAAAAAGGAAGGAAATCTTGTCACATGCTACAACATGAATGAAAACTGAGGACATTGTGCTAAGTAAAATAAGCCAGTCACAAAAAGAGAAATACTTTATGATTTCACTTGTATGAGGTATCTAAAGTAGTCAAATTCGTAGAAACAAAAAGTAGAATGGTAGTTACCAGAGGTTGGGGGGAGGGGGAAAAAGGAATTATTGGTTAATAGATATAGACTTTCAGATTTGCAAGATGAAAAAGTTCTGGAGATCTGTTTCACAATAATGTGAATATTCTTAATACTATTGAACTGTACACTTAAAAATAGTTAAGATGGTAAATTTTGTTATATTTTATGTACCACAATAAGAAAATGAAAAAAAATTAAACGTATACTTATTACATGATAAAGCCATTCCACTCCTAGGGATTTACTCGTGAGAAATGAGAGCACATGTCCATACAAAGACCTGTATACAGATGTTCATGGCAGCCTTGTTTGTAATAGCCAGAAACCAGAAACAACCCAAATATCCATAAACAGATGGATGGATAAACAAATTGCTTATAAATGTAAGGGTTATTTCTGGACTCTCAATTCTGTTCCACTGATTTATAAGTCTATCCTTATGCCAGTCCAACACTGTTTTGATTCCTGTATCTCTGTAGTAAGTTTTGAAATCACAAAGTATGAGTCCTCCAACTTTGTTCTTCTTTTTCAAGATTGCTACTTATTCTGGGATTTCATTCCATCCACGTAGCAATAAATCATCAAAGACAGAAATCCAACAGTCTCTCCCAGAAACCTCTCCAAATAATAAACATGTCCTTTCACATTTGATCATTTGGCTAATACAAGCCATTGTCTTTTTACTGTGTCCCTAAACTCTGGTTAATCTCCTTCACTGACTTAAAGGACTTTCCTGAATTGACTTTTAGCTTTCTTGTTTGACATGATTTATCTCAGTTACTTTCATATTTCATTAAAAACCAAGCCTTATACTTTTAGTCACTTTTAGGTTTCCCTTGGAATCTGCCGCAATAGATCAGAAAAGAAAATGTTAATATATGGCTCTGAAGCCCACTGCCAGTGTTTCTTCTTCGTTGATGTGTTGCCTTGATTTGAGACCTTTGAAGATAAGGACAATGTGAGAAGAGCTATTGCAAATCCAGCTCAGATTCTGTTATGTTACTCAAGAGCATCCTGAGAATGCCAAACCTATGTGTGGTAATGCTGGCCTTGCACAGGCTTACTGTGTCTCCCTGGGGAAGCTTCTTGACAACTTTGAGACTTGAAAATACTTGGGCTGCAAAGGGGAATGGTGAGACAAGTAGACCTGGACTTGTGGAGACACTCTCTTAATGAAGCCTTTGACCTTCACTCACCCATAAAGCCCCAGGGTCCTTTGTCTGTCCTGTGCTGGCAGAGGCCCCAAGACAAAGCAGTGTGCCTCACCAGGAGGCTGGAGTAGCAGAGAGGCAAGCCCAGAGGAGAGGACTGAAGGGAGCTGCAAAGACAGAAAATTAGTCCTTATGAAGCAATTCTCCACCCTGCCTCTTCTATGTTGTATCCCAACCCAAGCCATGAGGCAATTGTGCAGAAATGGGAGGGTTTGTTGTTGGCTGGAGGTCACCAAAAATAGAAGATGTAAGAAACCTAATATGCAAGGAGTGATGATAAAGTCCAAAACGTTTAAAAACAGGGCCATTATCATAGTGAGTGTGAAGGCAGAACACACCCACCTAGCCCTTTGGTCCCTTTGTCTAGAACAGCTGCAGCAGGAGCAATAAAAACAAGCAGCTCTGACTTTGGGAGAGTTTCCACCCAATCCATTGTTTCACCTAAAGATCCTCAACCTTCCCAACCCAGAGCTGCACCATGACATACTCATCCTTCCTCCCAGCCTTAAGGAGGAGAGCTGCAGCCCAGGACATGGCCCGACAGCTTCGCCTGGGGAAGACTTGCTCAAAGCCCTCTGAAATCTGGGCTGCTTTCTTTCCCTAAGCAGTTTGCCTGCCAGGCTCCTATGGTCCCAACACCACAGCATCTGCTGACCCTATGCTCACCTCAGGCAGCATGTTGCCTCTACTCTGGACCAATTGGCCCTGAGCAGAACTCCAAAGTTTGATTTCAGTCCTCGTCCAGCTACTTCCCCTTTTTAGGGCCTCAGTTTCCTCAGTGAAGAGGTTGGCATATGTTGGTTGTGAAGTTCTTTGCACATCATGTGTCTCATGACATTTGGAAAGTACCTGGCTTGGCATCTGGAGCCAACTATTGCCTGGCTGCTCCAACAGGCTTGATTTCCACCCAGACTTTCTGACCAGCCCCTCCTTTCCCTTCAAAATTTATTCACCCTGTGTCCCATTGCTTCAGGGTCTTATTCAAGCCATTCCGCTTACCTGGTATCCATGCTTTTTCCATCCTATGGTGCCTATCAGTGGGTTGTCCAGACAAGAAGCAAATCAGAACTATGCACCTACGTTATGACCACAGTGCTTCTCTGACGGAATAGCAGTAACTTAAAAATGCTTCGAAAAATCTAGATAGATTTACTTGAGTATTTGTCTTGGACCTTCAGATTACTGAATCCCAAATCTCAATTATGGTTTCTCAAACAAAGAATTTCCAGCTATGGAGCTGGCCCTGTGGCCGAATGGTTAAGTTCGCGTGCTCTGCTTTGGCGGCCCAGGGTTTCACTGGTTCGGATCCTGGGTGCGGACATGGCACCACTCATCAGGCCATGTTGAGGCAGCGTCCCACATGCCACAACTAGAGGGACATACAACTAAAATATACACCTATGTGCTGCAGGGCTTTGGGGAGAAGAAGGGAAAAAAGAAAAAAAAGAAGACTGGCAACAGTTGTTAGTTCAGGTGCCAATCTTTTAAAAAAAAAAAAAAAGAATTTCGAGCTAAAAATGCCAGCCACACAAATATGTTCAAGACACAGAAACGAAGCTGGAGTGGATTTGCCACTAGTGACATGGCAGTGTTCTGCACCACTAGGTGCACTTCTAGCCTGGGAACTAGCAAAGCATACCACAACTGGAACATCGTCCCTAGTCATGCCGCTTCCAAGAAATATCAGGTTTAAGAAATAAGGAGCAAATGTCAGCTGAGAAGGGGATGAGGGTGATGAATGGGGGAAGGAAAGCATCTGATGCTCTATACCTCTGTATTTCCATGCAAGAAAGAACCTGCTACTCCTCATTTCATTCATCAAGTTAACAAGCATTTCTGAGAGGCTTCCAAGTGCCAGACTCTGTTCTAAGCACTGGGGATACAGCAGCAAAAATGCAAACAAAAATCCCTCCCTTCATTGATCAAACATTCTAAGGTAGAAAATTAACACAGCAATTAAATAAAATATATAGTGTGGTGGAAGTAATATGGAAGAAATAAAACAGGGATAAGGGATAGGGAGTGTTGGGGGACTGCCATTTTAAGTAGGATTGTCAGGGCAGGCCTAGTGAGAAGGTGACAGTTGAGTAAATCCCCAAGGGAGGTGAGGGATTGAGTTGTGTGGACATGTGGGATGAAGTATCCAGGCAGAAAAAACAGCAAGTGGAGAGGCCCTGAAGCAAGTGCATGACTACACTTGAGGATCAGCAAGGAGACCAGTGTGGCTAGGGCAGGGCACAGGGAATCAAGGGGGAGCTGGGGAGTGATGAGTACGGAGAAATCATGAGGAACTAGTGTAGGTAGAGTCTTAAAAGCTTTTGAGGGCTGGCCTGGTGTAGTGGTTAAGTTCATGCGCGCTGCTTCAGTGGCCTGGGGTTCCCCAATTCGGATCCTGGGCACGGACCTACTCACCACTCATCAAGCCATGTTGAGTTGGCATCCCACATACAAAATGGAGGAATATTGGCACAGATCTTAGCTCAGGGACAATCTTCCTCATACACACACATACACATGCACACAAGCATTTGAAGGTGCTCAGCTCCTACTCTGAGTGAAATAGGGGGCCTCTGAGGGCTTTAAGTGGAAGAGTGATGTGACCTGATTTACATTTTAACGGGATCACTCTGGCTGCTAAGTCGAGAATTGACTGAATTGGGGAGGAGCAGAAAGATCAATGGCGAGGCTGTTGCAATAGCAGATGAGAGATGATAGGTACTCTCAATGAAGCGTCCAGAAGTGGTTGGATGTGGGATACATTTTGAAGATGGAGCTGACAGCATTAGCAGCTGGATTAGACAAGAGGTGAGAGAGAGAGAGAGAATCAAGGTTGGCCCCAAGTCTCTAGTCTGAGCAGCTGAGGTGGGGAGACATCTGGGAGGAGCAGGTTTGGGGAGGGGGAGGAGCAGAAGCTCAGTTTTGGACTTTGAATCTGAAACATCTTTTAAACTTCCGAGAGGTTCAAAAGGCAGTTAGATATATGTGCCAGTGCCTGTGAGGAATGACAAAACTGTCTGTGAAAAATAGTCTTAATGACGAGAGACTATACACAGGAATTAGAGGTTGAATCAGGTGTAAAAACTGTTTCTCAATTACTCCCTCCCTCTTTCATTCATTTACTCACTTAATATCCATGTGGTCCAATCTCTTCATGGAGTCGCTTTCAAACAAGCACAGGTTAGCAACAAAACTAAACTTAAAAATGAGCCAATCTTTACTTTTGATTAGACAAGAGGGCCCAGAAGATCCATGTAGCCCTCCGCCCCAATTCCGTCTCTTGCTCCTAAGGAGGAGAACACATACTTGGAAAATGAATTTTTCTTTCTCTCACATGGAGATTTCCCAGTGAACAAAATTGCCCACTTTCTTATGTGATATAGTGATAAAGAGAGACAATGAACCAACGTTTACAAGTAGCTCAGAACCATTATGGAGATATGTAGAGTTACACTCTAAAACAGAGGTCCTCAACACTGGCTACAACTTAGCATCACCCAGGGATATTTTAAAATGTACTGAGGGGCCTGCCCAGTGGCATACAGGTTAAGTTCATGTGCTCCGGTTTGGTGGCCAGGGGTTCACCAGTTCTGATCCCGGGCGCAGACCTACTCACTGCTTATCAAGCCATGCTGTGGCAGGCATCCCACATATAAAGTAGAGAAAGATGGGCACAGATGTTACCTCAGGGCCAATCTTCCTCAGCAAAGGGGAGGATTGACGGCAGATGTTAGCTCAGGGCTAATCTTCCTCAAAAAAAAAAAAAAGTGCTGATGTCCATACCCACGCTAGATAATCAGATTTCATTCATCCAGGGTAGGCCTGGTTATTAGTGTTTTTTAGAAACTCCTCCAGGTGGTTCTAATGTGTACCAGGGTTAAGAATGAATGGTCTAACCAAAAACTCTAACCTGGTCTATCTGTTAGGCAGCTGAAATGCAGTGCTTTGAAATTGAGACTGGAGCAATAGCTAGATGAAGTGGGCTGTAGAGAGATGAGGGGAGGGAGTACTCCAGGTGAGCGGAATAGCATTGAAAGACACGCCAATAGAAGAAGTCCTGGCCTTGGAAAGCCAGGAGCAGCTTCTGTAACCATTTGAGCTGTTCTTTAAGGTGGAGGAGTCATGCCCAAAAGAACATTTGCTTCTTAATTTCCCACAAAGCCATATGGGAACTGATCTAAAGAAAACGCACCATCAAGAGAGCAGGCACTGTGGTGGGGATGGTTGGGAATGTAGATAGCAAAAGAAATAGGTCTTTTCACTCCGCTGGGTAGATACAGATTTGGTTTGCAGTTTTTGCACTGTGTTTGGGACTAAATTTATCCATACCTTGGTACCCCTCAGAAAGAATACCAATGAATATAATTCTGCCTGACTGTATGGGTTTTCAGAGATAAACCTAAGATTCTCTGGAGAAAGGATGCTGGAACTATCACATAGCAATGTGTTCATTGTGAACAGTTACCCTATTTGGTGAGAAAAGAGATAGAAAATGTCATGTTAACAAAAAAATGCAAGATTTGACCTTCGTGTTACCAAAAACTTACAGGAAAGAATGGCTTTATTACACTTTTCCCATCTTCTGAGGAGCAGGGGCCATATCTCAGTACTCATGTAACCCTCACAGCCTCTGAGCAGGGCTTTGTTCATAGTATCATCACCTCTGGGGCCCACTTTGACTGGTGCTCACATCTCCAATCCCCTAGTTCCAAACATTATTTGCTTATCTTCAGCCTTTGTCCTTGTCTTCCAATTGCTAATAGTATGGGGGAGTTAATGGAGCAGGGGATAAACAGATTTTGTTTCTGAGCATAAAGAATTTATGGCCTTGGGGCCGGCGCCGTGGCCAAGTGGTTAGGCTCCCGCACTCTGCTTCCATGGCCCAGGGTTTTGCCAGTTCAGATCCTGGGTGCAGACACGGCACCACTCATCAGGCCATACCGAGGCGGCATCCCACATGCCACAACTAGAGGCACTCATGACTAGAATCTACAACTATTTACTGGGGGGTCTTTGGGGAGAAGAATAAAAAAAAGAGAAGATTGGCAAAGGTTGTTAGCTCAGGTGCCAATCTTTAAAAAAAAAAAAAGAATTTATGGTCTTTCCAAAGAATTTTTTTTTCCTGCACTATGTATTTCCATCTTTTGCTGATGACAAAAATGATGCTTGCCAGGAAATATTTGTCTTTTCGTATGTTTTATAGTAGTCATGGTAGAATAGAAATTAGAATGACCTTAAATCCTTTCACCACATTGTGTCTTTACTTCAACTACACATGCTATCAGGGGTTAGGCCAGTGGGAGAGGAAAGTTGTTAAAATAATGTGAACTTGGGGCAGACTTTCCAATGTAAACATCTTTTGAATTTCTTCTACACTCTGAAATGAATTATTTGAAACAAATCACTCTGCTATAGCAAATTTTTGTCTGACCAGGACAAAGAGAAGAGATTTATTTTCAAATTGAAGCAGAATTTGGGGCCATAAACAACCCTTATAAGTGTTCAGTGCTCTTTAGAACACTGCTGATGACACCTCTTTGAGTTCATATAGTCAATACAATGTTTATATTGAACTCATATAGTCAATATATTTTAAAGAACCTCACCTTCGTATATAGTCATATGCAGGCATTACCTTCTGATCAGTTGCCTTGAGGTAGGAATGAGATATTGATGGAGCTGCTTTCACTGGAAAATATTTACAAAGTAACTTTGCTTTGGAAGTAATAGAAAGAGATACAGTCATTTTATTTAGTAAATATTTGGGTACCTATTATGAAACAGATACGGTGCTAGAGATTAAAAAATAATGAATAAGACATGATTCCTGCCCTCGAAGAGCTCTTATCTGAGCTAGGTCTTGGAGGCTGGGTAGGGGTAGCCAGCAAGCAAGGAAGAAAGGGTGTTCGGGATGGGGGAAACATCATTTTCAATGGCACAGAAATGTGAAAAGCTCTGAAAACTCCCAGGAGTGAAGAGCTCTTTAGAGTAATTGGAACACATGACTCAGGTAGGAAAAGATGGAGGTTGAGTCTTGATGATAACTTGAGAAGAAGCAGAGTGTAGTGGTTGACAGCACAGAGTCTGGCCTGGGTTCAAACCCTGACTCCTTCATTGACTAGCCACTTAATCTCTGTGAACCTTATTTCTTCGTCTCTAAAATGGGGATGATGATAATATCTCATGGGTGCTAAGAACAGTGCCTGGCGTGGTTTGCCAAATTAAGACAGTAGGTGTTTATCCTGAGGTGATGAGGACCAGTGCTAAAATGACGTGAGCTATAAGGAGAAGAGAGGCCGATTGCAAGAGATGTTTCTCAGGTGTGTTTAAAAGGCTTGTCAAGTGTTTGGATTGGGGTGAGTGAGGAAGAGAACAGGAAGGAAGAGGCCAAAAATGGCAACCATGTTTCCAGCTTGACAAACCTTAGATAGTAGGGCCTATGATAAAGATCAGAATACAGGAGGTGGAGAATATCTATTCTGGTCATGTTATGTCTAAGGTTCCCACATAGCAACCAGGTAGAGGTCTCTCTTAGGCAATTAGTAATAAGAGTATGAAGTTTCAGAAATAACAAAAATAATGGATTTGAGAGTTGTCAGTGTAGAAATGGCAGTTGAGGTCAAAGAAGAACCTTAAAATGAGAGTATGTGGAGCAGGTTTTCTCAGCCTTGGTGCTAGTGACATTTTGGGATGGATAATTCTTTGTGATGATAGGAGGTGGGCTGTCCTGTACATACTAGGATGTTTAGCAGGATCCCTGGCCTCTAACCACTAGATGCCAATGGCAGTTTCCTGCTTAGTTGAGACACCAAAGAATGTCTCTAGGGGTAGTAGGGGGTAGAGAATGGCCCCCTGTTGAGAAGCACAGGTATAAGGTAAGGGTGGTAGATAAAGAACTGTGGGCAAATTATACACATGCTGAGCCTCCATTTCTGAATACATTAATTACAAATCATTATAGCAACAGCACAGACACTGTTGTGAGAAGCCTTCCGAAGTAGTCAAGTGCTAAACAAGTGGTATTTATCATGATTAGCCAAAGTTTTAAAATCTATATATGAAATAGGTGAAATGGTGAGACTTTTGAGACACCCTTCTCATTATGAGAGTGTTTTTGGTCATCACAGAAGATGTTCATCCACCTTCGCTAGTGTCAGCAGTCACTCCTCACATCACAGGCAAAGGCTCGATTTCAGATGGCAAAGCAGAGGGCCAAAACTCTTCAAGGGTTTTTACACAAGGATCCTCTGGCTGTTTATCTGGATGAAGTATTTCAAGTCTCACTTGCATTCTCAGTTTCTCTGTTCTTTCTGCTCCTCTTCTGTCCCCAAAAGGAGAAAATTGACACTAATGTCAAACAACATATTCGTGGCTGTGCATGAATTGCTGAAGTGTGTTGGCTGTCACAATTGCTGAACATGAGATTTGTGGTATCATATATTTTGGTGTTACTTGGAAACATTTTTAAAAAGGCAAGCAAAAGCCAAGTCAGACCCTGGGTCCTGGTTTTCAACAGCAATACTTAATTCTCTGTGTTCTCTTTTGCACTAGGCCCTTGTACCAGTATACTCAAGCTAGATCGCAAAGGAGGTGCCTGAGCCCCAAACGGCTCCTGTAAATCAAGTGAACTTGCTGTAGAAAATGGCGTAAGCTCTATCTAGAAACTATTCCACACAGCCTTTTGCCTCGGGGAGTAATCCATTAGTGAAACTGAAACATTGTTCTGCTTATTTTATATCTGTTTCTCCTCTTGAATATATCTGAGAGTTTTGGGGTTTGGGTTTTTTTTTCTCTCTCTCTCTTTATTTTGCTCTCCCCTCTCCCCAACCAAATAATCTTGAGAAGCAAAGATTTACTGCCTGGAACCAAGAGTCACTGTTCATTCAGCCGACAAAATCTGGTCTCCAGCTAAGGGTGAAGGCAACTGGCTGTGAGTGCCTCAACCTGCTGAACCTGCAAATGTCCCTCCCCACCCCCACCCCCCCGCCACCTCCCACACCACCAGCCTTAGAATGGAAAATTCCTGGGCACAGAAGGGTCAGCCTACGGACAAGGAATCGGCCAGCCGTGCTCCCCTGGGCACAAGGACCTTGGCGTCTGGCCAACCACTGTCATTAAGAGTGGGGGCTTTTATGTTAGTTTTTCTTAAGTTCACGTTTCGGGCAGCTCTTTATTATGATGTGATTATTTTTTTCTCCAAGGCCAGGCCTCCACCCTCACATCTTTGGTGGAATGTGTTAATAATTTGCTCCAGGGAGATGAAAGCCTCTTTGATACAAGTAGAATAAACACATGGAACACTGCTCAAAGGTCTGATTTCCACAATAGGAGCTGAGTTTGGGGACTGAGAGTTGAATGGAGAGAACAGTCTCATTTCTGAGTCACTTTTCCCCCACAGTGTCTGTCCTTTGCCTCTGCAGAGGACAATGCCACATCTACTCTAGGACTCTCCAGACAGTTGGCAACCAACAAAGGCCATCACTAACTGTGGTGGTAAATCCCTAAACAAGTCCTGAAAGAGACGGTAAAGGCAATTTTCTTCTGGATGGGGCCCCTTTGTGGGGGCTGAGGATCCTTATAGGTGCTAAATTAGGACTTCCTTCATGAAACCGTAGCATGTTAGAGTGGGAAGGACCTCACTGAGTCCAACCTCTTCATTTTGTAGATGAGGATATGGATGCTCAGGGAGGTTACATATCCTGTCTAAAGTCACACAGATCTTCCAAATCTCAGCACAGCTTGTCCTCAAGCACTTGTACTATTATATTCTCATGATCTCCAAAGACTGGCAAGAGTAAAACAAAACAAAGCAAAAATGCTTTTCAGGATTTCTCTAACCCCCTCTTTCTGCACCCACCCCCATTTTGGGGGGCCTCTCCCCACCAAACTCTGAGCACCACCACAGGAGGCCTTGGGCTCTCTAGAATCCCACTCAAGTGCTTGTCTCAGTGGTCTGGCATGCTGGGGGGTCTTACCCACAGCTCTCCAGAGTCTTCATCCCTCGCCCTCAAGGCCTTGCTTTCTGAAGCCAAATGAAGGCATGAAAAGGCTTCCAGCAGATGATGAACTAATGTGCTATCCCTCTCAGACCCCTAGCTATTCATGGGAATTCTTCTCTGTTCATAGAAATTCATTTGAACGTTCTGAGGCCAGTCTGGGGAAGACTTGAAAATGGCTATAGATTGTATTTCTTAGTTCCTTTTGCACTTGAGGCTCTTTCAAGTTTCGTTTTGATATTCTTTCATTGGTAGGTTTGCGTACTTCGAAGGAGTTGGTTTAGGGGCAACTCATGGTCTAGTGGAAAGTCTCAGTTGGGGATTCCAAAGGCCAAGGTCCTGGGAATGCTGTCAACTACGCTTGACCTTATGAAGCTATCTAACCTTCCCCTATAAAATGGGGGTAAAACCTGCTCTAACTAATTTCTCAGGAGCCATGTGAACATATAAACAATAGACATTAAAATAATTCTTTAAGTAAATGAAGGAAAAAGAGTCCTATATATTTATATGGTGGTATATTTTTCATCTAATAATTATGGATTTGTAAACAACGGATGAAGATTCCTACTTACAGTGGCTATTTCATTAATGGTAGACTCCTACTTTAAACTTATTTTCATGCAACATGAATTCATAGGCTTTTTCTACATTATTATGATGGATTTTGTATGCGTAGGTTTGCAAGATTCTGTTTTTTTTTTGTTGTTCGAGGCACCCAAAAACCCACTTTCAGCCATGTGATCCAAAGGTCATTCCATCATTTCTTTTCCAAAACTTGAAACATGACAGTGATGTTCTTTTCATCCTAATTTTGCAGCTTTGATCTTCATTATCTTAACATTCAAAATATATAGTTTTTTTTATCATCAAAGTCATAACCGGTGTTTTGGCCCAGACACCTCAAGAGATTGAGTTCATTTCTTCAGTTCCTCTGTCAGATTCCTCCTTTGTAGCAATTTATCTGAGTATCCTGAGGCCACATTCCTCAAAGATGTGTCCTCCTCCTCAATTCCTCTCCTGCTTCTTCCTCTCCTTCCACCCCATACACACAGTCCTTTCTAGAATGCATAGTTCAAGGATTATTTGGGAAAAATCCCACTTAACAGCCAATTGTTTAATTCCTTGAGCCTTCATTTTATCTCAAAAACAGCATTTAATTTGTGTTTCTAAATTGACACCCTTTCCAGAATTGAAATATCCCTGAGAAAAATTAGCAGTTCTTTTAATCCATGGGGAATTAGTGGCATCTTGCCCCTTAATACTTGGCAGTCATGACAGTTTGAAACTTCTCCCCGAAACTTCTTACTGAAATCAGCTCTTTGGCCATTTATGTTCAACAAAATGTTAAAATTCTTGGATTCTGCCCCCAAATCCTATCCTCGCTGCATATCCTTTGAGAATAAGCTTCCTTCCTCAATTATCCCCGTGGAGAAATGACCCACAACATGCTGCTCTCGTGGGAAGACACCATCAGAGCCTTGGAAACCAAGGGTGCTGGGGTGCCAAATGGGGCGGGAAGAACAAAAATAAATCACCAAAAGGACACCAGAAAGAGAGATGAGTACCTTCCCTGAGCCCAACTGCAGGGTTTCCCTTCAAGTACTGGGAACACCAGGCATTTGTGTGTGTGTTGCCTCTACCTATAGCCGGCTCCTCCTAGCTGCTAAGCAAATTGGCGTGTGGTTTCTAAATCCAGCTTGGTGAGCATCAAGCTACAAATTAGCTTGTGATTAATTAGTGATCTTCCCAGAAACAGAGAAATCGCGCTGACCTCCAAGGAGGCTGTATGAATTCACTCTTGCTTTGTAGTTTGCTTAAAAGGGACAAAGCATTCTGTAAAATGTTAACAAGGTTCAGCGTTGGGGATTTACAACTGTTTACCCAGCGCTGTTGCTCCCACTGCTAATATGTCTTGTCACTTGCCCAAGTGCTGCCCTTGTCTCATCCTCCCCTGACCTGATACAACATGGGAATGTCAATATGATGACCCTACTAATGGTTCCTTTGTGTTTATATCACTGCTTTTCACCCAAAGAGCCTTCAAACACAAACTCACAAAGCTAGGAGCCCAGTGACATCAATATCGACCTGCTGTGCCTCTAGAAGGTGGAACACAGGCTTGTTAACTCATACAAGACGGGTGACAGAATATATTTCCCACATGTGGCATTGCTGGAGTTAAGTGATTAGTCTGAGATCAGAGAGGGAGTAAATTGTGGCAGAATTCAACCTGTGTCACAATAGGCCCTGTCTGTGGAGTTATCTCCAGAAGTCGCCCCCTTTTAAATGCCAGATAAATCGTTGTTGATACTCACTATTAATTGATAACTGGCTGGGACTTTCCACTACAAGGAAATGGTGGAACAATAAGCATTCTTTTGAGCTGTACTTTCTTCTGAATCAAATCAACTCTGGAGTCATCATTTTGAGACAGTTCAAGTGCCTTCACCCATTCAATTTGCATTTATTAAATGTCTGCTTCATATAGGAACTTACACGTGGGAAAATAAAAGTACCTTCAGGTAAGAAACTTGTAGTGTCACTGAAAAGGGAAAAGATCCGTATGTAGAAATAATAGTTCCAGGCAGTACATGATAAAATGTCAAAACCAGTGGCTCACTAATGGATGCTGTGAGGTTCCCAAGAAAGGGAAATGAAGAGGAGCCGAAGAGGTCTGGGAAGATTCACGGAAGAGTGGACTAAGATCTGGGGTTTAAAGAATGCTGCAGACTTCCACGGTGAGCTGGGGAGCAGACCGCCAGGAAGGGCTACTGAGTATACCATGTCTTTACAGCAGACTAAGCAAAATTTGGATAACTTAGGTTGAGAAAGAAAAATAAACATGTAAAGCTGAGATTCAAAAGCAAAATCATTTGCCTTGGTAGGAGGAGAAGCTCAAAGCTGTCAGTGTTTGGCTGGAAGTGCCACACTGGGTCACAGAAGCCAGCAGGCATTTTTCTGAATGTATTTTGGTACATGCCTGCTTTACATGTCTGAGAGACTTGGTGAGACCAGACGAAGAGAGTTGATGACATTTGCTGTCTCTTCGTTGGGTTGAATATATTCGAAATTGATCATCAAATTTAAAATTTGTAAAATACTCCCAGAGAGAAACTTTGTTAAAGTCCTGGAGAACCTTTGCTAATGAAGAGTTAGTACCTAATGACACTGATATTTATCAGAGAATTTATACCTAGAGATGGAAAAAAATAAGATAGAGGTATAGAGACTTATTTCAGGATGTTAGATGAGAAAATTAATTCAATACTTTACCAACCAATATAAGGATGAATATGCCAGAAAATATTAAAATGTGCCTCCTTGGATCTTGAAGCAGAGGGAAGAGATGAGAGATGCTGGATTGAGATAGGCCCACCAGGAGAGAGGGCCAGACCTGTGCTAAGTAGAAGCAGGTCAGAGAGGTGCCTCCAACAGGTGTCCTGGGCAAACGGAGAGCTTGTGTCCCCTGGAACGAAGCCTCCACAGCCTTGGTCACTGCGCTGGAAGTGCCTGGGGCTATGGCGCAAAGCCGTGACTTTACCTCAACAGGTCAAATCTGATGAAATCTCAAGCAGGACTACAGATTCCCTGCTCCATCTCCCCTCTCCTGGGGATCTCCCAGGTATTCGTGGATGTCAGATTTCCTTTTACAATACAATTACTAAAAAAAATGCACAAAATATGAGTATGTAATGTCTGAGGTCTTTCAGTGTGAATAAGTTCCAGGCAAAGTATAAGCAATCCCCACAAACTGCCTGTCCTCTGCAGGAGGAGGGTGATGAGAACGAGAGGGTGTCTGAGCGTCTGAAGGGGAGGAAGGAATCCCCACAAGGAACTCAAAAGCCTGTGGGAAGAGGAGGCTGAGAAAGAGGAAACTTCACAACTCTTCCTGGGGGTGAATCCGGGTCACATTTGCCCTCACACCCAGGTAGGGACTATAGTGTGCCATCTCACCAGGCAAAGGCAAGCAGTCAGCCCCAGAGTGGGGAAGATCTGGCTTTGGTCTTGAGTAGAGCTAAACATTTTAAAAGGAACTTATCCCTGAGGGATTTGCTCATCCAGGCATCACTGTAGGTGACCAGGCATAATTCTTATGTATAAATGATGTCTAAGTGGTGGCATTGGAACAGTTAAATGTAAGAAATGTCCTTGGGTAAGGTTGCAGAAATTTGTGCCTCAATTTTCTGATCTATAAAATGGGAATGAGAATAGTTCATACCTCACAGGGTTGTCGGGGTGAGTAAAGAAAATAACACATCTAACTGGCTTAGCCCAGGGCCTGGCGTGTGGTAAATACTCAACGAATGTTGGATCTAATGAGCCACTTCACTTTTCCTCCAACAAGTACATTAAACACCCTGATGCTTTGCAAGACTTTGATGAAATATCATGGAAAGTGAAGTGAACATGGTTTCATCTGCATCCCACGCCATTGGCTCTGAGTCACATCGGCGTGGAGCCCTGAGAATATAAAGCACAAAAATGGAACTTCAGAAATACTGGAAAATTTCCTAAAAGTGTTGTCTTCAAAAGAAGCTTGAAAAAAGGATGGTGTAGTGGAAAAAACATGCATGGGCTTTGGGGCTAGCGACACATGGTCTTGAGTCTTGGCTTAAATGCTTAGTTCATCTGTGCGCCTCTGTTTCTTCATCTTTAAAGTGAGGATGATATTAGTACCATCTCCTAGGGTTGCTGCAGAAACTGACTAACACAGTCATGTAAAGCATTTAGCAGAGAATAGTGAACCCTTGGTGCGGAGTGAGAGGAACTGGCTGTGAGTAGCGGTAGTGGTGCTGATGGTGGGGGAGAGGTTTGCCTTACCCTACACTTGCAAATCTCATTTGGGGAGGTGGGCTGCTATATTCAAAAGAGCACAGATCAGGGAGCTTTAGTTTGACTCTGCCATTAGGATCCAATGAGAAGAAGGATATCCAGTGTTGAAATGTTTGACATGATTGCCAATATATATATTTATCAGTTTGTTTTGGACCTTCTGCAGTGTTTTGGTTTTGGATGTTTCCTGAAGTTTCTTTTGAATGGGATGAATGTGTCACCCAGCATGTTCCCAATGAAACTCCTTTCCCGCCACACCCAAGACACACACACATACACAAACACACACACAGCCATCCAGGATACAAAAAGCAAATGAAACAAAATCCATTCACACTGTCGTCCAGACAGAATGTAAGGTGTCGCTCCTTTGCTCTGTCTATAGCTAATGTGACTCGATACCCTTCCTATTGCATAGTTAAAATTTAACATTTAGTCCTATCTGATTTAGGACTTAGTATTAACCTATCGTTTAAACAGTGCCTGGAGTAACACTTGGTTATTCTTGGACACAAATTCTCAGTCTTCCAGAAGGTTTCCTCCTTCCCTTCCTGTTCTCACTCTGCCATGGCTTACATGACCTTGAGGTGGAGAAGAAAAGACAGAGCCTAGTGATGGGGGTCCCCCAGCTGCTCTGGTCTCTGGCCCAGGCCCCTTGTCCACCTGGGGCTCTGTGGCCAGTGCACTGGTAATCTGGTCTCTCTCTCAGGTTGGCTAGGGCCTCGTGCACTCCAAGGCTGACCCAGACTCACCTCAGCGAGCACTGCCTGCCTACCCAGAGCCCCCCATCTCCATCGCATCTTCCATCCAAGCCTAGCCTCTGCTGCGAGGGCCCCTCATGCCGCAACAAAGGGACCCAGGAGGCTCACAGGCTTTCCTTACCACCCAGAAACTGAGGCACAAAACCTCAGAGCCTCCCCTGCCTGAACACTCTCTCCTGCAGACTGGCTTAGTGGCAGCCAGGAAGTTAGTTTCTTTCTGGAGTCCTGAGCAAGTGGGAACCTCCCTTCTCTGCCCTCCGTGTTCCCTCCACCTATTCAAACACCTCCTATGCCACAAAGGTCTTTTTATCTGGCTCTTTCCTGCCCTCCTGACCCCCTATAAGGAGCAAGACTCTCACTCATGCCCCCTGCATCCTATCACCTTCCACCTTAAAGCAGCAAATCCATGGCCTTACTGTCCTGAAAGAGGGAGTCTATTCTACCCTCTGGGAAGAACCAGTAGGGTCTCTAGTCTTGGTTTCTTAAAGGAGAAATTTAAATTTTTTCTTGAAAATCTTCTATCAAGACAACAGCCTTATAAATAGGTCCTATTTTGAACACCAGAAGTTGAATATTATCTGGGCTTTTGTAATTGACAAAAGTCCAGTTTTTATCCAACCCCTCCCATTTCCCCATTCCCCCATCGCCACCCACATACAAAGATATCATCACTATTTGAGCATACCCGTGGCCCAAAGGGAGAAAGCAATGAAGTCCAAAAGCAAAAAAAATAGTGCATTCATATTTTCCAAAATTTTAAATGACATATGGAAAGAAAGTTGACAAGCCTTCTTAAATTAACTAACCCAGCCCCAATGAGATTTCAGAGATTATGTGGAAACTAGTCATCCGAAACACCTAAGTGTTTGTTTTCTGTAACATGAAAGTAACATAGGAAATTATGCAAACCATTTGGAAAGAACATGTTCCTTCTGCAGAATGGGCCCTTTCCTTTCCAGATCTTTTACTTTTAGGGCCTTGTTTATGTTCTGAAATGCCTTGGGTATTAGGAGCACAATAGCCACCAAGACTTATTTTTAGAAAGAACACCACCACCCTATATTCCAAGACTCTTTTCACTCTGCTTTACCAAGAGATCTTATCTGTTATGTTTATCTGCTCATGAGCTACATAAACACCTGATTTGCAGCCCTTTGGCCATTACTGGTCTAGGGATGACCACAATCCACAGAAAATTTGAATGAATCGTGAGTGAATCTCTGAGATACCTGGGCCTCAGAGTAAAATTCAGTCCAGGCTAGCCAACTGTTGTGGACTGAATCACATCCCCCCAAAATTCATGTTGAAGCCCTACCTCTGAATGTAACTGTTATTGGGAATATGGCTTTTAGATGATTAACATTAAATGAGGTGGTGAGGGTGGGGTCCTAATCCAGTAGGACTGGTAGCCTTATAAGAAGAGGAAGAGAGAGAGAGCTCTCTTTCCTCCACATGCACCCAGGAGAGGCCATGTGGGACATGGTGAGAAGGTGGCCATCTGCAAGCCAGGAATATAGTCCTCACCAGAAACCAAACCCTGCCAGAACCTTGATCTTGGACTTTTCCGCCTCCAAAACTGTGAGAAAATAAATTTCTGTTGTGTAAGTCATCTAGTCTGCGGTATTTTATGGCAGCCATGCAGACTAATACACCAACCAAGATGCTAGGTAAGAAAGCTTTGCTCAGTGTCATCTTTGAAGATCGTCTTGAACATCAAAACTAGAGTTGTGTGTGTGTGTGCATGTCTGTGTGGTGTGTGTGTGTAGAGAAGACATTTTATTTTGCTCTGAAGTGTGCTCCTGGATTTGTAAGCATGTTTACTGAAAGTAAACTTTTAGTGGTTTCTGCAGGTTTATTTTTTTTGATTGGCAGAACGGAGCAGTTTCTTGAATAGAGTTGGGAAAAAGGTACTAGCCTAGGATCAGGTATGGCTCATAGCTCTTTTGCAAATAATCTCTATGAACTTTAGATAACTTGGGTTAAAAAATAAGGAATACTGTGGATTACTCTTACGCAGGATGTTGACAGTAGAGAGAATCATTCGTTTACTGGAAAAAGAAAGAGATGATGATTGGGGCAATTGGAGAGAAAGTTCTCCCTTCCTTGCCTTTAGTTAAAAAAATAAGCATATATATTTTATTTGCTGGGCCCTAATACTCTTAGCTGCTTTACCTCTAGTAAGCCCCACAACAACCTGAGGAGGCAGATATTATGCTGCCTCTGCCCTTTCTAATCATATGGCCCTGGCAAATTCCTTAACTCTCTGTGCCTCAGGTTCCACACCTGTAAGATGGGGACAATGTTAGTACCTAAATCTCGGGTTGTTGTGAAAGTTACATGAGATAACTTGTGTAAAGTCTGTTGAACAGTATCTGGTCAGAGTAGAAGCTCAATCAATGATAGACATGTTAGCATTAGCATTACTATTTATTTTTATTATAATTGATCTGAATGCTAAGTCTCAGAGCAATCAAGGATCCTGCCTAAAATCACATAGCAGTGATCAGATCCAGGATGCAAATCCAGATCCGTCTGCTGTCAAAGTCCATGCTCTTACCTTACCCAGCACCTTATCCTGCCTCCAGCCATCTAGACATGGGCACCATGCTCTTACAAATACTGAGCTGAAGAATAACCGCTTGACTAGAACTCCTTGCTTACTGAAAGGGAGCTGGACCATGGGCCCTTTCTTTTCGCTGGTGGGCGGCTTGGATCACTGCCTCGGAGCAGCAGTGCTGAGCCACCCTAATCTTCTCTGTCTTGCTCACAGTCTCCCTTCTCCTCACCCCACCTTCTGGATGTTGATAAATCAAAGAAATGGCAACAAACGGAAAAGACTAAATAAATATTTTCAGTAAGAATCATATGAGAGGGGATTTTTCTTTTTCATTAAATATTTGATAACATCGTCAAGAAGCTTTTTGGTGTTGCTTGGACTGGATGAAAGTGTATGACTCATAGAAATGACCAAGGGAGGAAAAGCAAATGAGTCACCTTGCCCAGCCCATTTGGATCTCCGGTCGCCTGCTTCTGGGAGCAGCATCCCAGAGGGCCAGCCCGGCCAGTCCCACCTGCTGCAGTGGGCTGCATAGGAAAGGGGTTTCTTCAGGAGACGTTAGGACTCCTGGGAAAGGAGTGAGTCAGGAATGTGCGAGCCTCTAGGAGTTACCCTGTAACTTTTCCAAAAAGCATTTCTGCTATCAGCTTCGAGATTTCTTGTCCACATTTCATCACTTTCAACTCCTGGGTATACGCCACTGCAGGCTAATCACTCCTTAAGTGCTTCACACACTTCAAAGAGTTGCCAACCGTGGTATCCTCCTCCCCATTCAAGGAAGCTAAAGGTACTCAGATTTGTGTATCTTTCCAACAGATAAATCTCTGTTCCCTTTATTGTTTTGAGTGCTCTATTGGAATCTGTCCAGCGTGGATCCTTCTGGTACCAAAGTGCCCTGGGTAAGCCCACACTTGCGGACGACTCAGTCTCTGAGAGTTGGAGGGAGAATTGCTGCATTCCTCAGCTCACTTTGCCACAGACCTTTTGAAACTTCCTCCTTTTAGTCATCTAGTCAGTGAACCGCATTTAAAACCTAAGCTCGCTGTTGATTTCCTTCTAATCTGACTCTCTCTCGGTGTGCTGTTTCTCTGTGTTCACCCCTCATTTTTCTCAGCTCAGACTTTGGTACCTGGAGGCCTTGAACTTGAATTCCTGCAGCCCCACTTATTTAGCTTATGGACTTTGGGGAAATTGACCAGTCCATCTGAGCCTCAGTTTCCTGATCTGGGACGAGGGGATAGTAATTCCCGTTTCCTAGCGTTGAGTGAGGATTTAGAGCTGGGTGAGTAATTTGAGAGCGTGGTGGTCTTCCTCCTCAGGCCTCTCTCAGCCCACATCGTCCAATAACCTTTTTTGCTCCAGGGACAGTCCTCCAGCCCCCTACTCAAGTGATTTTTAGAAAAATTTCCGCTTGTGTTTTCTCTCATAGGAGAACTTTTTTCCCCTCTGTCTTCACAAGGATCTGTAATTCTGCTGCTTCTTTCTTCCCTGATATCCAGGGCTGATTCATCTGCAAAAGCGCACTAGCGGTTTATTCCCCTCACCCAAATCCATAATAAAAACAAAGTCAGTTCTTCTTTCCATCTTTTTTACAAATCCACTTAAAATGTCTCTCCACAGAACTTATGTAACTTCTGTATATATCCAGGCAAGTGAACTGAAAAGTGGTAGAAAGGCTGCCATTGTGCACCTAAGAAACAAAATACCCTCAAGTGATTTTTAAAAATAATGCTTTAATCTCTGCTCAGTTAAGAAAACAGCAAACAAAAAGGATAAAGCTCTCAATATAATGTTGTACTTTCATTCTATAAGTGTTAATTGCCCTTCGGTGTGTTTATTTTTTTTCACCTGTCTAGGGTGTTAAGAGGTGTTTTCTTTGCAGTTTGTTCAATTTTTTTTTTTTTTTTTTGGTGGGAAAGATTCTCCCTGAGCTAACCTCTGTGCCAATCTTCCTCTATTTTTTGTCTATGGGATACCACCACAGCATAGCTTGATGAGTGGTATGTAGGTGCATGCCCAGGATCTGATCCCGTGAACCCCAGGCCGCTAAAGCAGAGTGTGTAAACTTAACTGCTACGCCACTGGGCCAGAACCCCTGCAGTTTGTCAATTTTGGGCTTGATAATCTATTTCTTTCTTTTTAGAATGACATACAAACTGCTAACTCTCAACTCTTAGATATTTATAGGCAGAGTTCTCCAAAGGAACAAAGCAATTATATCTGTCACTTAAAATTCACCCAGCACCCCCTTCAATATAACTTGATTTTCCAAGTTTCAATTGTGGGAAAATTTCAAGTTCAGCTAAAAAAAACCACAAGGGAGCTATATTGGGATCTCTCTTTTATTTAAGGTGGGTTTTTTTTTTATATATAACCATACCAAATCTACCCTACCCCACCCCCTCCCCGAAATAGCCGAAGATGAATAACCATGAAGTAGATTGGGTTTCTGTAAACTGTTCTGCTGTCAACCTGAGGACCGTTCTGTTGCTTGAGTGTGAAGGACTTTTCTGTGAAGGGCTCTTAGTCCATAAAAAGGATCTTAAAATTACTAGCCCAGCAGGAGCTGGCCCTGTGGCCGAGTGGTTAAGTTCGCGCGCTCCGCTGCAGGTGTCCCAATGTTTTTTTGGTTCAAATCCTGGGCGCGGACATGGCACTGCTCGTCAAGCCACGCTGAGGCGGCGTCCCACATACCACAACTAGAAGAACCCACAATGAGAAATATACAACTATGTACTGGGGAGCTTTGGGGAGAAAAAGGAAAAAATAAAATCTTTAAAATAAAAAAAAAAAAATTACTAGCCCAGCAAGCATCAGTCCTTGGAAGAAATAGAAAAACAAAGTTTTTACATTCAACAAATAGTGTTCCTCATAGATTACCATCCCTATTCAGAACGTAAATTATAACTAAAAAAATGATTAGGCTAAAAAACAAATATCTGCATTAATTCATAATGGGACATCGGCCATTCCTTCTACGGAGAAAGGGAGCTTCAGATGGAGTCAGCTAG
This sequence comes from Equus asinus, assembly GCF_041296235.1. Taxonomy (NCBI): domain Eukaryota; kingdom Metazoa; phylum Chordata; class Mammalia; order Perissodactyla; family Equidae; genus Equus; species Equus asinus. The sequence continues at coordinate 67,231,772 of NC_091799.1, forward strand.
TAGTTTTCTCCATGATGTAAAGCATAATCTAACTGCAGACCCAAATCAATCCGGTGTAGTCAATTGCTGTTATTAATATATTAATGACGAGGTATAAAATACAGAAAAGATTAAATCATCACTCAGACCAGAGAAGACAAGCGTAAGCTCCTTGGAGGGCCGGGCAGATCAGTGAGTGAAGCGGGCTGGAGGGTCAACTGGAGAGCTGGCCCCTGGCTGGAGGGACGGCTGCTGCTTCATTACAGCCATCTAATGTCAAGTGGGAATGCAAGTCCAGAAGATCTGTTACATCTCCTGATTTTTTGAGAGAAGCCAAAAATATTAGATTTTTTTTTTAGTGTAAATTCTTCCTATATTCAAATTTTTAAACTAATTTGAATTTTTAAAGGATTTGCTGCAGGCCAAAAAGAACCACAACTGGGGGTGACATTCAGCTTGCCGGCCACTAATATGTGATCTTTATTTTTTTTTTAAAGATTGGCACCTGAGCTAAGATCTATTGCCAATATATATTTTTTTCTTCTGCTCCCGAAAGTCCCCCAGTACGTAGTTGTGTATTCTAGTTGTAGGTCCTTCTGGTTGTGCTATGTGGGACACCGCCTCAGCATGGCCTGACGAGCGGTGCCATGTCTGCACCAGGATCCGAACCAGTGAAACCCTGGGCCACCAAAGCGGAGCACGTGAACTTAACCACTTGGCCATGCGGCCGGCCCCTGTGATCTTTAATTTTAATTATATGTCAGAGACTGGCCAGATGCGCACCAAACCTGTTTCCTCTTCTTTCTTGAGCACACAGCTAAATTATATTTTCCAATCTCCCTTGCAGTTAGCCCAAAAAATTGTGATGGAAGCAATAGACATCACTGCCAGCCTGCATCTTCCTTGCCCTCCCTCCCTTCTCTTCTCTGCCAGTGAATGCACAGCATCCAGGAGGACTCAGGGCACTAGAAGATGGCAGTACCTCCAGACGTAAGGAGCCCAAGTGACAGCATGCAGGAGTTCCTCCCTCCCCAGCCCACACCTCGAAGAGACTTGCACAGGACTGTAATGAGAGTGAGAAATAAACCTTTTTAAAAGCCCCTGAGATATTGGGGTCATGTATTACAACGCTTAGCCGTTCTTGATTAATACAGGTTAAGAATTCCTCCATTGTTTCAATAGTGGTGTTTGTTAGCCCAATTTGATCTTTAAGCAGTGAAACTTCAAAAGTAACAAGACAATTTTTTTCATGCTGAAGTGGTAGACACAAAATAATACTGATATTTTAAGTCCACATTTTTTTTTTTGACATCACAAATGGGCATATGTTTTCGTAGTGAAACTGCTCTCATTAAGAAGCTTTACTGCTGGAGAAAATAAGCCTTCCCTCTGTCTGAAGCGCTCCAACAGCAAAGACAGGCTGAGTTAGAGATGCTGGCATTCCACAGCCATATCCTCAGGCCCTTTTCTTCATCAGGCTCTCTCTCGTATGTGCGGTTGACCTAAAATCCCATCCCCTCTTGAATAGCCTGAACGGCCGTGTGTGGATTAGGAATTACAGTGCTTCCTCCCTCCCACATTTAGTTTTTCTGTCTCTACCTTCATAACTTTTAGAAGCTTAAAGCTCCTTTTTTTTTAACATTTAACCCAGAGAGAAATACTAGTGCATTAGAATGCTTTGAGTATTCCTCTTGAAAAGCATTTCCTCTTTTGGAAACTTGAGTAATTTCTAAATCAGTAAGGCAGGCACGCATAGCGAATAGGGAAAATACTGCAGAATGCAGTTTTCTGGCCCCTCTGGTTCATTCTCAGGATGGAGAATTCCATTCTCAGCAGTGTATAAGTCCATCGGAGCATAGTAAAATAAAAGAACGTGGCAGAGCAACCTTTGTAAAAATGATAGACATTTTTCAAATGAACTAACGTAGTGGCCATGTACCTACATATCTAAATAAAATACTTGCAGAATCAGAAAATACAGTTTGAAACTCAGTAGTCACGTAGTCTTATAGTTAGCTTGGGCACTAAATGGGATGTTAAGAGAGGAGCATAGAGTTGTGAGAATCTTATGATCACTGTCTGTCAGACCCTTGGTAGAACAGCACATCCTGCTGTGGTCCATGATGCCGAAGAACGTGTAGTACTTGAAGAAAGTCTAGAGGAGAATCACAGACGTGCTTAAAGAGAACGACGACAAGATCTACCTGGAGAAAGAAAACCTGTAAAGTAACTAAACCACAGTTTCCAAGTATATAAAGGCTTTGCTTCCTTTCTTTGATGAGAAAAAAAACATACAAGAAAAAATGGACTCAACTCCAACTCTTTGGAGACTTGAGTTAGACAGTGGGCCAGCGAGTGCTGGGGGAGCATTCCTACAGCAGTCCTGTAGCAAATCCTGTTAGAGACACATCTCTGAATAGTGTGTCTCTAGCAATGTGACCGTACTGTTCTCTGCTCATCATGCTGCCCACCTCCTAATTCATATTACTCCCTACTTCTTGGGATATGCCCATCTCTCTAGAGGGTTGAGTGTTATCAGAAGTGAGTTGCTTCCTCACTATTCAGTGTTAACTCAGAGGTGGCCAGAACTGATACCCTAGACCTGGAAAGAATTAATGGTAATCAAAACAGTGGCAAATATTTCGTGATTTCTAACTATATTTTGTTTATCATTCCAGTGGATGCTCAGCATGACCTTACAAGGTAGGGCTTCAAGGTAAGCATTATTATCCTCACTTTCCTGATGAGGAAACTGAGGCACAGAGAGGTTAAGTAACTTGCCTAAAGTTATAGAACTAGCAAAGGTGAAGTTAGGAGTTAAAACTGGACAGAGTGATTTCATTATTTTTTATTTTTTTCTCCCCAATACCCCCAGTCCATAGCTGTATATCCTAGTTGTAAGTCCTTCTAGTTCTTCTATGTGGGATGCTGCCACAGCATGGCTTGATGAGCAGTGTGTAAGTCCCTACCCAGGATCAGAACTGGCAAACCCCAGGCCACCAAAGCGGAGCATGCAAACAGCCACCACCACCAGGCTGGCCCCAGCAGAGTGATTTTAAAATCATCTTAACTACTATACTATGTTGACGATGCTACACAATTACTGAGACTGGAAAGCATCAACCACCACTGTACTTTAAGTTATTTGTGAACTAGGTTTGTCTCCGCAGACAAACCTGGAATGGGAGACCCCTGGGGTATACAGGAGGCTGAATCATGAAAAGGTTTGGTTTTTAAGGCATTCGTCACCTGTACTTGAACTGGGCGAAATATCAAGAAATGTCCAGGAAGATCTAGATCAGTTTCTAAGTACTGGGAAATTATCTGGGGATGCCACAGACAGCGACAAAGCATGGCACCAAACAGAAATTGAATGTCTCATAAATAATTTTGATACTATCAGATCAAAAAGCCAAGCTTCATAAATCAGATAATTGTGGATTTTATTATTTCCTCAGTTATTCTGCTTTTGGTTTTCATAGCTCTTGGAAGAAGCCTTTTGCCAATAGAAAATCAGAAATTTCCTCAATTAACTGGCTTGTTTTGAGGCTAGGGGGTAGAGAATCCTGGATGATGCAGGGGATAAAAGGAACAAGAATAACAAGGGGACGTTGGTTTTGCCCACGCCTGAGCCCTAGAGGGAAAAGAGAAGCAGGGAGTTCATAAGTAGCAGAGGAGGTCAAAGTGGAAGAATCCCAAGGGTGGGAGACACTCAAGTCAGGGACTGCTTACCCACACATCATCCCATGAAAGACTTCCCCCTGGAGTGGCGCTCAGCTGTGCAGGCCTTGGAGGGCCCTGAATGTTGGTAGAGAAACTTGTTCCCTTTTACTTTCACCCACACTCAGCCTTTCATCACAACTGAATTATGTCACAGGAGAGAGGAAATGAAGATCCATCTCCCCTCCCTGTACAAACGCATCAGGGAGATGGGTCCTCCCAAGCAATGACTTCCTCAAAGGTCAGGATCAAGGAAAAGAAGACTCAAAGTCTAGACAAAACACCAACCGGATGACAAGGCCCTAAGAGTCCAAGTTGACTTTAAAATCAGGTGATGTTAGTCCTCTAATGTCATTTTTCAAGATTGCAACTATTCTAGGTCCTTTGCATTTCCATGTGAATTCTAGAATCAGCTTGTCAATTTCTAAGTACAAGAAATGTCTGATGGATTCTGATTGAGGCTATGCTAAATCTATAGATCAGGAGCAAGCGAACTTTTTTGCTATAAGATCAGATAGTAAATATTTTAGGTGTTGAGGGAAAAAATAGCCATAGACAATAAGTAAATGAATAGGTTTTGACTGCATTCCAATAAAACTTTATTTACAAAAGCAAAGAGCAGGTCAGATTTGGCCCATGAGCCATAGTTTTCTGACCCTATTGGGGAGAAAAAACTTTTTCCATCTACTCTCCTAGGTTCTACATCTGGAGCCCTGGAAATCAGACTGACAGGAGACAGATAACAAGAGAAAAACCAACAGAAGATTATAAACATGTACAGCACACACACACATGGGAGAAATTCAATGATGAGTAACTCAAAGGGGTGGTTAGAACTTAGGGCTTATATAGCATTTTAACAAGGGACAATAAATTTGTAGAGAAGTGACAAGACAAGGGAAAAGGATTTTAGGCTTCACGGGTGGCAAACTGTGGGACGGTAAATATATGGGGCAACTAGTGGATGATAAGGGCTAGTTAGTACGACTGGTTTATGTAGACTCTTTCTCAGTGCCATCTCATCTCTGGGGATAAGGTTGTTGTCCCCTTCCTGGTACAAGAAGTGGGGAGAAGGTCACCTTCACAAGGGGAATTTATGTTGTTTTCAGGCAGATAGGGGGAGGACGGAGAGCTCATCCTGTGTCTGCTTTTTCATAACTGCCTTCAGCTCAAAATAATCCTTATGCCAGAGTGGCATACTTTGGGGTGGCATACCCTGAACCTCTTCAACCTCTACTATCGATCAATTGACATCTAACAATGTTGAATTTTCCAATCTATAAACATAGTATATCTCTCCTATTGATTTAGGTCTTCTTTATTTTAACTGAGCAACGTTTTGTTGTTTTCAGTGTACAAGTATACATTTTTGTTAAATAGATGCATACTTCATGGATTTTTTTTTTTGCTATTGTAAATGGATTCAAATTGACTTTGTATCAATGAAGTTTCTTTCTATAAAGTCTTTTTTCAGGAGTATAGGACTTCATAATTTGTTCCTTATTGTTAAGAAGAATATTTTGGTTACTAAACAATGTTCAAAAATAGAATTAGAATAAAATTAAAAATCAATCTGGACCAATCTACATTTAAAATCACATTGATTTTTCCCTCTTTGATTTAATGCTTCCAAATAACGACATTTTGGGGGCAGGGAATGGTGAGGAAGATTGGCCCTGCGCTAACATCTATTGCCCACCTTCCTCTTTTTGCTTGAGGAAGATTAGCTGCTGAGCTAACATCTGTGCCATCTTTCTCAATTTTGTATGCAGGACACTGCCACTGCATGGCTTGGTGAGTAGTGTGTAGGTCCTCACCCAGGATCCAAACTCATGAGCCCTGGACCACCGAAGCAGAGCATGCAAATTTAACTGCTGTGCCACCAGGCCAGTCCCCAAAATAAAGGCTTTTTAGAAAAGAAACCAAGGAACAGAAAATACAGAATTAAAATTACGAAGAATCAGCTCTCCACAAGTTGTTCTCGGGGAGGACAAGAACTACCGCATGTTTTGTTTTGAATGGCATACTTTAAAAAAACCTAACAGATCATCGTAATTATATTTTGCTTAGAATAACCTTAAGATGAGTTTGTAGGATATGTATCTGCTTCTGGATGGCCATGAAACTAGGTCTGAGATTAAGATGTTGCCACAAAAATTCCCAAAGTAGAAAGACATAAACAATGACAAGCACTTTGTGCCAGGTCCGTAACATGATTTTGGAGTCAGAGAGCCCTAATTTAAGTCCTGGCTCTGCTGCTGTCACTCTCTGAGACCTTGGGCAAGTCATTTAAGCCTTCTAATTTCCAGCCTTCTCGTGTGTAAAATGAAAACAGTTTTATTACCTACTCCATAAAGTTGTGGTCAGTATTGAATGAGATGATGTGTGAAAAGTTCTTCAGACAGTGCCAGGAACATAGTAAATGATGAATAAGAAATAGAAAGTATCATAATGTTTTTCTTTCTGAAGATGCTGAAATTGGTGATGATGATGATTGTTATAAAGCTTATATATATGACGAGTTTGTTCTGACTTCTCCCACCAAAGACCTTAATACAAGCAAGAAAAGCAGCTGATAAATGTCTTTAGATTTCAGTAGTCAGCTGGAGGGGGTGGAGTGTGGAGAGATGGGAGATTGATGGTGTGGAAGCAAACAAACAATAATTCTTCCTTATTGGGCTTCAAACTGAGAAAAGAAGGCCCAGAAAAGAGCAACAAAAGGCCAGTCCTGAGACTCCTTCTACTCCACAACAACAGGAAGAAACAGAATGAGACTTAAGGGTTTCCTCTTCTGGTCTTCTGGATCCCAAATCCACTATTCTCTGTTTTATGTCAAGGCCCAAAATGCAGCCTAAGATATTCCTTAAAAATGCAGCTCAGTAGGCTTCCCAGGAATTGGGATTCCCCCAGGGAGAAGCGGCTCACCTTCAGCTGAGACCAACAGTAAGGCAATTGTTCACATAATACGAAGACTAGGGGTTAAACTCTGAGAGTTTAAGGAAGGCGATGCGTTTTCAATAAAGTCTTTATAGGAAAAGCAGTGAGCAAGATCATGTTTTATGTAGATAAATTTAGCCACTGTTAGTACAAAAAATGGCCTGCCATGCAATATAACAATTTGTTATACAACTACTTTTTTAAATATGTCCATTTATCTTTCATCATGTTTTAATACTGCTGCATTTTATTATAAACATTATGAGCAGGATCATTTACAGAGGAAAAAAGTCAAGAAAGTAGCACTTACTCGTGAGAGGCAGTGATGAAATGCTGATATAAACTTTGTGTGTGTGTCTGTGTGTCTGTGTGTCTGTGTGTCTGTGTGCGCGTGCAGATTTTCACATCCTTTGTCTGCCTTTGCATGTTCTAGGTTAATGGATCTCCTTGTGTAGGATTTCTATTGGAGATGCTTGTCATTTCTTCAGAACTCTCAGAATCCTTTCCTGAGTCAAGTAGTGTGCCAAGCACAGTGCCCAACATATCCTTCACATTTATTTAAATTTTCTTTCATCTAATTATGTTGACTTGAGCATCTCTCTAGAAACCAGGGGAAAATATCCTTTTGATATCCAAATCATTTCATCTCACACATACTCAAGTTCAAGTCAACAAAATCTTGACAATGAATACAAAATTCTAGCTCTTTCCACCCCTCAACTCAAACTTCCAGATAACCTAAAAAAAGATTGATGGTAATCTTTGAGCCTGTCATGACGGGAAAAATCCTTCAGGATTCAAAGATGGCGCTTCTGAGCATGCCATGCCCACATAGTCTGTGAGTAGCTCCAACTTCTGCCATTCTCTGCTACCCAGTGCTCTTTCTCCTGACTCATAGGCTGCTCTACACCCTCCAGAGGTCCTTTACTCTCCTCCAGAAACTTGGGGCCTTCCCAGAAGAATCCTGGGAGTTGGCTCCTAATCTACGCTCTACCCCTCCCGCCCACCACAGGCAGGTATTTACTAAATGCCTGCTATGTTGGAGGCATTATGCTAAGCACCAAGGATTTGATAAGACATATTTGGGGGTGGGGGAGGCACACAGGAAATCAACAATTATAACAATTTCATGAGGTTTATTATGTAGGAGTGCACGTCTAAATATAGCTGTGAAGGAGGAGGTTAAAGGAATGCGTCTCAGAGAAGGCAATGTTTGAGAGACAGTGTTTTGAAAGAGAATTAGGAATTAGCCAGCTAGAGGAGAGGAAGAAGGAAGAACATTACAGGCTGGGAGAACAGCATGTGCAAAAGCCTGGAGGTATCAACCAGTTGGGCTGTGTGAGGAACCGTAAGTAACGCTGAATGACTGAACGGAGAGAGATTTAAGAAGTAGACAGAGGGGCTGGCCTGGTGGCATAGTGGTTAAGTTGGCACACTCCACTTTGGTGGCATGGGGTTTGCAGGTTTGGATCCCAGGTGTGGACCTAGCATCGTTCCTCAAGCCACACTGTGGTGGCATCCCACATAAAATAGAGGAGGATTGGCACAGATGTTAGTTCAGCAGCAATGTTCCTCAAGCAAAAAGAGGAAAAATTGGCAACAGATGTCAGCTTAGAGCCAATCTTCCTCACAAGGAAAAAAAGAAAAGTGGCAGGAGATGAGGATAACACGGAACTGGTGTACTGACTGCATGACTTATGGAAGGTGATTAGATGCAACCTTGTTTTTCCCTACCAATGACCCTTCCAGATTTATTTAATGGGGTAATTTTCTCCTGCTTATGAAGGACATAAGGTCTAAATTCATGATTTCATTGCCTGCTCATTCCTAGGCAAAGGATAGTCTTAAACCCACCGTAAGTTCCCAATTACAGTTTCTATTAGGAAATTACAATGTCCAGTCCAAGCTACAGTTCAAAGGTTTTAAAATTCGTTGGAAGGTGGGAGTTCTCTCCATGCACCATGCTGAGGCCTGGTTCGTGGCCGCCTGCCTCTGGCGATATGGATGTGATTGACTTCAGCGCTCTCTGCTCCCCATACTCTCCCCTATTTACTACCTGCTGGTTCTGGCCCAGCCAGGATTGAACAGGGCGTGAGGCAGAGAAGTCAAAGGAGAGGGCGATTCTTAGTTTGCCAGGTAGAGTTGCACTTTTGGGCTCAGCAGAAGGTTAACAAGCTAACTCTCCCTGATGGGCCGTTTTCATGGGTCGCTTAGAGATTTACGTCTCTGGGCATCCGTCCCTGTGCTTTCTTGATTCACGCAGCCGTGTCTCTATTCTGATGGTCATTTGCAATTCCCTCCTGAGCCCTTAGGACTCCAGCAGTCTGGCAGTGACACGGACATATAGATCTGTAGAGTGGGAAACCAAATAGAGACCCAGGTTATAAAATTCATATGTGATTGAGGCCATATTATGAATCAGTGGGGAAATTGTCCAAGTGACTTTCATCTGGGAAAAACGAAGGTATATTCCAACTTTGTACTATTCTCAAAAACGAGTTCTAAATAGATTAAAGATCAAATGTGAAAAATAGAACTTTAAGATAATTGTAAAAAAAATGTATAAGAGAGTCTTTGTGACTTGGACGTAGGGAAAGATTTCTTAGGTAAGACACAAAAAGTATAACTCATAAAGAATAAGTTTGATAAATCTTTAAAATTTAAAGTTTCTCTCCTTCAAAATATACCATGGTTAAAAGATCCAAAGACTTGTAGAATATATTTGAACCATAGGTAACAGACTGAGAACTAGTATTCAGAAATGTAAAGAACTACTGAAATAAAAAAGAAAAATATAAACAACCCAATAAACATGCATGGAAATGTGAACAGGAACCTCACCAAGGTGGAAATCCAAATGGCCAAGAATCATGCAAAAATATTCTCAACCTCACAAGTAATCACGGAAATGCACATAAAATAACAATGAAATACATTTCACACATTTTGGATTGGCAAAGATTTTAAAGTCCAACAATATCAACAACTGGCAAGGATGTAGGAAATGGAAAACATCCTAGGCTGCTGTGGGGAGTGTAAATTAGAAAGCTCTCTAAATGTCTAAATAAAGTAGAATATGTACATATCCTGGGACTCCTAAGTTTAAATCCTGGAGAATGACTGTACAATGTAATATACTTAGTACATTATACAATGTGTGAGTTTCCCGTGGCTGCCATAATAAGTTACCACAAATGGGTAACTAAAACAACAGAAACTTACTCTCTCACAGGTCTGGAGGCCAGAGTTTGGAAATCAAGGGATAGGCAGCATTGTGCTCCCTCCAGAGCCCCTGGGGGTAATTTGTTCCTTGCCTCTTCCAGGTTCTAGTGGCTGTTGGCGTTCCCCGGCTTGTGGCTGCCTCTCTCTCTCTCTCTCCGCTCCGTTTCACATTGCCTTCTCTTCTGTATGTATGGTGTTGAATCTCCCTCTGCCCATCTCTTGCCAGGATACATGTAATTGCATTTAGAGCCCACCCAGATAATCCAGGACAAGTGCCTTCTCTCAAGATCTTTAACTTAATTGCATCTTTTGCCAAATAAGGTAATATTCACAGATGCAAGGGATTGGGACATGGACATGTATTTGGGGGCCACCACTCATCCCACCACAGGGACCAGGGACATGTACAATGATGTTTATTAAGAATTACTATTAATAGCAAAAACAACATAAATGCCCCACCCATAAGATAATGCAGGAAATGATTAGTTTGTATGATAGAATTCTATATGGCAGTATAGAGTCAATTTCATCTTTATATCTATCAAAACACATAGATCTCAACGACTTGTAATGAAGCAAGTTGTAGGTACCATTTATTAATTTTTAACACTGCAGTACATTTATTTGGTAAAAGTATAAAACCGTGAGCTGAACAGATACATACAGATAGATGACAGTGTTAGAGACTGGGAAGCATCAGTGGGGTCGAAGATGGGAAGAACAAAGATGATTTCATTATAAGTTTTCTTTTTTAAAAAATATACCAAGTAGAAATTCCAAAGGTGAAAAGTTCTTAATTCTGGATACAGAGATATTTGTGATTCTATGTATGTTTTAAAAATATTTTTAAACGTTTATAGTTTTTTTATATTAAAAAGTAGAAAACACTTAATAGTTACTCTGAAAACAGTGTGGAGGATAAATTAGAACAGGCAGGAAATAGAGGTAAGGAGACCAGTTGGAGGCCACTAAAAATAACGTATGGATAAGATGTTTGAGGGTCTGACCTACGAGGGTGACCATGAGAATAGAGAGAAAAGGATGATAAGGAGCCACATTAAAGGATGGAATCTATAGGACCTGGTGACTGAGTCATGGGACAGGGAGGAGTGGGAGAAACAGGTCCAAGGGTGATGCCAAGTTACTTAGTTGAGGAACCAGTTGAATGGCAGTTGTGCAGTCACAGGCAATACTAGTCTGCTTTCTGTCACTATAGATTAGTGTTCCTTTTCTAGAATTGTATATTAATGGAATGCAGTATGTACTCTTTTTGTCTGGCTTCTTTCTCTCAACATAATTATTTGATAGTCATCCCTATTGTTGTATGTAAAAATAGTTCATTCTTTTTTATGGCTTTGTAGAATGTTAAGTCTTGTTGATTGCCAATCGCCCTGGACTGTCCCTTCCGTGCTGCGCCTGTCCGTGGCATGTCACCACACGAGATTTAGTCCTCTCTCATCTACCCACTGTCCTCCCACGTCAAAATCTGCAGCTGTGTTCCTTTCCTCAATCTTCTTGTCATCATCTGATGGGCAATGATAATATTAGAGAGACTTCCTGGTGGATGGTGGATTGCAAAATGTTACAATAACAGAATATTAAATGAGCAATACTCTCAAGGGGATTGGATGAGGTAATGTTCAAAGTTCCATCTTCAAAAAGTCTCTCATTTGCTGAATTTCTGCTTAGTTCATGATTCCACAAATGAACCATCATTTCTAACATGGATTTGCTAAAGACATAAAGATAGCAAGTATTAGTGAGGCAAAACTAAATGAACACTGTTGTTACTAGGTTTGAAGTTGTCCCCAAATTCATCTTTTGGTTGGCCTGTGCAGATGATAAACCACCAAAAAAACCAAATAAATATCAATGACCAAAATTCCACATAATTAGTATTTTGCCATCCCCAGAGCTACCATATGGATCAAATTCAATCGGTGTCCTGAGGACTCCAGTTCTGCTTTAGAGAAATGATCAGTCTGGCATGCCCACATCTGGGAAGTCTGCTGAAGCCAGATTCCAGGAAACAGGCATGTTGACAGACTTATAAGCACTCTGCCCAAGGGAAGGAGAAGCCCTGAAAGAAGAGTTGTTTTAAGTAGCTGCTAAATGATTGAGCACCAGGAAATGCTTTCACTTGTCAGGGAGAAATTACACTACCTAGAGATGTCTGGGTGGCATTTAAAGTTGACAGACAGTAATGAGTGCTGGTTAAAAAAAAGAGAGAGAGAGAGAGAGATTTTAGTGCTCTAGCAATTGCTAGACCTTCTGAGACACATCTCCATTCTATATTTTCACCGGTATTAAAAAAGAAAAAAAGGACAAAGCCAAAAGAAAAAGAGGTGGAGAGACAGAAGGAAAGAAGGAGAGAGAGAAGGAAGGAAGGAAAGAAAGAAAGAGAGAGAGGGAGAGAAAGAGAAACAAAGGAAGGAAAGGAGGAAGGAAGGAAGGAGGAAGGAAAGAGTTTCTGCCTTAGTCGCCTGTTTCTGAAGACTCCAGCATCATTTTAAAAGCTAACAGTATCTGAGCTCTACTATGTGCCAGGGTTCTTGCCTAGGCCTTGCATACATCAGCTCATTTAACCTTCACTACAACTGTGTGAGCAGACAGCTCTATCTCCCCCTTCTTAAACCCCTAACACCAGGAAAGTCCCAGGCAAACAGGTGGAAGTTAGTTATCCTACAAGAATGCACCCAGCCCCAAGAGGATTCAAACTGCAGACCGTCCCGGTGAAGGTGAAGGAGGTGGCAGGGGTGTGCCCATGCCCCTCCCAGTGTGTGTTCACTGTGCCCACATCCTTATCCAGACAATGATTTAGCTGTCACCCAAGATAAGAAGTAAAAACAGCTCAGGGTCAAAGACAGTTTTCAGTGTAGAAAGTACATTCACATGTGTTCTTTCCCTTGGCTCCCCGTTGACACCTTCGTGAGGGGCACAGGGCAGACACTGTTATTAGCCCCATTTTACAGATAAAGGGAGAGAGGCCAGAGAGGCTGATGAGTTGCACAAGGTCCTACAGTCATTTCATGGTGGAGCTGGGTCCCCAAACTGAACTATCAGGGGGTAAAGGGGCATGTGGATCAAATGAAATCGTGTTTGCTAAAGCATTTTGAAAGCTGGAAAGTACTATTCCAATGTATGCTATTTGTATTAGTTTCCTGAGACTGCAGTAACAAATTACCACAAAGTGAGTGGCTTGCAATAACAGACTTACTCTCTTATAGTCCTGGAGGCCAGAAGTCTGAAATCCAGCAGGGCCGCTCTCCCTCAGGGGAGCTTTAGAGGGGAAACCTCTTCTTTGCCTCTTCCCATTTCTGGTGGTTGTTACCATTTTCTTTCCTTGAGGCCACATCACTCCAATCTCCACCTTCACGGTCATGTTGCCTCTTCCTCTTCTCTCTGTGTTCTCCTCTTCTGTCTGTCTCAAATCTCCCTCTGCCTTTCTCTTTGAATGATACTTGTCATTGGATTTAGAGTCTACCTGTCTAATCCAGAATGATCTCCCTGTCTCAAGTCCTGAGTTTCATTACATCTGCAAAGACACTTTTTCCAAATAGGGTAACATTCGTAGTTCAGGGATGAGGACGTGGACATATCTACAGTGTTTAAGTCTATTGCTGGGGCTGATGGTGACCATGATACTGCTGTGGGTGTGGCAGAGCCCTGGCACTGTCCACTAGTCCACACAACTCCCTTTCTTCTAGGTCTAGCAATCAAGTTGGGGCAACATAGCCTAGTAGTTAAGAACACAGACTCTTAGAATCAGCCTTCCTAAGGTTCATATCCTACTTCTGCCACTTTGATGACTGTGTGAGAATGAACAACTTCCTTCAGGAAGTTGTTCAAGCCCCTGGATCTTCATTTCTTCCCCTACAACATGAAGTTAACAAAGCCCTCTCTCATAAAGTCGTTGGAAGGATAAAATAATTTAATTATGTGTAAAGTGCTTAGACCAGTGTCTACACTGCAGAAATGTTAATTGTAATTATTCCTTGGGTGGCACCGTGACTAAGGCCAAGTCCTCTCACTTTGCCTGTTTATCATTCAATAATAACTTGGATAAACAGAGAACGGATTTTCTTCTCTGGAGGGGCACTCCTGAATCATTCACTAATTCTAAGCATTTCCAGGAGTGTTTTCTAAAAATTGATCTTCTAAATTGTGTGTAGAAAAAAAAAACACAGAAAAAAAAAAAAAGAACTAAATGCAGTGAGAAGGGACCATTGTTTAAAATCTGCCATTAGCTTCCCACTTGATCCTGAAACTTCTGAAGTCTTTCAAGCTCGTTGTCCAATCTAAAATTTCAGTTTGTCTCATGATATTTCGAAGAGTTCTGAAGGCTGGAAAGTATTTAAAATATTAGGTGGAGAAATGTTCATAGAATGCAGTGGTTTTTAGAAAGGACTGAGTGTTTAAGCAAAACGTTACAAATTAGGATGATGTCAGATCAAGTCACTTGTGTAGCTTCAACACAAACAGGTAATATTAGGTTGCCTGGGCTAGACTGGGTACTATTGTGTTTCTTTTTGGGTTTTATTTACTTTAAACTCTATGTTTTCCCTAGACTTCGTTCGATATCCCCCGCTTTAGTCTCAGCCTGAGGCATAATGTCAGAAGCGAAGTGAAGGGTGATGACTCTTGCTCCTGAAATTAGATTCATTAAGATAAGCATTACGTTTGGCAATCCCATTAGTGTATCTAAAAGGAAATGATAAGAAAACACCAAGACTGTCATTGAAATAAATGTTGACAGAGAATAGACCAGGTGGAAGGAACCTTGGGTATCAATTTATACAGTTCCTATAACTTTATTTTTTATAACTTTTTTATTGTAAAAGTAGAGTATATTCATCAAAGATTTTGGAAATGATGGAAAAGTGCCGAAAGAAAAACTAAGTAAAATTCTTTATAGCAGTCTTACTATCCAGAATTAACCACTGTTAATATTTGTATTTCTCTTCTTCCAATACAAAATACAGTTTTCTTTCCATGGTTGGGACCATGCTGCTGAAATTAGAAATGTCTCCTCTCTCTAGAAAGGTAGTTCTTTGATTCTTTTTTAACAAGATGATAACTTTTGTTATAAAAGACAGAAATGGATCAAAAGGGTCTCCCTCTCCTTTGAGTCCTATCTCATTACAATGCTAAGCGATACCCATCCATTATCCATAGTAATTCTGTCCTCTGCCCAAGGACGGAACTGTTCACCTGCCTTCCCAGGTCTGGTACAGGCCCCTCAGGTGGACGACACGTGGGCTGTCTTCTACTTGCAGCCGAGTAACAATATTAGAAAGCAGTCATGGATAAGTTTCTTTTTCTAGGACAGTTGAAAACATTATTAATAACAATAAAGTTCATTGAGGTCTTACTGTTCTAAATATTCTGAATCTAGTAACTCATTTAATCCGTAGAATAAGCCAATGGGGAGATTTGCCCTCAATAGGTGGCAGAGTCAGACTTTGAGCCCGCAGCCTGGCTCTGTAGTCTGTGCCTCTCACCCCCATAGAAGAACTCCTATAGAGATGCTGACAGCATGAGAGTGATTCTGAAGCTGCAGAACATTCTAGTGCTATAGACAGACTGGAGGAAGTTCCAAACTGAAAATCTGAGAGTGAGTTAGAAATTCAGGTTTTACTCAAGTGTGAGGTGTTACTACACTTAGAGAAAATGAGTGAATTAATTACATTGAGAAGTGCTTAGCTTTACTTTAAAATTAGTATCATCCATTGAAGTAGCATTATAATATTATATAATACTTAGGTTTATCTTTTTTCATATTTTTTGATTGATATAAAGAATAATCAGATAGAAAAAGCATGCTAATTTTGCTGCGGCTGATTTCCCTAAGGGAAGCCCACAGCCGAGTCAAACAGCGGGAAGACCTGGACTTCATATTCACATTCCTGCTCTATCATTTGCTAGGTAAGTTATTTACTAGGCGCTCCTTGTTCATCCTTAATTTCCTAAATAGGGAAATGGAATAAAACCTCCTTTGCAGTGCTTTTGTGAGGATTAAATAAGACACTGTATATAAAGTACCTGGCAACAGAAGTCAGTTAGGAAATAGTAACTTTTATTATCTGTGCCTCCTCGTGACAGTTTATTGAGTTCAAAACACAGTACCCAAAGAGGAGAGAGCATCCTCCTAACTTCTAGCATTGGCAATGCAAAACCTATCACGGTGGATGTGGGAAGAGCAGGATGAACACAGAGGGTGGAGAGAAATAGTCCATCCCCCTCCCCAACGTGATGCCCCCACTTGCCCAGGCAGGGAGCAGCAGCTGGGCCAGGAGCCTGGGAGCTGGCTGGCCTTCTCAGGCCAGTTGGGATCAGATAAAAGGAGAGCAGAGAGGGGAAGAGAATCTCTCCCAAATGCTATGCTAATCAGCTCCTTTAAAGCCTCTGAACCTTCCCAGGCTCACCCTGATCTCCAGTCTACACTCCCTGTGTCCCTTGGGCATGCAGATGAAGATAGAATAGTTGGGAATATGACTCAGCTACATAATATTACAGATTAGACATCTGGTACAGAAAGGCTGCAGGGTGGTTGAGAATAAAATAATTACAACCCCCACAGGATCCTGCCTTTGACATCTCTCATCTGAAGAGTCCAAACAGCCTTGCCAATAATACTCATCCTTGTTCCCAACATTGCTAAGGAAAGGAAAAGGGACAAAAGGAACTGAGAGACTGTTCCAGGATCCCAGTCTGTGAACACCAGTTATGGGGCTCTGAGGAGTACTAACAGCCGTGGAGCGGCTCACAGATTTCAAGCCTCCAAGTTGCTTGTGGGACCAAAATAAATCTAAGAGCTAAGTGACAGAAGCAAAGGGACAGTGGAGTAGCGAGGCTCCTCTGAGAACTGCGTTATGATTGTAGCGGAGTGGGATGAAGCTTGGATTTTTTTAGAGACCGTTGAAAAGCGCAGCTCAAACTTTTCTGAGAGGTGGGAGCAAACCTGTCTGAGAACCCTGGGGTGTCTCATGAGGGGAACCCAGGGTCAGTAGGTGACCACGGTCACGACCTGGGGGAGAAAGGCAAGGAAGACCCTGACAGAAAACTACTGTGAGGGAAGAATGGGACAGACAGGAGGGAGGGCAGGGTCCTGCTCCGAGCCACCTGGTTGCAAAGAGAACAGCAAAGGAATCTTGCTCTTGGGGGCAGTCTGGGGCCTCGGAATGTGACCATGTGAGTCAGGCCAGGGTTGGGGTGGAACCCTCCTGACTTCGAGCAGCACCAAAGGGTCGGGGGAGGGGTCAGCGTCCCTTCCTCCTGAAGAATGGTGGCAGCCCCAAGAGGTATCTGCATGGGATGAGGGCTGCCTGGAGGCCCAGCCTGGCCACACCACAACAGGGAGCACTCTCGGCTGTGCAGCGAGAGAACCTCTGCAGCCCCTCTGGGCTTCAGCTGCTTCCGGGGACCACAGAAGCACAGGGGCCTGACAGCTGGGGGAGTCCTTGCCTCAAGGGGCTCCGCTAAGACAGAGAGTGGTTTGCCTGCTGATCTGGACAGGAGTGGGCTTGAGACCTGTGTTTCCCGAAGCCAGCTAGGTGGAAGGCATTTCTATCCCCAAACGGCAAAGTAGTTTAAATGTTAAACTCATTAAACATTAAACTCATTCAACAAAGGAGGAGATGATGAGAGCCTTGTGGTTCAGAATTTGGGCTCTGTGGTCAGACATACCTGGATTAGAATTCTGTTTCTGTTGCTCAGTAATAGCTGTGTGTCCTAGAGCAAATGGCTTGACTGTTCTCAGCTCATTTCCTCATCTGTTATCATCCTGAAATGGGAATGATAATGATACCTGTCTGTAGGGTCATCATGAGAATTAAATGAGATAATGCATGTAAAGTGCTTGGCGCCTAGTAAGCCTGCATAAACATTAGATTAAACAAACAAATAAAAACCCAAATAGGCCCCAGCGTCATTCCATGGGAAGAGAACTGCGCCTGGCAAGCCCCTGGGATGGATATGGCAAGTTGTAGGTGAGCAATGGCCAGCAGTGAACTTCACTAACGCTGAGAGATAGTGCTGAGAAATAATGAGCGATTTGATAAGAAAAAGGCCAATGAGTTTGGGACTGGCCCAGAATATTCAGAAGGAGGACTCAGATGATGAGTCGATTTAGACAAGAAACAATGCATCCTAAGTCCAAAACGACTATGCCATTTCGGGTGTCATTTTTTACTCTCCCTAAAGATTTTCAGCTTTGTACGAGGACATTCTCTATTTCAGTTTTCCCTCCACTTGTTTCTCCCTTCCCCCAGCCCTCTCCTGAGAATTCTATTTCCATTGCTCCATTCTGTCTTTGGATTTAAATTCTCATTTGAAAATAATTATACACGCTATTATTTACTCGGTGTACTGGTCGAATATGCTCTACTTAGGACGTGAGAAGGCACTCCTCTGAAACATATCACGGCAGTGAAGAAGAGCAGTGCTTCTCAGGATGGTGGGGGTAGAGACATAAAACTTCGTACGTCAGGAATCTTCTTGACAGGCCTTACTAGGCCTGAGTCCAAAATGGAGCTGAGAAAAATGAAAAGGGATTTGGCTGACAAAGCAGATGACAGGCAGAGAGAGCCAGTGAAAGGGAATTGGCCAATGGCAAAAGGAGAATTGGCAAGGCTTTGTGAAACCCCTTGCTGGAAAACCATAAACCTCAGATTGTCCGTCTGGCGCATCAGTCCTCAGAGGCAAATCATTTTTGCCTGTGGAAGGTGCCTGCCAGGAAGCTGCACCTCAGGGGGCGCCTTTGGAAAAGTGGATCGTGTCTGGATGGGTGCCCAGCACTAAGTGGATGGGGATGAGAAGAAACCGCGCACAATGAGATCTCTAAGGGCTGGGAGAAGGGGAGGCGCTGCGGGGCTGACACTTGTGAGTCAGAACGATGGGAAAAGACGTTGAGAAACAGAGGCAGAGGGACTGGACGCTGGGGAGGGAGGAGGTGGGAAGCAGCTTTGTTTCTTCAGGGGGGGACTGTCAGGGCCTGTCTCCTTCTGTACAAGTCCCCACTTGAAATGACTCATCCACCCTTTCGAAACTCAACTCTGCCTTCTTCCAGGTGAATAAGCCACTTATCTGGGTCTCCCAAATGCACAGCTACACTGTGAAATCTCTCTCAGAAATAAAATCTCTCTCAGAAATAAAATCTGTTTGCACACGTGATCTGGCCACAGGCCGAGCTGACTCCTGGGAGCAGGGCTGATCCTCATCAGGCGGGAGAGCAGGGCCTTCACTTCAGAACCTCCGGAACCTTCTTGGAGTGTCCTTTTTCTCTTGTCTCAGTGTTGTACCTGTTGGCTCCAGGCCATCCAAAATCCCACTTCCGGCCTTCTCCTGTGGCCTCCCACTCAATTTTTTCCTTCCTGAGAGGGCTGGCTTATGACCCATATTTCCATTGTCTCCTCTACCAAGATTTGCGTAGTAGATTTCCTTCCCAAAGAGAAAAAGTTACCATCAGAAAAGTTCATGCTAAGGTGTTAATAACCAGCAATAATTTAGTTTGATAACCTCTGTCAAGTATAATTCCCTAGTCTAGTAATGTTCCCCAACCTTTTTTCACATGCAACACACATAGAAGAAGAGAATGACTTTACCATAAACTGTGATAAATGAAAATGAGAGACAATGGACCACAGAGGGCTTGGCCACAACCCTATCCAGGCCCCTCAGTCTCCATCACTGAGTGCTGAAGGGATCGATAGCTCCCAGCTTCTATAACCCTATGTCCACATCAATTGGGAAGCTCACCTTTTTTTTTTTTAAAGATTTTATTTTTCCCTTTTCTCCCTAGAGCCCCCCAGTACATAGTTGTATATTTTAGTTGTGGGTCCTTCTAGTTGTGGCATGTGGGACGCTGCCTCAGCATGGCCTGATGAGCAGTGCCATGTCCGTGCCCAGGATCTGAACCAGCAAAACCCTGGGCCGCTGAAGTGGAGCACACGAATTTAACCACTTGGTCACGGTGGCCCTTGGGAAGCTCATCTTAACCCCACGGTTTTTAAACATACTTCAGTGAGCCGTAGCAGTCTGCGGATGTACCTCAGAGGGAGTGAGGGGCTGACCCAATGGGTCACGTCCGTCAGCTACAGCATTCTGCTTTTATCTGTTTATTTATTAGACCTCTGAATAAACTTTTATTAGAAGGAAGCGTGTTACAGTTTAAAGGAATTAGAAAATCACTATCTTAAATCCAACAAATAAAATCTTTAATAGTAGAAGCTCGGGCAACCATGACGAGTAGTGAGGGAGATATTCTGAGGACAGAGGGGTTTTCTGGTGCCTTCCACCGTATCATTCAGGCAATATAGTCTTTGTACAGATGCTGCACACAATCTGGGCACATCCTGCCCCTCCGGCTAAAGGGGTTTTGTTTCTTTAAAGTATCTGATGCTTGAAAAAGTTCTCCTAACACGAGGTAGCTTGATGCAGAGCCTGCCAGTGTCTCAGCTCAGCGAAACCAAAAACACCATCACCGTTCCTGCCTGCCACCTTTTGTATTGTATCTTGATTTATTTCCACCATTTTTCAGAAGCCATGAAACATCGAGGAGATCAAAGCTGCTGAAAGAAAGTCTAGCAAAATGAAGTGCTTGTAGGTTGGCTGAGCCATTTCATAAGATAGCGACATTGGTTTATTTACTATTAGTATTATCTGATTTTGTTGCTATTCTTATACGTATTTCCACCCCGCTTTGTTCCAAAAATGACTCAAAATGGGAAAGTGTGTTCTGCAGAAGACATTTAATCTCAAAGTTTAGGTTGCTTGATGTTTGATGAATGACATCATTTCAAAACTATCAAGGTTTAATGTGAAATTATTTTAAGATTTCAATTGCCTGATTTTAATTTTAAACCTTCATTATAATAAAGTATCAATGAGAGTTACAGTTTTGTGTGTGTGTGTGTGCACGCACGTGCCTGTGTGTGTATTTTTCATTTCTATCCCATACTGTTTTATAAAGGATTTGAAGCGCCTCACAAAGGATTTGAGGCAGCAAGAACTATAGTTTTACACTTTAGGGAGGTGTCTAAATTACTGATAAAGTTTTGTCTTTCAACCAGGATTCACCAGTGACATTTTTCTGCTCACCAATGGAATTTTGATAACACATTCGAAATATGCTTCTTCACCTTCAGATGTTTCTCGACTAGAATTTTTTTTAATTGCCTTTCAGCAGCGACAGAGGAGAGCAGAGATGCAGAATTGGATAGAACAGACTCGTTTCTGTGACCCTGGCCTCCAATTCTCTTTTTAAGGTTCTAAAAGCTCTGAATACAGTTGTCTGATTTATTCTGGATACTTCTGGGCCAGTGAAATTCTTGTCCTCAAAATAAAAAGTTTTAGAAAAAGCCCAATCAAGATTTATTTCTTGTAAAATAACTCAGTCTCCAGCAAAGAGAGCCTGTCCTTGCATGGGATTCAGCCCCTGCTGACACAGCATTCACACTCCTGAAGACGAAGCAGAAAGTCAGCTGATTGAGACTGTTTCTTTTGCTTCCAACACTACTTACTCTCTGCTGCCTTCTCACTGTTCCTGTGTGTTACATTGTCTGTGTGGCACTTTCTTTTAAAATACTTCAATATGAACATTGTGATGTATTTGTACATACAAGTTAACTCTATCCTCTAAGAGCAGTTAGCTAGCATTTAGAATACCCCGTTTGGGGCTCTACCCTCCAGAGCTGGTTAACTGTCAGATGAAATACCCTAGCCAGAGTCAACATCTTCTAAGATGGTCATTTAGCCTTTTAAATGTAATTAACTAAACCTGCACCAGAAGGCCTACTGGTTAGCATAAGGAATGTTAAAAATAACTTTTAATTGGTGAGATGAGTGGTATTCAAAACAGGCGATTGGTTGTAGTGCCATACAGGAGCCACTGCCCTTCCCTGACTGAAGCAAAGCCCCTGGCAGGCCCAGCTTGCCGAATACAAATGGTTCAAGCTTGCGTCTAGACCTCTGCACTGGCCCTCCATTCCTCTACTTCGCCGAGCACCCTGTGCCTGACACAGCACAAAGCTCCCACACCTGCCGTCAGAATACGCTTGCCTCAAGTTCAGTCAAGCCTTTTGTGGGAAAGGCTAAATCAAAGGCCACTGGGTAAGAGAGGAGGTAAAAGGTAGGACTCCCAGCCACAGAGCAGGCTCAAGACTTTTTTTTTTTTTAATAATGCTTGTATAGATCTTTTTATTTATTCATTTATTTATTTTTGCTGAGGAAGATTGGACCTGAGCTAACATCTGTGCTGATCTTCCTCTGTTTGGTGAATGGGATGCCACCACAGCGTGGCTTGATGAGTGGTGTTAGGTCCACACCCAGGATCTGAACCTGTAAACCCCCGGGGCCACCAAAGCAGAGCACACGAACTTAACCACTACACCACTGGGCCAGCCCCTCAAGACTGTTTTTGAACCTTAATGTGAATAAATATCTAGGTGTTGTCAGTGTATTGTCTAAAACTTGTTTTCGTCGTAACACAACTCCTGGTAGCAAGATTGTGGAGAAAGGAACATATAGGCTCCCTCAGTCTCCTCAACTTCTTTTTTGTTTTGTTTTGTTTTGAGGAAGATTAGCCCTAAGCTAACTACTGCCAATCCCCCTCTTTTTGCTGAGGAAGACTGGCCCTGAGCTAACATCCGTGCCCATCTTCCTCTATTTTATACATGGGACACCTACCACAGCATGTCTTATTGCCAAGTAGTGCCATGTCCGCACCCGGGATCCCGACCGGCGAACCCGGGTCCACCAAGAAGTGGAACATGTGAACTTAACCGCTGCACCACCAGGCCAGCCCGCCCCGACTTCTGGTGGTTGGAGGCTATTGACATTCACCAGGAAAACTTCCTATTTGCCAAAACGCCAAACTGGCTTGGGTGGATTGCCATGCATGTACATTTCAAATCTATGCTTCAAAGTCTGGAAAGGACTCACTTGCAAATATGGAAGGTTTATTTAGATAAAGATGTTTAGTTTAAGGTTGTGTTTTTTTCCTGAAATTTTGGGACACTGATTGCATTCCATAAACATCCCTTACTCAATTAATAGAACTCTTTAGTGGGCCTTACACTTGTCCCTGAACACCCTGTTACTGTGATTTACAGGATATTTTCTGAATCTCTTTAAATTCTGGGACGCTGAGAGTTGCCTGTTTGAGTAATAACTGTGCTCCTTTTCAGTGGTGTTTTCTTAAAAACACTGGATTCTAAAAGGGTGGCAGTAGAAATCCAGAGCCACTGAGGGAAGAGTGAAAGGTGGATAGAGTGTTCCTCCTTCTGGGCTGGCTGTGACAGGATCAGGGAGAGGCCCACCAAGGACCCCAGGCTTTGTGCCTGCAGTATTTCTTTTGAGATTTCATGCCCATCAAGTTCATCTTCAAAGAACACAATGCCCTTCTGATTTTTCATTATTATTTGAATGAGAGTCAACCACTGACTAATTGTGTCTGGGACATGTCAGGCCGAAGCCTGCCTTGGGGCAAGAGGTGGGAGAAGATGATTGTACGGTGAGGGGGAATTGAGATGCCTCCTGTGGAAGCATCAGGGTGGAAGAAGGTAACACAAAATTTGGCATCAGTGGTGGTTTTTCTTTTATTCTCCTCTCTGAATTGTTTGGAACACTGGGAGCCTTGGAGGAACCAGTTAGAGTGGATGAGCGTCCTCCCCAGAGCTGCAGGGCAGTGCCTCAGAGAACCCCTAGGGGGCAGCACTCAGGCGCAGGTCTCAGTGAGACTCCCAGCTGCAGCTGGGCAGGCACCCAGGGGGCACCATCTCCGGCTTCTCACACCATGATTAGTGCACACACAAAGATAAGAAACGTTTTCCAAGCAGGAATAAGACCTTGAATACAGGAAAGCAGCAGACCAGCAAGAAAACAAGAACAGACTGGTATCCGAAGGAACGCAAGTCAGGTTTCACCAGGTTTTTACTGAGAACAAACTAGATATTTATATGAGAATCCTAGTGTGCAATAATCATAATTGGATAATAATTGTGCTTAACATTTAGTCCTCATTCCATAAGTGGATTCAGTCATTCTCTGTCATTTTGTTGTTTTCATGAAATCTGGAGTTATATAACCATCCTGAGTTTATTACAGAGAATGATCTGGAAGGGTTGGCTTCTCCCTGCTTATGGAAGTGACAGTTCTGAGGGCAGAAGCTGAAAATAACTGCAGGGCATTTATTTCTGGGTCTTCATCATGTCCCACACTCACCACTTTTAATTCTCTTCAGAGAATTGCTCTTACATCCTGACCAGGCTGAAAAGTGAATGATCTATCGCTTCAAATATTGTGTGAATTTTCTTAAATAAGGAGACAAATCTTTAGATTGCCTTTGGGAAAGTTTCAGCTGGGTTATCTCTGACACAAAGTGGTTTTCTTCCCTTCAATACCTGGAGAGTATTCTAGAACCCAGCAATGTTTTGGCCATCACTTGATTTGCCTATGATTCAAATATGGACTGGGGCTCCTGCAGTCTCAAATGTCTGGGGACATTCACCAGGTTCACAACTATGAAACCCCAGGCTTTGCCCTTGATTGATTTCTGCTAATTCTCAGGGGGCTTACACTTTCATGGTCCCTCCTACCTCTGGCTCCCGGGTCCATATGTGTCGTCTCTGCCTCAGCCTCTCTCAACCCAGATATAATACTCAGCCCTTTGCTGTTTTATACAAAAAAATTCTCTCTCTAAGCATTTCGGGAGTAATACATTGTGTTGAAGGTTTGGGACTCATGGGTCAGAGGTGTGGGGGAGTTATGTCACATAACTCAAGGCCTCACAAGGTCCTAGTGGCTCTCTCTCCTCTTTCCCTCCCTCCCTTATGTCCCTGGGAGCTCTCCTTCTGTAAGGTAAATTAACCCGGTTCCCCTTAGCTCCCACCGCTACCCTTCCATCAAGGACATCACAGAACAAAGTGTCCTCTATTTAACAAAACCCATGCTCCTTAGAAGATAGCTAGAAATATAAACAACAACAACAACAACAATTCGGTTGCATGTATTTATTTATTAGTTGATTAAAACCAGGTCTGAGTCTCTGCCTCCATTGAAAGGCAGTACAATATTTTAGAAAAACAGCTGAATTCGGAGTCAGCTTATTGGGATTTGGAGCCAGCAGCACCCTTCAGTGGCCATGAAAAAGCCAGCAATCCATTTTGAGCCTCAGTTCATCATTTAAAGAGTGAAGATGTTTCTATTATTTTGAATCGTTATGCAGATACAAGGAAATAATTTATGCAATGCACTCTGAAACGTTAGAGCAATGCTTCTCAGGACATTTTAGCTTTACCATGACTAACGAGTGCTGCTGCCATTTAGGGATGCAGGTGTCCTACAGTGTGGGGAGATTCTACAAACACAGAACTGCCGAATCACCAACGGCATCCCCATGAAAAAACTCTGCATTTGAGCACAGGATAAAAGAAAAGTATGTTACCTCTGACCTTCTGCCCATCACACAAAATGCAGATGCATTTCTACATGGTGAAGATAATTCTTTAAAAAGATTTTCCTCATTCTGGATTATTTTAGCCCAATCTTTGTTCCAAGGTGATAGTTTCTCTGGCATCTGATACTGCTGCCAAGGTTTTAATTATAATCTTGAGCTTCCTCCTATAAGGAGTGCTTCCATTTAGGGTATCTTTGTTCAATCTTTCAGTTGAAACTGTATTTTACCCTCCAGAAGACAAAAAGAAGGAGGACAAATTATGGGATAAAGGCTGGGGGAATTTCCCACATGGTGAAGGTACAAGGAAGCAGTAAGCAACTCTTCAGACCACAGTAGTTGTCTTCCCAAGGCCAGCATTACCTGGCATAAATAACTGTTGAGTTAAAGGCAGGTCAGGTTTCAAGCATATTTCCCATCCCTCCCCCTCAGTTGGCAATAGGCAAGATAGACCTAACTAGGGCCCAGACCACCAGACACCCAGGCTCCCATGCCCCTGGACCCCTAGACCTCCATGAGCAACACAGTTCTGATTCTCTGGCTCTCCATCTGCCCGTGAAGCTGTTGAGAGGCCTCACATCTGTAGACCAGACTCCTGATTTGTTGTCCTGGCTGTGGTGAAGCACTGTGGTCAGCCATCTACACTCTCCCTTCATCCCCAGGTGTAGACTTGGGGCTGCTACTCCTATTGTAGAGGTGGACCACGAGAGGCAGAACTGGGAGGATTGGCATATATTGTCCATGGAGCTAGATGAGCATTTGCATTCCTCTCACTGACTGCATCCTTGGGGTTTAATAAGCTGTTTTGGAAGATGCTTGATGAAGTGATTTTTTTCTCATAGATATTTTGTCATTTATATGAAGGGAAAAAAATTCTGCCTCTATAGGCTTAAAAAGGAACGTGCTTCACATAAGAGTGGGAGGGCCTAGCTGGCCAAGAAGATATGGCACCTGTAAGCCAGTTGTAATTCTATCTCCAGTCAACAGGCTGAACCATAAATTTTGTTCCTAGAGCACATCTCTGATTACTTTGACAAGTCACTTCTCCCTCTGAAACCTTCAATGACTCTATATGCCCATAGAAATATTCCAATTCCTTAGCCTTTCATCTAATCTATCCATAATTTGAGTCCAACCTACTTTTTTAGCTTTCTCTAACTTCTTCACAAATTCTATACTTCAGATCCCTTAAAAAAACAACAACAACAACAACTTGTCTTTCCCTGAAAACAGGTTCTCCAGCTGGTTCAGCTGCTAATTAATGAGCAGTGTGACCTTGGCTAATCATTAACATCTCCAAGTCCCAGCCGTCTAGCTTGTAAAACCCAGGGGTGAGGCCCAGGCTGATGAATTTTTCACAAACTGCCCAGGTGGATCTAACACACATCAAAGTCTGTGAATGTCTCGCCCTAAAACCTCCTCCAGCTCTGGTTTTCCCACACATTATCCATGCACTGCAATTCTCTGCCTCTGGGTGTTTACTTAATAAAGTGCCTTTTCCTGGAATGTTTTACTTTCCCTCTAGTAACCCCTGCATACCTGTGTGTACATGAGCATGTGCGCACACACAAGTCAAGGTCCTTCAAGATTAGCTCCAATACCACCTCCTCCAGAAACTCTTCCCTGAGGGCTGAGCTTGCCTTTCCATGTTCCTTCTTCAAACACCTCTCCCGTAGCACTTACCACAATCAGTCTTAGTTCTTGGTGGATTTTGTTTAACTCATTACTGATGGACTGTAAACTTCGTGAACATAAATATTCCTTCTTGTTCATCTTTCATATTCCACGTTATTCATGGGAGTAGCTTGTGAGAGTTGGTTGAATTGAATTAACTTGATTTGACGTTAATTAATTAAGAGGCATCTTGGTGAAGGTGACGAGTTGGAGGGGCTTGGGAAGACGGCTGATTAGGGTTGAAGGCTTGTGTCTCTCTATCATGAAACCTTTACTAGTCACATTCCCTGTCTGTCTCTAACCACATGTGATTGTGAACTCAAAATAGTAAGAAAAGTTGCAGCTGTTTTTTGTCAAAATCGGATGATTGTATATCTGTAATCTTGCAACCAGAGCAGTTGTGCCGATATATTTAATGACTCTCTAGAAAGACGAAAGTTTCTTCTTGAGAAATGAGAAGGGGGAACCATTAATCTTTTCTAAAATAAACAGAGTTGTAATGACTCCTTAATTGAAAGAGTAGAGATCTACTCTTGGAATGCAGCACCCAAGGACCCGCCAAATTCTCTGAAGAGTGAAGAGTGCTCAGATGATAATTGATGGTGGGATCATTTTCCCTGTGGTCCCTGTGGTGATACTGATGCACAGTATCACCAGCATTTACAGGGGCCTTATCAATGTAGCTGCCCCAGCTTCATAAGAAAAAAAGCTCGTTGTCATCTGAGGCCTTTGGGGTACTTGTTCTTCTAAGCTTGCTTCAAAGGTTTAGGATGTCCACTCAGTCAGCATTTTGCTCTTGGTTGCCTACCCCTGTGTCATATCCAGGCACCTCCCACCCAACCACCCCCATCCACAGGAATCCCCACTTCTCCCCAGGCATGGGGGAGAGAGATTCTGTCTTCTCCTTTCCCAGTATTCACTTATTCTCTAATCCCTGAAATTGGGCCAATGCCACCCCCAAGGTCATGAAGCATTGCCTTTCTTTGCTGCCAGCCAGGCTCAGCAGTCTCTCTCTCCTGCATCCTGCTTGACTTCCCAAGGGCAGGTCAGACTTCTGGATTCCCTTTGCTGCCTTGGCTTCCAACCGATTCACCCCTGCTTCTCCTCTCTTACTTTCTCTGGTGATTCTTCCTTGCCTGATACTTAAAGATTGGCTGATCCAAATTTCTTTCTCAAATCAGCCTCTCTTTCCCCTCTACATTCTCCTCCTTGACAATGTCATTTATTTCCACAGCACCTCAATGCCATGGGCTCTCAAGCCTACAGCCCTCTCCCAAACTACAGACTCATTTCTTAAACGCCCTAATGGACATCATTTGGACATTTTACTGGTATTTCACTCATCATTTCCAAATCTAATGGATTCTTTCTGAACCACCCCACCCCCCATCCCTCTTCAAATAAGCTTCAGTGACTATTTTCTGTTTTCTCTATTTCCACCACAATCATCCCAGTCACCTTGTCCTCTAAATCCTGGAACATGTATGACTCCCAAGCTCTTTTCCATTCCTCTCCCTGACACGTCACTATTTACCAAATTTTTAGAGTTCAGTCCTATAATTCTGTGTCTGAATTGTTTCTAGTAAATCTCTTCTCCTTTCCACATCCACAACCATTGTTCAGGCTCTCACTGTTTTTTGTATCACAATAGCCTTGTTACTGATGATCCTACTTCAAACACCTTCATGTTTAAAAACCTTAAAGATACCAAGGCTCAGGGGAGCTTCCCTGGCTGGCAACACTTCACTTGTGTTGTCACACATCATTGCTGGCAAATGAAGCACATCCCCATGCAACTCCACTGGGAGGGGACACCGGGCAGCTTGGACCTGGTTCTCCTGGATTTCACCCCATGCGCCTTTCCCTTTGCTGATTCTGATCTGTATCCTTTCACTTTAATAAACCACAACTGTGGGCATAACAGTTTCTGAGTCTTGTGAGTACTAGCAAATCATCGAGCCTGAGGGTGGTCTTAGGGACCCCCAGCACAGCACATCAATCACAAACCATGAAACTTTAATATTAAAGTTATAAATTGCTAGTGACAACTTCACAACTACTGACAACCCACCAGTGAGTCCTAACTCATGGATTTTACTTTGTGAGGGAAGGGAATATGTCTTTCTCATCTTTTCATCCCCTGCTATGCTTTGCACAGAGACTGGTTCACAGCAGGTGCTCAGGTAACATTCATATAAGTATTAGAAGCAAGATGTTGAGCAAATATTAGAAAATATCTCCCTAGTTTGAGTGTCATTCACAAGCCCAAGAAGCACTGAATAAGGCTAACCTACATAACAAAGAGACCCAAATATGCAGAGGCTTAAATAACTCAGAATTTTCGCTTGTTTATTTGTTTTCCTCATGAACCAGTCTTGAGAGAAACAGTCTGGATTGGTGGTTTTTTCCCATGTGGTCATTCAAGAACTCAATTTCCTTCCCTGTGTTACTTAGCCATCTCTTAGGGCAGAGGTCAGCAACCTACAGCCCACAGGTCAAATCTGTCCTACCACCTGCTTTTATAAATAGTCTTATTGGAACACGGCCATGCTCATTTGTTTATGCATTGTCTATGGCCACTTTTGTGTTCCAAGAGCAGAGTTGCGTAGTTGCAACAGAAACTCTATGGCCCACAAAGTCTAAAATATTTACTACATGCCCTTCACAGAAAAAGTTTGCTAAGCTGGCAGGAAGAAGGAAGAGGAGTGGAAAAATACACATCCAACATTTTAAGGCCAAGGCATAACAGTGTCATATGTCACTTTCACTCATCTCCTTGGACCACAGCTAATCACATGATCACACCTAGCTGCAAGGGAGGCTGGAAAGTGTCATGTTCAGCTCTGGAGTCATCAAGCTTTTTCTGTAAAGGGCCAGATGGGAAATATTTTCAGCTTTGAAGTCTGCATAGTCTCTGTCACAATTCTCAACTCTGTCAATGTGGCATAAAAGAAGTCATAGACAATATGTAAATAAATGAGCTTGGCTGTGTTCCAATAAAACTGTATTTACGAAAAGAGGCAATGGGCCTGTTAGGCCCACAGGCCATCATTAGCCAACTCCTTCATTAGCTGGATGGCCATGTGTCTATCTTAAACTCTGAGTGTTCCTGTCATTAATAGAAAAGAGAAAAGAAAATGAATATGGGGTGGGGAGTGGTCAGTCTCTGACATAAATACTTTTTATGCCCAGGCAAGTCTTGAGAATGGTTGTCCTCATTCTTGATGTATTAGTTGGTGTGTATTGCATGCTCACTCTTGTTGCAGAAGTCGTATGTGTTGGAAAAATTGATCCATTTACCATTTTTTAAAAATAGTCTGCCATAGGCCTGAGTTCGGCTCCATGCTAAAGAAACTTGACAGCCCTCTCTGTTCAGCATTCCCAGTGGTCTTCAGTTAATTCATTATGCTTGTTAAAATCTGTGAAACCCAAGGCATAACTGTGCTGGATATGGCTGATTGGGACTCTCCATTCATTCCACCCCTTTCTATGTGGCTTCCTGTAATGCAGAGCCTGGAAAGCTAAAAACTGCATTTCCAAGACTCTCACCTCTAAGGTCCTACATGCAAACTATCTTCTACCAACTGTGGATACACTTGGACAAGATCTGGACCACCGAAGCTTTCTCCAAGCTGCCACTTCTGCTGGCAAGCAGGTCATGGAGATGTGTCACAGTAGTTGAGACAGCTGGATTCAGCATTTGTGATTTTGTCACCAGCTTTGTAGGTATCAAGAGGTAGTTGTGGCTGCCATGCTGGTACCAGAAAGCCAGGATCAGGAAGCTACTGCTGGCCCTGGAGCAGGCAGAGGGCATCTCAGCAGACAGCCGCATCAGTGCTAGAAATGCAGCATGGGAATATTCCAGATAAGAGCTGCAGGATGCAGGGAGATAAGTCACCAGAAGCAAATCACCAATTTGCAGGACCATAAGTAGGCTTTCTTCCATGAGTATATTTCCTGGCGCCAGGGAAGACAGTCATGTTTTCATCCTGACTTTATATGCAAGAATATGTAGGCAAAGTCACCTGTTTCTGATGGAGTTCTGACTATATGCCTCACTCTCAGGTTATTATTATGTCTCATAGTTTTTTAGGTTTGTGGATGTCATATCACATCTTTGCGTCTCAGTTTCTTAATCTGTCTGACAGCATAAGATAAGATGACCTTCCTAAGTGTCTGTTCTGTTCTAAAATCCTGTGAGCTATTAGTGTAATTAAAACCAGGGATCTGCATTTTCTTTTTTTTTTTTTTTTTTTTTTTGCCCTACAGGACTGAGCCAGCCAATATTTCAGCTTAATCTTAGTATTACTGGTGAAGGTTATGGGCTGAATTGTGCCCTGCCTCCAAATTCATATGTTGGAACCCTAACACCCAGTACCTCAGAATGTGACTTATTTGGAGATAGGACCTTTAAAGAGGTGAGTAAGGTAAAATAAGGTCATATGGGTGGACCTCGATCCATTATGACAGGCGTCCTTATAAGAGGAAGAGATTAGGACTCGCACAAACTCACAGACTGAGGGATGAGTGTGTGAGGACCCAATGAGAAGATGGCCATCTGCAAGCCAAGGAGAATAGCCTCAGAATAAACCAACCCTGCCAACACCTTGATCTCAGATGTCTAGCTTCCAGAATTGTGAGAAAATAAATAAATTTCCATTGTTAATCCACCTAGTATATGATACTTTGTTATGGCAGCCCTAGCAAACCAATACAGTTATATTAAAATAAGACTTTCCAGGAAGTTTTTTGACAGCAAGAGAGGAAAGCACTGAGGAATTTCACAAGCCACCCACATTGTGACCCACTGGGCCTCGGCCTCTGCAGCTAGCAAGCCTACAGCTGGGACCCCTTAGCTTCCACCTACAGCCTACACCCTCACTCAGAGGTGAAGCTTATTTTAAGCCCAGGTGCTATGGTCTGAATATTTGTATCCCCCGCCAAATTCATATGTTGAAACCTAATGCTCAGTGTGATGGTATTAGGAAGTAGGGCCTTTGGGAGGTGATTATGTCATGAGAGTGAGCCCTCATATATGTGATTAGTGCTTTTATGAAAGACCCCACAGATCTCCCTAAGCCCTTTCCCCCATTTGAACTTGCAGGGAAAAGATGAAGTCTATGAACCAGGAAGCAGACCCTCACCAGAATCCAAATCTGCCAATGCCTTGATCTTGGACTTTCCAGTCTCCAGAACCATGAGAAACAAATTTCTGTTGTTTATAAGCCACCCAGTTTATGGTGTTTTTGTTACAGCAGCCTGAATGGACTGACACCAACTGAATGTAAGCAACCTTGTTAGTTCAGCATCAAGTAAGATTTGGTCCACATGTCTTAGATATTGGGATTCGGAGAGTGTAGTGTCCTGACCAGGGTTGCCCACAGAGCTAGGGGTACCCTGCTTTCCAGGGCAATTTCACTGTACTAGGAATTCCCAGCCTTTTTCATATTCTGTCATGCATGGAAGTTATGATAGTTTACAACACACTGTTGTGGGGAGGGAACAACCCAAAGGCTCCAGCCACCCAGAACCTGCCTGTGTTCCCAAGGGTTAAGGGGATCAATTACTTGGGCATACCTGTAACCCACTCCTATCAAGTCACATAGATTAGGGACCATGATGCTGGACCCCACGGCATCCATTAAAGGCAATAGGTAGAACTGTGACTATACATTTTCTACACTATACTAGTACTTGAGGGTGACTATGAGATGCCTACTAAGAACTGGGAAATGAGTGAAATGATGTTGCCTTCTCCACCTTAAATGATCAATACATAGTAGGCTGGAACAGGGATATTCAACTCACTTGAAAAAGCTTGTTGCCTAGGAAACATTGTTGATTGTAACTTGACTAAAAGCATAGAATATGTAAAGAAATAATGAGTCATCAGCATAAAAATCCAGAAAATGCTGGGAAGGATATCAGCTGAGACTATTCAGGGATGGGGAGCCTTTGCTATTAGCGTTCAATTTCTCTCTTTGTTAAGACTCTTTGAATGGTGATATGGATATGCCCAGCTTTCTTGTCCTGGGGCTATTAGTACACGTTCCTCTAAAACTCCTTATCTTGATTCCATGCACACAAAGAATCCTTCTCATTTCGATTTCATCTCCCATGTAAGTCTGTCTTTGGAAAAAAAAAATAATGAACTGATTGTAGGAACTTTCAAGTGTTCTGGTCCCTGAGAGAGAGATGTCTCCTGATAAATCAGTTAGATGACTTTTGATTATGACTTGGCTTCCCATGAAGCTTCTCGCAGGGAGAAAGTTCTCTGGACCAGGCCAAGGAGAGCCTTCCTGTCCATGTGATAGCAATATATTTCATGTGAATTAATTTTTTGACGTCCTTGAGTCTCATGAAAACTATTGTTTGTTTTTCTTGGCGTGGATAACTCCTGTGGCCTGATCACTAGGCACTGCCAATAATGAGATTCTGAGTCTTTAAGGGAAAGGGTAGACCCTCACATGAAGCGACCTAATTGAGGGCCTGTAATATGATGATGTGTCCATCTCCAGGGGGCCCTTCTGAGACCACAACAACACTGTTTCCACCTCTGTCTCTCAATTTCTGCATAACTCCTGTCTCTTTTAGAAATAAGATATAGTCTTGAAACAAGTTAGTTGTGCTGGGTGGTTCTGGTTTCCATGTTCAGATGACTCCAAAAGAATTATATTTATTTATTCAACAAATCTGGTCTACCCCAGGTCTCTACAACCAGATAAAAAGACAACATGAGCGTTTTTCCTTGTGACATTGTGCCTTGCCAACTGTTCACCTGGTACTAGGAAATTGAGCTTTTTTTTCTAACTCTAACAATTCTGTGTTCTCTAGGGCAGTGCTTCTCAAACTTTAATGTGCATATGAGTCTCTTGAAGATCTTCGTTAAAGTGCAGGTTCTAATTCAGTAGGTCTGAGCTGAGGCATGAGATTTTTGCATTTTTAAAGGTCCTCAAGTGATGCTAGTACTACTGGTGGACCACATTTAAAATAGCAAGGCTCTGGGGAACACGCATAAGTAAACCAGGTGGTCATGTATATGCTGGGCTTGAAGGGTTAGAAATTAAGGCTCTCAGTCCTCTGCAAAGAACCTATGCCTCAACCTGTCATTTCACCATCATGGTTTTATACCTTTGTCTCTAGGAAATTTTTCTGGTCCCAGGGATCCTTTGTTAAAATGCAAATACTGGGGCCGGCCTGGTGGCACAGCCGTTAAGTATGCACGTTCTGCTTCGGCGGCCCAGGGTTCAACGGTTCGGATTCCGGGTGCGGACATGGCACTGCTTAGCAAGCCATGCTGTGGTAGGCGTCCCACATATAAAGTAGAGGAAGACGGGCATGGATATTAGCTCAAGGCCAGTCTTCCTCAGCAAAAAGAGGAGGATTGGCAGCAGTTAGCTCAGGGCTAATGTCCTCAAAAAAAAAATGCAAATCCTCTTTGATGAAATCACAACTTAAGTCCAGCTAATACTGGGATCTCCAGGAATACCTTATCAGGGATCCCTTGCAGCCAGCTGGAAATAAAGATAGCAGTTGGGCTATGAGGAAGGTTGCAGTACAACCCTTCAGAAAGGGATGCTGTTCAAAGGAAGGAATATCAGGTAAGAATGCTTTTAGTTGCAAGTAACAGAAAATCCAATCAAGAGTGATTTAAGCAATACGACATTTACTTATGTCACCTAATAAGGAGTTTAGCAGTTCAGGGCTCTATCATACCGTCAAGAATCCAGGCTCTATCCTCCATCCCCCAGATTCTCCATTTTTGGTTATCAGCTTTTTATCCTTGTGCTTGTTGCCTCACGGCTCCAGAATAGCTGCTGCAGTTTCAGGCATCGTTTCCACTTTGAAAATGGAGGGAAAAGGAAGGAGCTTTGCAAGCCACATCTGTGCCTTTGACAAGGAAAGTGAAATTCTCAGCAGAAGCTTCAAGCAGACTCCTCCGTGGGTCTGATTGTCAGGACTGGGTAACATGCCTTCCCTTAAACCAATCACTGGCAAAGAGGAACTGGAGTTCCCCTGGGCTTAGAGTGACTCACTCTCCTGAGGTTAGGGGAGGGCTTACCCTTCCCAATAACAAGGCAAATCCACCTATTACAAAATCAGGGAGTCAAATGTGGGGTGAATGGCATTGAGTAAACCATGAACAGTGCCTACCCCAGGAAGAAACCAGTTCATACTTGTAAGGGAGGCAGCAGAATGCCAAAGCCCAGTTTCACCTATGCCTTAATTGGAGCTGGGCCCAGCCCCACCACCCGCTTCCTGATCTCTCTCCATGACTCCTTCACTTAGAACAGGAACAATGATTTGATGTTTACCATGAGTTTGGGAAGGCTGTGTGGGGGTAGAATGTACAATGGATGCTTGGTCAATATTTGCTGACTGATCGAAAAAGTGATTTGAGATGTTGAGAAACATGGAGAAAGACATTCAGAAGTAATGGGTCTAGTTCTTTATATGAAAAAAGCTTCTAATCAGGGCGCTGGCCTGGTGGCACAGCGGGTAAGTTCACACATTCCGCTTCAGTGGCCCGAGGTTCGCCAGTTCGGATCCCTGGTGTGGACACGCCACTGCTTGGCAAGCCATCCGGTGGTAGGTGTACCACGTATAAAGTAGAGAAAGATGGGCATGGACGTTAGCTCAGGGCCAGTCTTCCTCAGCAAAAATAGGAGGATTGGCAGTAGATGTTAGCTCAGGGCTAATCTTCCTTAAAAATTTTTTTTAAAAAAAGCTTCCAATAATGTTATCTTATTTACACCTCAAAACAATCCTATGAGGTAAGGATTATTTTCTACATTTTACAGATCAGAACTCAGAGGAACTAAGAATCTTCCTCCAAGCCACATGGTTTGTAATTGGAAGATTTGGGATTTCAGTGGACTTTCTGATTCCAAAGCTATGTACCCTCACACCAAAACTTACACATTCAGGCGAAGGTCTTGCTCAGAGTGGGTTTTATACACTTCTTCAGGGGCTCTGCTTTGCTGAAAAAGTCTTCACATCCATTTTTTTGTGATTGCCTTCAAGCCTGCATACTGGCTGCACACACACAGAACCACAGAGAGAGAGCGAGCGAGCTCTGTTTCTTTTAAGACAGCTACATCTCAGAACTATGAAATTCCAGATCTACGTCATCAAACACACAGCTCTAACTTGGAACACGTTTTACTTCTTCTATTTACCCCTGATTCTGCTCCACCAGTCATTGTTATCATCCTCCTCTTACAAAATCATTGCAGGTTTATTGAGGGAAACACGGAACTGGGGAACAGAAACAAAAATTCACTGGAGGGCTACATTAAAATTTGCAGCATTATCTATGCCTTCGTCAATTTTCTTGTAATTTTCCTACCCCAGATCCCTCTTTACACCAGATATGAAAAGCTTTCCACCATCTCGTAGGGCATCTTGTCTGATGGAACTCCAACTCACGCAATTACAGAATTCTAGCAGAGGGAACCTCATTTGGGTCAGCTTGTCTACTGATTTGTTTCTTCCCCCATTGATTAAATTTCTTTTGAGTTGCCTCCAGCAATTCGGCATCCAGATCACTGTGTAAAGGATCAGTGCTGTGAACCCCAAGAGAAACAGAAGCATGAGAAACATGTTGTGTTATTTTAACTTGGGGTCCCTTGGTTCTGCCTGGTGGGGAAATTGCTTGGCTTCTGTTGGTGCTGTTGGTCTCCTTGGCCTGCGGATACCTGGGCCAGACTTTCTTTTCCCTTTTCTGAGCTGCAGCAAGTTTTTGAATAGGATGAGAATGTCGCACTCTTTGGCACAGTTCTCATAAACATTTATCTCATAAACATCATCAAATCGAGGTGCTAGATTTGCACAACCTTTTCAGGAGAAATAAAAAGCAGATAATACCTTTTCTATAGTGCAGATATGAGCTATAGCAAAAGGAAAAAAGGAAGGATGAGGATGAGGAGGTAGAGAAAGGAAGGAAACCAGTGCTCGCTATGTGGTAGGAACAGGTCTAGGCATTGTGTCTACATTATGTCATTTCATCCTCACAAGCCAGGGAAGGAAGCACTATTTTTACATTTGACATATGAGAATGTTGAGGCCCAGAGAGGCTGTGAAATTTGGCCAAGTACACATAGCTTATCAACGGAAAATCTGGCATTTGAGTAGTCTCTCTAAGCCCAGAGCCTCTTTCCATAAAAATTTGGTGTTTGGGCTGCCTAGGACACTGTTTACAAAATGGAAAATGGAGACTCTATCCTACTACTTCTGCTATAGATTTCAAATTGTCTCAGTGTCTCCAGCAATAACATGTAGATGATGATCATGATGGTAAAAGCACTGCTCCAACATGCTGTGGAAAGTCAAGACATGGCTTTTTAATCCTTTGACTACAAAGATTCGAGCA
This sequence comes from Equus asinus, assembly GCF_041296235.1. NCBI lineage: Eukaryota > Metazoa > Chordata > Mammalia > Perissodactyla > Equidae > Equus > Equus asinus. The sequence goes on from NC_091799.1 coordinate 67,269,130, forward strand.
TAGCAGCATAATATCCCTTAGCAGTTGAGGGACTCAGTCTTTGATCTGGCCAGACCCCTGGCCCTGGCTCTCTCCTCCTATTTACAGGCCCAGAGCCCGAGCTCAGCTGGGCTGGGAGTCACAAAACTGGAAAGAGAGGCAGCCCTGGCCTTTCTGGCTGTCCCTTGCATACTTGGAAGCATCCTTCTCACTTCTTATGTTACCTCCCTTTCAATTCTATCTTCTGACTCTATGTGGGTACAACCTTCAATTTACCAGCAGCTGAAGCTATTCAGCAGAGCCAGCTCTTAGAAATGAGTTATTTGAGAAAAGCATTGATGCTGAAAACAATTATTGCTGTGTTTTACCTTTCTGTACTCTCATCCTATCATCTAGACTCATTAGCATGAAGTATATATCTGTATTATACACACACACACATACACACATCTTATATGCATAGGTTTATACCACTTACTGAGCCCTCACCCTGTGTTAGGCACTATGCTGAATTTACACACACACATGCGCACACACACAGTCCAATTTTATATGGAGATATATTTCCTTGTATTTATGTCTGTATCAACAATCCTAGGCCAAGTGAACACTCTGCCCTCTGAAGAAGCCCTTTGGCTGTGAAGTCTCAATTGATATAATGAGGTTGGAGGTGGTGGGGAGATCAGGTACAGAAATTATAGAAAACTCACTGTGACACTCATCAAGTCAGCAGAGCAAGCCCCTCGAGGAAGCAGGGGAGAGTAAAGGTAGAAGCAGCTACTCTTAAGTTGAAGAAAACTGGGTCAGAATCCTATCCCACCACTGACCATCCAAATGGCTGTGGACAAGCTCCTTAAACTCTCTGAGCTTTAGCGCCCTCACCTTTTAAATGGGACCTGCAATCTCGACTTGACGCTATGTTGGGAGAATTAAACAGAATAACCATTGTATGCAGCTATGGTCGTTATTATAATGATGAATATTTCATGCCAGGTCACTATTGTCCTGCACCTATTGTTCTTTTCCACTTCCCCTGTAAACCTCTGAAAAGCACAAACAGTACAGATTTACCCTTGGGTCCCATGGCAAGTGCCCTGATTTCCTTTGGGCGAGCAAAGCCCTACCTGCATAGTTGTTGTCAGAGTTTGGCATTGGATATTTGAGACAGAGTGCATGAGAAGGTATGTCCTAGTGGTTAAAAACAGTTCACTTTTTATACTATCAGAGAACATTTTTTCCTATATCATCCTTCTCCTTCCCATATCATTCCACTAAATGGCCTGGTAGGTGAGATACAGCTCTAGGAGCAAGAAACAAATGGACTTGTAGTAGGAACTGAGCTTGAGGCACCATCGGACCTCCTCAAACCCAGCCTAGCAGTCTCCTTGATGATAGGGAGGGAATCCAACAGAATCCACACCCATGGCAAAGGAATGAAGGCTGCTGGATAGACAGCAGGGCCCTTGTAGAGAAGGCAGACCTTACCAGGGTGTGTCCTGTTGCCAACCTCCAGCACGCTTCTAGGGAATCCTAATTCAACATCTGCTAAGTGGCTCTAAGACATCTGGCCAGAAAGTACACTATAAGCTCCTCCATGGTTCATCCACACAAGCCATGTGTAGCTACTAGGGACCAATGCAAGCCAAGGTTGACTCTAGGGACCAGAGGACACACGCGGACACAGACAGCGCTGTTGGCTGGAAGTCCACACAGGACTGTTGTGTGTTCTGTTCCCACAATGTGACAAGTAAGGGAAGCTCCAAATTTCCAGGTGGGAGAGGCCAGGCTGTGCTTCCAGGAGAGAGAGGAACATCTGGTGCCTACCTCCTGTCTCTTCTTCAGGGAAATTGGGATACATTTTCTGCTGTTCTCTGTAGTGAAACAAGAGAGAATCTCAAGAACAAGATCAAGAATAAATGCTTCAGAGGCATCCTTAAGACCAAGCAGAAGCCGCTGAAAGTAAACTTTAGTCTTAGTCCACTTAGGGACACAAAAAATACAAGACCTAAATGCTACTCTGAGGACAAACATCTCCAAAGTCAAATAGTGACTAGGGAATGCAAAATGGTAAGAGAAGGAACGAAACTCAGCCTCAACATGTGGAATCTTTGCTCTAAATTAGATCAAAGTATGCTAATCGTAGAATTGTTTAATCAGTTCTTTTAAGAGCTAAAACATAGAAATAATAAGGCCTATCAAACTGAGGGTCATTCTGCCCAACAATTGGCCTAGACACTTAAAAATTTCAATGCCATGAAGAACCAAAACAGCTGAGGAGTATTCTAGATTAAAGGAAACTGAAGAGACATGACAACTAAATGCAATATTTGATTCTGTATTCGCTCCTGGATTTAAAAAAAAAAAAAAAAAAAAGCTACAAAGGGCATTATTAGGACAAATGGGGAAATTTGAATATACAATGAATAATAGATAATAGTACTGTATTAGTATTAAATTTCCTCAATGTGATATTTATAATGTGACTTTGTAGGAGAATGCCCTTGTTCTTAGGGGAAATATGTCGAAATATTTAAGGGTAAAATGTCACAATGTCTGCAACTAACTTTCAAATGATTCAGCAAAAAGTAATGATGATGATGATGATGGTAAGCCAAACACATACACACAGAGAAAGAATTAAGTAAATATGTAAAACACGAAGGTAAATGGGCGTTCATTGCACTTGTCTTGCAACTTTTCTTTAAATGTTTCAAATATTTCCAAATAAAATAAGGAGGGAGAGGAAAGGGGAATTGTTATAGATCAAAAGATACTTAAGGTGTAAACTATCATAATCTTAAAAAAGATACTTAAGAGACATAAACAAATGTAATGCCTGGGCCATATCTGCATCCTAAGTGGAACAAATCAACTATAAAAAGGATATTTTTGAGATTATCTGGGAAAATTGAACATGGATTAGGTATTAGATAATATTAAGGAATTGTTAATTCTGTTGAGTGTGATAATGATGTATTGTGGTTGTGGAAAAAAAGCCTTTATCTGTTAAAGAAAGTAAGCCTATCATATTTTATAAGTAAAATGATATGTTGTCTCTAACATAGTCCAGAGGAGAAAAAAAATAAATGAGATGAAAGATCAATGACAGAATCTGGATAATTGTTGAAGCTGGGTAATGGATATATGAAAGTTCTTTACACTGTTAACATCTCAGCTTTGTGTCCAAAAATCTTCATAATAAAAAGTTGTTTAAAAGACACGCCGAGGGGTGCCAGAGAATAAAATCATTCTTTCTAAGGGATAGGGATAAATCATTTACATAGATTTGAAATTGTAGCCTTTGTATCTTACCTTTAGGAGTCTGAGGTTTGGCGTACACATGCATGCACACACACACACACACACACACACGCACACACACATTTCTTTTTAAGTACCCCAAGGCACTATTGTCCACATCCCAGCCCCAGAGGTAATGCTATGATAAGTAGTCACTTCCCATTGCCAGTTGATTACTTAGCAAGTCAACAACAGCCTTCTAAGGTCACTATTTTCTTCAATTCACTTTATGTTACAGTCTTTCTCTCCCTCATTCCCATTCCTTCCATCTTACTCCCCAAAACAAAATATATGAATATAACTCCCCAAAGAGCTCCAGCAAAGGTATTTTTTACTCTTGTTTAGTGAAGGCAGGACTGCAGCACAGGGAGTAAGTTATGGACAGGTTCACAGTGAGTCTGTCGTTGGGCAAAGACTAGGACCTTGGACCTTAGACCTCTGTTCTAACTGTTAGTCAACGTGTCCTCTCTTGACCATCCATAATGAAGGCGGCTCTAGTCTCTATAGTAACCAATCTGCCTAAAATTGGAATTATGTGGAAAACAAAACATTTAAAACCAATTGGATCCATTCACTTCCAAACAGTGTCAATTTAAGGGCTGTTACCCAAGTTGTTGGCTTTTTGAATGGTCTCCCACCATGGGCTCAAGGAAAGGAAGTGGAGGGGGGCTCTATGTGGTCCATGCCATACAGAATCTTGCCCCCTGTTATCCCCTTTCCCTTCTTCAAACATCTCTTTATGTCCCACAGTCATAAGCCCTTAAAACAAACTTTTCATCAAGGCAGTTTTATGACCACAAGACCGGGACAAAAGTGGAAGTCTGAGAATCCCTTATAGGCAAAGAACACTTCCCAAAGAAGAAATGGGACTGAGTCCAAATCCCTCACAGAAACCTGGCAACTTCATGCATTATTTTCCGTTTACAAGGTGGGGCTTGAACAATTCTCCGATGGAGTCAGCTCCCCCGGGGGTCTTTGGGAAGGAAGTGGAATAATGTTTGGAACCAGAGCTAACATGGCACAAAACTGGGTAGGGAAAGAGTGCCGCCCCTTGCAATGAGCACCTGCCTCAACCGGTTTTGTGAGGGTTTAATGGAGATGCCCTGAAAGTATATTGATGGGGGTTCCACAGAACTAACATTATTTCATATTATCATTACTTCTATATATTACTCATAACTTTTGGTTTCCACACCGGAAAATACCCATCGACTCTGCCCCTCATTTTGGAAGAGTTTTTTGACTTCCAAAATATTGTTAGGTATAGGGAGCACTATGACCTGTACCTATCAAGTAGCCCAAAGTCTATTTTTTAACATTCCCAAGTGGGAAAAGACAAGCAGTGACATTCATTTATATCTTTGATCTTTATTTCTTGTTTTTCTTCTTCCATTCAGGAAACATTTATTCAATAAGAGCCTGGTGCCAGGCCTGGACTCTAATTGCTCACGTGGATACAGAGGCTTCGAGAGCTCACTCACAGGAAAGTGTAAGTGACAGGCATGTGCATGGTGGAATTATGGCACAGCCAGGCTTAGCAAATAGAAATTAGGATGCTGAGTTACATTTGAAATTTAGATAAATAGCAAATAATTGTTTAGTATAAATATGTTCCAAATATTGCTCGGGACCTACATATAACAAAAATTATTCATTATTTATCTGAAATTCCAAAGTAACTGGCCATCCTGTATTGTATCCGAGGATCCTAATTTACACAACACAGTAGCTACTCTCAATGAATATAAAAGAAAGAGCTGTGGGAGCACAAAGACCTGAATGAACAGCACTCGTCCCCCCACAGAGGAGGCAACATAGAGGAGGTCTTAAAATAAAGAACAGCGTTCCCCAGCTAAGGGAACCAGGAAGTTACCTGCATCTACCAATGACCTGAAGGATAAACCAGATCACAATGTTTGGGAAACTGTGAAAATTTTATGAAAGCTGGAGCACAGGTGTTCATATGGATAAGTGGTTTGAGGTCAGCTAAAGAGGTTGGATATTATACAGGAGGCCATGGGGATCCTCAGAAGATTTTATTCTGGGAGGTGACAAGGACAGACTTGTTTTTAGAGCAAGAGCTCTGGAGGAGAAAATGAACCATAGTTAGAGAAGAAGGTTAAGATGAGCACTTAGGAGGCTGTTACAGTAATTCAAGGAGAGTTCCTAATAAGCCAATGGCTCTGGAGATAAGAGGAGAAGCCAAATTTGAGAGATGATCACTCAGTTAGACTTGTCAGAATCTGTTGACGGGCAAGGCAGTTAGCCATGACAAGTGTGCCGCTACGGAGTCGAGCTTGGGAGATTGGGAGGAAACGATGCTGTCTTTGGCTATAAGCAGTATGACATATGTATACAAATTAACTCCAATCTAGCAGCGGTTAGTTAACATTCAAAGTGTCCTAATTAGGAATCTACCCTTCAGGGGTAGTGAATTAGCAATTGGGAATCCCAATCAGAAACCAATACCCTTCTGAGGTGTTACTTAGCACTTCAAATAGTTTGTCTAAATCTACCCTAGCGGGTTTGTTACTCAGTATAAGGGATAGTTGAGGAGTTAGCAGTAAGAACCGCGTGTGTCCAGCTTCAAATTTCAAGTCCCATTGGTCCTGCACCTTTTAACTTCATGAATAACATGACCCTCTTACTAGGTTGGCCCATTCTGCCTTTGAAATATCTTTACATTTGTTTTTCATGCTCATGAATCAATATTAATACATCTGCCAAAATTTGACCCAATACTCACTTTCATTTTAACATACCATACTCTCTGGTAGTGAGGTTGTGAAAAAGGGATCATATAGTCCTTCCCACACCTACTGTCATCATGGGATGCTATTATAATATTCATGAGTATCAAAAGAACATTAGATATTTGCTGAATGACCCAAATTTGCCTAAGTTTATTCGAAACAGATGGCACTGGAAATTGACTCTAGGTAGAAGTGAGGAGTTTCCTTTAAAAATCGTGGAACTCAACTTGCACCCCCTGCTCTGCAGGTTTTAGACACATCTAGAACATGCCGTTTACCTCATGCCTCCTGTGGGGATACCCCTTATTCGACCCTCAGTGAGCCAGACTTAATCGATGAAGTTCAGCTGAAGAAACATGATCACATGTGATGGCTTTCTCAAAAGTCTGGAAAGACTTAAAAACTAAAATAAAATATGCCCAAGCATCCCATTGCAAATGTGGGCTCCAAATAGAAGATTTTATTGTAAACCTTCCAGACGTTCAGACTCCACTGTTATTTTTGAAAAGGCATTCCAATAACAGATGCCCCTTCAATTGGGGCATGGTTTGATAGAAAGCAGCAGGCACTATTTAAAAGAAAAAAATAGCTCCCTTGCGACACGTCAAAACAAATTAGCTGTGATGCTGAAATTATTTCCTGTTGGGTTTAATAAAGTTAACAAGATAAGTAAATATGAAAAACAGCATTAGGAAGCAGGAAATAATTTCCTCCCAAACATAGAGCTCTTTCAGACATTGATAACAATAGATATGGAATTTCATTTGTCTATTTTTATTTACCACAGTGCCCCCATTGCATTTCTATTTTTCACAATTTTCTTGATTTCTTTTGAGATGAGCTTATTTTTGACACTATGACTCTGTTTTGAAACCTAGTTAGAAACCTGTGATTCAAGCAGTTCTCCATTTTTCATGTTCTATTTCTGCATTGAATACAGTACCTCCAACAAATTGATAAGCCATAATCGAGGAAAAGGTTGAAGCTGTTATTTAAATGGCATTTGGAGATTCTGTGTACCTTTCATCTAACCAAGTTTTCTTGGCCCCAATTAGCATAAATAATTAAGACTCAACAGCAAGTTAAAGAGACACAGTCCCTTCTCCCAGTAACTTACAATCTAAAAATAAACTTCTCCAAAGATGGTTTTCTTACTATTTCCAGGCATTACTCCCTTAGCTCTGTATAAAGGGCCTTCAAGATTTAGGAAGGCACATAGGTCTGGAAGTCATCAGGCTGGAGTCTAGTCCCAGCTCTCACTATTACTTCATCACTTTAGTTCTTAGTTTGACCATCTGAAAAATCAAGGAGTGGAATCCTTGATAACAAGTATCATTCACTGAGCATGTAATAAATGCTAGGCCCTCTACTAAGAACCTTACACACATCGTCTAGTTGATGCTGACTATAACCTTCTCAGATACTATCTCTATTTTACATATGTGGAACTGAGGCATAGAGAAGTTAAGTAAATTTCCAAAGGTCACTCAACAAGCAAGAGACTAAGTCACATTCAAATCCAGCTTGACTCAAGTCCAAAGGCCACACCTGCTCTTAGCCACAATGCCTCCCACTATGAGATACCCCCTCCAGCTCCATTCCTGATCAAAGACCCCAAGGTCCTATGATTCTTTTTGAGTAACTGTTACAAGGAAGAGAAAATACCTTGAGTGACAGGGATGATACAACGGACAGAAATATGGAACACAGTGGGAGAAGAAGGAAAAATTTTGTATTCTTTTGCACATAAGGAATTTGATGTTTTGGCAGAGATTTCCAATAGGCATTTGGAAATTTAGACTAAAGCAAGGGACAAAGGTCAGAGCTGAAAATAAAGACATAAATCCCCTGCAAGATAAAGAGCAGATCAGAAGCCACTAGACTGGACCTTGTAGTTATCCTCAAAGGGGCAGGAACAGTGTGCTGGGGATGAAAACCTGAGCACAGAGGGCTACAAAGAGAGACTGGGAGGAACAGAGCTAGAGGCAGGAAGTGTGTGGGTTTCTCTTTCTCGGAAACTGGTGTATTAGACAAGAAGAGAACTGGAGGGATAGAAGGAAAGGAGATGTCAAGAAAAGGCAATTTTTGCACGACGCAGACTTGGGCATTTTTTTCAGACTGCAGGAAAGGGGCCACAAGGAGGAGGGGATAATTGAGGGGCTGAGGTCCTGGAGTGTGCTGGGGAGGCCAGAGTCAGGGACACCAAGAGACCGCTAGTCTTGAAGAGCAACCGCCTGTAAACACCCGCCTTCAATCATCTAGAATCATTTCATCTCAGGCTGAGCTCCTGGGCCATCAGCCCACAAGGTTCTGTTTCTGGCCTCCATCAGGTACCACTTAGTTTTTAAAATTATTTTATTATTTGTAATAAAAATTGTACATATTAAAGGTACACAACATGATTTGATATTCATATACATAGTGAAATGATTACTATTGTCAAGCTAATTAACACAGCATCTCATCACAGTTACCATTCTTCTGTGTGTGATGAGAACACCTGAAATCTACTCTCTTAGCAAATTCCAAGGATGCAATACAGTATTATACTCTAGTCATCATGCTGGACATTAAAGCTCTAGATGTATTCATCCTACATAACTGCAACTTTGTACCTTTGACCAACATCTCCCCATTTCCCCCACCTCCCCTCGTAACCACCATTCTACTCTCTGCTTCTCTTTATTCCACTTTTTTAAGATTCCACATATAAGTGAGATCATACAGTTTTTTTCTTTCTGTATCTGGCTTATTTTACTTAATGTATATACTCTAGGTTCATCCATGTTGTTGCTAATGGCAGAATCTCTTTCTTTTTCAAGGCTAAATAATATTCCGTTGTGTATATATGCCACAATTTCTTTATCCATTCATCCATCAACAGACCTTAGGTTTTTTCTATATCTTGGCCATTGTGAATAATACTGCAATGAACATGGGGGTGCAGATATCAATTTGAGGTACTGATATAATTTCCTTTGGGTATAGACACAGAAGTGGGATGGCTGGATCATAAGGTAGTTCTATTTTTAGTTTCTTGAGGGACCCCATACTATTTTCCATGCTGGCAGTACCAATTTACATTCCCACCAACAGAGTCCAAGAGTTCCCTTTTCTCAACATCCTCGCCAACACTTATTATCTCTTGTCTTTTTGTTAATAGCCATTCTAACAGGTGTGAGGTGATATCTCATTGTGGTTTCAATTTGCATTTTGCTGATGATTAGTGATGTTGAACACCTTTTCATGTGCCTGTTGACCATCATGTCTTCTTTGGAAAAATGTCTATTCAGGTCCAAGTACCACTTCTTTAGAGAATCATAAAATGCTATGATTTTCAGAACCAGAAGTAACCTTAGATATCAAAACCTACCCAGTTTTGCATTTAAGAGAACTGGGGCCCAAAGTGGTAAACCTGCCCAGTGTCGTAAGGATAGTTAGCTACAGAGCCAAGACAAATACTTGGATGCATTAACTCTGAGCCCAGAGCTTCTTCCGTCATACTTCCACATATGTAAAGGGTTTTTTTCAACTTTCTTTCAAATAATTTATCCATTAGACTTTGTGATGTGTGTGGAGGAAGGGATAACTATCCTATAGATGTCTGGATTTGTGAGATTAATATCTCCATTTTCCTTGTATACATGAAGCTTAACGAACCTCACCATGTTTTGCTTCACTGTCACCTCCCTAAGGCCTGAAGCCACAAGTAAGAAGTTTATTCAAGAAGCGACTAGCTGGATCATTGTTCTTGCAAATAGTGAGTTATACGCAGTATTTCTTTAGAATAAAACACTAGCTGAGAAGAATTTAAGGTTTCCTGATACTAGGTCACAGCTCCTCCCCAGGTCAGAGACCCCGTTCATTAAAGTCACTTCCTGAGCTGCTCTCTCATTGTGCCCCAGCATTCGGGACCAGTGGCCCTGGACTGAAGCTTTTATTAATTTGCAGGATTTGTTCTCTCTCCCTCCCTCCTTCCCTCTCCCTCTCTCTCTCTCACACGCACATACACATACAAACACAACACAAAACACATATAAACTTAGCATCTTTCAACTCAAGTCAAATTATCAGAGCCTGTCTCATTATCATTCCACAAATCATCTTGACACATTTATTTCTGCTTCTCCAGCTATGACTTATAGAATGCTGTGATTAAATTCGAGCCTGACACATCAGATTTTCCTGACAATCAAGATAGAATTGCATTAGCCTGAGGTGGACGTGAAGATTACTGTGGAGTCAATGAGGAGCCGAAGTGTAGAAACGAGAGTGAGCTCCAGAGTCAGACAGAACTGCAATGGGTTATGCTCGTCATTGGCTAACTGAGACCTCAGTTTAGATAATTAACTTCTCTGCACCTCAATTTGCTCGTCCATAAAATGGGAGTGAAAAGATCTCAGAAAAATGCTGTGAGGACTAAATACATATTGCATGTAGATTCCCTGGCACATAGTTTGTTACGGCTCAATCAATGCCACATTTTCCCCCTTTAGACTTGTTCAGTTTTCAGGTCCATCTCCATGTCCACCTTGCTCTGGGTGATTTGCTGGGCCCACTGGAGTAAGATCTGGTATGAACAGCATCTTACAACACTGCAGAGGAGGAAATCCTCATGGCTTAAATACAGCGTGAAAGACTTAGAAGGGGAGGCAAGGATCTTGGGAAAGGAAGAGAGGTGGAGAGGTGCAACAAGACCACCTTTAGCATGATGGCGAGGGAAGGAGGAGATGATGATAAAGCACAGTGACAGGAAGAAGGGCTGGGAGGAAAAGAAAGAAGCAGACCCAGCAAGGCAATCAACCAGAGCGGAAACAGCAAATGGACCGCCCCACACGAGTCACCCATCCCTCTCCTCCCTGGGGGAGCCAAGGGTCCCCTCAGACTCAGCTCACAAGAAAGCTCACACTGCCAGGGAAGACCCAGGCAGCCCTTACCATGGGTCCCCTGGCTCCAGGAGGAGAGGTAAGAGTGGCTATGATGTTTGTTCCCATGGCTGGGCTGCTGAACCCCAAGTGTGGAGATAGGGCAAAAGAGAGAATCTAGATAAACGGAGACTCCAACTATCAGGGCTGGCTGTAATGTGGGTCTAAATTCCAACTGATTTGAATATAAGGACCCACATGTAAGTCTAAATGGCATGCCTTCTACATGAAAGTACTTGAACTTAAAGTTGCCTGGCATACCCATACTGCTTAGTGCCAATGCAGATTTCGAGGGCCCCTTTCAGTGTTGTACACACTCTGCAGGGATCCCAGCTCATGGATTTGGAACCTCTGGTTCAACATAAGGAGCAACTCCATGAAAAAGAAAACCCCACACATCTAGGCCTCTCTTCTTCAGCTTTACAAAGAGAGAATTGGGGTCATCATGTCAACTTTTCTTAGGGAAGGACCATTCCTCCCCTCTTCGTCTGCACCCCAGAGTGGCAGAATCTGACCCTCATAATTACATTCTTCCCTCACTCACTTTCATCCCATTCATTCCCCACCCACATTCCCCCTTTTGCCAAATTCCTCTTCCTGATGAGTCAGGGATTAAAAATGCTTGGCATCCTTGCTGAGTAAATAGTATTTGTCCACAGTGATACTCGTCTGTGCAAATTGCCTTTGCTCTGTGATGACAAGGAGGTGTGAGCACACAATTTGCGAGTTGACTATTCAGGACAGACATGGCCAGGACAAGGAGCAGGACGCTGGTCCTATATGGGCATCAAACTCCTGCCCTTGGCTTTGCTTGTATGCTGTTCCAACTAGCTGGGCTGACTTGCACAGAAGGGAAGGAGAGAAAGAAGAGGAAGGGAGAAAGGAAGGGAGAGGAAACAAACATGTGCTGGTTTCATAAATCTACCATTTGATCATGCCTGTGATGTTGATATGATCATTCCCATTATACAGATCCAGAGAAATCAGGTCACTCACCAAGTCTGCAAGTGTTAGAAAAGCTAAAATTTGAACTCTCATATTCCTAGTGGGAGCCTGTTGTCCTTTCCACCACAACAGGCCATTGACAGAAGTGAGCAGGAAATTGACTGCAACTGATGGCTGTTCTGCCTGCCTCCAGGCCTTTAGGAGACGGTCTGCCCAGATACAATGGAAGTGGCAATGGGCACCAGACAGCATTTGCCTCTTCCCCCTCAGCCTGGCGTCAGGCTGCCCCAGAGGGGGATCTGCTGTGTTTCAGAGAGATCTGCTGTGTCTCAGGCAGCTGTAGAAGAGGCATTTCCCCTGTAATGGTGGACGCAACAGCCTCCTGCTGCCCCTGCAGATCCCACTGGGGTGGGGTGGGAGGGGCAGCCATGGCAGGAGTAGTTCACTTCCATTTCCCTTGGCAAGTTCCGACCATCTCAGGTGCTCATATTGGATCAGGAAGCTGGAGTGTTCTCTGCCGTGCAGGCTTTTTCTATTTCTCACCTTTTCACAGCTTCAAGCACCTCTTCAAGTGCTTAAAAAGATTCAGGGGCTCATGGGCCATCCACTCCCAAAGATTCCATTTGTGCTCAAGCCCAACATTTTACAGACAAGAGGACTAAAGTTCAGAGAAGTAAAGGGGCTTCATCAAGGTCACACAGCCAATGAGTGACAGAATGAGGGGGTCTGACTATTATTTAGTCATTCAACAGATATTCTTTGAGTGCTGGTTGTCTGCTAGGCACCATTCTGGGTGCTGGGTGCCCAGTGTTTTAATAGAAACATGTCATGCTGTGCTGCTCTTGCTGGTGTTTCCCTGCTCACCTCTTCTGGATGTTTTCCATTCCCAGCCCTAGAGTCTAACCCCAGGACCGCCAGGGCCACTCAGCACAGCATTCCTAAAGACTTAGAAGAGGTGCCTTTGTTGTGCGGCCTTTTCCTCCAAGACCCTGGAATGCACGGTACGGGACTTGCTGATTTATAGCCATGTTGCCTTTCAAAGAATTCCCTGGCCTGCGTTAAGTCAACAGATTTGAGAAAAGGCTTGTTAAAAGTTCCGTCACGGCAGCCAGTTGTTCCTTGTGTTAGCAGGATGCTTTCTTTACCCCTGGGCCCCTCAGGCCCCTTGGTCCCGGGTGTCTTTAACAGCACACCCTGGTCCCACAACGAGCTGCTCAGGATCTGCCTGTAAGACTTGGAAATCCCTGCAATACAAATTTATTCAATGCCCTGTCCAACCTGGCCACTCCCCACAGCAGCCCGGGCCTCTCTTCTCTCATTTGCTACTCTTTGTTTTTCACAATGCTGAACTGTCTTAAAGCTTTCTCTGATCACATTGGCCTGTTTTCTATTTTTACACTCTTGTCATTCTGCTTCTCAACTGAGAACAGTGGCCACATCCTTTCTGTGCCTGCTGACCTTTTTGGAAATTCATTCATTCATTCATTCATTTATCCACCCATCCAGTCAACAATTCTGACCCTGTTCTGGAAGCTGGGAATACCACAACAGACAAAGATCCTGCTTTTGTGGCTGCTGCTGGGTACAGCGCCTAGACCCCTGTTCAGGAACTGCCCTTGGCCAAAGGAAACTGTGTCACCCAAGGTAATGCCCCTTCTCTGGGGCAGCCTGCATCCCATGATTGGTCATTGTGGGGTACAAAGGTCCAGCCCCCTTTGTCTCAATTCAGGCCATAGCTGAGGCAGTGCTGCAGCTTCTGAGCTCCCCTTGGCATCAGCTGAGACCTCTGTTGCAACTGCAACTCCACTCTGCCCAGTCCTGCTTCCTCAGTCCCTTGTGGCTGCTGTCCCTGAGAGCACACCATCCCCCAGGGGCCTCCTGCACACAAATCTCCGGCTCAGTTTTTTCCCAGGGAACTCAGCCTATGACACCTGCCATTATGAGGTTTATATACTGGAGGAGGGGCATAGAAAATAAGCACAATAAATAGTAACACAGGATGTGAAAACTGACGTTGCCACAGGAAAAAGTAGAGGGGAGTCAGGCGACCAGGGATATGGAATGGAGAGATGATTAATTTTGATTTTTGATGGAGTGATCAGAATAGGCCTCTCTGAGAATGTGATGTTTGAGCGAAGACTTGGAATTAGCAAGCAGAATGTCCAAAAGCTTCTTAATCCAAAATCGCTACTGTCTCAGTCGGGGTTCTCCAGAGAAACAGAACCAATGCGGGTGTGTGTGTGTAGGTATGTGTGTATACATGTAATATACCTAATATGTAGATACATATAATATACCTACACACAATCCTAAGAGATTCGTTTCAAGGAATTGGCTCAATTTGGATTTGTTTGCTGCTTCCTCAAGATTAGATTCAGGTGTGATTATGCGTTTTTGGCAGGAGTATCACAGATGTGATGCTGTGGTCTTTTCATTGCCTCTCATAATGTGACACATGATCTTGGTTTATCCTATCACTGGTGGTGTAAACTTTGACCTCATGAGTAGTCTGGTGTCTACCAGGGTTCTCTACTATAGATTACTCTTTTTTCCTTTGCAATTAATAAGTGTTTATGGGAAGATACATTTAGACTATCTTAAATATTTCATTCTTTGTCCAACATTCACTCACTAGTTTTAGTAACTATTGATATGTTTTGCCTAAAATAATTACGCTGTGTGTCTCAAATTGTGCTTTTCTAATTCCATAATTCCTTCAACATTTATTAGCTGGTATCATACTATAGGGAAAAGTATTCTATTCCCATTATGCGTTCATTTACTTCTTTATATCGGCATAGACTAATGGATGTCTGTGTTAGTCAATGGGCTATAAGCTGATACATTCTTTACTTTGATACTCAAATTATCCCAGACTGGGCCAGTTGGCACTCCTTTGAGCGGTCTTCTGTGTCCTTTGGATGTGTCTCCATCATTCTTCGATTACTTGCTTATCCTCTAGAACAACAACATGTCCTAAACTTGTCTTATATTTTCCCTATTCCAGCCCTGGAGTAAACTATTTTTCCAAAGAACTCTGTTTCCTTTTAGTGGAGAATGGTGCTTAGAACCCAAGATCTGGACTTTAGGTAGGGTCATCAGTATTGGCGTTTCACTACTCCCAATCTCTCTCAGGGACAGAGCTAGGAAATATATATATTTTTGGATGAATGTGCATGTTAATGCATATGCATATATATGAGGATATGTTTTTGCATATATACACAGAAAGATATGTTAATATTTTTTTTTTTAAGATTGGCACCTGAGCTAACATCTGCTGCCAATCTTCTTTTTCTTCTTCTTCTTCTCCCCAAAGACCCCCAGTACATAGCTGTATATCCTAGTTGTGAGTGCCTCTGGTTATGCCATGTGGGACACCGCCTCAGCATAGCTTGATGAACAGTGCCATGTCCGCACTCAGGATCCGAACTGGTGAAACCCTGAGCCCCCGAAGTGGAGGGCACGAACTTAACCACTCCGCCAGGGGGCCAGCCCCCAATATTTATTTCTAGATCTAACTTTACATATTGAGAACTCTAAGTTTACAACAAAATTCCAATTCTAATCCACCACCACATGATTCATTTCAGCTTTTTCCCTTTCTATAGTCATTACTCCCTTCTCTTACAGTGAGAAACCTGGCTCCCATCAGCTAATTATATTGACTTAGTTCCTCAATTCACCCTGTCTCTTGCTTTCAATCGATCTCCCAAGCCTAATGAACTGCCGCTCCCATCTGGCCATCTTCCTTGAGTTGCCAGAACCCCACCAGGCCAATACTCTTATTTAAAACATTTAATTACAGGGGCTGGCCCGGTGGTGCAGCAGTTAAGTGCACACGTTCCACTTCTCGGCGGCCCGGGGTTCACCGATTCGGATACCAGGTGCGGACATGGCACTGCTTGGCAAGCCATGCTGTGGTAGGCGTCCCACATAGACAGTAGGGGAAGATGGGCATGGATGTTACCTCAGGGCCAGGCTTCCTCAGCAAAAAAAGGAGGACTGGCAGTAGTTAGCTCAGGGCTAATCGTCCTCAAAAAAAAAAAATTTAATTACAATGATAAAAATATAAACTGTGAACTAATAGCCTGAACGCATTTCATTTGTAGAAAATGCTCCTAATATTATGGTATAGCAGACACTTTTAATGTGTGTCTTCCAGCAATTTTGATGGATTGGCTAGGGTGAAAGTCCATGGCTGTGAACAAGTGTTTTTAATTACTTTATGGGCTTAAATCCATGAGTTGTACAACAAATACATAACAGGAGCCACTGTTCAACAGCTTGTGATGTGCCACAAGAAAGAAAGGTGGGCACTGTTTTCTTCCAAATTTTCATTTTGTAAAAACAATAAAATGGATGTTATAAACATTCTAAGGAGGCTCACATCTTTCTGAAGGCCCGAAGTTCAAAAGGGGAAAGGGTACGTGGCTTCATGGTCCACTTAGTATTGCAATCCAACAGTAAAAGTTATGTGGGAAAATGCTACTTAATTTCTTGCTAGCCCTTGATAGGAAAGACATCTTTATGGAATTGTTGACTATAGTTTCTGGAATGGTTCATACTGAAAGATCTTCTGGACTAATCAGATATTGTTCCTTCACTCGCATTCTGGTCTGAGCACGATGGTGCTAAATGATTTACTCTTAAACCTGCCCTGGAATCACTGGTGTGCTTATCTGTTTAACAAAGTCAGTTTTTTAGGAGAAAAAGCCCTGATTTGCAGTATTTGCCCATTTCTGTTGTATAAATACTCCCACCATGACTAATGTCAAGCGACCCACATGACTTCACTTAACTAGGTGGCAAGAAGAGATGCACAAAATTGGCTGTCATGAGTTTGTATGAGCACGTCCAACCTGGATGCCTGTCTGCACCTATAAACCAATTAGACACCCCCCCCACACACACACACATACCCCATCCCCACTTGAGCTTTATTTTCAAACTGCCACTGACTTAAAAAGAAAGTCCCACACTCTGAGGAGATAAGGGTTGGGGAACTAGCCTGGGGTCCTTGCTTCAGAGTTCACATGCTTAGACATGACTGCCCTGCATCCATGACCAACAGAGGGGTTTTTGTTGGAAGCAAGTGGGCTAGGAAGAGAACAAGTGAAAGAAAATTTAAAGTGGGCAAATTGTGTTCAAGTCAAAACCAACCTTTGTGGTAAAGCATCTGAGTTCGGCCACCTCCTGTTTTCATGGTTCTGCTCTTCCTGGAAAGAAGTGCTAACTCCAAGGGAGTTCCAGCTGGGTTCCTGTTAGCAGGGTTCGTAGGTCTTGGGGTTAAAGGTGCCAAGCAGTAGACGCAGCCTAGACTCTCTCTAAGACATAGAACTCCTCTGACCCCCACTGGCTGCTGAGATGTGTTGCATCTCGGGGATGGCCACGGCCCCTTCGGAGCACTGCCCTTTCCCTAACTGCATATGAGTCCTCCTAAGGGGTTGCCCAACCAGTTTCGCTTTTGCTATATTATCAGAATTTTCTACCCTGTGCCATCTATTTCTCATTGATTTTCTTTAAATTTTTTAAACTCTTCATCTATCCCTCCTCTGAAGTGGTAGATATTTCTACTGTCATTGTATTGTGTATGGATTTCATTTTCCTTTTCATTTCATTAGAAAATGAGCTGGGAGAAGGTTTAAGGTTGTTACATGTGTGGTTGGTTTTGATTTCTCTTGTTCTGGTTCTTTGGGTGGCAAACACCAGGCTTGTTTGTTTATAAGAAGCCCTTCAGCTACCTATTCTCAGTCAGCACCTGAAACCCATGCTGTCTTGTGGTTCCCGCAGTGGAGCAAAAGCAGCAGCCACAGCAATGAAACAGGCACAGGCCAGGCCCTAAATCTCTGCAGGGGGCCAGGGCAGTTAATGAGACCTCGGGTGAGGGGGCCATAAAGCCCAGCCTGTAATCAGGATGCTCCATCAATTGGGCAGCCCAAGTGTCTGATTCCATCCATTCATTTTGGTATTTCTATGGTATCTCTCACCATGAGTCAGATTAGACTCATGAATTAGACTAAAGCAAGCTGGTGAGGTGGGGGGGGGTGGGGGGGGCGAGGCAGGGTACTTGTGGGTCAGGAGCATGCCTTCTACTGGGTTCACTTGAACACATTTAGCAAACCCCAGTGATGCTGACCTTGTGCTGAAAACAAAGTAGCAGTTGTACATTAAAGGTATTCCCCAGGGGCCAGCCCATTGGCCGGCCCAGTGATGCAGCAGTTAAATGTGCATGTTTTGCTTCTCAGTGGCCCAGGGTTCACCGGTTCAGATCCTGGGTGCTGTGGTAGGCATCCCACATAGAAAGTAGAGGAAGATGGGCACGGATTTTAGCTCAGGGCCAGGCTTCCTCAGCAAAAAGAGGAGGACTGGCAGTAGTTAGCTCAGGGCTAATCTTCCTCAAAGAAAAAAAGAAGGTATTCCCCAAAAAAGATTTTTTTTTTCAGTACCCTGCATTAAATTCATTTCAATTTTGGATCAATACCTGAATCTGATTGTTAATTCTCTTTATGGAGGGAGACTTGTATCGCTATTGCCAGCTTAGTCTTCTCTCACCATTTTATAGCATAACCCGAGTGTGACCACTCCTACTGAAGAGGAACATTCTTGCCTTTCTATGTGTTACTGTCAAAGACAAAATTGAGACTTTCTTATCCTAAGGAACTCCTTTCTGCTCTTGTTTCTCACGGCCAGCAGAGGGCCCCCAGGCTCAGACAGAGCACAAGATTAGGCTACTTTGTTGTAATGGAAGATCCCCAACTCTCCAGAGAAGCGACATTTCACCCTAGGGTTTCCCAGCACACATACAAAAGGCTTGAGAAATAGAGCCGAAGCTCCTGGGACCACAGGTACAATCATCTTTATTTGGGGCCAAGGAGAGCTTTGCAACCACATCCACCCCTGGCAGGGAGAGAGAAAACAGTTTAGTTCTTCTTTTGAGAATCATGGAAACTAAAGGAGAAGAGCAGCAGAATTCTGGACCCGGGCCATTATTCGTCACTGACATCACAAAATCCCAGAGCTAGGGTGTGGGGCGAAGAGATATCCAGGAGATCGGCAACCGACGCAAGCTCGTGATGCTCTCTTGGTTGGTAAACTTTATTAATGTCCTATTTTTCATCGATATTAGTTTGTCACTTGTCACATTTTTCTCCTGTTTTGTTTCTTCCCTATCCTGTAGATAATCCCCAAATTATGTAGAAAATAATCTCTTTGTCTTAATAAAATGAATACTACAGTCATACAGACTATTCTGTGAATTTTGAATGGCCAGTGTCTGATGATCAGAAAACTTTGTAAAGATTTTTGGCATGTGGCAATGGCATCTTCAACCAGTGTCTATGTGGCTTTGCTAAAAACTAACTTGAGGATCAGTTTTACTTTCTTAATACTACGTAAGACTGAGCAATAAAAAGTTGGGGTATACCCATCAGGTTCACGGAGTGCACAAGGCAATGCAGGGGCCACAGATACACACAAAATATGGTCCCTGAAAACAGGAAGCTGACTGTCTTCTTAGGAAGAGGAGGCTTAACCTAAAAAAAGCGATAAAGAAGTATCAGGTAATCTATTTAGTGATAACAATGGTAATAATAATAGCTGCCCTGCATTGAGTGCTTACTCTGTTACAGGCATTGTGCTAAATGCTGTATATGCATTATCTCAGCAAATCCTCAAAACAACGTTATGAGGTAGGTACTATTATTATTCTCATTTTAAGGACAAAGAAACTGAGGCGCATAAAGTTTAAATAGCTTGCCAGGATTTGATTCCAGCCTGTCTGATACCAAAGACCATGCCCTTCAATACCCAGTGGCCTATACGGCCTCATGAGAGCCACGGGAGTTCTAAGGTGGGGGATCAGTGTGGGCTGGAGGAGGCCTTCTTGGAAGAGGGGTCGTGAAGAGTGAGTGTGGCTCAGGGATAAAGAGAAGAAGGGGAAGGAGAGGGAGTGAGAGCACACACAGGCCGAGAAGCGAGAAGGCGCTTGGCATGCTGGGGTTCCAAGAGTCCGCCTACTGCCAACGCTTTGTGCACGGATGTGAGTGGGTGGAAAATGGTGGTGAGGTGGGAAAAGCAGACTGAAGCCAGATTATGGAAGGACTTCCTTGAATAACACCTTTAGAAACCAGGGACAATGAAGGTAGAATTAGAGTGAAGACAGACAGTGAGTAGATCACTTCCATGATTCTCCATGTGAGGTGTGGGCAGGAAATGACAACCAGAGGTGAGATGTCCCCAGTGGGGTCCAGCTAAATTCTAGCCCCAGGCGCTTTATATTCTAATCCCTGTCAGGAAGTATCAACCACCAATATATTTTGCAACTTTGGCCCAGTCATCTAAAAATAGTGACTATCTCTGATAGGTATTGTACCAAGTCCTTTTCATATAACTGTCATTCTCACAACAAGTGAGCTTAGGAATTATCATCATCATCATCATCATCATCGTCATCGTCATCATCATCGTGTAACTGATTAGGAAACTGAGGCTCGGAAGGCAAAGGACTTACTAAGAGCCTCCCGAAGAGAAAATGAACAAGACAAAGCTCAAACCCAGATCATCTTACTCTAAGGTATTCATGAATACACTCTACAAATACTGACTGAGCAGTCAGAATAGAGCAAGCACTGTGCCCCAAGTCAGGTGCCCAAAGATAAGTACCACATCCCTTCTGCTTTAGGGAGCTCATGGCGATTAAGCGAATAGAATGATCGAATTGATGACAATAGGTGACAATACCTGTGCTAAGTGTCTCAACATTTGCAATTGGGATGAATGTGTATAAAATATATGAGCACTTTTCAAAAGAAAAGTTAATTAAATGTAGTTTATTTCCTCTGTCACTTCATGCATGAGAGTAACTGAAAAGGGTCAGCTGCCCTTCTGCAGAGTGAGACCAAAGAGTGACAAGTCTGACTTCTACAGTTTGCCAGGAAAGTCATTCCCACAACTTTAGTTGCTTCCTTACAAGAAAGGAGGCAAGCGCTGACTGATACCAGCCTGCCACCTGCTGGAGCCGAGCAGAACTAGCCCAAAGTTCCAGGGAAGCGCAATGACCATCGTGGGCCATCTAACAGACTGTTCTCTCCTTTGAACCTTAGACTGTGAGGTGAGGCGACGCCCTGCAACTGTTCTCGATTGCCCCTTTTTCACAGGTTAAGCTTGTTGAACTGGAACACTGAGGAAGCATTCAGGAAAGGACGTCATAAAGGATTTGCAAGCAGTGGAGTCAAATGGAGCTAAGCAATATCTAACTTGGCCACTTACTAGCTATGTTACTTTGAACATGTTATTCAACCTTTCCAAGCCTTAGTCTCATTGTCTGTAAAATGAGGTTACTGGAAATAAAATATATGTCGACTAAATGAATGAATGGATCAAGAGAATGCATGAATACATTTTTGTTGATTATTAGAAAAAATATATGTAAAGCACCTATTGTAGCCTGTGACACCAAGTCAAGAAATAAATGGTAGTATGAGGTATTATCAATGGAGTAGAAGTTATATAGAGGAAGAGAGGCTGTTCTACCTGTTTGGCTGGATACACTTTAGTAGGACTTGCTGTCCATTATTGTGTGTGTCTATGAGATACTCAGAGATTTTAAAAACAAGTCTTGAAGGAGTTTTTTGAGGAATGATCGATAGATTATTGCATATAATCCTTATAACAACCCTATAAGCCAGATACTATTATTCCCTCATATTGCAGATAAAGAAAATGAAGCTCAGCAAATTTAAGTGTAGCAAACACCAATGGTTGTCTACCCAATACCCTCCTCCCTTGTTGGCAGTTCAATTTTATTCAAATATCCATCCCTCCCCAGGTGGCTCTGGCTTATATACAGATTCCGGAGGCCAATCACAGGAATCCCATTCTCCTCTCTGGGGATTGGCTTAGGGGGAAACAAGTGACCTAGTTATGTTCAATAATTCATGAGACAAGGTCTGCTAGGGGGTTCTGGGAAAGGATTACCAGCTAATAAAAAGAGATACATGGGAAGAAAAATTTTTGTTTCTTCCATCACATATTGTGTCTGTATGTGACTCAGGGAACCAAGAAAAGTAGCTAAAGGTGATATTGATATGTAAGATGGCAGAGGAGAAAGAAAGAATCTGGGTTCTTCATGATGTTATCAAGCCATTGAATTAACCAACCCTGAAGAAGTTCTACCTTTGACTTCTTAATATATGAGATAACCAATTCTTCTTCTGTTTAGGGCTTTAAGGCCTGGTTTTCTATTACTTGCAATCAAAAGCTTCTTAACAGATTGATTAAGCAACTTGGTGAAGTTCACACATCCAGCAAATAGCTGATGCATCGCTCTCCCTACTCCCCCACTCCAGCCCTACCCCCAATCCATGTCCTCTGACTGGCCTGGGAGCACAGGAGTGGGAACCCTGAACAGCATCAGAATCCTGGGTGCCTCTGGAGAGTCACGGACTGGAAGGGAGAAGACACAGGAAATCAGACTGGATCATCCCTGAATGACTCCTGCAGCCATTCTCATTCCCTATACCAATGCTCTTCCAGATCTGAAAAACCCACTTCCCTAAAATTTCTTATCTACTCTTTTCTCTCCACTTCACCCTCCTTACATTGCCCATACAAACTTTCTTGCCATAACTCTGAATTCTTCTAAGTTGATTGCTTTATATTACTTTTATCTCAAAGTTCTAGGACAATTATTGTTATATATGCTTCTCCTTTTGACCATTGTTAAGCACTGTGGATATGCCCAACTAAAATCATTACAACTTATTTTTTTAAATAATTTTCAGAGAAAGTTGTAGAGCCATATTTCCTTTGAAAATGAATACCAAGCATCATGAGTTTGATTCATTAAATTATCAGGGTTAACCCTTTAACTATAATTTTCATAATATTTTCAAAGGTTAGAAAGTCATTTGTGCATTGCCTAAGCTCCATCTTCCAGCCTGGTTATCCTGAATGAACAGTAATTGATCTTTTCTTATTTCCCCCTATACCCCACCCTGACCTCAGATCTTGGATGAGTTGATACCATCTGAGAAAGGGGTTTTAGGCAAGTTTCACTTTATTTTCCTGCAAAAACTAGTTCTGCACTACATAGCCACAATGGGATAGCTGGCATCATACAAAGTCTGACTTCAAAACCAGCTATAAATATGCGACAAAATACATAAAGCAATTGCCTGAAGGCATAGGAGACAACAAACACAGACTCGAGGGAAAGCCCACGCCATGAGTTCCACATTCATCCCAGATATTTTCCTGAAGACATTTACAAATTGCAGAATGGGGATATATAAAACAATGATCTTATTGGGCTGAAGAGGCAGAAGTCAGAGTTTGAAGTAGTTTGGAGTTTGCTACTTGGGGAGCTAAGTCCTGGAGAAGGGAGGACAACAGAGAAGGAGACTAAAATTCTGCATCCACATTTCCTTAACCTGAATTCCTAAGCTGAGCAGGCACAGGGTGAAACCAGAAAAAAAAAGAAAAAGAAAAAAGCCGCTGGGTAGCTAAAGAGCTGATCAGAGATTTCAGCAGTACAAGGGAGGCTGAAGTCATAATTAAAGCCTTACTAAGGTGGAGGTAGCTTGGTAAATATCCCAGGCTTTGAATTGAAACTTCAGAAGGGCCACACCCTAAGAGTAAGAGCCATGCCCTAGGAATAAGGACCAATCCATAGGAATAGGGAAAAACTGAAATAGACTAGCCAAAAAAAGCATAAAATAAAGTTTTCACACGATCTTGACTATCAGCCTGCCAGAGGAAAACTTAACTTTGGAAGAAGATAGTATCATCTAAAGTCTCTATAGTTTTTCATTTATGACACCTGGCACTTAATCAAAAAATTATGATGCATGTAAAAATGTAATGAAAAATGAAAAGGACCAAATTACCAAAATCCAAGTGAAAATATGTTTAACAGAAAAAGATTTATGGGTGATTCAGATATTGACATTAATTGACAGGGAGTTTTAAATACCAATAATTAACATGTTCAAGAAAATGTAGGAAATGGTAGTCAAAATAGAAGAAAAGTTGGAGAATTTCAACAAAGAAATAAATCTATTTTTAAAAACAAGCTAACAATTAGACAGTAAAATTTTAAAACCATTAAAAACATCGATTTCATAGAGTAAATCTAATGAAAGATGTACAAGACCTCTACACTTAAAACTACAGAAAAGGGGCCGGCCCCATGGCTGAGTGGTTAAGTTCGCACGCTCCGCTTCGGCGGCCCAGGGTTTCGCCGGTTCGGATCCTGGGTGCAGACATGGCACCGCTCATGAGGCCATGCTGAGGTGGCATCCCACATGCCACAACTAGAAGGACCCACAACTAACATATACAACTGTAGGGGCTTGCCGGTGGTGCAGCAGTTAAGTTCCCACGTTCCTCTTCTCAGCAGCTCTGGTTCGCCGGTTCGGATCCTGGGTGCAGATGTGGTACTGCTTGGCAAAAAGCCATGCTGTGGTAGGAGTCCCACGTATAAAGTAGAGGAAGATGGGCACGGATGTTAGCTCAGGGCCAGTCTTCCTCAGCAAAAAGAGGAGGATTGGCAGTAGTTAGCTCAGGGCTAATCTTCCTAAAAAAGATAAAATAAAATATACAACTGTATACTAGGGATTGGGGATAAAAAGCAGGAAAAAAAAAAGATTGGCAACAGTTGTTAGGCTCAGGTGCCAATCTTAAAAAAAAAAAAAAAAACACTACAGAAAATTGCTGAGAGAGGTAAAAGAAGACATAAATAAATGAAGGAGTATACCATGAACATGGAATTCAAAGATGTAACATTTTATCAATCCTCTCCAAATTCATCTATAGATTCAATGCAATCCCAATCAAAATCCCAGCAGCTTTTTTTATTGGTGGAAATTGATAAGCTATCTGTAAAACTTATATGGAAATCCAAAGGACCTAAAATAACTAAGACGATCTTGAAGAAGAAAAGCAAAACCAGATATCAAAACTAGAGTAATTGAAACAGCATGGTATTGGTACAAGAATAGACAACAAACAATGGAATAGAATTGAGTTTAGAAACAGTTCCACCCCTATATGATCAATCACTTGACTTATGACAAAGACACCACAGCAATTCAATGGAAGAAGGATGGCCTTTTCAGTAAATTATGGTGGTTCATATGGAAAAAAAAGAATCTTGACCCTTACCTCACACCATACACAAAAATTCATTCAAGATGGACCATATACCTAAAGGTGAAAAGTAAAACAATAAAACTTCTAGAATAAAACACAGGAAATATCATCAGGACCTCAGGGTAAGCCGCAGTTTCTTAAACAGGACCCAAGGAAATATTAATACATTGGATTTAATTAAATTAAGAAATTCTACTCAACAAATGACTTTATTGAGAAAATGAAAAAAACAAATCTTACCCTGGCACACACCCTCCCCCCCCCCAACACATCTAACAAAGAATTTATATCTAGGGTATCTTTTTAAAAATTCTATAAATCAATAAGAAAAAGATAAGACAACACAATTTAAAAAATTGGGCAAGAATCCCAAGCAGACACTTCACAAAAGAGAATATTAAATTGGTTAATAAGCAAATGAAAAGATACTCAACATCATTACTCATGAGGGAAATGCAAATTAAAACCACATCTTGATACCATATGTTGCTTATAGTCCAGAAACGCCAATATTGCTCCTTAAAAAAGCAATTGCAAAACCACAGCTCTGAATACCAGAAAGTGAATTAGAATAGGTGTCAATAATTTAAAACAGCCTAGTTTAATTTAAAGAGTGAGGTTTCTGTTAGTTTTCATCTTGCAGTGAAATGAATTTTAATTCCCCCTTGCAGTTACATAAGTTACTCTTGCCAGCCCAATACAAAAAGTGAAAGCTGTAATAAAAACCTCACTCTTGAAATTAAACATGACTGTTCACAGTTATTGAAATCTTTACAAATTCACTTCTTGATATTCAAAACTGTTTTACAATTGCTTTTTCATGAAGAAACATTAGAGCAAAAGGCTAAACAATCTTTCAAGATAAATTCTCTGAGATGGGGGAATTTAGTCCCAAATAGATGTGATAACATTGCAAGAATGTGTCTATTTAGTGGGCAATGAGAAAATCTATTTATTACGGAGGAATGAGAAAAACTAGTACATGGAAATGCATAGCACAATGAAAATATGTATGGTTTGCACTCCCTGGGAATGAGACGTTGGGTGAGCTGTAGATATGAGAAGCACTGTCAGTCTACAGCCACTTGCTTCCTACAGCTCTGGCCCCTCAGTAGCAACTGCTCTTCTCCTCCATGTCCCTGATTCTCAAAACAGTGATCTTTATGATGTCTTATGTCTTGATTATTTGAAAAAGAGAATTTTTCCATTACCATGTGGTTGAAAGCTACTTTCCAAGCCCATTAGTGTTGTAAAAGGGAACACACATGGAACTGAGAAACTGAGGAACCAGTGGAAGTATGGGTTAATTAATGGTACATCACGTAGCAAGCCATTACTCTCTCTGCCTAACTGCAAAATGGCTTGATAAAATATGCTCTATCGTGTTGCATGTTACGACATGGATAAACTTTGAGGACATTATGCTAAGTGAAATAGGCCAGTCACCAAAAGACAAATACTGCATGATTCCACTTATATGAGGTACTTAAAGTAGGCAAATTCATAGAAACAGAAAGTAGAATGGTGGTTGCCAAGGGCTGAGGGGAGGGAGAAATCAGAATTAGTGTTTAATGGCGATAGCGTTTCAGTTTTGCAAGATGAAAATTCCTGGAGATCTGTGACACAACAATGTGAATATACTTAACACTACTGAATTCTACACTTAAAATTGGTTAAGATGGTAAATTTTATGTTATGTGTTTTTTAACACAATTAAAAATAAAAGAAAGGGGTCAGCCAAGTGGCATAGTGGTTAAGTTCACATGTTCCACTTCGGCGACCTGGGGTTTGCTGGTTTGGATCCTGGGTGCGAACCTACACACGGCTCATCAAGCCATGATGTGGTGGTGTCCCACACACAAAGTAGAGGAAGACTGGCACAGATGTTAGCTCAGGGACCATCTTTCTCAAGCAAAAAGAGGAGGATTGGCAATAGATGTTAGCTCAGGGCCAATCTTCCTCACAAAAATAAATAACTCAATCAACAAATAATAAAATAAAAATGTGATAAAAAATAATAATATCAGCTCCCTGGGGTCTCCAGACCACAAGTGATTCTTCCTTCTTTTAAATTACTTGAGCTCTTAACTTGGGGTTCAAGACTACCTAAGATGATGGCATTCAGGGGATACATAAAACTTGAATGGGAAAAAATTATGTCTCTATCTTCACTAACCTCTAACTGAATGTACCGTTTACTTCAATTACAAATTACAGTGGCATTAGATGTAATGTGACTTTGTCACCAACAGAAATCACAAATATTTTCATATTATATATTTCTTGTAGATATCCCAAAATACTGTTTATGCTCAGCCCTACCTCAAAATTACTGTAGTTATCAAAGCTACCACTAAATCTTGCTACATAATGTGTTAATAGAGAAGCTTATATAATACTATATTACAATATTTAAAAACCTTTTTTTCTATATTACTATGTAATTAATTTGCAATCCTATGCTTGTTGTTTTATGCATTTATCCTGATAAGGAGTCTGTAAGTTTTACTAGTCTGCCAATGCCCTGGAACACACACACAAAAGATTGACTCCCACCCTAACCTATTACTGACTTATTATTCTTTCATGCTCATCATATAATGTGTTGTTAAACATGCGTTATGTAAATGTCCGGATAACTCATCTTGGTTGGAAGTCCCATCCTTCATAGAGCTTGGCTGAATGTCTTGCATGTAGTTGTTGCTCAGAGTGTTTCTGTTGATTTATTCGTTGTATGTTCAGTACTTAGGCCTGGAGTTAGACTACTGCTGTTCAAAATCTAGCTCTTGTAAAATCTAGGCAAGTGACTTCACCTCTCCAAGCCTTAATGTCCTGGTCTGCAAATGGAACTATTAATCTTACCTATCTCATGGGGCTCTTAGGAGAATTCAATGAAAAAATACACATAAAGATCCTAGCATAGCATCCGCCCCATAGTAAACTCTTAATACAAATTATCTGTTAATTGTGAACATATTATTATCCATGGCAGTTTTTTGTTTTTGTTTTTGTTTTAAATCTTAGAAATTTTTTTTTCAAGATTGGCACCGGAGCTAACAACTGTTGCCAATTTTTTTTTTTTTCCTGCTTTATCTCCCCAAACCACCCCCCCACCACTCCCCGCACATAGTTGTATATCTTAGTTATGGGTCCTTCTAGTTGTGGCATATGGGATGCCTCCTCAACATGGCCTGACAAGCAGGGCCATGTCCATGCCCAGGATCCGAACCAGGGAAGGCCTGGGCCACCGCAGCAGAGTGCGTGAACTTAATCACTTGGCCACAGGGCCGGCCCCTCCATGCGAGTATTGAGTGAAATACTGAGGGTAGGATAGCAAGCAGGGGTCATGGAAATTAAAGAGCAGAGAAGAGGCAAGGGGTTTGGTTGGCTCCTTCAGAAGTATTCAGAGTTAGGGGGCCAAAAGGAGCAATCAAGCCTTATAGGACTGACTCACACATAGTGGTAGACAGATCTGTGTGTTGAAAAGTGAAGTAAATGATTCCTGCTCCTTCAGATTGCCCAACTCTCAAAGTCTCAGGTCCTTGGCTAAGTTATCATCCCCGTAAGGCACCTGTGATAATAAACCAATGTTGATTTCCACTCACAGAGCAGGAGGCAGCATGGAGAAGTGGAGAAAGCACTGGGCTGGGACAACATACCTCTGTGGCCTTGATATTCTCCTTTGTAAAATCAGGATGTTGAACCAGATGTCCTTGAAAGTCCCTTCTACTCTAAACCTCTGTGGTGCTCTGGAGGAATCTGTGTTTATTTGAGAGGATGATCATGTTGTGTTCACAGAGCTGGGTCTTAGAATAGCTGACCCTTGCCAGCTGACTCACAGACACTGGTCTTGAAGGGTAAGTATAACTGATCAAGTGGCAGGAACAGTTCTGAGCACATGGGCCTTGTTCTGGAAAGTAGTCTAAGGAGATCATAGTGTAAGACTCATGAGCCAGCAGAAGAGGTAGATGGAAAGGAAAATGGAACATCAGAAGCGGAACGATGGACAGGGGCCACCCTAGACAAAATGTATATTTAGTTTGTACCTATCCATGCATAGGAAATTGGATTTTTAAAAAGAGAAAATAATTCTCTTCTCTGATTACTGGGGTGTGCAGTAGGTCTGAGAATTGGCAGCTTATTTACGAAGCATGTTGGGATCGTAAATAATGACACCAAGCATCAAGCCAGGCACTCTACCAGTGTCCAATACGTACTTCTTGATTAGTAGTCAATGGATGATCTCATCTAATACACCATTCTAACTCAGCTCTTCGGTTTTTCACAAAGAGAAAAACTAAGTATTCTGATTTGGATCCCTATTTATGCTTGGTAAGCACAGAATTTAATACACAGGAGTCTGTCACATGCAAACAATTATGTGAGCATTTGTTCAAGCACTTAAACAGGCTGATTTCTTCTTGTGGAGTCTATCATCACCAAGAGGGGATTTAGAGATCACCACAGCCATGTTTGGCTCCCATCAAATATTATTGGTAGCCTGATATTGAAAATCACTTCTCTCATATCTCAGTCTATCAAGCAAATAGCTGAAACCTTTCCCAGTATGCTTTTTATTTCTTCAATTATAATAAAGAGAATATTATAAAAACATGACAGCTATGTTTCTATGCCCATAGAGTTTCAGTTTGTTTATTTGTTTATCTAGATGAAAGAAAGCTTAGGCCTGTTGTCTGATTGGAGATTCAAAGATTAATCCAGATTTAGCTCTTGAAAATTATTGTTTTGTCTCCCTAAACCTAGTCAGGCCAAAAATCTCCCGGGGCAAATTGAGATTTATTTTTCTCCCCATTTCTCAATTTGGATTTCAATAGAATTTCTTTTCCTTAGGGAAGGAGGGGAAAATATCAGAATATAAGTTCTGGAAGCTTAAATCCTGCAGATAGGTGAAATATTCCATCAAGCTAAACTTGCCTAGAGGCTGATATACTGCTGCAAGTAGATCTCGTACAGCAAATCTCGCCAGACAAATAGGACTTATCTGGCCAAAGACGGATCCAGGCATTGCTTCACCCAGAAACATACAGGCTGGGTCTGTATGACACCAAAAAGATGGTCACTTTAGGGACCCAAAGCCTATTAGACAGTTGATTAGCATAATGTGTACCAAATAAAATAAATGAGGGTTTACTAAAATTTTGATTTTCTGCTTTATAAACTTAATATAAATCTGTCTGTTCCAACACCATTTTCAGTGGGGAAGAAAATAGATTTTTTTTTTCAATTGTGTCTTACAAAAAGATTGTGAAATCAAAAAAGGGATTGCTGGGTATCACTCAGTATTTCAAAACTGTTATCTGGCACAACCACATGTGAAAACATCCTTTTGGACAGTGTGTAAAGGAAACACCCAAAGCCTTGATGTGATTAAATCGTTGCTGCTGTATTCACCCAACGGGAATGTCGCCTAAACCAGCCAAGCAGTAATCCAAACTTCCTTATTTTTCTTCCTGCAAATAAGAGAAAAGTATCTTCTCTGATGACTATTGGTTTAGTTATCAACTTTCCGGGTCTGTTTGTAAAATGAGGATGGTTAAGATAGCTTTTTGCTCTAATGTGATTTATGATTCTCTAAACGTTGGCGTTGGGAGTCTTTTTCAAGACATATGACAGGAGGAATTTAGAGGTTAAAATTCTCCTGAGAGGAAAAAGAGATTAGAGGGCAGGGCTTGAGAGAAACAAGACAGATAGATGATACCAGAGAAATACTAGACTGGCTTCAAGCAGGTGAGAATTTCGCAGAGCCCCATTTCTCTATTTAAGGGGTCAGATCTGGGTCCTGTGGCCAACTTCATCAATGCTTCATCTCCCCGCCTTCATCTTCCTTCAGAGAGAAAATTCTTTTATAGTCCCTGAGTTTATTCATCCCTACACATAGAAGCCTGAGTTACAGAGCCAGACACCCAACCTCCGGCCAGGCTCCGTCAGAGTCAGACCCAAGCTGGATAGCTGGTGCATTAGCATAAAAATAAGAAGACAACAGTTCTGAGTGATTTGCTGGGCAAACAGCTTATTTCAGTTAAGCAAGTATTGATTGAGCATCTACCACGTGTCGAGCAGATGACAACTTGAGCCCAGGTCCTGTGACATCAAGTTCACCTTTCCTTCTACCACAGCACACTCCCTAAGCTCATCTGCCAAGGATCCACCTCTACCCCCAAAATAATGCTGGATGCTTAAGTGGTAGAACCCCAGAGATTCATGGAAGATATTTTTTGAGGCTGTGTGTTTTTCAAAGCAGGTGTTACCAATCAACTCCCTTAGCCATGAAAAGCCTAAGAGCGGCCATAGGTGAAGTGGAACCCAACATTTCCATCAGAACAGGTGTCCATCGAGCATCTGCACAGTGGTGCCTGCACTCAGCAGCTGTGAAGCTGAGATTGCACTGGCTCAAGGAGAGGTTGGGTGGGGACATTTTTTCCCCAAAAGCATGTTGGGAAAGGAAGGATAGACCCATTTGAAGAAATATCACCATTTCGTTTTATTTTGTTTTGTTTTGTTTTTAAGGATTGAAAGATGTGAGTATACATGAGGCTAAGGAAGGAGATCTTGAGGAGGAAAAAGGATGAAGTTGCAAAAGAGGTGGAATAATTGATGGAAATAATAGTAGTAAATGTATATAAGAATTATTATGTGTAAGCATTGCTCTAAGAGCTTGACATATTTAAATCAATTTAATTCACTCAAACACCTATGAGGAAGGCACTTACATTATTCTGATTTTGAAGGTGAGGAAAATAAGGCATGTCTTAAACAGTGTCAAGTTATAAGAATGGGATTTGAACCTAGACAGTCAGGCTCCAGAGACAGTGCTCTTAATGTTTGTGCAAATCGCTTCTCTAGGGAAAGTGTTTGTGTAGGATGAGGTCACTAAGGGTAGCCT
This sequence comes from Equus asinus, assembly GCF_041296235.1. Classification (NCBI taxonomy): domain Eukaryota; kingdom Metazoa; phylum Chordata; class Mammalia; order Perissodactyla; family Equidae; genus Equus; species Equus asinus. The sequence goes on from NC_091799.1 coordinate 67,301,088, forward strand.
AGAATTCTTAAGGAGAAACACACTTCTTTCTTTCCCGCAGAATAGAATAAGGAGAGGCTAGGCGAAGGAACAGAGAAGTTTAGAGGAATAGGAGAAAAAAGTTGAAGGCATTCATTCACATTGGATGGCTAGGCTGATTCTTAAGGTCCCTTATGTTCAAAACCATGTTGTCAGCACAAAAAGACAGGGAGATTATCTCCATACTTGCTATGGCAGGTGTCATTTTCCAATTAATCTACCAGCTACAATTATTTAGATAAATGTGGGAACACCTGTGACTGGGCCACAGGCCTATTCCATAGCACTCATATATATTCTGTTCTTACCTGTTCTGATACTTATCAGTGGATACTTGTCATTAGACAAACTCTGGAGAGGCATTAATATCGCAGGATCTATCCTGAGATTGTTCAGCTTGGACTCTGATGTGGCCGGTGGAGAGGATCAAAGCTGTTGGAGCAAGGAACTCCCAAACTTCTGAAATTATGTTCAGTGGTTTCCTTCGAGAGGTGAAAGAGCAAGGTATTGATCAATCATGGAATATGGCAGAATATAGTCACATCTTTGCGGCACTAAGAGACCCAAACTCTTGAGACAAGCCCAATTATAGAATTTATTAAGAAGGAAGCTAGTAGAGAATATCCAGTGCTAAATGATGTGTTTCAAACTAAAGGGCTGTAAGAATTCACAAAAGGTAGCTAAGATAGTAGTAATTCACATTTATTGAGTTCTTTAAGGCACCAGGTACTTTACATCAAGTGGTATGCTGGTAAATCAGGGCTCAAAAAAAAAACAAAAAAACCCTGACTAGTAGCATTTGCCAAATTCCGTGGTGTAAATACTCCTACTCTGGCCAGTTTAAAGCTACCAAACCACCTCACAAAATTCTTGAATATTTATCAGTCAGCTATAGAGAGCCAGTAGGAGCTGGCTCTAGCACACCACCATTTTGTTATCCCATTTCATCCTCACAAAAACCTTTTAAGGTGGGTACCATTATTATCTCCAGTGTACATATTGGGAGAAATATTTAGAGGAGTTTAACAATTTGCCCAAATGCAAAGAACTAGAATGGGGGCAGAGCTCTGAAGGAAGCTCAGACTATATGATCCTATTAACATCTAGCCACAGGCCTACTTCTTCTTTACCCTAAAAACAGCCCCAGAGATCCAAGGTGGATGATTGCCAGGCACTAACCAATCTCCACCCCTGGCTCATTTCTGTTACAGATGCATTTTCTGAGGCACCTTGGGGGCTTAGTTCATATTTCTAGGTTTTTATTGTTCAGTAGAGAACCTCTGTGTAAAAGCCCATAAGTATATATTTTACTTAGTATTTGAAAAATATTCTAGCCCCTTGCTACACAAAGGATAGACCAAATACCAGCATCATCTGGGAACTTGCTAGAAATCCAGAATCTCTGTCCCCTACCCAAATCTACTAAATCAGAATCCGCACTTTAAGATGATCCCGAGTGACATGTGTGCCTGTTAAAATTTAAGAAGCATTGCTTTAGCCTACAACCATCATATTGGGCCTCTCACACACAAAGGGTATCTAACATTGTATGTTGTTCTTCTTGCAATTGGCGGGGACTGGCAGTGATACAACAACACACTCCATCTTGTTCTGTCCCCTTTGTGGCTGTTAGGGGTACAGTCTGGGGTCACAAAACAGAGCAACTCTACAGAGTGAGACTTGGCCTCATTAGCAACTATTCTAAGCAAACAGCCACAGGCTTCTACTCCATTAACCTGCTTAGTAACCTCAAATTTTGTTTTTCTAACTCTACAAGAAACTTTGGAGAGCCAAGTTCAACTGGATTCCTCACAAGGATTTCCTCTCAGAAAAATTAATGCAAAGAAAAATATCTTCTAAATACTCCAGAGTCTGCCAGGAAGGGGAGGAGTGAGATTGCTGGAGCCAGACCTGTGTGACATGCCAACTTAATTCAAACCACAGGACTTCATTTGAACTTGGCCAATTATTCACAAGTTGAAAATAGAAGGAAAGGATATGTGGCCAAAGTTAGAACTTTTTAAAAACACTCTTGAGACGTTCAGCAAATTCACCATCCACACAGACATTTAAAAGCATTGCAAGTTGGGTTTGTGTTATATTTTCTTTTCTGTATTTTCCCAAATCCATTGCATTGCTGAGGAAGTGGCCACAATCCAGATACAATTGAAGGTAAATCCCCAAGGTTTCCAGTTGTGGTGGAAATCTAGAAATGAAACAAATGCAGTTCAGAGAAAGAAAAAATTTCAAAAGTATCTATTTGGGATTTTAAAATAAAGGCCAAAATTATTCTGCTCTGTGGACATCCATAGTAAAAGCAATGCCTACCAGCCAGGGTGAACCTAAATACATCCAACTGGGATAACAGGGTGAGAAACTCCTCCACATTTTTCATCTGGGCAAGGTAGGCCAGCAAACCTGCCTATTAGAGAGCAGAAGAGCAGCATTTCTCAACAAGGCAGAGAGATAGAAGGAAGAGCATTCTGTCTGCCCAGTTATGGGCAGGGTTACTGTGTTCCTACAGAAGGTGGTCATTCAGAGATATTTCCTCAGGCTCCTGGTGACCAAGAATAGTATCCAACAACTCGAAGATGACAGGCGGCCACAGAAGGTAGCCTCCTAAATCATCCCTAAACTGAAAGTTTCTTGTGCATAGTGACCACATGCCTATTTTGGTCACCACCATGTCCCCAACACCAAGACCATTGCCTGACACATAGCTGGTGCTCATTAAATATTTATCACACAGATTGATGAATGAATAGAGTCATTGCTCTAAATTAACCTCAGCATGCTAGAAATGCCTGATAAATACTCACCAACTTCCCCCATCATGATATGCATGAAGATAAAAATTTATAGTGGCCTGGAAACTAAAAATAAAAGGAGAACGTAGGGCAAAGTCAGCAATGGGGATGTCTACACAAACTAGGAATGAGACTGTACAGACTGGGAAGGGAGGAGTAGAGGAACAGTCACTGTGGAGTCAGAGGCTTCCAGCATCTACTTTACCATTTTGCCAAGAGTTGGACTTGTCCATTTGGGCATTTAACATTTACCACTTAACAAGCCAATTTAATCTATTACCGGCTACTGACTGTGTGTGCAGCATTGTTTGGGCACTATGAGAGTCAGAAGACCTATCATTCAGCTCCTGCCTTCTGAGAACTTAGAATTTAGTTGGGGATATAAGGCTAACAAGATTACACAACAACAAAAAAAACACAGTGCAAAACATCAGTAGGATACCAGTAGCATCCAAAGCTAATTTATGATTAAGTGCCAAATAGGGTAATGAATGTTGAGATGGTCAAAGAAGCCTTTATAAAGGAATGATATTTTGAGCTATAAGAGTCTCTGGCACATAGTAGGTGCTAAATGTTTGTTTGTTTATTTGTATGAGTAAATAAGTGAATGAATGATAAAAAGTAGGCCTGTAAGACCAAAGCAGTATGAAAATTGTCTTAAGGATAATTATAAACAATATTCATTAATTTTAAAGGAACATCCTTAGCAGCTTGGAAACTCTTTGACTCCAAGGGTAGCAGCAAGGACTAGTTTGTCATGTCTCCTGTGTTGGTCTCATAGAAGCATCCAATCAAGGATCAGGTGGGGAGCAGTATCAAGGTGAGAGGTAGTGCTGGATGGGAGGGGATGAGGCAAGAGAGGAACAACTTGGAGTGGTGAGAAGAAACATACATCACCAAGAAGCAACTCCAGTTCACAGGAACATAAGCTAAAGCAGCCTGTAAATTGACACAAAGGGACAGTGGTGCTTGAAGAGTGGGTGATTGACTCTTAGGTTATAATAAGGATGGTAATAATGAAAATGATGATAATGATAATGATGACCTTTCAGCTTCTCTGGGCTCTTCAGTGTTCCAAGTTCTACAGTGTAGCCATGATTCCTTCCCTCTTCCTCTGCCCTCTTTCAAATTGTGCCCCATTTGTTCTCCTGGAAATATGGCTGAGCCAGTCAATTGCACAGCCTTTCCTTAAGATCACTCCAAGATCCTACAAAATAGCACTGTCCAATAGAAATAAAATGCAAGCCACATATGTAATGGTAGGTTTTCTAGTAGGCTCATTCAAAAATAAGTATAAAGAAAGTGACATCAACATCACGGCAAAGTGAGCTGTTCACTTAGTCTTTCCCTCCTAAGATACAATGAAAAGGAAATGCATTAACTAATAGAAGATATCCACACAACACAACAGACATCTGGGCGATCCACACAGCCATACATCTGAAGGTGGAGTACTGGATCCCCCAGGAAGCAGTGGAGGGAAGTAAGCACATCTCCTCCCCCTTCCCAACAGCAGTGATCTAGGGGGCAGGACCTCACACAGTGGCCAGCATGAAACTTTGAGAGGAGATGGGGGAAAGGCAGCCCTCTGTGGGAATGCTTTCATTCTCAGAGTTGTGTTCCAGCCCACGGGAATGCTCCACATTGAGGCAACTCAGTCACTGGGTGGGCACTCCCACCAAGCTGATCAGCCCAGGCAGGCCACCAGTGAGTGCAGAGTGGGTGTGTGGGTGGGAAAGAAAATTCCCTCTTCCCCCCATTCTGCCTGGTGCACTAGCTCAGCTGGTCAGCCAGGGCAGGGGATCCACACCAGAGCACCTGCACCTGCATGTGTGAAGCTCCCATGTCCAGTGGACAAACACAGACAGGCCCTGTTGGCACAGCTTCCAAGAGACGGGAACAACTGCCAGTGGATGTGCAGGCTCAGAAAACACAACTCCTGCCCCCCACAGTGGTGGCAGTGGAATCTGCGACCAGATACTACCACTATATGCCAGTAAAGGTCCACCCCATCAAACAGCATGAAGAAATACATTAACACTCCAGACCGGAAGGATAATGACAAATGTCCAGAAACTAATTCTGAAGTCACAGAAATTTACACTCTAAATGATAGAGAATTCAAAATAGTTATCATAAAGAAACTCAATGAGTTACAAGAAAACTCAGAAAGTTCAATGAACTCAGGAATAAAATTACTGAGCAGAGGGAATTCTTCATAAAAGAGATTGAAACTCTAAAAAAAACCCAAAAAACAAACAGAAGTGGTGGAGGTGAAGGACACAATGTACGAGATTAAAAAACCAATCTAGACTCCTTAAAAAACAGAGCTGAAATTATGGAGGACAGAATTAGTAATTTAGAGGACAAAAATATAGAAATGCTTCAGGTGAAGCAGGAGAGAGAACTAAGACTAAAAAGAAATGAAGAAATTCTCGGAGAAATATCCAACTCAATTAAGAAATGCAAAATAAAGATTATAGGGATTCCAGAGGGAGAAGAGAGAGAGAAAGGAGCACAGAGCTTGTTCAAAGAAATAATAGCTGAAACTTCTCAAACCTGGGGAAGGAGCTGGAATTACAAATAAATGAAGCTAACAGAACTCCTAATTTTATCAATGTAAAAAGACCTTCTCCAAGGCACATATTAGCAAAACTGGCAAAAGTCAATGACAAAGAAAAAATATTAATGGCAGCAAGGTAGAGAAAATAACCTACAAAGAAACTCATATCAAGTTTTCAGTGGATTTCTCAGCAGAAACTTTGCAGGCTGGGAGAGAGTGGAATGATATATTCAAAATACTGAAAGACAAAAACTTTCAGACAAGAATACTCTATCCAGGGAAACTATCCTTCAGATACAATGAAGAAATAAAAACTTTCCCAGATAAACAAAAGCTGAGGGAGTTCGTCACCACAAGACCCCATTCTACAAGAAATTATCAAGAAGGCCCTCATACCTGAAAAAAAAGGGTTTACAAAGTCTTGAGCAAGGTGATAAATGGACAGACAAAATCAGAGAATTTCAGCTCTCTATCAGAACAGGTTAGCAAACACTTAATTATAACATTAAAGATAAGAGGACTAAAAGCACCAAAAATGACAATAATCACTTCATTTTAGTCACAAACTCACGATACAAAATGGAATAAGTTGTGATAACAATAACTTAGAAGGGGAAGAGGAGGGAGTGGAAACTGCTTAGGCAAAGGATATAAGAGGCTATCAGAAAATGGACTACCTCTTCTATGAGATCTTTTATACAAACCTCATGGTAACCACTAAACAACAAATCAGAACAGAGACAAATAATAACTAAAGAGAAAATGGAGAATACCATCATAGAAATCACCAAAATGCAATGGCAGTCAGAAATACATGGGACAAGAAACAAAGGAAATACAGAACAACTGGAAAACAAGGGATAAAGTGGAAGTATTAAGCCCTCATATATGCATAATCACTCTAAATGTAAATGGATTGAATTCCCCAACCAAAAGACACAGAGTGGCTGGATAGATTAAAAAACAAGACCCAACAATATGCTGCCCCCAGGAAATACATCTCAGCTCTAAAGACAAAAACAGGCTCAGAGTGAAGGGATGAAACACCAAGCAAATAGCAAATAAAAGAAAGCAGGTGTTGCCATACTTGTATCAGTCAAAGTAGACTTCAAGATTAAAAAAGGCAATGAGAGAAAAAGAGGGGCAGCATATAATGATAATATAATGATAAAAGGGACATTCCAGGGGCTGGCCCTGTGGCTGAGTAATTAAGTTCACGTGCTCCACTTCAGCGGCCCAGGGTTTCACTGGTTTGGATCCTGGGTGCAGACATGGCACTTCTCATTAGGCCATGTTGAGGTGGCATCCCACATGCCACAACTAGAAGGACCCACAACTAAAATATACAACTATGTACTGGAGGGAGGGATTTGGGGTGAAAAACCAGGAAAAAAAAGAAGATTGGCAACAGTTGTTAGCTCAGGTGCCAGTCTTTTTTTTTAAAAAAGGGACATTCCACCAAGAGGACATAACACTTAGGAACATATATGCACCTAACACAGGAGTGCCAAAGTACAGAAAGCAACTATTAACAGACCTAAAGAGACAAATTAACAGCAACACAATAATAATAGAGGACCTCAACATCCTACTTACATTAGTGGATAGATCATTCAGACAGAAAGTCAACAAGGAAATAGAGGATTTAAACAAAAAACTAGACTAAATGGACTTAAGATATATATATAGAACACTCCATCCAAAAATAGAAGAATACACGTTCTTCTAAAGTGCACGTGGAACATTCTCAAAGATAGACCATATGCTGGGAAACAAGGCAAGCCTCAATAAATTTAAGAAGATTCAAACTATATCAAGCATCTTTTCTAACCATAATGCTATGAAATGAGAAATCAACTACAAGAAAAAAGCTGGAAAAGTCACAAATATGTGGTGACTAAACAACATGCTACTGAACAACCAATGAATCAATGAAGAAATTAAAGGAGAAATAAAAAATATCTGGAGACAAATGAAATGAAAATACATCATACCAACTCATATGAGATGCAGCAAAAGCAGTCCTAAGAGAGAAATTCATAGCAATACAGACCCACCTTAACAAACAAGAAAAATCTCAAATAAGTAATCTTAAACTACACCTAACAGAACTAGAAAAAGAAGAACAAACAAAAAGAAGCCCAAAGTCAGCAGGAGGGAAATAATAAAAATTAGAGCAGAAATAGAAACTAAAAAAACAATAGAAAGGATCAATGAAACTAAAAGCTGGTTCTTTGAGAAGATAAACAAAATTGACAAACCCTAAGCCAGACTCACTAAGAAAAAAAGAGAAAAGACTCAAATAAATAAAATTAGAAATTAAAGAGGAGAAATTACAACAGGTACCACAAAAATACAAAGGATTATAATAGAATACTGTGAAAAACTATATGCCAACAAATTGGAAAATCCAGATGAAATGGATAAATTCTTAGGCTCATACAACCTCCCAAAACTGAATCAAAAAGAAATAGAGAATCTGAATAGACCAATCACAAGCAAAGATATTGAGAAAGAGTAATCAAAAGCCTCTCAAAAAATAAAAGTCCAGGACCAGATGGCTTCTCTGGAGAATTCTATCAAACATTCAAAGAAGATTTAATACCTATCTGTCTCAAACTAGTCCAAAAACTTTAAGACAGAACGCTTCCTAACTCATTCTATGAGGCCAACATCACACTGATCCCAAAGCCAGACAAGGACAACACAAAGCAGGAAAATTACATCCTAATATTGCTGATGAATGTAGATGCAAAAATCCATAACAAAATATTGGCAAACCCAATACAGCAATACATTAAAAGGATTATATACCATGATCAAGTGGGATTTACACCAGGCAGGCAGGGATGGTTCAACATCCACAAATCAATCAATGTGGTACACCATATTAACAAAATGAGGAATAAAAATCACATAATCATCTCAAAAGATAAAGGGAAAGCAGTTGACAAGATACAACATCCATTTGTGATAAAAACTCTCAATAAAATGGGTATAGAAGGAAACTACCTCAATATAATAAAGGCCATATAGGGAGCCGGCCCGGTGGCATAGTGGTTAAGTTTGCGCCCTCTACTTCGGAGGCCCAGGTCCACAGGTTCGGATCCCAGGTGTGGACCTAGCACCACTCATCAAGCCATGCTGTGGCGGCATCCCACATAAAATAGAGGAAGATTGGCACAGACGTTAGCTCAGTGACATTCTTCCTCAAGCAAAATGAAGAAGATTGGCAATGGATGTTAGCTCAGGGCCAATCTTCCTCACAAAAATAAAATAAAATAAATAAAGGCCATATACAACAAACCCACAGCCAACATCATACTCAGTGGTGAAAACCTGAAAGCCATAACTCTGAGAACAGAAAAAAGACAAGGGTGCCCACTTTCACCACTCTTCTTCAACATAGTATGGGAAGTTTGGGCCAGAGGAATTAGGCAAGGAAAAGAAATAAAAATTATCCAAATTGGTAAGGAAGAAGTGAAACTCTGTTTGCAGATGACATGATTCTAAATATAGAAAACCCTAAAGAACCCATCATAAAACTATTAGAAATAATCAACAACTACAGCAAAGTTGCAGGTTATAAAACCAACCTGCAAAAATCAGTTCCATTTCTATACTCTAATAAGGAACTAACAGAAAGAGAACTCAAGAATACAATCCCATTTACAATTTCAACAAAAAGAATAAAATATCTAGGAATAAATTTAACCAAGGAGGTGAAAGACCCATACAATGAAAACCATAAGACATTGTTGAAAGAAATCAATGATGATGTAAATAAATGGGAAGATATCCCATGCACATGGATTGGAAGAATAAACATCGTTAAAATGTCCATACTACCTAAAGTAATCTACAGATTCAATGCAACCCCAGTTAGAGTCCCAATGACATTCTTCACAGAAATAGAACAAAGAATCCTAACATTCATATGGAACAACAAAAGACCTCGAGTAGGTAAAGTAACCCTGAGAAAAGAGAACAAACCTGGAGACATCACAATCCCTGACTTCAAAATATACTACAAAGCTATAGTAATCCAAACAGCATGGTACTGGTACAAAAACAGACACTTGGATCAATTGAACAGAATTGAAATCCCAGAAATAAAACCACACATCTATGGACAGCTAATCTTTGACAAATGAGTCAAGAACATACAATGGAGAAAGGAAAGTCTCGTCAATAAATGGTATTGGGAAAACTGGACAGCCACATGCACAAGAGTGAAAGTAGCCATTATCTTACACTATACACAAAAGTTAACTCAAAATGGATTAAAGAGCTCAAGGTAAGACGTGAAACCATAAAACTCCTAGAAGAATATATAGGCAGTACACTCTTTGATATCAGTCTTAGCAGAATCTTTTCAAATACCGTGTCTACTTCTGCAAAGCAAAGGAAACCATGAACAAAACAAAAAGACAACCCACCAGAAAATATTTGCAAATCATATATCCAACCAGGGGTTAATCTCTAAAATATATAAAGAATACATGCGACTCAACAACAAAAAAACAAACAGCCCGATCAGAAAATGGACAGAGGATATAAACAGACATTTTTCCAAAGAAGATATACAGATGGCCAATAGGCACATGAAAAGATGTTCAACATCACTAATCATTAGGGAAATACAAATCAAAACTACAATGAGATATCACCTCACACCTATTAGAATGGCTATAATTTCCAAGACAAAAAATAACAAATGTTGGAGAGGATGTGGAGAAAAGGGTACCCTCATACACTGCTGGTGGGAATGCAAACTGGTGCAGCCACTTTGGAAAGCAGTGTGCAGATTTCTCTGAAAATTAAAAATAGAAATACCATATTGCCCAACTGTCCCACTACTGGGTATTTATCCAAAGAACGTGAAATCAACAATTCAAAGAAACTTATGCACCCCTATGTTCATTGCAGCATTATTCACAATAGCCTAGACATGGAAGTAACCCAAGTGCCCATCAACTGATGAATGGATAAAGAAGATGTGGTATATATATACAATGAAATACTACTCAGCCATAAAAAAGACAGAATCTTAACATTTGCAATAACATGGATGGACCTTGAGGGTATTGTGTTAAGTGAAATAAGCCAGACAGAGACAGACAAACACCACATGATTTCACTCATATGTGGAAGATAAACAAACACATGGACAAAGAGAACAGGTTAGTACTGACCAGAGGGAAAGGGGGTTAGGGGAGGGGAAAAGGGGTAAAGGGGCAGATATATATTGTGACTGATAAATAATAATGTACACCTGAAATTTCACACTCATAAACTATTATGACCTCAATAAAAAAAAATAAGTAAAAAGAAACAGGTGAAACCAATCTTAATGATATTTTGTATTTAACCCAATATGTCTAAAATGTTATCACAACATATAATTAATATAAAATTTATTAAGATGTTTTATTATTTTTTCATACTAAGTCTTCAAAATTGAGTATGTATTTTATACTTCCAGCACATCTCAATTTGGACTAGCCACATTTCAAATGCTCAGTAGCCACATATATTAACTGATAGCTACCATGTTGACCAGTACAGCTCCAGAAGCTCTTAAATGACAACTTACAAGGATCCAATTAAAGTCTCAAAAAAAAATGTCTTTATAAGAGCACTGATCCTATTCATGAGGGCTCCACCCTCATGACCTAGTCATCTCCCAAAGGCCCCACCTCCTAATACCATCACATTGGGGATTAAGCTTCAACATATGAATTTTAGGGTGACACAAACATTCAGTCTATAGGAAGCACTGTGGAAATAATTATGAGAAAACCTGAATTATTTAAGTCAGTATCGATTAAAATTATAGTTGAAAATATGCATCATGAATCTCAGTGGAAAGTTTTATATAAAGAAGGTGTTGACCAAAGTACTTTGAGAACGCGAAGTGCTTGTTAGTTATTACCCTTGAAGTAGATTTTAAAATAAGAAGGTTCAAAAAAAATTATGTGCCAGTTACCATAAAACATAAGTTTAATCTACACTTATGTGTCATCTTGGCACTATAAAGTTGAGTCTGCTTAGTAAAGGGGGAAAAGAGATATAATATTGAGTTTTGTTTTAATAGCTCCAAGGACTTTTGGCTTTACAACCTTTTGTTTGTTACAAGAATTTACAAGTTTTAGAAAGTTTTGTGGTAGAGAACTATATTTGTTCACTTAAAGTCGTAACCCTGTTTAAGAGATTGATTTTTCTCATGAATCATATGAATAATTAACCTAACTGATTTCTTTGGTCTGTTTTTAATTAACCAGCCAGGAAAAAAGACTATGCATATACTTCTAAAATCAGAAACAAACCTAACAGCATTTTTCAGTAAAATAGATAAGTGACTTCAACAGATTTCTTTAAAACCAATGCGTAATGTCAATTTCCCACAATACATTATTGGGTTTTAATTCTTACAACAATTCTATGAGATAAGTATTTTTTATGCTCATTTATAACTGTGGTTAAGCAATTTGCTCAATATAACAAAGCTAGAATTGTACTTGAGCTGACGCTTGAACTTCCTGCTGTTTCGTGGCCCGGTCCTTTGCCACTACACTGCCGCCATCAGAGCTCTCGCTTCCTTCATTGGAGCACATTTCTGTGAAAGCTCTGGTTTCACCTGAATAAAATGTAGGACTAGCTAAAATCTTTCTGTGAGTTCACCCTTGGTTTACAACACAATCAGAATATCATCAAAACGTGGCAGCACATCTGAAATGCTCAAATATAGGGTTTCTTGTTTACATGGGAAGATTTCAAGGTTCTCGAAAGTTCTTACCAGAAAGTTCTTAATATGGAATTACCCCAATGAGCGATGGTTAATTTGGTTCTAATGTAACATTGTCAATGAACAAGTCATCAGCTTTGGCAAGGAAAGTCCTTCAATGATGTCCTTCATTCACAAAATATTAATGAAGCCCTTCATTCACTAAATATTTATGAGCACCTCCTTTGTGCCTCGCACTGTGCTAGACTGTAGGGACACAGAGTGGACAAAGCAGACAAGGGCTCTGCCCTTATGAGGTTTACCCTCCACTGGAGAAGTGTGTGAATTTGGGTTTCCCCAGAAGCAGACTCTGGGACAATGATTCCAATGCAGGTAGCTTATTGAGAAGTGCAGGAGATACCAGTAGGAAAGGGTGGAAGTCATGCAGAGGGAACGCAGCCCATAAAAAGTTTGTTGTTAAACCAGTTATTGCAGGTAGTATTGGAGCTGAATCCTGAAAGGGAAAATCTAGGAAACGGTATAAAAAAACAGCATGCTTCAGAACCATTACATCCAAAGGCAAGGCAGCTGGTGTCTATAGACAATCGCCCAAGAGTCACTGGCTGAGGGCTGCTGTGGGTTGAGACAGGAGGCAATTCATCCCCTGCGCTTCTGGCCTACCCCCAGAGGTGGCAAAGTGGCCTTCTGCATCCTGGAAAAATGCCCTCAGACCAAAATACAGATATGGGCATTGAAAGACAGCTGCAGCGGATTGAAAACTCTGGGGACTGACAGCATTGGCTACAGGGAGACAGATAATGAAGATGTAGTGAAGTACAAGTTAATTACAGAGAATGACAACCAGAAGAAGGAAAAAATGAGGACATTTGATTAACTGTAATTGGGATTGGGCAGGGAGGCGGCTGCTGCTTAGGTGGAGTAGGGAGGTCGGGTGAGGATGGTAAAAGGCCCTCCATGGTGAGCGTCAAGGGAAGACTTAGACCCGCCATGTGCAAAATGCGGGCCACAGCTGGGGCCAGTCCAGGAGCTGCTTGTGACCCATTTGAGACAAGGTAAGCACAAAAATTGAGAGTATTTCTAAATGTAACCATTTAGAAATGGCTACAGCAATTTGACATTGCCACAACCTCCTAGCCTGTAGTGACCAGCTTGTCTCCTTGCATGTGTTGTAGACCAGTTTGGGTGTTATCAAACCTGCATGGAAAGTCGTGCACAGCAGGATAGTGTTAAATATATGACATTTTAAGTCTGGTTTGTCAACTATAATCTAAAAATCCGAGGAAAGTAGGCACTTATTTTTAAAACTTGCTATTTTCAATCATTTTCATTTTAAAATTTAGGATTACATTATTAGTTAAATTATAGAGGTAAAATTTGTATTGTTTCTTCTTTCAGGTTTATTGAGATGTGATTTACATGCAGTAATATTCACCCTTTTGAGGTGTTTAGTTCTATGAGGTTGACAAATGAATACACTAACCATCACCACGACCATGACTTAGAGTATTTCTATGGAAAATTCTCTCTGGCCCCTCTGTAGTCCATTTTCTCCCCTGGAAAGCACTCCTCCAACTTCTGTCTCTGTATTTTCTGCCAGAATGCCTTACACATGGAATCATGCGGTATGTGGTCTTCGTGTCTGGCTTCTTTCACTGAGCATAACGCATTTAAGATTCACCCATTTGTTGCATGCATCAGTACTTCATTCCTTTTTATTGCTGAGTAGTATTCCCTTGCATAGATGGACCAGTTTGTTAATTCATTCACTAGTTGATGAACATTTGGGTTGTTTCCAGTTTTGGGTCATAATAAAGGTGCTATAAACATTCACATACAGGTATGTGTGAAAACAGATGTTTTCATTTCTCTTAAGTAAATGCCAGGGAGTTGGTTTGCTGGGCCATATTCATGTTTAACTTTATAAGAAACTGCCAAACTCTTTTCCAAAATGGCGGTGTCATTTTGCATTCCCATTAGCAATGTGTCAGAGTTCTAGCATCCTCACCAGCATGCACTTTGTTCTTAGCTTTTTAAAAACCATTCCAATAGGTGTGTAGTGGTATTTCATTGTGATTTTAATTTACACTTTCCTAATGATTAATAATGCTGAGCATTTTGTCATATGCTTATTTGCCATCCAGATCGCTTCTTTGATGGCATTTCTGTTCAAATCTTTGCCCTTTTTAAAATTGAGTTATTTTTTACTTACTAAGTTTTGAGAATTCTTTGGGTATTCTGGATACAAGTCCTTTATAAGATGTGTTTTCAAATATTTTCTTTCTGCTGTGGTTTGTCTTTCCATTTTCTTACCAGCATCTCTCAAAGAGCAAAAGTTTTTAATTACGACAAAATAAAATCACAGTAGCTATTGTGATTGAGGAAATAAATTTTTAATTTTATTTAATTTTAATGAAATTTAAATAGCCATATGTGGATAGTGGCTACCATATTGGACAGCACAGCATATTATCACCTGAATGTACTAAATGAACAATGTGTACATTTTTTATAATTTTTTTATTCTATGTTTGTTTTGCTTACATTTATTGACATGTAACTTTATGCCTGCTGAATTTAATAATAAAAATTGGGGCTTTCATTCTGTAAATCTTCTTTTTTCTTTTTTTCTATTAATTTTTATCATATTTTATTAATGTATCAGTCCATGATGTTTTAGACATTTAAAAACCTGGTCCTTCACCACAGACAGTCTGAGAAGCACTGAGCTAGACAGATGTCATAACATGGACAAAGGCCCTGTCTCCCTGGCTGGGGTATTTTTCCTTGTAAATCCACAAAGTGGCATTCTGGAGAAGGGATGATGGGGTGAAGGAGTGGGGGCCTATTTTAGATAATGTGGTCAGGGTAACCCCTCTGACATGGTGACGTTTGGGTGGGGGATAGAGCACTCCAAGTGGAGGGAAGAATAACAAAGTTTGGGGAGACTGGGGGAGGGCATGGCATGTTCCGGGAACAGAAAGGAGACCAGTGTGGCCAGATATGAGAATGGAGGGAGAGGGGTGAGAGATGAGCTGGAGAGGAAGCAAAGAGCCAGATTTTACACAGTGTTACAGACTTCCTCTCTTCCCCTCCCACATTGTAGATAAGAGTCAAGAACCACAGGCACCCGATATGTATAAACAAGTGTGTGAATATGTCTGAATAAGGGCTTTATTCAAAATGTGCTTGAAGAAACAACCAAATGTTATCTCACATTTGGCTTTGGTTGTATAGAAAGAATTATCTCTATGTTTGCAGCCCAGGAAGTGGACAATAATAACTCTCACAAGAATTTAGGGAGTGGGGTTCCCATGCCACAGATTAAGACTTTGAAGCTCAAAATGTTATGTAACTTGCCCAAATCACATGGCTAACAAGAAATAAACTCAAGCTTATGTCCTTTCCACTCTATTTGACTGCCTTTCTTCAAAATGAGCCCAAAACAGCCCTTTTACAAACCTGAAATTTTCTACATTTTAATTTGGTTTTAGTAATGATACAAATGGGCACAAAAATGTAACAATTATAGAGACTTTGCATTTATTTTGAGAATTCCTCCTCTGTCTTAGTTTCTTGAAGCCACTGTAGCAAATTAGCACAAACTTGGTGGCTGAAAATACAAAAATTTATTCTCTCACAGTTCTGGAGACCAGAAGTTCAAAATCAAGGAGTCGACAATGCCACACTCCCTGCGAAGGCTCTAGGGGACAATCTGTTGCTTGCCTCTTCCAGCTTCTAGTGGCTCCAAGTGCTCCGTGGCTCATGGCTGCATCATTCCAATCTTGGGTCACGTGGCCTCCACTTCTCTAAGTTTGTCTCTTATAAGGACACTTGTCATTGGATTTAGGGCCCACTCAGATAATCCGGGATGATTTCAACTCAAGATCCTTAATTACACATGCCAAGACCCCTTTTCCAAATAAGATCACATTCACAGGTTCTGAAGATTAGAAGGTGGATGCATCTTTTTGGGGACCACCATCAAGCCCCTCCACCTTCCCTGTGCTTCGGCCTGGAAACTCTCCCCAGGCTGTAAGCTGGACACTTGTCAGGCTGAGTTCGTCCATTTCTTTTCTCCCAGAGGCCACTGGCCTGCACTTGCCTGCTGTCTGAAAACCATTGTTTCAGACATTTTGCCCAGATTTCTAGTTATTTAAGCAGGAGGGTTGATCCAGTTCCCATTACTCCTTCGTAGCCAGGAGCAGAAGTTGCACCCAGGAGTCTAAGTTCATTGAGTGGGGAGGACTTTTCCGTCTTCTCACAGTGGCATCATCACTGCCCGTAGAAATGACTGGAGCATAGTAATCCTTCCAAGCAGTTGATGAATTAATGAACAAATGAATGAAAAGGAAGTTAACCTAAATCCTTTGTTTTTTTCTTGTTTGGGACCGAGTGGCCACGACTCTTTTTTTACCTCGGTCAGTTGGGTGAGCTCGAGCCGTCTCTCGTCAGTTGAGTCTCTGCTGGTGTCAATTGAAGTTTCTTCACCAATCCACTCTCAGCCCCTCAGTGTGGCTTTCACGGTTAATGCAAAAATCCAGCCTTGGGAAATTTGAGATTTACCTATGAAGCACATTTTGGGTAATGATTTATAAGAAGTAGGTTCTGCCTGTGTTTTAAATAAAAAGAACACAGGGCATCTTGTGGGGAGGGGCTGACGAGGGGAAGGTAAGTGAGTAGTAGTGTTGTCACAGGGAACTGAGGCCAGACAATGTGCTGATGGAAAATAAATGATGATGCACCGAGAAAATGAGAGGCAAGAGATAAGAGAGAAGCTTGCCTACTGAAGAACACAAATTATAAATTATATCAGTCCATATTAAAACACATGTGGTCATAGATGAAGAAAAATGATTTCTGCTTTCGTTTCCACATTCACACACTAATTAAATTTAAAAAGAAAACAGTTATTACCATTATCAATAGCATTTATGAGAGCATCTGCTATATGGCTGTTTGACTTTCTAAAAATCTGATTGTGTCTTGAATGAAGAGCTCTGCTAGTTTGTTTTGAATTTATTATATCAGATTTTTAGTGACAAATATAAAATAATAGACACGTGTTATAATAAGCCTAAAAATACAGAGGTAGATAAAGAACAAGTTAGAAATCTCTTACTTTAATTGCAATCCCCTGAGAACCAATATTAACAGTTTAGTGTGTATCTTTCTACATCTGCCTCAGCATTCTTATGAACATATGCAAATATATTCACATATACAGTGGGTGGTTGCTGGTTTTATAAAAATGTGAACAAATGAAATATATAACATTTTTTTTCATTTAACAATAGATTAGAAACATTCCACCAGATAAATATACATAGATTTACCTCAGATTTTTAAATCTAGAGTATGAATTTACTACCATTTGTTCAACTGCTCCCCAAATGATGTACATTCTGGCGATTTTCAGGTTTTTGCCACCACCTATCATACTGCACTAAACACCCTTGTGACTGCAGACTGTTTTAATTTTCTCATCATGGATAGCTGAGCCTTGAAATATAACCTTTCAAATGCCACTGCCTTCCCCTCATCCTCCCTGTCTTTTGGAGAACGGAGCTGAAGGGAGACTGAAGATGAGCTGTGAAAGCCAATAATTACTCCATACAGCACATGGCCAGCAGCCTCCTGCTACAATATTTACGTCCTATTCCATTGAGATGGCACTCTCTGCTCACATGACCCAAATGCAGTTCTCACTCCATCAGGAACACAGCCGAATCCACACTGCATTGGCAGCTTTGCACATGCTCCGTCTGGCCCTGTGAATCCTCACTCACCCATTGAGATTTCTTTGGGTTTAAAGCAACATTCCAGCTGCAGAAGCTCCGCGACCTCCAGTGTTTTCCTGGTCCAGATCCAAGGCAGGTGGCCCCCCACAAATACTGTTTCTTAGGGTTTGAGCTTTTCTGTGTATTTGTTTGGGGGTGGAGGATGTATAATACTTACACACAAGTATAGCTGATGCATGAGGCCATAAGAAGTAACTCTTTTCCTGGCAGGTATTACAGGAATAACATTTACCTACTTCCATTATTTGCCTTGACAACAACCTGCAGCTCTAATGCATGCTTCATTCTCAAACGGAGGTCTTGGCAAATGACGCTGTATCTGACTTTTGTGTTGACTGTAACGTGTGAGATGGTGTTTTCTCTTCTCTAGGGCCCTGGATGCTTTTTGCCATTCTGATGGTAAATGATGAGACAGGCAACCATGGATTTCAGCACTCCATCTGTCTTTGATCAGCAAAAAGGTAAAAACGCTGCTTTACTGCATCCTTTCGTTCTTTGCATCTTCAGTCCAACAGCAGGGATTTGCAGTTCTAATGGGAAAGAGAGTAGTGTGTGTGTGTGTGTGTGTGTGTGTGTGATGTGGAAAGAGGATTTCACATAGAAAACAAACCTGTTCTAAATGTTCACTTCTAATTTGATAAGCATTTGGAAGGGGAAAATAAGCTTATGGTCCGCTTGTCTTGTTAAAGTGCTCCTACATACAAATTTTAAAAACTGTTTCAAGCACACCAGCAATTGCACGTAGTATCATCTTTATTCTCATTAATTTTTTTTCAAATCTTTAAAAACATGTATTGGAGTAAGTAATATAAAAGAACAAATCATGTGTCTCTTTTCTACCTATTAACTCCATCTATTAACTATCTATTAACTCAATGTGTCATTGCTATAGTTTCATAAATATGTTTGGATTCCCTTCAGGAATAGATGTTGCCCACATTTACGCTGTCGTTGATAGACTATGTCACCAGAGGTTGTGTAATGACTTCTCACTATGTTATTATTTGCAGTGACAGGATATATCTTTCTTACTCATAATTTCCAGAGCGGAGGTAATTTTCCACATGAAAAGATTGCTATGAAAACAACCCATCCTCATTAAAAACACTTATTCGGCCATACGGTCTATGTGTGTCCATTTTGTTTATGAAGTGTGTATATATATGTACACGGAATACCTAAGTGTAATTAGGCATCTTTTCTATGTATGCTTAGGAAATTTCCCACTTTGGAAATGTAATAAATATTTTTTTTAGGATTTTTTTTTAAATATCTGACATCTAAACCACTTTCTATAGTCTTTCTAGTCTCTGAATTTTCTTCAGAATCCTAAAATCCTTTGGTCATTTACTTGTTTTGGCTACAATGTAAAAATGGTGGTGTGTGAAAGCCTCATTAAGAAAATTCATTGCTTCTTTTTTTTTCCCTTTTCCTGCTCTAGGCCACAGTGTGTTTACCACCCTTCAGGCTACATCTGGTTTCATGGGGGAATTCTCTTAGCTCAGTGCTTTCTCAAATAATAGATTGACGTTTAGATTTCTGAATAGCTATGTGTACTTGCGCATATATATGTAGTTTGATATCCACGTCCTAACTCGTTTTGAAGTGTGTGTGTATGTGCTGGTTCATGCTGCGTTTGGATATGAACACCATAGAGAAAGTGATTGCTACAGCTGTGCTCACCACCGTCCCCTCCCCTTTGTACATTTTGTATCACTGATGGCAATCAGCAAAAGCGAAAATATGCTTACATCCAAAGACCTCATATTGTTGAGCTGTGCACTCCAAAGAGGAACATGATGAGTTTATTTTTTAAGACTAATCTGAGGGAGCTGGAACTGACTGCAGAGAACTAGCCCTTCATAATGAATTCATCTGTTCCAGTGTCGTATCCTAACAGGACTGAGCCCAAAACATAGTTAAAATATTAATTTATAATATTGATTTTTGGGACCGGCCTGGTGGTGTAGTGGTTAAGTTTGCAGGCTCCACTTCAGCAGCCAGGGGTTCGTGGGTTCAGATCCTGGGCGCAGACCTACACACGGCTCATCAAGCCATGCTCTGGCAGCATCCCACATATAAAATGGAGGAAGATGGGCACAGATGTTAGCTCAGGGCCGCTCTTCCTCACCAAAAAAAAAAAAAAAAAAGAAAGACGGAAAATATTTATTTTCTGATAGCACCTTTCACGTGAGCAATTCACAGCAGTTCCTCCACGCTAGGCCTGATGCTCCCTCCTGTAAGTTAACTCTCTCCCTGCCAACTCTATCTCTATTTCTCAATCCTTTCTCTCTAGAGGTGGTTTAGTGGAAATAGCATGGGCAACATAGGTTGGAATGGCAGATCAACTACTTCTTAGCTGTGTGACCGTAGCAAGTTACCCAGCCTTTCTGGGCCTTAGTTTCCTCAGCAATAAAATGGAGGAAATGATGCTTGCCTAGCAAGGTTGTTGTGAGGATCCAAAATAATATATAAAAAGCACCTGCCACATTGCCTTATGTGCAATGAGTACTTTCAAATTGTGCCTGATTTTGCTATTGTTATTGCTCTTATAATTATTACCACCCTGGACTGTAAGTTCCTCAAATGTGAAAGACTATTCACCTGTCTATCTCCAGCTTGCACTTAGCAGTCCTCAGAATAAATGAGCGTTTAGTTAATGCTGGTTGACTGGATAACATTATTTTTCAAGACTCCAAGGTACCATTTAGACCAACCCCTAGAATAATTATTAACTAAATGTTATCTGAATGGCTCTATTATCTCACTAACCCTTCCACCTTCTTAAAAGCATGAAGGGCCATAATAGGTTTAGACCATTATGTAGATTTTTGAATACGATATTGTTGGGCAAACCACAAGATGGCTCCCTCTGGAAAAGTTGAATGTGAGGCTGTAGTAGAGGGTTTTCCATGAATTCCAATTTCTGGGGAATCGAAACTCTAGTGGCCACTGGCTTTTTATATGTAGATGTTGACAAAAGACATTACATCTGGAAGGATCTTAGAAGTCACATAACGCACTGGTTCTCAAACTTGGCCACATATAAGAATGCCCTGGACAGCTTTTGAAAATGCTGATCCCTCCATTTTACCCTTGGAGATTTCAGTTTAATTGGTGTGGAGTATAGCCTGACAAAAGCTCGCCAGGAAGTTCTAATGTAGCACAAAGATTGAAAACTACTCATCCAATCCATCCCCCTAACACCTCAGGTGGGAAAAGGGAAGCACAGAGAGGTTAAAAAATGGGTCCTTTTTATAATAATAACACACAGCTAATTAGTAATAGAGGCGACTGAGACCCAGGTGTTCTCTATCCCGAAGCAACAACAGGCAGCCTCTTCTCACGGGCAATCTCTGGCCCTAACAGCTACTCTGGGTGAGGGTAGGGCTCAAGCAGCTCTGCCTTAAGCTTACCCAGAGAATGGTTAGCATTGTGCACTTGAAAAATACGATGCATGATGACCTTCAGAGCTCAGATGAGGTGGATTTGGTGAGTCTGACCTCCAACTGCATTTTTCTCCATTTCTCTTTAGTAGAGGTAACAAGACATCCCTGTGGTAGGGACTTGGGGACAGAGGGACATTTGCTCATGTCCTGTCTCAGTCCTCTTCCCAGTTGCATGAACTTGGACAAACTGATTGATCTCCTCATCTGTAAAAGGTGGATGATACTATATATTCATGGGGTTGCTGCGAGGCCTAAAGATGGGGTTATGTGAGTGGCCAAGGAGATTAGGGCCACGTCTCTGGCCTGCTTCGTGAAATTGTGAGGGAGGAAGCCCGGGTCTTCGGAGCTCCCCACTCCTGTTTTGTGCTTTTCCATTTCACCATAGCAACCTCTCTTCCGTCCCATGTGTTCTTCCTGGCTGTCTTCCCTCTCAGAGCAGAAAGGACCCATAGTAGAATCATTTACTACAGAACACAGAGTTTCCTATTGAAGTTGAGAGATTATGTAACTGAAGATGTTTGCATTTTAAGCTTTATTTCTAATTGTGGAAAGGAAAGCTTTGCTATCCCTGAAGGAGGAACCCAGGCCTCAGAGAGAGAATGGGAGCAAGAAGTGTGGTCCCAGGAGCCTTACCCACGCCGGGCCCTGCCCAGGTTCTGTGAGGAAATGTATTGGGTGAGGCTGAGCAGTGTGTCTGTGGGCACCTGTGGGTGCTGTGGCCCACCTTCTCAGGTTTTCCTCTGGTAGAGCTGCTGAGAGAATGAGAGGAGGGCCTCAGCCCTCCTGCCCAGATCAATACGGGGCCTTGGTGGCCTAGGGCTGCCAAAACAAATTACCACAAGCCGGGTGGCTTTAAACAACAGAAACACATTCTCTCAGTTCTGGAGACCAGAGCAGGAAATTAAGATGTCAGCAGGGGGTGTGTCAGGGGAAGAACCTTTGCTTGCCTCTTCCAGTTTCCGGCTGCTTGCGGCCTCATCCTTCCAATCTCTGCCTCGTCGTCCCGTCACCGCCTCCTTACGTGTGTCTCTCTGCTGTGCGTCCGTCTCGGAATTCCCTCTGCCTCTCTCTTATAAGATACATGTGATTACATTTAGGGCCCATCCAGATAATCCAGGCTAAACGTCTACTCTCAAGATCCTTAACTTAATCTCATCTTTTGACATTTAAGGTGATATCCAGTCTTTTGCCACATAAGGTAATATTCACAGTTTCTGGGGATTAGGACGTGGATCTATCTTCAGGGCCATGAGAAGATATCAAATCCTAAGTCCTTTCTCAGGAAGTATGCAGCCTCGTGCCCGGGTTTTTGGTAAAATCCATTCTCATTTAAGCTAAAGGGAAATTTGACCTTTGGGAGGTGGGTGGAAAGGGCATCTGTTTGGTGTAGACTCTGTGCAGACGCCCTGCGTAGATTACATCTGGATAAGGGCAAATGTTTACTGAGCTCTTAGCCAAGCCGGGCTCTGTGCCAAGGACTGTACCTAGATTAGCTCCTTTAATCTTCACGTCAGCCCCACGATTATTTTCGCCCCTGTACAGATGAGGAATCTCGAAAAGGTTGTGACTTACCCAAAGTTACTTCAAGACAAAATGGCAAAGCAAAGATTCTAGCCTAAACCTGCTTGACTTCAAAACCCAGATTCTTTCTACTACAGTACTCTTCCTGGATCAACCATAAATTTTAATGAAGAAATAAGACATTAATGAAAATTCAAATGAACGAAGCGTATATTTTTATAGTCAGGCTGTTGTCTCATTGTGTGGTGGATTTTGAAACGTCCCCGCCCAATGCAGATGTGCTAGTTTTTATTTCCAACTTCTCATCCAAAATAGGAAAGCTAAACAAAAGAATTTAGAGTGCACAGATTTGCACTTTGCTGAAAAAGCAGAAGTTAAAATTCTGATGTGACAACCAGATGCCTCCAAAGGAAGAATAAGCAAATTTTGAAAGGGGTTTGGGATGAGAGCAGAGAAAAGGCAGGCAAAGGAGACAGGAAAGACAGGGAATGATTTGGGGTCAGTTGATGATTTTAGGCTGACAGACCTTGAATGAGTGCCTGGAATGAAACCCAGGAAGATTGAGGAGAATTCTGTGCTGATTCTCAGATTGATGGTCCAGATAAAGGAAGATTAGCTGGCAAATGAACAACCCACACGTTTAGAAGCAGATTGTCTGTTGCCTCTGGGAAAATGCTCAGCCTTCTCCCTCTTGGTCAGGAAAGAGGAGCAGAGGGAAAAAGAGATAGGAAAAGAGTTCTTTTTCCAATGTTCTGGCACACTCAGGACCAAGCCGAGGCAAACATGTTTGCTGGAAGCCTACCCGCCTCCCTTCTCTACCTCCTTCTTTGTTCTCCTTTCCACACACAGGAACCTCCCTCCCATCAACCACCTCCTGGGAAAGGTTGCGACAGACCAGTCCACTCCTGGCCCCTTCTATGGGCCTAGCTAGAGGGAAGGGAAGCCTTTGACTGATTTTATCCAAATTACCATTCACGGTCTTAGAAAGCCATGAAAGTGCAAGTGATTCAGTGGGTTGGGGGGTAGGGGAGTGGTCTCATTGTCAGTATTCTCTGCCACAGGACAGCCCTACTGTCCTGGGGAATGGGGCCTCTTGCCCACGTATGTATCCCAAGAAGGAGGATCCCGGAGTAGTATCCAGGGGGAATGAAGGTCCACCTGGTCAGCCAGATCTCCTGAATCAACCCTGAGATTGTGTCCCATGGCTTAGCCAGATGAATTTCAGGAGGCAAACCCTCAACTCAGCCCCTGGTCCAAAAATCAGCTGGGTCACTAGACTGAGATTTATGCTACCATCTCTATTAATGTTCAATTTCCTTAACAATTATTAAGAAACTGTGTGGGTAACTGATATCCATAGCTTTTCCCTTTGATACAACATTTCGATGCAAGGATATTTTAATGGAGCCTAAAGAAAAATCACTAAACCGCTAGCTGTTTTTATTACCAAACAAGTAGGAAACAAACGTCTCGCTCGTCCTCAAATACGGGACAAGGCGGGAAGGTGAGGATCTGGATGCACTGAGGTCTAAGGCTGGTGTAGAAGATGTGTATGGGCTAGACACTGTCCACATCCCTCCAGGAGTCCTGTGTTTAGCACACTTGTACTGCTCAGGAAGCCTGTCAATCATTCAATGCAAAGTCTTTGCTGATTCTGAGAATTCACTTATATCATGAATGATCTATATCTCATATTTTCTGATTTATCTCTTAAAATCATGATGGTTTTACCTAATATTAACTTTCAACTAAAAATAAGTTTTTGTGTTTAATAAGAGCCCTTCGTTTTTCTCTTTGTAAAACTTTAAAATGTCACTTGCTCATGGGTGAGGCTATTCTTGTTCGATTGGGTGAAGACGAAAAGGGAAGGCATTCCGGTCTACACAGGAAGTATTTCCATTTCTAAACATGTCCTCAGAATTTTAAAATATACGTATATAATGTTTAATAGCATACTCATCCTTTTTTAACTTTTAGTTTGAAAATAATTTCAAACTTAGAGAAATGTTGTAAGAATAGCATAAAGAACACTTGTATATTTTTTACCCAGATTGACCTAATGTTAACATTTTGCCCCATTTGCCTTATTGTTAGCACTTTCACCGTGTCTGTCTCTCGTTGTCTATCTTTCTGTGTCTCTCTGTCTCTCTGTATATGCGTATATGTGCATGTGTGTACTTTTATCTAATCTGTCTGCATTCCAATTTTGTTCATTGACCCAATAATGTCTTTCAGCCTGTTTTCCCCCTAGTACTTGATCTAGTCTAGGATTAGGTATTACATTTAACTCTCCTGTCTCTTTAGTCTCTTTTAATCTGGAACATTTCTGTTACTTTCTTTTTCTTTTATGACATTGACATTTTTGAAATTATAGTCTCTCTCTTTGTAATACCGAGTTCCTCCTTTTGGGTTTGTCTGACGCTCCCTCACGACTAGACTTAGATTGTGCATTCCCAGCCAGCATATCACATGGGTGGTGTATCCATTTCAGGTTATCACGAGGTTGTTAAATCCTTTAAATGGTAATTTGAGGTTACAAGTGTTGCACTATTAGATAGCAACTGGTTCTCACAGAGTTTTTAAAATACTGAGATTTTTTCCTAATTGTAAAATTAATACCACCTTCTTCAAAATAGTCAAGCAATACAAAAATGAATTCAGTATAGAAAGTGTTGTATTCCCTTAACTAGCAAGGTCTCTGTTCCTCAGTCTCTTAGCCCCAGCCTGTTCTCAGCTTCTCAGCCACCCGGACGGACCCATGTCAACTCACCCTCCGTCCTGAGCCTGGGGAGTAGCTTCGGAAGTAAAACAGAGGAGACAGGGCCAAGAATATTAACCAGCACCAATCAGAAGACGAGCAATAGCTCTGGCTTATTAAGCAGTTCCTATGTGCCAGGGACTGTGCTAAACTCTTTATTCCTATTATCTCGCTTGAACCTCAACACAACTTGAGAGATGTGTTCCATTTCAAGTCCATCTGAGATTACGCAACTTGCTCAAAGCCACACAGTCCAAGGGCAAAGCTGCCATTTTAACTTTAGCTTCTGGCCCCATGTCCTCCTCACACTCCCTTTTAACACGAAGTTATACTTTCTGAATTCTGACAGCCCACCCCATCCACCCCTTCGTGACCCCCAGCACGAGAAGGATAAGAAAGGCAATAGTGCTTAGATTTGCTCAAGCTAGGCCAGCAGGAGCCAACAGCCACCAACCACAGTGGCTCCCTGGGCTGTACTTCCATTTGCAATGAGCTCTGCCCAGTGGGCTCAACTCAGTGTGACAGCCCAACCTCTGCCAGTGTAGGGATGGATCCAGTCTCCATGGCAGCTTGCCTGCCTTTGGAGCAAAGAAGTCACCAGCATCCTAAGAAGAGGAGGAAGAGGCTAAAGGGGGTCACGCTGGAATGTGACCTGTGGAACTGATGTGATGGAAACTGGTGATTTGCAAGGTCAGAGCTTGGGTTCCATCACAGAAGCTTCTGAAGCCAGGTTCCTTATCATTTTCCTACTCAGCCCATCTGTTCTGTGCAGCAACAGGTTGATGTTTCTCCAAGAGGCAGTTCAGAAAGCTCTTGTAAACAAGGTCACACATAAACAGCAGTGGATAAGAAGAAAAAATAATTATTTTAACCTTGACATCCTATGCTTTGATTGTGGGTAACTTTGAGATCATTTCTTTGCTCTGTAACTCACCACCATAAATCAGCACACAGACTGCTATTTTTAAAAATCTTATTTTTAGGGGGCTGGCCCCGTGGCTGAGTGGTTAAGTTCGCGCGCTCCGCTGCAGGCGGCCCAGTGTTTCGTTGGTTCGAATCCTGGGCGCGGACATGGCACTGCTCATCAAACCACGCTGAGGCAGCGTCCCATATGCCACAACTAGAAGGACCCACAACGAAGAATATACAACTATGTACTGGGGGGCTTTGGGGAGAAAAAGGAAAAAATAAAAATCTTTAAAAAAAAAAATCTTATTTTTAAATAGAAATACCATATGATCCAGCTATCCCACTACTGGGTATTTATCCAAAAAACGTGAAATGAACAATTCAGGGGCCAGCCCCATGGCGCAGCAGTTAAATTCACATGTTCCACTTCGGCAGCCCAGGATTCACCAGTTCAGATCCCTGGTGCGGACATGGCACCACTTGTCAAGCCATGTTGTGGCAGGCATCCCACATATAAAGTAGAGGAGGATGGGCACAGATGTTAGTTCAGGGCCAGTCTTCCTCGGCACAAAAAGAGAGGAGGATCGGCAGCAGATGTTAGCTCAGGGCTAATCTTCCTCAAAAAAAGAAAAAAAATGTTTTGAGGGCTAGCCCCGAGGCTGAATGGTTAAGTTCATGCGCTCCACTTCGGCGGCCCAGGGTTTCACCTGTTCGAATCCTGGGCATGGACATGGCACCACTCATCAAGCCAAGCTGAGGTGGCATCCCACATGCCACAACTGGAAGAACCCACAACTAAAAATATACAACTACATACCGGTGGCTTTGGAGAGAAAACGGAAAAATAAAATCTTTAAAAAAACAAACAACACAAAGAGATTGAGATTTATGCACTCCTATGTTCATTGCAGCATTATTCACGATAGCCAAGACATGGAAGCAAGCCAAGTACCCATCTACTGATGGTTAGATAAAGATGTGGTGTATATATATATATACAATGGAATACTACTCAGCTATAAAGAAAGAGAAAATCGTCCTATTTGCAACAGCATGGATGGACCTTCAGGGCATTATGTTAAGCAAAAGAAGCCAGAGAAAGACAAACACTATATGATTTCACTCATGTGGAAGATAATCAGACACATAGATAAAGAGAGTAGATTAGTGGTTACTAGAGGGGAAGGTGTGGGGGGTGGGCAAAAGGGGTAAAGGGACTCACATGCATGATGATGGATAAAAACTAGACTATTGGTGGTGAGCACGATGCCGTCTATATAGAAACTGATATGTAATAATATACACCTGAAATTATACAGTGTTAGAAACCAATATGACCTCAATAAAATAGTTGAAAATAAATAAATACATAAATAATCACTAAGTGTTTAAAAAAAAATCTTATTTTTAAGAACCAGGAACAGAACACCTGAAATTCATCTCAATTGACACTTACCTTTCTGATTACTTAGTGCTATTCAAAAATGGTGTCCTAGAGTTTTGGCCACAACTCAGCTGACTCCATGACCACTGAATATAAAGGGGAATCCAGACGGACCCGTAGGTGTCTGGTTTCAGCTGGTCACAGCAGAAACCAATTTAAGGATGGATCCTGGAAGTGTTTTGCCTTAGAATAGTAATACTTTTAGAATTGGAAGGAAGCTCAGTGAATATGTAACCCAACTCCCTCACTTTTTCTATGTGAGAACTGAAACAGAGGGCGTGGCAGTGGTGTGGTATAATGAACTTTACGGTTCAAGTCCCAGTGCCGCTACTTACTGTGTGGCCCAGCTGCTTACCATCTCTATACCTCACTTCCCTGCCTTGTAAATTAAGATGGTGCTACCACAAAGGATCGCTTATAAGGACTGAATTAATGAATACATACAAAGCACCTGACCCATAGTGCTAGTGGTGGTTACAGGATTGTTATAAAGATGGTTACACCAATCTTCAGAGGATTGTTATAAAGATTTAATGAAGTGATCCATACAAAGCAGTTGGAACCATGCCTGACTTAGCAAGTGCTAGTGAGTCTATAAATGACTACCTAAGCTCACAAGGACAGCTGGTCTTCCCAGGTCAAGGGAACACCTGCCGCTCGAGCTGGCTCCTCCTCTGTTATGAATTCTTGTCATGGCACCACGGTTTTATTTGGAAACTGGAAAGGGCAGAATTTACCTGAGCAGGAAAAGCACATTGGAAGGGAGTGAATTGTCCAGGGAAGCTCCTAGGCCTGGAGCGCGTCTACTTTCCCTTTCCTCCGTTTCTGTGCGCTAACCCGAGTCTGCGACTTGCCTTCTAGATAAAACTCTTTTCTTTGCTCAAAAGCCAGCCTACCTGTTAGCTTCCACTTTCCTAGCCGGTACCAGGCAGGCTTCTGGCCTCTCCACGCTGTTCTAGGAATCTACCTAGTTTTGAGGCAGAACCTCACTTTTAAAATTATTATAGTTTCATAATGTTTTACTATGGAGAAAGGAAACCTCCTTCAATACTCCTTTTTTTAAAAAAATTTTACTGGATATTCTTACCCATTCTTTGTTTCCTCTTCTTGTTTGTTTCTGCTTTTGGAGTGATAATATATTCACACACTTTCACGGTGTAAAACACTGTACAATGAAAACTCTCTCCCCTCACCCCTTCCAGCCACCCAGTTCCCATCGCTGGAAACAAAACTGCTTAAGCAATTTCTTATGCATTCTTCCAGAGACAGTCTATGTATAGATAAGCAAATACTTAAATATATTCTCTTTTTCTTCTTTAAAGTATAAAGTTATACATTCTTTTTACAAATGAAAGTTAATATAATTTTCCTGAGAAACCCCCTCCCCCTCAAAAATTGTTGGAACTTTGATTGAAATGACATTCAACTTAGAAATTAATCTATGTAGTAACATAAATTGGTTATACTATTTAGTCTTCCTATCTGGAAACATGGTATGTATCTTGCTGATTTCAACTCTTCTGTTATATGCCTCAGTAAAGTGCTTTAGCTTTCCTCATTTAGATTCTGAATATTTATTCTTGAGTATTTTATATTTTCCTTATAATGTCATTTTCCTCCTTATACTATTTAACATAAAAGAACTAATTTTATATTTATTTTTAAATCAGACTAAGTTAATCAAATCTTATTAATTCTAATGGTTCTGTGGTTAATTCTCTTGTACCCTCCTGGTCAGATGAACTAGTTTCAAATCCTGCTCTGCCACTTAATAGCTGTGCAGCTTTTTGGAAATTATTAAACCTCTCTGTGCTTCAGTTTCCTCATCTATAAATAAGGATAAAGATACTACCTACTTCATAAAATAAATAGCCTAATTCAAATGAAACTGTTAGGACAGTGCAAGAACATGTCACCTGTAAAAGTTAACTATTATTAAATTATGATAATTTTGCTCTTTCTTTATGATTATTCTCTCATTTCTTTTTTGCTTCAAATCTTATTACATTAGATAAAGTTTGTCTTATTTCTTTCTCTATTGTTCCACTACTAGGTGTGATGTTTGCAATTGATTAGAAATAAATTTACTTAATCATATTAAAAGTATAATTTTTTATTATTAGGTGTTAAGCATTTTTTTAGGAATGGATATCAAATTTTATCAAATGTCTTTCTATTCTTTTCTCGTATAATCATATATATCCCCTTTGTTCTATTGTCGTGATATATTTTATTAATGGATATCCCCAAATCAAAACATCCTTGTGACCTGGTGCGTTTCATTTAAAACTTAGAATTCTGTGTTCACAAATTGAACATGTCTATAGGTCCCTCTGTGTGTGTATGTGTGTGTGTCTTTACAATTTATGCTAGCCTTTGAAAATAATTTAGAAAAACTTCACTCTTTTCCCATGCTTTTTAAAGAACATTTTTAAAGAATTCACTCCACCTCCCTTTAGAATCTTTATGCTATTACCACTGACTTTAATTCTGCCTGGAGTACAACCAACTCTTCACAGATGTGTTTCCAATTTTGGATTCGTGTGTAAATTTTGTTTTTGCTACAAATGAGTATAAACTCTCACACAGTGATGTCTGTCAGGCAGAATGCTGAGTCACACAGCTTGTGCAACAGAGTGGAGAGTGGGGTACAGGCTGCTGTGAGTAAGAGAGAATGGAATGTGGAATGTCCGTCCAGCACCAAAGAAAGGTCACAGGTTCACTGGAATAGGTGAGGGCTTTGCTCCCAGAGCGAACAGGTAGTTATAGACAACAGTACACCTGGTCAGAGCGGGGACTCTGAGGCCTACGGCCTGCAGCCTTATCTGAGTTTCACCACTTACTGCCCATGTGAGTTTGGGTAAGCTCACTTTCTCGCCCTCAGTTTCCCCATCCCTAAGATAGGAATAATTCTAGAACCTACCTGATAGAATTAAATGAGTTGATTTATGGAAGGGCTTAGCACAGTGCCCAGTGCATAGTAAGCATGATGTTAAGTGTTGATTATCATACCGATTGTTATTCAGACAGTGACATGGGGCTGAAGAGACCCCCATAAACCATGCAGTAACAGTGGACACTTTCATAGCTGCTGGGAGACACTGTGGTGCCGTGGAAGTGATTGTGTGGCAGTTTTTGCTAACTTTAGGGTTGTTCTGAGCCTTTTAATTCCTTCAAATGTGCTACTAAAAATTCCAGAAGTTGAAAGTGTGCAGGAGACACCAAAAAGCTAAGGACCTTGACTGTGGACTGACCACAAGACTCTCTGGAATGTGACTGAGGTGCCCTTTGGCTGCATCCGCAAGTTCATGAGTACACCACTGCAGAGAGGGTAGTTCTGGGGTCCCTGCTCCTCAAGCCACAGTGTCAGGGAACGGGTTGTAGGAGGAGCCACCCCTATAGTGTTCATAATGATTTAGTATATGATGAGGTTGCCATTGAAAATTAGCAATGGGCTATTTTGAAAAAAATTGTGGATACAAAACTAAGTTTAAAAATTCCATGTTATGGACAGCTAATCTTCAACAAAGGAGCAGAGGGCCTACAATGGAGAAAAGAAAGTCTCTTCAACAA
The DNA here is from genome assembly GCF_041296235.1 of Equus asinus. Classification (NCBI taxonomy): domain Eukaryota; kingdom Metazoa; phylum Chordata; class Mammalia; order Perissodactyla; family Equidae; genus Equus; species Equus asinus. Next base: position 67,332,676 of record NC_091799.1, read on the forward strand.
ATGGTGCTGGGAAAACTGGACAGCCACATGCAAAAGATTGAAAATTGACCATTCTTTTTCACCACACACCAAAATAAACTCAAAATGGATCAAAGACCTAAAGATTAGGCCTGAAACAATAAGTCTTCTGGAAGAGAATATAGGCAGTACACTCTTTGACATCAGTTTCAAAAGAATCTTTTCGGACACTATAACTCCTCAGTTGAGGGAAACAATAGAAAGAATAAACAAATGGGACTTCATCAGACTAAAGAGCTTCTTTAAGGCAAGGGAAAACAGGATTGAAACAAAAAAACAGCTCACTAATTGGGAAAAAATATTTACAAGCCACTTATCCGACAAAGGGTTAATCTCCATAATATACAAAGAACTCACACGGCTTAACAACAAACAAACAAACAACCCGATCAAAAAATGGGCAGAGGACATGAACAGACATTTCTCGAAAGAAGATATGAATATGGCCAATAGACACATGAAAAGATGTTCATCATCGCTAATCATCAGGGAAATGCAAATCAAAACTACACTAAGATATCACCTTACACCCGTTAGATTGGCAAAAACATCCAAAACCAAGAGCAACAAATGTTGGAGAGGTTGTGGAGAAAAAGGAACCCTCATACACTGTTGGTGGGAATGCAAACTGGTACAGCCACTATGGAAAACAGTATGGAGATTTCTCAAAAAGTTAAAAATAGAAATACCCTATGACTCAGCCATCCCATTACTGGGTATCTATCCTAAGAACCTGAAATCAGAAATCCCAAGAGTCCCTAGCACCTCTATGTTCATCGCAGCATTATTTACAATAGCCAAGACGAGGAACCAACCTACATGCCCAGAAACTGATGACTGGATAAAGAAGATATGGTATATATACACAATGGAATACTACTCAGCCATAAAAAAAGACAAAATTGGCCCATTCACAGCAACGTGGATGGACCTTGAGGGTATTATGTTAAGCGAAATAAGCCAGACAGAGAAAGACGAACTCTATATGACTCCACTCATAGGTGGAAGTTAGTATATTGACAAGGAGATCTGATCGGTGGTTACCAGGGAAAAGGGGGGGTGGGGGGAGGGCACAAAGGGGGAAGTGGTGTACCCACAACATGACTAACCAAAATGTACAACTGAAATCTCACAAGGTTGTAATCTATCATAACATTAATAAAAAGAAAAATTCCATATTAGTTATAGTTAAATGTTAACAAATAAATAAGTATAAGGTTCCACAGGGATGACTTTTCTAGTCATAAAAACAATGAAATAAATTTTTTAAATGCAATATCTATAGATTTGACTATACGAACACTAAAAATGTATTTTCCAAAAACAAACTGAGAACTGAAGTGGCCAGGAGAGAAAAGTCGCTGCAGCATAGATAACAGATGAAAAGTTAAGTGTGCGTACTGCATATAGAGCTCTTTTAAATCAGTTAGATAAGAAAAAGACCTTCACTAATAAGATATAAAAGAAACTCATAAATGATTCATAAAATGGCCATAAACGTATGAAAAAAGTTCTCTCTCAGGAACAATAAAAGAAATGGCCATTGGAAACGATATGCTATTCACCTTCTTTCACATCAGCATTAATTTTTTTTTTTTCCTGAGGAAGATTTGCCCTGAGCTAACATCTGTTGCCAGTCTTCCTCTTTTTGTATGTGAGCTGCTGCCACAGCATGGCCACTGACAGATGAGTGGTGTAGGTCCACACCCTGGAACCAAACCCAGTCTGCTGGAGCGGTGTGCACCGAATTTAACCACTAGGCAACTGGGGCTGGCCCAGCATTAATTTTTTAAAAACAATAATCACAGTGTCATTAAGAATAGGGTGAAATGTTTGCTCTCCAGCCCTGCTTGGGGCAGATGTCTTGGTTCAACCTTTCTGGAGGGCGATTTGACAGAGTCAAATCCATTGATTCCCAAGTTCACTTCTAGGAATGTGCCCAAAGGAAATAATCAAAGATACACAAAAGACATATATGCAAGAATCTTATAGCAATAGTTGGAATAACAACAGATCTTCTAATTCCCCCAAAAAGAGAAATGATTTAAATGTCCAATAATACAAAAATTGATGAAATTAGTTCTGTTAAGTTTAGTCAATAGGACTTAATGCCGCATTTTATAAACAACATTTTTAGATCTTACCTTATGATATGGGAAAATATTTATGATCTAATACTAAGTGAAAAGGAGCAAAAATCAAAATTATATATATAGCATGATCTTATTTTTGTAAAGAACAAATATATATGTATAACTCCAGTGCTATGCTCAGAACTATTAGCCTTGGCTGTTACAATCTTAAAACATCTCTATACCTTCAGATCAGTAGGGATTACCCCATCCTTGCTGCACAGACCATTCTCCAGGAACACACACGCTACCCACAATCTAGCAGCTCAAAAGTTTTCCACCCCACTCCAGCTGTTGTTAGGTCTGCCTCCATTCTGATGGGGGCCTTGACAAGCCAGTTGTTGGATCGTTTTAGTGTTATCCTTGACTTGGTCCTTTACTGTGGACGGGGAATTTGGAGTGGGGAGTGGGACAAAGATCCGCTTAATAAGTGAGCAATAAAATGGCTTTAGTGTTAGCCAAACTCATACTAGATCTCAGAAAATTTTAGTCACCCTCTTCAGCTTCCATCACTGTATTCCAATCCATAGAAAGACCACAATGTGGGCAATCCGGGATTTGTATCACTAGCTGGGTCAGCTAGTCCTGCCCCCGCAGCAGCCACTGCCCCCAAGCTTCAGCCACAGGCATGAGGCCTCTGTCGTAATCCCTGAGGGTGCTACCCACCTCAGGCTGTAGCACCTTCCAGAATTTTCCCCTGCCTGTTCTTTGCCTCCTAGCCTTGAGGCTGTTTGGACTTTTTAACCTCTTTCCTTGCTCTTGGGAACATACCTTCTCTATTATACGGAGAGTGTGTTGAGTTATCACGAATTCCACCATGTCCATTTTGGGTGCAGGAGACAGTTCAGATTTTGAGCAGGAAGACGGAAAGGGCAGAGGCTCATGACTGCACACTCCGAGGCAACCGGATCCTTCAGGCTTCCAAGCCTCACCTCCTGCCAGCGCTTCTCCCCACTCCCGCATTCCGTTATACAGCCGGCGGAGGGGAAACGGAGGCTCCAGGAAAGAAGCTGGGTGGGAAGCAAGCCCATCCAGCCTCAGAAATCAAGTACACACAACACACCAACATTTTAATGGTGATTACCTTTGAGTATATATTTTCTTCTTCTTATCTGTATTGTCATAATTTTTATAATTCGTGAGTATTATAAGTAAAATAACATATAAAATGACAGATGAATTGAATCACAACATCTGGGGATAGCACTCAGGCATCAGTTGTTTTAAGCTCCCAAGGTGATGCTAATGCATAGCCGGTGTTGAGATGCAGGGATGTAGTCAACCTCTCATTTTACAAAATAGACAGCTGAACCCAGAGTGGTTCACAGTAACGCTCTGGGCCAATATGTTTGTTGTTCAAAAAGTGAGTTCTTTATGAGATTCAGATTTAACTGAGAAGTCAAATCTCTTAGTCATTTCTATTGTCACTCTTTTAGACCTCACAATATTACATGCCCAGAGCCCTGATCAGGTGGTTTAAATCAGCCTTACTTAAATCATATATCCATAACATATGAGAGTTGAGAGAAGCTGTTCACTTGCTTCAACTCTGCTTAAAATGCTAGTGATATGCCTCATAAAATTCCAGAAGACGGGGCCGGCCCCGTAGCCAAGTGGTTAAGCTCACGCGCTCCGCTTCAGCGGCCCAGGGTTTCGCCAGTTCCGATCCTGGGCACGAACATGGCACCACTCATGAGGACACACTGAAGCGGCGTCCCACATGCCACAACTAGAAGGACCCACAACTAAAATATGCAACTATGTACTTGGGGGATTTGGGGAGAAAAGGCAGAAAAAAAAAAGAATATTGGCAACAGTTGTTAGCTGAGGTGACAATCTTTTAAAAAAAAAAAATTCCAGATGACTCCTTCTTCCATTACTTCTCCTAACACTTTTCCCAAGGATTATGGAGAAGAAACCTCTTCAATTTGCCAATTGGATAAGAATATGTTAATTAAATCAATAAACATATTTGTCAAGTATCTACAACATATCTAACACTACTCTAGCTTCTACTATCTGATGTTCAGGGTTTTGGGGTTTGTTCTGTAAAAAAGCAAAGCCATACTGCCAAAATTCTAGTGGGGTCACGTGAAGGGTGATTATTCACTAGGTTGGGTTTTATTCTGTACCGTTTATAAAGCAACAACGAAGCCAAGGCAGGAACCCAGCAACAACCCCAGTTGCCTTCAAGCATATTTAGGAACCCATGAGACAGTCATTTATGAACTGCTGTCAATCTGTGACTGTGAACAGAAAGCACACATGGACACATTTCAGGATCAGTGCAATTTTAAAGAAAAGTTAAAGAAAGAAGAGATTATGTCCAATCTGGGAATGAATTATTGATAGAGAGAAAGCAAAGTCAAGACAGCAAGGACATCCACGGAAGGGCAGCTGGCAGATTGTGACAGCAACAGGGCTTCAGGAGCAATGAAAAGCTAAAGGACCACACAAAGATAGACTCAATCAGTCTCTGATGCCTCAACCAACCACCCCAATTACATTTATTTCCTTAAACTATTTTCAGAAGATCAAGGCATTAGTAATGGGCAGTTTTACGAGTGGCCACAGTAGAGGGCCACAAGGACGATGTCTTTTAAAGAACCCAAGAAAGACCCCCTTCTCCAAATTCCTCCAGCCCAATAGCCATTGTTCATCAACAATAGTTGATTCATTATTTGGTTCTCCAGAGACATGAGAAAGACACATAGACTATCAATCATGAAAGAAACCTTAGAGGTCAACCTTCTACTCAGTACAGGTTATCTCCTCAAGAGCATGCTGAGATATGTTTGGTCAGAACCTGTTTAAACATGGGTAGTGATGAAGAGCACACTGGCTCGCAAGGTAACCCCTTCTAGTTTGGAATAGCTCTAGTCATTTAAAAGTTTTATTTATTCCAATTTCTGCCCATCAGAATGAGTGCTGCCCTCTGGAACTACAGAAAAGAAGTCGAAACTCACTTCTAACTTTCCCAATATTTGAAAACAGCTGTCATGTCCCACTGAGTTTGCTCTTCTCCAAACTAAACAAACTCTGCTTCTTTACATATTCCTTACCTTCTGGAGTCCCAACAAAATGGCAAATAAACTGCAAACAACTTGTCATTTCTGGAAAATGAAAGAGGCGAGTGGAGTAAAACATTTGATTCAGAAGAAAGCAAGGGAGATTGGAGGAAAGGTGGTCAAAATAACAATACTTGGCTTGCTTTTCAACTTCCAAAGACCAGGTAGGCCAGCACAATCCTTCATAAAATCCACGTAAGATTTATACCTGCCTAATTGCCAAGGAAATTCTTGACACAATATTTTAATATCAAGGAAATTTCCACAAGATTCCAATGGGTGAGAAAACCCATTGAATACGCATGCTACATCAGTCAATCCATTTATGACACACATACTAAAGGCCCTATGCATTAAAGATTGAGATCTTACTTTTTAAGAATTAGTAGTATTAAAATGAAAGTACATTCTGCGAAAATGCCTTCTAGAGAGGCATCATTACTGCAGTTCAACACAGACATGCTGCTTAAAACAGCAAATTCCCTTTCCCAGCACCACCCCCACCTCCCCGAACCCCTAGCCAATAGAGATGCTAATCATGAAATGGCACTCGGGTCAGAAGACTCACCCCTGAGGAACACAGTAATGCTGAGATTCAAAGAAATGCAACATGTGTTGCATCACAATTCTGGTTATGAAGAAAGATCTGATTGTGGTGAGATATTTACTCCTGAGATAATATTGTTGCAAGACTTCCTCCCCACAGAATGAAATCCCTTCTTTTCCACTCCTACAGCATGAAGGAGACTTTGAGTATTTATTCTCTCAGCTGGTACATGCAGAAATCTTGAATCTATTTTTCTCTTTAAAATGTTAGGAGGAAAACTTTTTCCTCCTCCCGTATGACTGGCACGTTATAAAACACTCTTAAAGCCTCAGCCAATACACCCTAAGGGACTAGAGGGGAAAATAGGAGTGATAGCAAAACGTTTGAGCTCACAAAACCTCTACAGCCTGCTGAGCAAGGCAGAGGGTCTCATTATGGAAAAGAAGACAGAGGGTCCCACCTATGTCACAGTAGTGATATTGATAACTGACATGCTCTGAATACTTTGTGCCGGGCATTGCTCTAAGCACTTTACATGGATCAATTCATTTAGCTCTCAACAGCCCTAGGAGGTAAATACTATTCTTATCCCATTTGACAAGTGAAGAATGAGAATAGAGAGGTTAAGCAACTCGCCCAAGTCACACAGCTAGCAGGTAAGTGGTAGTGCCAGCAATCAAACTCTGGAGGCTGGGTCTCTGTGCCTATGCGCTTACCATTTTTCTATATTGCCTCCCTGTGTGAATGCTATGTGTCACACGATGTATGTGATGAGTCACATGAAACTAATTTTGTTTCAAGACCAGCCATCTGTATCAATGAACTTAAACTTGTTCCTGCACAGCCAGAGTGTTCCAGACTGGCTTTTAGTTCTACCCGGCAGAACTGGCACCATCCTGGTTCAGGGCCGAGGTCAAGGCCCACAGAGACTCTTTATCACCAGTGGGTGGCAATATTGTTACATGGAGCCGTTGGGGTACAGTGAAGGTCTGGCACCCTCCGTAAAAGTGGAAAGGCTGCCTTATGGATAGGTCATTCCAGGCAACCCCCAAAATGCAATTTCTCTACCATCCGCAAAGCATCCAGGATCATACTGCCAGAATCGAGAGGAATCTGAATCAGGAGAACACCCAGGAAATGATTCCTCGAAGTGATTCTTCCTCTGTCCTGCCACAATATCCCTAGTATAGCTCAGTCATAAATTACACATGTGACTTCCTGCTAAGGCGTGTCTTTCTTAGGGACAGAAACTCTATAGCCTTTATACTTGCAATTTCAGTCGCCTGTGGGAGATGTTGAGTAAATGGATGAGTAGTTAAATTTCAGTTCCTCAGAGGCAGTCAGTCCCACGCCGTGGAACAATGTAAGAAAGATCTGCAGAGCCCTCTGTAGTTGACCAAACTGAATCCAGACTTCATGGGGGACTGACTCTAGGGTGGGTTCAGCCAGCCAAGGATCGTCAGAATAGAATGAACCAGAGAAAGCCTCTCAAGACCATGATGGTCCGGGCTCTGGCAACTGCAATATGATCTATCCTTACATTGACCTGGCCCTTCCACAAGGCAGTCGCAGCTTAAGCAGAACAAGCGTCAAGCTGACCTCTGGGTAACTTCAACAAAGTGGTCCCAGGAACTGATGCAGTCAAGGGCTTTCCCTAGAAAATAACCCGAGGATAGAGTGACTATATGAAACCCTAGAAGAGGAACCTGCATTTGTATAAAATGTGAGAAGCTCTGAGGAAGGTCTTCTACTCCAAAGCATTTCTAGTTTCGTGTCATACGTCTGAAATCCTACTATTAAAGAGCTAGGCCCTCGGGATTAGGTAGATAATTTATGACACATCCAGACATCTGCTAGGGGTTTTAACCATGAAAAATAAGGCAAATAGATGATTTCAAGAATGTCTATCCTTCTAATTTTTAGGTAAAAAGTAATTAAAAATTTAAAATATTGTAGCTTTTTAAAAAAAATCTAGGTTATTTATAAAAGTCAGAATTAGAAAAATATATTTTTTCTTTTTCAGAACTCTGTCAAATATTAAGGACTTGTTTTCTCAGTTAGGAGCACACTAAGCTCTCTATCCTTTTAGTAATAGCATATTAATGTAAGGCTAGTGAGACACACTCCTCTCTCACCACTGAAGGAAAAAAAAACAGTTTACTTTGATGGTTATAAAAAAATATTAATTCATTGTAGAGGATTTTGAAAATATTGAAAGTTCTAAAAAAATCAGAGATCATCTCTATTGACTTTTTCATGCATGTTCTTCTAGTCTTATACATATCTCATATATATACATATACATACATGATTTTTATAAAATATAATCTACCTCTGTTCACATGCTTCTTTCTTCCTATTTCTTTATGTCTCTTTTCCATTTTCTCTACTTTCAGTCTTTTTCCCTTGTGTAAATTCTGGAATTTTTCTTTATGTGCTTATACATAAGTCTGTTTAATTTTCACAAAGTTAGAGAGGCAAGAACCATTCAAACCTTGATCCTCCCCTAAGCTGAATGGAAAGAAAGATAGATAGGTGGTAAATAGATAGATGGTAAGTATATAGATGATACTAGATAGATATGTAGATAGACAGACAGACAGATAGATGCATAAGGAAAGAAGGAAGGAGAGAAGGAAACATTTGTGTATTGTTTGTTTATGTAGATCTTCCACATATCTTAAATGGTTCTGTGAGCTTTGGTAGACAAAATTTTTCTTACCTCATTTTAGATTCCGCAGGGACCATCAGTCACCCTCCTGGAGCTGTTGTTTCTACATCCCTCTTCCTCATTTCCATGGAAATTCTTTGTGTAGTCTTAAGTTTAGGCCTAGTTATTTGCATTGACCATAACTTAAATGGGCTGTTTCTACACAACTTCTACAGAAACCCCTTCATGTTTTCTGTTTCCTAGTGGCTCTGTAGTTTAGTAGGGTATCTCAGGGCAGGGAGAAGCTCTGAAATACACTCTGTTCTGCCTCACACATCTTCCCTTCCCGCTACCTTGTGCTTCACTTTGTGTCTGAATTCCTTTTATGATACACTTCTTTGGTGGCCACCCAACAAGGATTGGCCATCTTCAGTAACAGGAAGCTCACTACCTCTTGAGGTGACCCAGACATTTTTACAGTGTTCTAACAATTCAAATACCTGTCTCTCTGTTGCTCTCACCCACTGCTGCTTCTAACAGCTGGGGTTTCACAGAACAATTTAACCATCAAATGGTCTGCTTAAAAGTTCTTCAAAAAACAATTCTGTTTTCAGTTGTGTCAAAAAGAATAAAATACTTAGGAATAAACTTAACCAAGGAGGCAAAAGACTTGTACACTGAAAATTACAAAATGCTGCTGAAAAAAAATTAAAGACACCAATAAATGGAAAGACATCTTGCGTTTCATGGAGTAGAAGAAAATATTGTTAAGATGTTAATACTACCTAAAGAAATCTACAGATTCAATGCAATCCCCATCAAAATTCCAATGATGTTTTTGCAGAAATATAAAAATTCATCCTAAAATTCTTATGAAATTTCAAGGTACCCCTGTGAGCCAAAACGATCTTACAAAAGAAGAACAAAGTCAGAGGTCTCACACTTCCTGATTTCAAAATATAAAGCTACAGTAAACAAAACAGTGTAGTACTGGCATAAAGACAGACTTATGGATCCATGAGATAGAGCTGAGAGTCTAGAAATAATCCCATATATTTATGGTCAACTGATTTTCAACAAAGGTGCCAAAATATTCAGAGAGGAAGAATTGTCCTTTCAACAAATAGTGCTGGAACAACTGGACAGCCACACACAAAAGAATGAACTCAGACCCTTACCCTAACATGATATACAAAAATTAACTCAAAATGGATCAAAGATCTGAACATAAGACCAAAAACTATAAAACTCTTAGAAGAAACCATAGGGAGAAACCTTTACAATATTGAATTTGGCAATGATTTCTTGGATATGATGACAAAAGCACAGACAACAAAAGAAAAAATAGACAAATTGAACTACATTGAAGTTAAAAGCTTTGTGCATCAAAGAATACTATCAACAGAGTGAAAGGCAACCCACAGAATGGGAGAATATATGTGCAAATTATCTATGTGGTAAAGGGTTAATATTCAGAGTATATAAAGAATTCCTACAACTTAACAACAAAAAAACAAACAACTCAATTAAAAAATGGGCAAAGGACCTAAATAGACATTTCTACAAAGAATATATACAAATGGCCAATAAGCATATGAAAAGATGCTCAGCATCACTACTTATAAGAAATGTAAATAATAACCATGAGATTTCACTTCACACCCATTAGGCTAGCTACTATTAAAAAGACAAACACACAGAGGCAGCCCTGATGGCCTAGTGGTTAAAGTTCAGTGCTCTCCGCTTCAGCAGCCCCAGTTCAGTTCCTGGGCGTGGAGCCACACCTCTGGTCTGTCAGTAGCCATGCTGTGGTGGTGGCTCACATAGAAGAACTACTTCTTCTTCTCAACAAAACAATTGAGAGCAGGATCTGGAAGAGATATTTGTACACCCATGTTCATGGCGGCATTATTCATAATAGCCAAAAGGTGGAAACAACCCAAGTCTTCATCACTGGATGAAAAGATGAACAAAATATGGTAAATACATATAATGGAATGTTATTCACCCTTAAAAAAGAAGAAAATTCTGACACATGCTACAACATGGATGAGCCTTTTAGGACGTTATGCTAAGTGAAATAAACCACTCACAAAAGCATAAATACTGTTGATTCCACTTATATGAGATTCGGAGAGTAGTCAGATTCATAGAGACAGAAAGTGGAATGGGGGTTTCCAGGGTCTGGGGGGAGGGATGAATGGGGAGTTATTGTTTAATGGGTCAGAGTTTGAGTTTTGAAGGCTGAAAAGAGTTCTGGAGATGATTGATGGTGATGGTTGCATAACAATGTGAATACAGATAATGCCACTGAACTGTATGCTTAGAAATGGTTGAAATGCAAATTTTATATATATTTTACCACATTTTTTAATTAAAAAAAATCTTCAAATATCTGAAGGCTACTGTCATAACCCCAAGTAATAACTTCGAGAGTAAACATCTATTTCCTTCAACTGTTGCTCATGTGACATGAATGAAGTCCATTCATACCCCATTCTGGTCACTCTCCTCTAAATGTTCTCCAGCCACCTATAGCCCATTTAATTCATGGGCCATAGACCTCAACATGACCCTGATCAGTTAACATTGGAACAGATCTATTACTTCCCTCAATCTGGTTACTAGACTGTTATTAATACAGCCAGAGTTCCTACTAGTTTATTGTCACACTGTTAATTCCTGTAGAGCTAACTGCCCAACTAAAATCCTGAGTTCTTTCCTAACGTGCCACTGCTAAAAATTTTTATCAATTAGAACTTTTTCAGTGATTAAAAAGAAAAACAAACACATAAAATCTATGTAAACTGACTTAAGCAAAAAAGGAATTAAATGGCTCATGTAAATATTCTAGAGATGGTGCTGGTTTAAGGTGTGGCTTGATTCAGGAGTTCAAATGATGTCTGCAGGTATCAGTTATTTCCTTCTCATAGCCCAGCTCTGCTTCTCCTTGTATTGTCTTCATTCCTAGGCTCCATAAGATGTCTCCTAGTAGCTCCCAGTTCGTGGGTGTAGAACAAAGAAAGAATATTGCTCTCAGCAATCCCAGTCAAAGTATCATTACCTTTCATGGGCTCTGATTGGGGCACATCCCTGAATCAATCTCTGTGGCCAGGATAACGCTAGTGCTGGGTGGCTTAGTTCTAGGTCACATGTTCTGCTCCTGAGCAGGGATGTAGTCAACTCCACTGAATTCAGCCCATAGGCTGAAAGTGGAGAGGAGGCGTTCCCTACGGAATAATCAGGTTAAGATCCCAGCAGGGTGAGGGGATGTTAGGCAACAAAAACTACAGGTTCAACACCCTTTAATTAGTTCAACTGGGTATTTTATGGACTAAGAGACATTACCCTACGTTTATCCCTATTAAACACACTCTTACTAGAATCCTTCTGACAAAGTTATTTGGGGATCCTAATTCTATCAGGCAGTATTCCTTGTTTCTCTCAGCTGCATGTACTCAACAGTATGATGAATGTGCCTTACAGATTTTATTGCACCCAGTGATGACAGGTTATAAACATGTTTATATAACATATATATGTTATATATTATATACATATAACATATATAAACAGGTTATATAAGATATAAACAGGCTATAAACACAGAGTTCCTCAGCCATCCACCAGCATCTTCCTTCTAAGATGACACCACCAGCATCTTTGGATGGGGTCATACAGCCACGTACCAGGCCCATCTTTGTCCTTGAGCCTGGGCCCTATTTCTTGTGCCCAAAGATTTTGTGAGCAATTGTAACAAAATGTCTAGACTCCTGGGAAGGTTTCTAATAGAGAGTTAGTGCTCTATTCAAAGTGTGGATTCTTTATCTGGCCATCATCAGAGAAACCTTTTTCTCTACATGCCCCAGATTTCAAATGCTCTCTAACCATGCAAAAAAAAAGAAGCAACAGGAGTAGTAGCAAAGTATATACAGGCTTTACTATGTGCTTTGCCCTGTTCTAAGGGCACATAGGATAAAATATTAACTCATTTATTACTCACAATAAATTATGAGAGAGGTGGCTGTCATAATCAGCATCATCTCCATTTTAAAGACAAGGAAACTAAGGCCCAGAGGGGCTCACTGGCCCAAATTTATACAGCTGGTTAATACAAACCAGGACTTGAACCCAAGGGGTACAGCTCCAGAGTCCTTGCACTTCCACAGAAGTGGCATTTGACCTTGTTGTCCCTCACCTCCCACTTCCAGCCCTCAGGACAATGTACCGGTGAGTATGTGTTGGAAACAACAACAAACCTACCGAGAATAAATCAGGGAGCAACCACTCACTTTACAAAGCAGTTTGTTGTCATAAGTGAATCATTTTCAATAACAAGTTTCTTCTGGGACAGGTCAACTGGTTAAAAAATCATTAATGATTTCCCAGAAATACTGGGACACATAAACCAAGCCAAAGTGTTAGGACCACTGCCAACCACAGATTAATTAGAACTGTAAAGTATCTCGGGCATAATGTCCACATCAGTAGCAAAACACAACTTCAAAAACTTTTCTTACATCCATATATTTTCCCTAAACAATGGCTTGCTATGCTTAGGGAAAAAACACGCGTTGAAGCATTTGTATAGGTAGAGGGGCTCGGCACAGTGTCTCACAGTGGGCCCCCCTGTAAACAGAACTTGCCTCCCAGCATTTCCAGTGCTCCCCTGGGCTCACTTGACCCAAAGTGTTATTGTCACCTTTAGGAATACTGTTAGTGGGTTCAATCACACACAGAGGTATAATACATGGTGCTACCAAACTCAAAGGAGTTGCATACAGCTCCGTTCCTTCTGGAAGCAACATGTTATGAAACCCCAGATGGTTCAAATCAAGGGGCTTTCAGAAGAGACTACCTACAGAGATGTGGCAGCGTTGAAAGAACAATGTTTATTACCAAAGGGAGCCCAGTGAGAACTGGTGTTGGCAAAGAGGAACCTGCTGGTGGGAGAGAAGCATCTACTGCTAGATACGGCACCAGGGGAAGGCAAGAAGAAATGCCCATCTCTCTCTTCTTCCCACCAGTCTCCTGTCAGTGCCTCCCACAGCCCAACCAGAGAACAAGGCGGCCTGGGAGATGCAGTCAGCAAGGGTTGGCCTTCAGGGTACAGAGCAGAGGGGAAAAGGGTGAAGAGTGCATCTGGAGGACAGAAAATGAGGAGCACAATGTCTCTTTCGAAGGGGGGTAAACTGGGTCATTGAAAGGAAAAGTAACATGTTTCAGATCAAAAAGGGAAACCCAGAGCCAACATGAGGGCCCCACTCCCCTCTCTAGTCTCACTGATTTCGAGAAGCCTAATGCCTGGAGAGAATCATAAAATCTTAGAAGACATCTAATCCCTCAGGCTCCTTCCCTATACAGTAATTAGCCCTTATCCACAGTTTCGCTTTCCATGGTTTCAGTTACCCAGGGTCAACTGCGGTCTGAAAATATTAAATGGAAAGTTCCAGAAATAATTCATAAGTTTTAAATTGCACACTGTTCTGAGGAGCGTGATGAAATCTCCTGCCGTCCTGCTCCATCCTGCCTGGGGTGTGAATCATCCGTTTGCCCAGCGAATCCACGCTGTATATGCTACCAGCCTGTTAGTCACTTAATAGCCAACTTGGTTATCAGATCGACTGTCGTGCAGTATCACAGTGCTTGTGGTCAAGTAACCCTTATTTTACTTAACAATGGCCCCAGAGCACAAGAGTGGTGACGCTGTAAATTCAGATATGCCAAAGAGAAGTTGTAAAGTGCTTCTTTTAAGTGAAAAGGTGAAAGTTCTCTACTTAATAAGAAAAAAATCGTATGCTGAGGTTACTAAGATCTACGTTAACTTTTATTACAGTGTATTAATTGTTCTATTTTATTATTAGTTATTGTTGTTAATCTCTTACTGTGCCTAATTTATAAATTAAACTCCATCATAGGTATGTATGTAAAGGAAAAAACATTATATATAGGGTTTTGTACTATTCATGGTTTCAGGCATCCCTTGGGGGTCTTGGAATGTATCCCCCCAGATAAGGGTGGACATTACGTATATGGCGACATTACAACATGGCCCACAGTGGTCCACCTTTCTTCAGAAGTGCTGAGAGTGCACGTGATCAGGATGACTCAGCCTTCTGCCTGGATTCACAAGACAGCTTTTCATGACTCACTTGTATGTGAGTGACGCTTTGAGTGCTATTTGCTCAGTGAATTTGCTCCACACACTAAGTGTGTCTCTGTTTGATTCATGAAGGTGACTCATCAGAGGAAGTTGATCTGACCATGGTTTATCAGGCAGCATCTAATGGAGATGTCAATGCTCTGACTTCAGTGATTCGGGAAGACCCCTCCATCCTAGAATGCTGTGACAGTGAAGGTGAGCTATTTGTGCACTCTGAATCCTGCAGAATGTTTTGCTCTATCCTTTTAGAGATGGTCTTCAGAGGGGAGCGATGTTAACAAAATTGTATCTGACAGGTCACTTTGATACTGGACAGACAAGGAATACCCTGCCTGTGACTGTGTGCAGGTCCCTCAGTATTTCTCTACATGAGGTTCTTGAAGACAAATATTCAAATTCTTTTACATCACCTCTTATAATGAAGCAGTTGGTTTGGGTTTGTTTTCAACTTCTTTGTAGGAATGACTAAGTAGAGAGATTAAGTAGTTAGAAAAAGGGTATGGAAAGAGGAGGCTATTTTTGGTAGCAATGGATATTGAGAAAGTGTGACTGTTAAAGCCAGAGAGCAAGGACTTCTGCTTCTGGGAAGATGGAGTAGGCGGGCTTCTTTCTCTATTCCTTCTGCTAAATACAACTAAAACTTCTGACATTGTATGTAAAATAAACATAAGAATACTCTGGAAGGTGGAGAGAAAAGGACAGACTGGCTAGGGCCTTGGGACCCAAGGAATGACATGGCAGCCATTCCCTGGGTATTCTTCTTGCCTTGCATATCCCAGAATCGGAGTTCAACAGGCACAGACCAAAAAAAGCCCCAACAAAAGCCTGCCTTCTAGCCAAAGAACCAGGAAAGGGACCACATAAGACAGAAAACTGTTAGACAATGAAGAATCTACTCCAGCCAAATACCACAAAAAATACTAGGTCCCCAGCACCCCCCATTCCAGCAAGGACCAAGTGGAGACTCTGGACCTCCACCCCCATCTGGTAACGAGGCCCCCTCCCCCTACCTGTTGGGGTAGCGTCAGAGGAGGCCTTCTTGAGAATTAGGACTTTCACCACCACCCAATGATGAAGAGTCTTCTCCCTCAGATGTGAATGGAGGCCATGTAGGGATCCTGGACTTCTAATCCCGTCTGGCGATAAAGAGGTGGCATCCCCCCACTTCCCCTGTGGAGCAGTGTCAGAGGAAACCAGCTAAAATGGAAGGTCGAAGTAAGATTAGGCAACTCATAACACAACCCCCAAATGTCCAAGTTTCAATAGAAAAATCACTTGTCATACCAAGAAACAGTCAACCAAATTGAATGAAAAAAGTCAACCAATAGATGCAAACACCGAGAAGATAGATGTTAGAATTATCTGACAAATATTTTTAAGTAGCCAGGAAAAAAAAATGCTTCAATGAGTAATTATAAACATGCTTGAAACAAATGAAAAGTAGAAAACCCCAGCAAACCAATAGAGATATAAAGAAGAACCAAATGGAATTTTTTTTTTTTTTTTTTTGGTGAGGAAGACTGTCACTGAGCTAACATCTGTGCCAGACTTCCTCTGTTTTTTGTACGTGGGACACTGCCACAGCATGACTTGATGAGTGGTGTGCAGGTCCAAAATTGTGAACTCCAGACTGCTGAAGTGGAGCACGTGAACTTAACCACTACACCACTGGGCCAGACCCAAAATGGAAAATATTAAAACTGAAAAATACAAGAATCATAATTAAAAACTCAGTGGATAAGCTCAGCAGCAGAATGAGGAAGCAGAGGAAAGGATCAACGAACTTGAAAATAGAACAATAGAAATGAGCCAGTCTGAACAATTGAAAAAAAATAGGCTCTAAAAAAAAAAGCTAAAACAGACTCAGGGACCTATGGGACTATAACAAAAGATCTCTCACTGGTTTCTCTGTCCCAGTATTTCTTGGAAGTCGTTAATGATTTTTAACTACTCGACCTGTCCCAAGAAGAGCTTGAGATTCCCTTATCATGACAACAAAGTATTTTGTAAATGTTTACAAAATGTTTTGTGAAGTGAGTAGTTGCTCCCTAATTTATCCATGTACTATGTTTGTTTGTTTGTTTTTAAAGCAGATTTAGGGTCGGCCCAGTGGCGCAGTGCTTAAGTGCGCACCTTGCGCTTCGGCGGCCCAGGGTTAGCCAGTTTGGATCCCGGGTGCAGACATGGCACCACTTGGCACGCCATTCTGTGGTAGGCGTCCCACGTATAAAGTGGAGGAAGATGGGCGCGGATGTTAGCTCAGGGCCAGTCTTCCTCAGCAAAAAGAGGAGGATTGGCAGCAGTTAGCCCAGGGCTGATCTTCCTCAAAAATAAATAAATTAATTAAATAAGGCAGATTTACTTGTACATCTGCCTTGAGGCTGGAAAGGAAAATGAGGGGAGTCAATGGTTAAACACCACTTGCGTGATAAGCACAAGAAAGATTCAGACGGATTGGGTTCAATTCTGGTTTGTACTGACTGACTGTGAATGGAAATGAAGATACAGCATACCAAAATCTGTGGGACACAGCTAAAGCAACACTGAGGGAAATGTATAGCACTAAAGATATTCATTAGAAAAGAGGTAAAGTATCAGTCAATAATCTAAGTTCTTACCTCAAGAACCTAGAAAAAGAATAGCAAAATAAACCCAAGGCAAACAGAAGGAAAGAAATAATAAAGAGAAGAGTAGAAATCAATGAAATCGAGAACAGAAAAGCAATAGAGAAAATCAATGAAGCAAGGAACTGATTCTTTGAAAAGATAAATAAAATTGACAAACTTCTAGCACTAGTGACAGAAAATGAAAGAAGTCACAAATTACCACTATCAGGAATGAAACTGAAGATATCACTGTAGACCCTGCAGACATCTAAAACATGATAAGGAAATACAACAAACAACTCTACACACACAAATTCGACTGTTTACATAAAATGAATCAATTCCTCAAAAAAGAGAAACTATCATAATTCATCCAAAAGGAAATAGATTATCTGAATAGTCCTATAACCATTAAGGAAACTAAATTCATAATTTTAAAATTCCCAGAAAAAGAACTCTTCAGGCCTAGAAGGTTTTACTGGAGACTTCTATAAACTTTTAAATAATAATTAAAATCAATTCTATATAATCTCTTCCATAAAAGATAAGAGAAGAAAACTCTTATCAGTTATGTTTAGGAAGCTAGTGTTACTCTGATATCAAAACCAGAAAAAGATGATATAAAAAAATAAACCTACAGACAATACTCCTCGAATATAGAATATAGATACAGAAAACCTTAGCAAAATATTAACAAATAGAATTCAATAATATATAAAAAGAATTATACACCATGACCAAATGGAGTTTGTTCTAAGAATGTAAATGTGGTTCAATATTTGAAAATCAATCAATGTAATCCATTATATTGAACAGCTAAAGAAAAAATTGCATGATCATATCAACTGATGCCGAAAAAACATCTGACAAAATTTTACACAGATTCATTATTAAAAACTCTCAAAAAAAAAAAAAAGGAATAGAGGGGAACTTTCTCAGTTTGATAAAGAGTATCTATTTTAAAAGACCCTAGGAGGAAAAAAAAAAAGGAGCCTAGAGCTAACATTTTACTTAATGGTGAAAGACTGAATGCTTTGCCCCCAGGATCAGGAACAAAGCAAAGATGTCCACTCTCACTCATATTCAGCATAGTGCTGAAAGTTCTAGCCAGTGCAAAAAGGCAAAAAAAGAAAAAAAAGAAAGAAAAATCATACTACTGAAAAGAAAAAAATAAAACTGTCCCGTTTTGCACAGCTTGATTATCTACATAGAAAATCCTATGAAAACCACCAAAAAACTCCTACAACTAAGTGAGTTCAGCAAGGTCACAGTGTACAAGATCAATCCAGAAAAACAAATTGTGTTTCTATATACTAGAAATAAACACATGATCAACAAAATTGAAACCACAATGCTATTTAAAATCACTCAATAAAAAAATAGGTGTGAATATGACAAAATATGTACAAGACTTGTACACTGAAAGCTATAAAATGCTGGTGAAAGAAATCAAAGAAGATCTAAATAGAGAGACATACCATGTTCATGGATTAGAAGACTCAATATAGTAAATATGCAATGCTCCCCAAATTCACATACAATTTAATGCAATTTCTATCATATCCCAGCAAGATTTTTTTGTAGATATAGATGATTATTATCTAAAATTTATATAGAAAGGCAAAGGAACTAAGATAGTTAAAAACAATTTTGAAAAAGAAGAATGAAGTAGGAGGAATCAGTCTACCCAATTTCAAAACTTACTATATAGCTACAGAAATCAAGACTATGTGTGTTGGCTGAGGGATTATGGACACACAGATCAATGGAAAAGAACAGAGAACTCAGAAATAGACTCTCATGAATATGCTCAACTATCTTTGACAAAGGTGTGAATGTAACTCAGTGAAAGAAAGCCTCTTCAACAAAGTGCTGGAGCAATTCAACGCCCAAAAGCAAAAAACAAAGAAAGAGAGAGAGTGAGAGTGTGGGAGGGAGGGAAGGAAGAAGGGAAGAAAAAGGGAAGGAAGGTAGGAAGAGGGAGAGGGAGGGAGGAAGGGAGGAAGGAGGAAGGAAGCAAGGAGAAGATAGAGAGAGAGAGGGAGAAAGAAAAAAGGAAATGTTGCCACTATTTTGGACATAGCACTTCATTGTTTCTTTTATCCAGTACAGATGTCTGAAAGAGTAATAGAAAGGAGAAATTTGGCAAGAAACTGGATCACTGGCTGCAATCTTTCAGTGAGAACAGCAGCCCTGGAATTTAT
Organism: Equus asinus; assembly: GCF_041296235.1. NCBI lineage: Eukaryota > Metazoa > Chordata > Mammalia > Perissodactyla > Equidae > Equus > Equus asinus. The sequence continues at coordinate 67,352,064 of NC_091799.1, forward strand.
TCGTTCTCAGGGATCTCTGAGAGTCATAGCTTCAGTTCACTTGGAGAAGAATCACAATCTCAATGTGAATTTCCAATCAAAAGACGTCTTAACAAGTCTCAGCTGGGCAAGGGGTCGTGTCTGAGGTTTGGTTTCTTCACCTGAAGGAGTGTGAAGCCCCTGGATTCCACCTCACCAGGCTGGCTTGTTCCAAAAGCTCTGCAAAGTTAATCAGATTGTGTAATTTCATCTCCATTTTTATTCAGGAAGAAAACACACGAAAAACCAAATGCCTTGGCCTAGATTGGTTCCAAAAACAGAGAAGTATTTCAGCCAAGTTAGTTCCTTTTAGCAAGAATTTGTGCAACCCAAGGCTGAGCTACTACCACTGCCCTATATCACCCACCACCTCCAATGAAAGTGTGCTGGACCTGACTGCCTGGCTGGAGTTGCTTTCCAAAGACCCTTCTAGATTCTTCATTGTTCAAGCCAAGTCAGGATAAACCTGCCTGTTGTGTCCCAAATTATGCTGATTCCCAAAGTAGTAATAAGCAATTTTTATCAGCAGTACAAAATGTTTTAATCAACCAATTACTGCAAAATTACAGAAGATGTAACCTGGCCAGCAAAATACATAGTTTATATAACTGTAGCAAGGATCATCTTCATCTCTCTTCAGTCCCGTAGAACTCAACAGCTGGGTTTGTGTTGAGGGCAGTTCATTTATCTGCGAAAAGCGTAATAAATGAACAGGGAAATAAAGTCTGCTCACAAATTTCACAAGTCAAACATTTTTAAAGACTGTTGAAATATCTCATTCCAGGATGTACACCCTTGATGCATGCGGTTTCTGGGCGTCAAGTGGACACCGTGAAGCTGCTGTTGAAGATGGGAGCCAATATTAACATGCAGGATGCATATGGCCGCACAAGTCTATGCCTGGCAACCTATCTGGTACCAATTGCGTCTGTCATGGGCATTAGGGAGTGGGGTGGGCTAAATGTATCATTATGTGGTCTCACTTGCAGAGGAGTGTTCTTGGATTTATGCAGCCATCCAGTGGAAATAGAACTGGAAGCTTTGCCACCACTTAGAGTTGGTTTCATGGATTTAAGTCATTTGGCTCTTCCTGACAATTCTCTAAGATAGAGGTGATATCACCATTAGAGAAATATTCTTTTCTATCTCAACTGCATCAGAATTTTCCTTGCGACATTTCTGGACACACTTGATACTCCTTCTAGGAATGCCCTCCATTAACACCCTGAGCAGGTAATAGCACTTGAAGCTGCGGTTAACACGGGGTAGGATTAGTTGAGTAGAAGCTGGAGGATGAGGAAGGTGGGGAATGATGAGAACTGGAAAGAGTGGAGGCTAGGGAGTAGGGGAGAAATACCAGGCTCTTAAGGGACACCACCAAGCATAAGATTCAACCCACAATCAGTGCTCAGTTTAAAAATTGTGTACATCCAGACCTCATCACATTTCCCAGCATTAGAGCAAGTTTGGTAGGCCTTACTGAAAATCTCCAAGCCTCTCTTCTCTCAAATCCTCCCTGCAACCCTTCTGGGAGACCCCACGGCTCCCGTGCATCCGTGTCAAACAAGTCCTCCTTAGTGCCATGTAAGGGTCATCATTCTCTTTCCTCTCCAATGAGGCTCCTGGAAATCTTCACTATAACCACCGTTGCTGCCAATGCAGCTGCTCACATTTGCTGTTGCTGCCTATTGACAGTGGTGGATTCACGCTGGGCTGGCCCCCGGGCGACCTGAAGCTGCCTTCATGAATTAGAACACTTCCCTCCCCCAAACACCACACCTTCCTGCCAAGATCTAGCATAGATTGCAATGGGGCATTGCCCAATTCTCACAGAGATTTTCTTTAGAAGCTACTTTTTCATTTCTATTTGCATGCTCTCTTTCTCTGGGACTCACAGCTGAATCTGGGAAGAATTTTTCCAAGTGTTGGAGTGCTTGTTTTAAATGCGGGTTCCGGGAGTACACCCTAGACCTCCTGAATCAGATGCTGGAGCAGGGCCGGGGTGGTGTGGGAGGGGGGATGTGTCTGCGTGTTAAACCAACCTCCCCAGCAATTCTTATGCCCCACTCCAGTTTGAAAACCACTGGTCCATGCGTATTCGATGAAGTCCAATATCTCAGAGAGACACAGGACCCTCCCAGGCCCCCTCCTTTCTAGCACATGCCCTGATAAGTGCTCTTGCTATGGAGTTTTTTGGTGTCTGAGCTGCAGAAAAGAGAAAAATATGGATTAGGAGATGGAGGAGGGGAGTAGAGATAATTTCTAAAATTGACTGCTACTAGCATGCAGAATAAAGTAAAACCAAGCTGTATTTCTTTCAAAACTCTAAAATTCAAGGGGCCGGCACCATGGCCAAGTGGTTAAGTTCGCATGCTCCGCTTTGGTGACCCAGGTTTTCGCCGGTTCAGATCCTGGGCGCAGACCTGGCGCCGCTTGTTAAGCCACGCTGAGGCGGCATCCCACATGCCACAACCAGAAGGACCTACAACTAGAATATATGACTAGGTACTGGGGGGCTTTGGGGAGAAGGAGGGGGAAAAAAGAGGAAGATTGGCAACAATATTAGCTCAGGTGCCAATCTTTACCAAAAAAACCCCAAAACATTTGTAGCCTTGATGCCTAACACAGTGCCTGGAACAAAGGAGGCATTCTAAAATGCAAAAAGAAAAAAAATCTAAAATTCACAATTTCACATTTCTTGGGCTAGACAGCTGCGTGAGGGGCTGGGAGGAAGTACTCCTCTGGACCGCAGTGAATAGTGAGCCTGGAGATGTGCCATTTTTGCAGACAGCTCTTTCTAGGACACATTCTGGGGGGCTACATGAGGAAAGTACACCTCCATGACAGCATGTGGCATCACCCTCTTAGTGATGAGCCACCTCTGTGTGGCAATCCAAGGCAGCACCCCTCCCTGGCTCACCCAGTCTCCCTGGGAAGGGTGGGGCAAGGGTGTCCTAGAGATTGCACTGTGAAGTCCACCACTCCCTTCTGGCAATGTCTGAATTCAAGTATTAAAGAGAAACTTGGCAAAGAGAGCACTTTGAAATTAAGTCTCAGTCATAGCTCTAAACTCATATGAACAAACTTACCATAGATGTGTGACTTAGGAAAATCTCTTCACCACTTTGTGCCTCTTTCCTCATTTGTAAAATGTAATAAAAATAATACCCTAAGTTCATCACAATTGAAGGAGAAGAAGAGCACACAGTAGGAATTACCCAGCACTTAGTAGGTACAAAATGTGTTCGTTGGTTCTGAATAGTGACCACGGGCTCCAGATGTATTCAATGGTTTGCCAATTTCTTTTCTGAAGAAAAAAAGAAAACCACATACACACAGAGTTCCAGGAAATGTTGCAAAATGATAAAAATGTTTCAAACCCTCCCCCATCAGAAGATATGTTTTTGCAAAACTGTAAAAACTTTGGCATTTCTGAAATTTGTCCAGCATAGCTTACTTTTGGGTCTCCTGGTCATATTTTTCCTTTTAATCAGAGAACTTGATGACTAAGCTATTAGCAACTAAAACTAGATTTAATACGTTAGTAAACTATGGCTCAAGATTGAAAAATAATTCCTTTTACTTAAGACTTAGATATTATTGGTCAAGTCTACAAAACCACATTCAATATTATAACCTATGAATTTTGTTGTCCTTTTGTTGAAAGATTTTTTTCCAGACTGTTCAGACCAAAAGGTTCTTTTCTTGTCATTATCTTTCTTCTTCTGCATGCATTGAGTAACATTTTGATTTTTACCGTGTTCCAATATTGTGAGGGAAAATCTTCAGTCTTCTTTCTCATCTTACTGAGTAATCTTGAGGCTTGCCTATACAGGAATGGAGGAAGGTAGGAGAGAGAGTTATATATTCTTCATAATACTAGTTTCATCTATTTATAAGTCTACTTATAACTGAGTGAGTAACTTAAGTGGTTCTGGATGAATGTAGGAGGTATTCTTCTCGTCGTGGTTATCAGTATGGTTGGGTCAGTTATTTAAAGTAATATAGAACAGAAAGGGAGAACCAGTCTTCAATTGTAACTGCCCTTTGAAATGAGAGAAGGAGTGGGAGAAATGACCCAGCTGTAAGTGTTAACCAAGGAGTGGACACACGTGAGATGTGGCAATATCAGTCTCAATCTGGAGAGTTACTAGACAGCAGGGAGGCCACACAAAGTTTCTTGGGGAATTCATAGGTGGGTAAAACACAGCCATGGAGAACCCTTAGAGGGTGCTAGTGATACCTCATATTCAACATCAGAAAAATAAGTCAACAAGGTGGCAGGGTCCCAGCCATTGGAGTAGGGCTTAGGTTAGGATTCTAGGCATTGGGAGGGGGGCTGACTAGAATAAGCCGGATGTTGTCCTTGTGGTTACTAGAAAGGGAACTTGAAAAAGAGGATGAGGCTTTGGTTATCAGATATAGATAAACTGAGGCATAGAATGGAGGCTGAGACTCAAGAGTGACATAGGAGCCCAATTTTTTAAATTGGACCACAGCATCTAGGTCAGACCATTGACAAGCATGAATTGGAGCAAAACCCACAGAATGAGAGGCTAAAGCTTGTTAATCACCCCCTATCATTTGCCACATTTGTCCCTAGGAACTGAGTATGATACTGGAATACCAGCAAGTGGCCCTAGACATGGGGAGGGGGAGAAGCAGAAGAGAAAGTCTAGGAATTAGCCTGCGTTGGACGTGGTAAATGTCCCCGAAAAAACTCAGGAATCCACCCCTCAAGACCTTCACCCTCTGTTGAGGCGTCTAAATTGGAGTTGTGGTCCTTAATCATTTCAAGGCAAATAAAACATGTTTTTAGCCAAACCAAAGAAGAAAGGGAAAGAAAATTGGAGAAAGTTTATTGGACTGTGTTATACGAGCTTGTGTTACATAATGACGCAGTTGCTCTTGTATTTCAGGGTTGGCTGGAAGGCTGTGTGAGTCTGCTCAGAAATGGTGCCAAGCACAATATCCCAGATAAAAATGGCCGTCTGCCACTGCACGCCGCCACTGCTGAGCCCGATGTGAGGTAAGGAGCCAGGTTCACACGACGCTCAAATGGGGAGGAACCCAACTTGGATTAGAAGGTCATCTAATCCAAGCCTCGGTGGCAAATAAAAACAAAACCCATCCATTTTTTTTGAAGTTGCAGCAGACAGGACCATATCTCAGTAAATCAAAATATCCTGGAAGAATCTTAAACTCTAATCTCTTTCCCTTCCTACTTTGATAAAACCGTTTTCTCTTAGTCTCTGATTTAAGAAGAAATGCTGTTTGTCATCTAAATTCATATATTCATTCATTCAATTAGTCAGTCAATTATTAATTCAATAACTGTTTATTGAGTGTTTATTATGGACCAAGCACTGTTTTCGGCCCTGGCAGTTCAACAGTAAGCAAGACAGCATCTCTGACCTCCCAGAGCTAACACTCTAGTGAAGGAGTTAAGTGGCACACGAGTGAACAAATAAACTGGATGATTCCAAAGAGTGATGATTGCTGTGAAGAAAAATCAAACAAGGTAAAAGACCACTGAGTAGGCAGAATGGTTAATGTCTGAACTAGAGTCATGCCAACATTTATGGGTTGGAAAGAGGCAAAAGACCAAACCAAGAAGACTGAGACAGAGAGACCAGTGGGTTTGAAGGAAAACCGGGACTGTGTGCTGCAAGAAGCAATGGGAAGAAGTATATTCAAATAAGTTGGATGATCAAGAAGGTCACATTTTTGTAAGACCATTGAGCAACAAAGGAAAAAGTTTTGCCCAGACCAAGCGTCTGTGTCTAAATGGCCTCAGTCTCCAATCTTTTGAAAACCCCTCAGAGCAACTGATAACAGCATTTCCCACTGTGGAATCAGCAACATTCTGGACCCTTCCTTAACCTCTGCTGCACAGAACATGCCTCAGACAGGAATTTAGTATTCCCCAGGGCCAGGCCAGAACATGCCTTGGACAGGAATTTAGCATTCCCCAGGGCCAGGCCAGAACATGCCTTGGACAGGAATTTAGCATTCCCCAGGGCCAGGCTGCAGGCCGGCACCACAGGAGGTGCATTCTTGTCCCTCGTCCTCTATACCCTGCATCCAGGACAAAACTAAAGATCTGTGGGGTTGGAGGAGACCAGGGCCTCTTTCAGGTTGACAGGTAACAGGGTTTCTTCATTTCAGTCTGTTTCAGACTAAAAGAAAAGGGCTTGGGAAATTCCAGGACTGTTCCCAGCTGAGTGTGGCCTCTTATTATCATTGGATCCTATCCAGGAATAATAGAAAGCTAGGATTTACTCAAAGCCCAACAAAACAAGGAAGTTTAGAGAAGAAACAGCAAGCCCAGAGCTAACAATCAATAGACATCATAAAGCGATGACTCTCTTTTGACGTATTAGGGGAAAAAAAGAATGACTTTTCTAGATAGCCCACAAAAATATTTAGTCACAAAATCATACTGGTTTCCCAAGAGTAATCTTTAGAAAATATGTTTAAAATGTGCCTTTTAGGACTATTCTCCCTTGATTTACCTGCCTCAGTGGTCATTTCAAAGTCTACCTGATTCTGGAATATAAATGCCTGCTGTAGTTACTAGGGTAATTATAGCTGTTGTAACAATTAAAACCCTTGGAGCCGACCTGGTGGCGCAGTGGTTAAATGCGCACGTTCCACTTCTCGGTGGCCCACAGTTTGCCAGTTCGGATCCTGGGTGCAGACATGGCACTGCTTGGCACGCCATGCTGTGGTAGGCGTCCCACATATAAAGTAGAGGAAGATGGGCATGGATGTTAGCTCAGGGCCAGGCTTCCTCAGCAAAAAGAGGAGGACTGGCAGTAGTTATCTCAGGGCTAATCTTCCCCCCGAAAAAAACAATTAAAACCCAAAACTTCAATGTTTGAACACATTAGAAGTTTAGTCCAATGTAGGTGGTCCTGGATGGGAACTCTGCTCCATATGGTGATTCATGGACCCAAGCTTCTTCTGTATTATGGTTCCACCATCCTCTAGGATCACAGAATCCTCTTTGTTCAGCCTGCAGATGGGGAAAGAGTGTAGAGAAGCCCACTTATTTCTTTAAAATCTCAGCCTGCAAATGACAAAATTCACTTCTGCTCACATTCCATAAAAAGCACTAGTCATTTGGCCACACTTGGGTATAAGGAGCGCTAGGGAATATAGTCCATGACCAAGAATTCGCCTCCTAGCAATGAATCTAATCCAAGAAAGAGGGGCATGAATTTGGTGAAAACTGACTTTGTCAACAAGCCATTGCACCTGAAAGGTGAACTAAGCCTTGTCAGTCAAAATCACACTGAAGGTCAATTTAGTCAGTCACTTAGGCTCATCATCTGAAATCAATGCAGTAGTAAATTGAAAACCAATCCAAGTGTACTTCCCCTCTTGTGGACTTAGTCTATTTCTTATTATGCCCAGCAGTGCCACTAGACTAGTGTCTACATTACATCACTGTAACTGAGATAACAGAGTTGTGGCTTCTCCTTCTCTAGAAATTGTATGTAATGACCCAGACACCACCTTCGGAAGAGCTGGAGCCAGAAAAATAAACATCCTTCTGTGTGCTGATGCTATCATTTTATTGACCTAGCTGATTCTGGAAGACAAAATCGTGCTTTAGTTACGGTAATGCAAGCTGCTGTAACTAGTAAAACCCAAAGGTTAAGATTAACTGTTCCAAAACCAAAATCATTGGTTCTGATAAATGTTCTCCAAAAGTGAATTGGTTAAACCTTAATAACCATATAGCAAATCATCTGGTTTGGTTACTTAGAGAACATTTCAAAACTGGCTTACCTTAAAGGATTCCCTATGGAATTGCAGTGCTTAAAATTAGGGATTTTATCATTGCCTGATTGAGAAGGTTTATGGCCATGGCAGACTTTGATGACATCTGCATTCACTGTTTCAAGCAGAAACTAGCCAAGTCGTACTCTGTAGCAGAGACGTTGGGCTTCAGTCGCCCATTGGTTTGTGTGTCAGCATGAACTCAGAATTGTTTTCTGGGGAAAAAAATCTTGGTCCCACTTGTGGGTACTTCCTAATCCTACAACCACAATGCAGAAGGGAGTGACTCTCTATTAGGCCATGCAAACCTATTTGACTGCTTCATTTTCCTAAGTGGACGCAATTTTCGGCCAGCTTTGCTGACCACTAAAGCATGTAGGTCTACACTTACAAAAATAATCATGATGACAAACGGTGCTGATTATTTACCGTGTTCTGCATGCTTTCCATGTACTGTCTCATCTAATCCTGACCACGCCTCCATGTGGTAGGTAATATTTCTATCTCCATTTTATAGATGAGGAGATGGAGGCACCAGGAAGATAATTAATTGCCTAATACATGTGTGAAGATAAGTAACTTGCCCAATGGGTCTGCTGTGCTCTCACCATTGTGGACCTCACAGAATTTATTTTAATGGCTACATTTTGTCATTAAGCCCTTGGCCTACACTGAGAGGCCTTATGAGAAACAGCCTTACAAAACTCCTTATTGTCTCATTGTCAGGAAATATTTTGTTCATTACAGCATCCAAAAATCCTTTATGAGAAACCACAAGAAAAACTTCTAAAGGAGGCATGCTGTGCTTCTCCTAAGAAGTTATTTTTCATTTTTACTATGTGGACAGTGTGGCATATGATTGTGTTTCTTTCTTTGTGTGTTTAGAAAACTCAAAGCACAAATTGTGTCCCACCTCCAGCATACATGTAGGACCACGATTACACCTTCTTTACCTTGCCCTTGTTTTCTTTTTACCTAGGTTCTTCACTTGTAATCTTGTTTTACTATATGTATCTGAAAACTACCTAAAATCCCTTTTGGATTGTGATAAAGGGTGGCCATGAGTGCCAGCTCAGGAGTCAGACTGACTGAGTTTGAATTTGGCTCCATCTCTTGCCTACTTTATTGTCTTTGGCAAGTTAACATGTCAAGGCTCAGCTAGCTCTCTCTTCTAGAAAGTAGGGATAATACAGCACTTGCCTCACTGGCAATTACATAGAAGTAAATGAGAAAATGTGTAGAGAGCACTGAACACTGTCAATTGTCAGTGTTCAGTAAGTGTTGGTGATAGTGTTGATGGTGATGACGATGGAAGATAGAGAGAAATAAAGAAACACCATAGATCAGCGCTGAAGAATGAAACCCTGCTACTGCCACCCCACCAGCTCTCACCCTGGCCTTCTTTACCTTAGAACACACAGGTCCACAAAAAGTGTGTCCACACATACAGGCGCCTGCACATGTAGTCCTGCACCCACCGACCTGCGCACACCTTTATTGCAAAGGTCGTCAGGGTATGAGCAGTGCTCCTTTTGTATTGGCCCTGGGACATAGAGCACTGCTAGACTTTAGAACCCAGTGAACATCAAACTCAGCCATTCAGTTCCCCTGAAACTCCCTTCCCTATCTTTGCACACACATCTGTATTTCCCCCTAATCGTAAGCACTTGTACGGACCGGACCGCTTTTTGGCCTTTTGCTCAGGTATTCATACTCCTTGTAAAATCCATTAACCCTTAGGTTTCCAAACAGCATGCTTCTTCCAATTAGTGCTCACTGGAGCCTATTCAGAGGGAAGCCTCAAACTGAAGCTGCTTATAAATAAGCCAAAGGGACACTTCAGTTAGCCCTTTGTCTCCAGAGGAATTTTGTTCTCTGATGGAAACAACTCAATAGCAAACCAATCAGTGCCAATATACAGTCTTGGCTAAGCTGCAGCACAGTGGGGCTGCAAGCTGCTGCAGGGACGAGGGATTTATAATTATAAACATGAAGGCAAGTTGGATGGACAAAAGTAAAGAAGCGCAGTTTCATCTCACGATTCCCCTTCCTGCTTTGATCCCTCAGCTTCTCAGCAGGTCCAAATTTTCTCTCTTTCAGCTCCCCATGGGTTTTCTTGCTTCCTTGGCTGGAACATACAGAGTGTGCCCGTGTGAAAGAGGGGGCATAATCATTAAGACAAAGCTCCAAAGAGCACAGAGTTGTGTTTGTACAACGCTGCACATGCTAGAGTTGGAAGGCAAGCAGCGATTTCCTCTGAAAGCAGCCACAGGGCTCTCTGAAGGTCTTTTTCATGGTCTCCATGGTTACCAGCAGATTTTTTTTTTTTCCTGCCAGAGTGCCGGCAGCTCTGCCTCTTTTTATCACCCTAGACTACAGCCAGAGGGAGGAAGGAAATCATTTCTCTGCGGTCCTGTTCTCTAGTTATTAGGTGATGCGTTCTAACCTGTGGGTGGATGTTTCACTACAGCGTACTCTCACATCCAGGCAGCTTCAGGGATAGGAGGACAGGAGGCTGGCTTGGGGATCCTTTTTCCTACTCATCCCTGGGCTGGCCAGTTCCAGAGCTGTGAGCCCAAGGGGCCAGCTAAGCAGAGAAGCTCAAGGAAATAAGCTGCTCGCCAAGATACATCTAGCTGTTCTCTCTCTGACCTACCAATCACCTAATGGCAATCAGGGGACCCCAAAATATAAAGTGTAGGAGCTTTTAAAAAAATCATTATATAGAATTTATTATGGCATATAAAGTCCATTCTAACTGCTTTGGATGCATTGACTCAAAGTCATGATGAATCTTTTAAGAAATAGGTGTTATTGTTATCTCTATTTTGCAGATAAGAAAATGTAGGTACTTAGAGTTTCATAGCTTGCCCAAGGTCACTGGCTGGTTGGTGATGGAGCAGAGATTCCAAAGGAGGCAGTCCGGCCCAGCATCGGTGTTCTTCTCATTCACCACGCTCCCTGTCTAGGAATGTTCCTGCTGTGCCTACTGTCCTGGGACCAGGGGTGAGGTGGGCCTTATGCTGCTGCCTGGGCATCTGAGAGCAGGATGGTTTGAACTGGTGCTAATAGGAGATTGGGCTGGGGTTTTGAGAGAAATACAGTCATGAACTACATGATGACATTTCCATCAACAACAGACCACATGTACAGTGGTGGTCTGTAAGATTGGTACCATATAGCCTAGGTGTGTAGTAGGCTATACCATCCAAGTTTGTGTAAATACTGTAGGAGAGGAAGAAATTTTCCTTCACCCTTCTAGGTTCTTCTGGCTGGTCTAAAAATTAAATTGATATGAGATAGATTAACAGAAGAAAAACAAAAAGTTTAATAACATGTATACATGGGATAAACTCAGGAAAACTGAGTAACTCAACAAAATGGCCAAAGCCCTCACCTTAAATACCCTCCTCAGCTAAAGACAAAAGAAAACGTTGGGGATGGGGAGAATCAGGGACTTCAAAGGGAAGGAAGGCAATTCACAGGTAGGTGAAAAGGAACAAACGTTTGGAAAACAAGTGTTTGGCCACATAGAAACAGAAGAACACAGAGGGAGCCCCACAGACAAGCTTTTCTCAGTTCCTCCCTGTCTACCACCTAGTTCATGTTATGCTAAGGTGATGACACTTCCTGAGACAGGTTTTTTTTGTCTGAATTCTTTTAGTGAGTTAAAGGGGAGGTAACAAGAAAAGCTTTTTGAGGCTTTTGTTTCTTAAAAATAATCAGCCTAAAATAATCCTTTTGTTAAAGAGAGAGATTTTGAGCTGACAAATTTTGTTCCCCTTCAGTATACTCTATGATGTTCACACAATGGCAAAATCACCTAACGAGTTTTCAGAACGTAGCACTGTCGTTAAGCAACACATGACTATACTCCTGGGCCACCTTAGCACAAAACAAGAACTCTGAGAAAACAAAACTAAGAGGTCTGCAAGTCCTCTGGTAATTAAGACAGATGTGGGACAAGTGTCTTGTGGATTACCTCTAAACGACAAAATAGCATGGAGGACCAGGTTGGAAACCAGACACCTGACTGCTAGTCCAGGCTGGACCACCAAGGCGATGTGTGATGGCCTTGGCAAGCAATGCAGTACCTCAGGTCATATGTGGTCATAAAATAAGAGAGAAAGAGAGAGGGAATATTTCTGTATAAATTTGTATCCAGCTTTGAAGATCGATGAGTCTTAGAGACTGAAGAATCAAGTGGAATCAAGCAATACATAGATTGGCATATATCAATTAGGGTCATAATAGGGAAGACATGGAATATTTTAAAAAGTAACTAAAGAAAGTTGAATGATAGACCATTTTAAATTAACCAACAAGAGATGGTAATATAATCCTGCACCCTCACCAACGAGAAGGAAAGTGTTCCACCCCTAGGCCACAAGGGTCAAGGAGGGTGCTGTTATTGGAACCTGCTGAGAGCTGTGGAGATAGCTGTAGTTGTAGCTGTAGCTGTCAGAGAACGGCCACCTGGCAGGAACCGAGGCCTTTGGTGGAGGAAAAAGTCATTGTCAGAAAGGAAAGTAGCTTCCCTCCTTCCTCCTGCCAGTTCTCCCACTGGCCAAACCCAATGGGAAGTCAGAGGGCCAGGAAGCCTGGGTGATGATGTTCTTGGAGGTCAGCCTCAGAGCAGGACATTGCAGGGCAGAGAATGGATTTGAGAGACAAATGGAGAAATATCTTGCACAGGGCTCATCCCATGACCTTTGGAGGCCCATTCAGAATGTGACAAGAGGTCTTGCTCTCCCCACCCCTATTTGTATCTGGTCAGAGCCTGGCATCCCTCAGAGTGGTCACTCTGCTCTGGAACTCCCCCAAAAGATCCTGTCTAACTACAGATGATCTCAGTCTGCTCAGGGTTAGCTGAGGATAACCAGAGTGGCCCACAACTGACCTCTTGCCTTTCCCTCCCACTCTCCCCCAGCACATCAGACCAAATGAGCTGTAGGGATGAAACAATGGCCAGTAATGAAATAGAGACAGAGAAAGAGAGAGAAAGATGACATGGGGGAAGAAAGAGAGAAAGAAGAAAGACAGTCACCAATTACCCTTCCCCCATAAAGCAGCTATAAGGGAAAATATTAAATATTAAAAACAGTGTCACCCAAATTGCAATTATTTTTGTAGCATCATTCCACCAGATGGAAGGACTCTAGAATTCGGAAAGGACAAAAGAGATGTGCCCCTTGCGGTTATAGGCACTGGTCCTTTACAGTCCATGTTTGAAGAGCTTTACATCTGATATTTATTCAGTCCTCCCCACTGCCACTGTTATGGTCCCCATTACAGAAGCTCAGAGAGCTCATGCAGCGGTGAGGCCAGAATTAAACCACAGCATTATCCTGGCTCCCCAAAGGCAGTGATAAGCCTAGAGTTAAACCTAGGCTTCCTGGTTATTTCACTTCCACAGCAAATAACTAGAAGGCCATGCCCATTTATGCTCCCCTTGTATTACATTTACCGCTAACCCAATATGCTTAGTTCCTCTTTCTTTTCTTCCATTGCAGGTAGTAATTTAATACTTAGGACTTTAGATGTCATCTAAGCTGAGAGGAAATGAAAATCTGATTGGGGAGGAGGCTAAATCATTTCGTTTTTCAGATAACTCTCCCAAAAATAATTTCTAAATTTCCTTCACTGTCTTCCCGTAGACAATCCTTTGTCATCTCGAAGAGTATGTTAGTTTGCTGGGGCTGCCATAACAAAATGCCACAGACTGGGCGGCATATACAACAGAAATTATTTTTTCATGGTTCCAGAGGCTGGAAAGTCCAAGACCAAGGTGCCTGCAGGGTTGGTGTCCTCTGAGGCCTCTCTGGCTGGCAGATGGCCACCCACTTGCTGCCTCTTCAAGTGGTCTTTCCTCTGTGAGCACGCACCCCTGGGGTTTCTGTATGTCCTAATCTCCTTTTCTTACAAGAGCACCAGTTGAATTGAATTAGGGCCCGCCCTCAAGGCTTCATTGTAACTTAATTACCTCTTTAGAGGCCCATTCTCCAAATATAGTCACCTTCTGAGACACTGCGTATTAGAGCTTCAACATACGAATTTGGAGGGGGAACACAATTCAGTCCATAACAATGAGTGCCCATTGACTAATTCAGTCGCTAAGTTTCTCAGTGGTTTCCAAACCTGACTGTTCACCAGAATTTGCTGAACAGCTTTTTTAAACTATAGAAGTTGGGCTTCCCTCCAGACCTACTGAGTCAGAAACCCCAAACACAGTGCCCAGGTATCTGTGGTTTTAAAAAAATCTCCCAGGGCATTCTGAGATAGAGCCAGGGTTAAAACTTCTCAGGTTAAGTCTTATAGAAATAACACTTCCTGTGTGCCAGGCATGCTTTAAATGCTGTATGCCTAGTAACTCGTTTACTCCTCACACTGACCTGTAAGGTGGGCACGTTTTATTACCCTTATTTTATAGATGAGGAAGCTTAGGTACAGAGAGGTTCAGTTACTTGCCTGCGATCACAGAGCTGGTCAGTGGCGGGACTGGGATGTGAACCCAGGCCATCTGACTCCAGAGTCTAGGCCCCTAACCACTACACTCAACTGTCTCTCTTCCACAGATGGAGTGTTGACCTCAGTCCACCAAGTATGGGACCCAAGTGGGATAAGAACTTGAACTTGAGAATCATTGATAGTTGTTTCACACTGATTGCTGTCATTTCATGTTTAGATATTTGCATGTTTTACAAAGAATAAGCAAAGTTGTAAATCCTGACTTCCTCCTGGTATAATCTGTACATTTAAAAGGCATGACTCGTGTACCTAGTGGTGAGGCAGCCTGAAAGCTTATGTAAAATGAATAAAAATGAATAAAAATGAGTAAAATGAAAGTTTATGTAAAATGAATAAAAAATAATCACTTTGGTTCTTAAAGAGTATGCATAGGAACACAGATCTGGTGAATAAGATGAGCCAAGATTCACTTTCTCCACTCCCTTTGGCTCCTCCAGAAGCACTAAGCTGGAGAGGAGGTGGGAGAAGAGGAGACAGAGGTACTCCTCCTCCCCGGTACCTTCTTACTTATCATGCTGGTTTCCTTCCACGGATCTTTCCCCTAGATAGATGGAGAGCACCCATCTTCATCTGGAAGCCTCCAACGGACCACATGTGTTCATACAGATTTTGTTCGTTTGAGCCACTTCTCCTGTTTTTCTTTACAGGCTCCTAACAGTTTTGGTGCAACAGTCAAATCTCAGCGAGATTAATCACCAGGACAATGAGGTGAGCTTGCCCTCTCAAGGTAGAGTTGGCCATTGTGCATGTTAGGGTGCGAGGAAGGGCTTTTCTGAACCACTGTGCTTCCTCTCAGAAAGGTGCAAGGAGGGGATGGAGCACGTTTTTGTGTTCCTACCCTAAGAGGTACTAATCTCCACTATTAATCCTCAGGCAGAAATTTATAAACCCCCACCCCGCCACCCACCACGTGGTTGTGGATGGCTTCTAATAGGGAAGGATGTGTTGCATTAAGTACTTAAGCATTTATCACACCGCTGAAATTTTGTAATTTCCGTCTGGACATTGAGAAATAAATATTACTCTTTCCTGTCTTCTCGAGTCCCAGAAACTTCAATGGCAAGCTCTGGCTGCCGACGGTCTCTCTTTGAGTGAAAGATGACAGATAATAATGCCAGGCTCCCTCCTCCAGCAGCCACATTATTAATGCCAATGATGACAATTGCCATTTCCTTCATGTTGCAAATGCTGTCCTGTCCAAGGCTTCTAAGAAGACGGTGCAGCCCTCTTGAGCAAAATTCCTGAGGGAGGGTGGATCAGACCCAGGCAGAGCTGCCCCCGAGTAGCTTAGGGTCTCGTTGTATCATCTACTTACCTCTTTGAAAAGCAGAGCACATTTTCACAAGCCATCTTGAATCTTTCTTTTAAAGATTGGCATCTGAGCTAACATCTGTTGTCAATCTTTTTTTCTTCTTCTTCTTCTTCTTCTCCCCAAAGCTCCCCAGTACATAGTTGTATATGTTCTACTTGTAGGTCTTCTAGTCCTGCTATGTGGGATGCCACCCCAGCATGGCTTGATGAGTGGTGCCATGTCTGCGCCCAGGATCCAAACCAGTGAAACCCTGGACCGCCAAAGCCCAGCGTGTGAACTTAACCACTCAGCCATGGGGCAGGCCCTAGGCTGATTTCTTTAACAAACTTCTTAACATCAATTTCAATACCTGGGGTTTTTTTGTCCTTTTTTTTTGAGGAAGATTAGCCCTGAGCTAACTACTGCCAATCCTCTTCTTTTTTGCTGAGGAAGACTGGCCCTGGGCTAACATCCATGCCCATCTTCCTCTACTTTATACATGGGACACCTACCACAGCATGGCTTGCCAAGCAGTGCCATGTCCACAGCCGGGATCCGAACCCAGCGAACCCCAGGCCATCAAAGCAGAATGTGCACACTTAACCTCTGTGCCAACCAGGCTGGCCCCTAATACCTGGTTTTTAATGGAATTTTTTCTAAATATATGCTTGGTTTGGCTACACTCTACTAAGAATGTCTGTAAGAAAATCTGATAGCACTGAAAATGCATATGCCCCAAAATGCTAAATTACATTGTTTTCAAGGAAGCCAGGGGGCCATAGACAACGGAGTGAGAGGGAGCTGCCTGACAGGGGCTGGGACCACATTTTTCTCCTGGTTCCCCACCCTTGTCCTTTTCGAGCCTTCTGATTAAAGGCCTCCTTCCAGCTGGCTTGGCATTGATGAGCACACCGAAAAGCCCCTGCTTCGCAGCCTGTGTCTGAGGTTGGACACATCCCAGATTTGGTGGTCACACGCTGCTTTCACTCCCCATGTCTTCAGTGGTGTAAAGCAAAACCCCAGAAGAAAGAGGATTGCACTGTTTCAAACTTCTGCTTTAAAAACAAGAACCGGCGACTGGAAAGCACACTCCTGTCACTCTGCCCATGTTGTGAAAGCAGGGAGCTTGAGTGGTTGCAGTTCGTGTCAGCTGATCATGAACTTCTAGACTTTGGGCAAGTGGCCAACCACTTCCTCCACCTCCACCTCCTACCCCCAAACTCAGGCTTATTAGAAAGGGGGCAAATTCAGTCATTCATGCCCTAAAGCTAAATTCCCCTCGTAGACTCCAACTGTGTCTACCCCTCAGCTGAACGAATATTCCCCAGCAAAGTGATGGCTCTCTATTCTTCCTCACCCTGGGAGGGTCCTGGCTGGTGGAGACAATGAAAATAGACACAGTGGTCAGTGTAACACTTTTCAGATGAGATGTGGTCAATATTGGAAAAGTCTCCGGTTCCTTCTCACGCAAAGTGACCTCTCAGAGAAGGTTCCTCCTGCTGTTAGAGCAGCATTGTGACCCATTGGCTTTTAAGTGCAGAGAGTAGGGGGCTCGAACAGGACATTCCCACCCAATGTCACAGCTTCCTCTTTGGGCCATGTTGCAGCATGCCTGCAACCTGTCTGAAGCCCCCTGCTAATGCTTGCTGGTGGTTTTTGTTTTATATATATATATATATCATTGCTAGTGTGAGCTAATCCATATAAATTTGCAAGGGCTAGAAGCTCTTTGCCATTGGGAAATAAGGACAATTCTGAAATGGAAAGAGCAGCCAGGCTTTCTTTTTCATTCATTGCCTTGGTGGAGTTCCCGCATTTGGCTTCTCAGTGTTCTGAACAAGCAATCGCCTACTCTTGCTCCTCCTCAATCATTTTTCCAGTGAGCTCCAAGCAAGTGCAGTCTCCATTATATATGAGGGGGTAACAGTTAAAGCATAGGTGCATGCACAACCTAAGTCTGCTAAATAACGGGAAGCAAAAAACAGCAAAGACAAAAGAGGGAAAAGGAAAGTTAGCACATTTCAATTTCCTAATGACAACAAGAAAGAGCAAAGTGTACCCCTACATAGTTTGAATGAACTTATTTTCCAAGAATAACTGAAGGCTTACCAAGCTTACCACAATAATTGTTCAAGTCTAAAGGATCAATCAGTGGAAATCTAACTTCATTAAGAGATATATTAGGTTATAAACTGAAACTAAAGAGTGGAGAGAGGAAGAAAAAAGTCCATTTCTGAAGACAATTCTCTCTGTAGCTGCTCAAGTAAAACAAAACGTAATACTGCTTTCTATTAGCGAGGTGAATATCACTTTAGAGGCTGTCCTGATCTGAGCTCAGTAACTTAAAACAATCTTTTTGTATTAGTTTTTACTTGTGTAAGTAATAACGAACACATTTATTATTAAAAATATAAATATAACAAGTAATACCAGGAAGTCCCTGATTACTTCCACCTCACCCCTTTACCCCGAAGCAATCGCTGTTTCATGTATCTCTTTCCCAATCTTTTATATATATTCATAGACACTGTGGAGTATTACATAAAAGGTGTCACACTCGATGTTGCTGTTCTGCAACTTTGTTTTTTCCCTCAAGAAGTGTCTTACAGCTCTATCCATGTTGATGCTTATAGATCTGGCTCCTCATTCCTTTTAATGGTTTCAATGTGTTCTATACTGTGAAAATACCTCCATTTATTTTCTATTCCCCTATGAATGGATCTTTAGGTTTTCTCCAATTTTTCACTATCGCAAACACTACTCCAAAGAGTGCTCTTGTACAAGCCTTGTGTTTTAAACAAGCGTTTCTATAGAAGAATTGCTGGGTAGTAGAGAGTGTACATTTTTATTTTTAATACACATGCCTGATTGTTCTCTAAAATGGCTACATCAATGTATAGCTTTACCTACAGTATAAAAGTGTGCTTGTTGTTTTCCCATAGTTGGATTTCTTCTTGTTGTTTTGCTTTGTATTTCCTTGATAACCAATGAGATTGAGCACCATTTCATAGGTAGATGCTCATTTTTATATCTTCTTTTGTGAATTACCTGTTTACTTCCTTTGTCCATTCATCTGTTGGATTACTTGTCATTTTTGTATGGATTCAGAGGAGTTTGTTATATATTCTGAACATTAATCCTCTGTCTGCTGTTGGATTGCAAATATTTTTTCACAATCTCTTGCTTATTTTAGTACTGTTCGTGACGTATTTTCTTTTACAGAAAATTTAAAATATGGTATAGTCAAAAGATCATTCTTGTCCATTATTGCTTTTGCTTTTGGTGTCTTCTTAAAAAAGGCCTTCCCTACTCCCAGGGACAGAACTACATTTTGCTCAATTTTCTTTTAGTTTGTTACAAGATTTTTTTTTAATATGTGGTTTCATTTCTGAACTCTTTGTTCCATTCCAATGATCTGTTGGTTTTCCTGCTTCATTAACCCCACTGCCTAATTATAAAGTGACTTATTTAGAAGCTATCCGCCCTGCAGAGTTGAACACTGTGGGAAAGGCAAGATGGGTCAGGTTGGCCTTTGTGCCTTTGTTCTTCTGGACCTTGGGGGAATCATGGACACAGAGAAAGACTTATCTTTTGCAGCTACAGGGAGTTAACAAGTTGCTAAACGCCTAGAATCTAACCTCTCCTGCTCTCATTCTAGCTTTGACAGGAAGAGTGCCCCATCAAGAGGGGCTATGAGCTATTGGCATCTGGGTTAGAACTAATGCATTTATCCAGAGAAGCACTGTTATGCGTGGTATTTAGGATATATTGTTCATCCTAGATTAAGGCATGTTCTGATTGAAGTGGATTTTTGTGAGTGGCCTGACAATCCAAACTTTCATTATAACAGCATTCTGAGCAAATAAATCCAAGTGGCAGAAATAGTTGTGATCCTTTGGGTATAATTCTCAGCACTAAATCTACTCACAGCATTCCTAAAATATAACCACAAGCAGACATTTTGCACTATAAACGCAAAATCAAAGAAACAGTCCCCAACTCTAGAAGACTTTTTACTCTACAGTTAGCAAAAGGTAAAATAATAAAGCAAATTTTTTTTAAATGCACCAGAATTTTTACCCTAAAAACAAACACCTTGAAAAAATGGAGTCTCTACTACTTAGGTGCCCTCACTTCAGTCTCTCTCCCATCCCCACTCCCGATCAGTTGCTAGAGGCAGACCACGTCTTTCTCAACTTTGTATCCCTAGAATATAGTTCACTAACTTGCACAAAGTAGAGGCCCCCCAAAATATATATCCATATATAATTAATAGATAGATAAAGAATTAATTAAACTCAAGAAAAAGTCATAT
This sequence comes from Equus asinus, assembly GCF_041296235.1. Lineage (NCBI taxonomy): Eukaryota > Metazoa > Chordata > Mammalia > Perissodactyla > Equidae > Equus > Equus asinus. Next base: position 67,372,004 of record NC_091799.1, read on the forward strand.
TATTTTATTTCATGGCCCTTTCTCTCTGTTTTGTTGACCCAAGTCAATTACCATTTATCTACCAGACTTGACTCCAGGTGACTTTTAATTATTTCCAAAATCTACTTTCAAAAAAATTAAGATTTTTTTTTAAAGGATTTTATTTTTTTTTCCTTTTTCTCCCCAAAGCCCCCCGGTACATAGTTGTATATTCTTTGTTGTGGGTCCTTCTAGTTGTGGCATGTGGGACACTGCCTCAGCGTGGTTTGATGAGCAGTGCCATGTCCGCGCCCAGGATTCAAACCAACGAAACACTGGGCCGCCTGCAGTGGAGTGCACGAACTTAACCACTCAGCCACGCGGCCAGCCCCCAAAAATTAAGATTTTATATCATTTGAGGTCTTCAAAAAATGTCCTGTAGGGGCTGGCCTGGTGGTGCAGTGGTTAAGTGTGCACATTCCGCTTCGGGGGCCCGGGGTTCACCAGTTCTGACACTGGGTGTGGACATGGCACCACTTGTCAAGCCATGCTGTGGGCAGGCGTCCCACGTATAAAGTAGAGGAAGAGGGACACGGATGTTAGCTCAGGGCCAGTCTTTCTCAGTGAAAAGAGGAGGATTGGCAGCAGTTAGCTTAGGGCTAATCTTCCTCAAAAAAAATTCTTTTTAAAAATGTTCTGTAGACTCTAGGGCGGGAGTCCTCTCTGTTTCTATGACATGGACGCCTGTGGATCCCTTCTCAGAAAAGTGTTTGAAATTACATGAAATAAAATACATAGGATTGCATAAGAAACCAATGATATTGCAATACAGTTATCAAAATATTTTAAAGAACAACTTGGTAATAGTAATATGCAAGCTTTTCTTTTAATGCATTAAGTAAGATTTAGTGGTGGGACCAATGACTACTGCAATTTTGAAGTTGTGATGCATGTAAAAGATATTTTGAGATATATGCAATAGCTAATGTGATACAAAAGTATCTGCGATTCGTATTATTGGCAAAGTCACAGGTATGGTTGACACTACTGTGGATTGTTGCCTATATTCATAATTGAAGAAGATGCTAAATTTCAATTAGAAGTTAGTGGAAATAGAGATATAATTTATTTCTCTAATCTAAGCTCACAAAGCCTGATTTCTATCTAGAGAGAGAATCCCTGCTGTAGTGGTAATTCCAAAAAAGACCTTCCAAGCACATTTTGAGTAATAAGTGGAATGATTGCAGAGCCTCCCAAGGTGATCTGCTTGGAATGGGAGCACAGTCTTTTATTCATTCAACAAATACTTAAGTACCTGTGATATCTCATTGCAGGCTTGATCACAGCAGAGTTCACAATTTGGTGTAGAAGAATATAGATGCTCTGTTTTGTTGAAAAATAAGTGTAACAACCTCAGCCTCTATTCTAGAGGCTGTGTTTTATGAATTTGTCCTTGTTAGAATTTGCTCTCATACTTCCATGACCTAGTTAATTTATATTGTTTTTCTTGCATTAGTGTCTCATTTAAATTATGAAAATCTCCACTTCTAAATTTTTTGTCAGTACGTTATTTTTGTCATTATTATAAGGAGACTGTGAGAGTATTTAAAGAAGGTCGTTGTTAGTAGCCATTCCCAGTATCTTAAAATCCAACCTCAGATGATTCGTAGTCTTTAACTAAAACCTTTGGCTATGATTATGATGTGCACTGTTTATCCAGGTTAGAAAACTCCAAAACAAAGACAATGAGTTAATTTACTAATCTTCGTGATCTATAACTGTAAGATTTTTTCCAAATAAAAATTAAAGAAAATGGCTTTCATTATTGCACTTCTAATACGTTCTACTTTTTAAAGAATCTTTTAAAGCCCATCATTTATTCCAATTTTTTGTCCGCAGGAGACCCTCTATAACTTTTGTGAGAGGTGGTCATATGTTTAAAATGTCCGCCAGAGCCAAACTGGACTTCTGTGAAATTCCAGGTCCTTCAGAGGATTTAGAATTGTTTTGCTGATCTCTCAGCCACTTGCTATAATTCTCTCCCCCAGTGCACTAAGACGAAGAAGGCACCAACCACCCAGCCACATCACACATTTCTCTCTCTGTGCCTTTCAGGGTCTGCTAGAGCTAGGCTACAAGTGCTGGTCTGAAACACAGAAACTGCTAAGCACTTAATCAGATTTCTGGTTCATAAAACACAAAAGTTACAGTGGTTTTGGAAAAAAAGTTCTGAGATGCTGATAGGACTTGTAAGCCCTTAACTGAAATTTCGGTGGCTCGGGCCCAAGGCAAGGAATTACTCATCTGTACAAGAGCGCTGTTCCAAAGCAAGGCTGCTGTGCACCCAACAGCTATGACATACAGCTGGGCCTATCAGCAGTCTAGAAATGGATCCTAAGTCAACTAAAAGTAAACATTTCCCTTCAAAACATTCTGAAGAGATGTGTTCTTAAGTGAATGTGAGTTACACTTCAGTCTTTGAGTCAATACTTCTTGTTTTTCAACAAAAAAGGGAATTCTTCTATCACCAGGGACATCTAGATATTTGTTGCAATATGTCTGCAAGTGACTTCTAGATTTTCAGCCCCAAGATGCTTTGAAGGCCCCACTGAGCCCTCAATGAAACTCAAGAAGGAACTGGTAGGAAAGGTCACCACAGTTTGGACACAGAGGACTGGCTTGCATTTGACAGATTCTGGTATTTTATACTCCCCATGAGTCCAACGGAGCTTTGACAACCTGCAATTCACTAGATAATTCTTCCTGTAAACATTTCTTGAACGCCTACTGTGTGCTCTGCGCAGTGGGCATACCTCAGTGAATAAGCCGTGGCCTCTGTGTTTCAGTGCATCACAGCTTAATCATGATCTCTGTCAACTCTCAGTGCCAAGCCTGAAGTCTGCCCCTTAAGAGGCCACACGAGCCTTAACATAACACAACTACAATGACTGCCGGCCCAACAGAATCCGCAGGAAGGAGAAGGAGGCAGTTGCAGGAAAAAGTTCCTAAACTAAGTGTGTTGTGCAATACCAAGAGCTGCACTTGAGCTGATTTTGAAACTTTGGTTTTCATATTACTAACTCTAAGAGAATTTATTTTTATTCCTCATTAGCCCAATTGAGAAAAATAGCAACAGGAAGTTTCCCTTGATTTGACTGAATGTTTGCAACATGTTTATATTGTAATATAAATATATGATATACTTATATGTAATATATAGAGTAATATATATTATTATTTAGAGAAGTAATGGAGCAATTCAAGTCTTGATCTGGGGTCATTCAGAGGATCAACAGTTATTTCTAACAGTGATTCCAAACTCCAGGGTGGGAGTCGAGGAGGGAGAATGCATATATTTCAATACCTTATAAAAATAAATACTTGCCAGCTCTGCTTTTAGGAGGAGCCTAGAGGTGATGCCAAATGAAACAAAGAACAATATAGGGTGGCAACCCTTACCCTAGTGAAAACCACCATTCTAGAAAGTGAGAAGACCTTGAATCCAGTTAAAATCACAAAGAAAAGAATTTTCCAGCACCTGACCTCATTTCCAAAATGAAAGTCTACCAGCATAATGTATGGAGAGCATTTTTCTCCAGAGTTGGAGAAACCTGGATCTGACTCCCAACTCTGCCATGTCCCCAGTCAATGGCCTTAAGCAAATTACTTAACCTGTCTGTGTTTCAGTTTCCTCACCTGTAAAATGGTCCTAAAAATACCTACCCCTCAGGATTGTTGTAAAGATTCGAGAAGGTAACATATATAAAGCTCTTGGCACCCAGTAGGTATACAAAAAATGATAGTGCTCCTCCCCACCCCATCTTTTACCAAAGCATGCTAGTGTTAGGGTGTTTTTTGGTGGGGGAGGAGGGAGGCTTGTTTTTGTTTTAAGAGAATAACTCCTGAAGCCTAGCAACTGTGTTTAGGAGACAAGGAATAACATGGCATGCTCACGGTCTAGTTCACAGCTACACTTTCACACTGAATTATCATATCGTTAAATCACATCTCTGCATATGGTGATTGCCACCTACCTCATTTGGAGCACTCATCAAGAATTTTAACAGGTTTCAATTGTCAAGTTGGTAACAATGACCGTATCAGACAAGTTCATTTTCTATAAAGAAGTCACATTCTGCTTTTCTTTCTTGTGTGTATGATTTTAAAAAGCAAAGCCAAATTTTACAAAAGAAAAAAATTCAATCAAGAACAGTGAGAAGTCACTCATTTATTCACCAAGTATTTACTTATCATCTACAACATGCCTGGCACTGTTCTAGGCTCCAGGAATTCAGACAGGCAAACAAGGGCCCTGCCTTCATGGAGCTTACACTCCAGTGACTTCAAAATTGTCTTTGATGTCTTTACCCCTGGATACTGTTGGCACTTCATGATGAAGTCAATGACTCTGAAGCCAAGGGGGCTCAGCACTAGAATGGGGAAGTCCATGCATAATAAAAAGATTCTGATTCCCCTGAGTTCAGATGTCAAATTCCAGTGGGTCAAATTCAAAATGAAAAGGACCCGCTGAAATGCATTGAGCTATTCTGAATCCCAAGTAAATACTCAGCTGTTGGAATAAGAATAGGAAGTTCCACTGCTTTTAGACTAGCATTCTTTTCCATGTGGAATCAATTTTTTGAAATATCTTCAAGAATATCTCTGGATGCTCGGTGTTATAAGACACTTGAAACTTGGAAGCAGACCGTAATTTAGTGATTTAGAATACGGAACTGGTCGAGGGGATTTAGCATTCTAATCCCAGGGCCCCACAAACCTCAAACCCTAGATTCGGTTCCATGCTCGCTCACAGACTTGGGAACTTCTCTAGAGCTCAGCTTCCTCTTCTGTGAAATGAGAAGGACACTGGCACCTGTCAGAGTTGACTAACTACCGTAGCAGACAACTCAAAATCTTAGTGGACTGACACAATAGACGCTTATTTCTTGCCTGTAACATAGTCCAATGCTGGACCTCATGAATCAGGGTACTGGGCCTTTGAATCAGCTGGTTCCAGCACCTTCTTAAGCCTTGTCTTCTGCGTTCATTTTCAGATGAGCAAAGAGAGAAGATGTGGTAGACCACATAGGTTTTCTTTTCTAGGTGGCCTGGAGGGGGCTTCCGTCCCTTCTGTCCTTTCTGTCCATGCTGCAGTGGTCAGGACTCAGTCTCGTGGCCACATCTATCTGCTGGGAGGCTGGGGAATGTAGCCAGCTATGTGCCCTGGAGGAAGAGGAAATAAAGTTTGGTGAACACATAGCAGACTTCTTCATAATACTTAATCCAGAATGTTGTCTGGAGGAGTAAGTGAGATAATACACTTAAAAACTGATAAAGTTCTCCTGATTAATAAATATTAGCTCTGGGCTGTTATTAGCTGTGCTCTCCTAACTAGGCTGAGGCCCTGCTCCTCCACTCAGCTCATCGTGGATGGAGCAGAGAAGGCCAAGCTAGTGACTCCCATCTTTATGTTATCTGCAGAGATGACTCTAAAAAGAGAAGCTTTAAAGCTGCCTATGCCCTTCGCCCCTTTACCAGGCGTCTTAATCCAGAGTCATTTTAGATACATTTCATGTAACTGAGAGGTGTGGGCAACAGAGGAGGCCATCTTTTCACAGTAACTCCCAAATAATACCAGTTCTTTTTGGCTACCATTTCCCAGCATAAACTCATTTTGTTATGAAAGTGTGCCTAAACTTTGTGATGTTAAGCTCTGAAAGAAGCTGGGACTCAACAGGCTGACTCATCCAGATCTGCTCTCCAAGCTGCCACAGAGTGATTTCCTCTAAACAGTGTAAATCAGATCATGTCAGCATCTGCTTAAAACCTTTACTGTCCTTCCATTGACTTTAGAATAAGATCTAAATGCCTTATGCAGGGTCGGTATCCCCCATCCCACATTCCCAAGGATCAGCCCTGCCTCCCTCTACAACCCTTTTAGGCATGGCTCTCCTCTGTCCATTCATTCATGCATTCATTCAACAGCTATTTACCTAGACTCTGATGTAGTCACTGGGGATACTGCACTAAAACAGACAGTGTCCCTGCCCTCATGATGGGAGATGGCATCCTGGTATGACTCCAGGCACAGGTGCCTGCCTCTGTGACTTGGTACTTACTGTTCTCTTCCCCCAGCCTGGCTAGCAGAGGCCCAAGTGGAACAGTTCCTCCCCGGCGGTGACTTTCTCATAGCACCCATGTGCGTTCATTATAGCATTCAGCAATCTGGAAAATCCTTTGGCTCGTTTGTGAGCATTTATTGTCTGTCTTCCTCTACCGCAGTGCAATTCCCATGAGGGTAAAGATCTGGTTTATCTCACTCACTATGTTATCCTTAACACCTGTTTTCTGGCACAAAGCAGAAGCTCAGTAAATGTCAGTTGAATGAATGGCTTGAGAAATAAATGAACTGACACGCAGCAACTGATGTATCTGGTGGTGGCCCTTGGGCCTGAGGAGAAAGTATGTGCTGCATTTTCCTTTTTAATAGCCCGTGCTCATCTCCACCCCCTCTGCTTATGGTTTTGTAGGGGATGACACCGCTCCACTGGGCAGCTTTCCACAACCGGCCTCAACACACCCAAATGCTGCTGAAGAAGGGGGCAGACCCCACCCTGGTGGATAAAGACTTTAAAACAGCTCTCCACTGGGCAGTCCAGGTGAGGACTTGTCTCAAGTTTTAATGGTGTAAAGCAATGTTAACAATTCTCTGAGTATGTCAGACCTGAAGGGAGAGATTAAAAAAGGTACAGCCCCACACTGGTAAGGGGTTTGTATGTATGACAGAGCAGGTAAGATTCACTCTGCCCTCCTCCCTTACGTTCACGTCCACAGGGGCAACAGGAAAACTGTCACTTCAGAGGACTTGGGGGCATTAGTTGTAGAGAAGAAACCCTGCCAAGATGAAGAGGGGGAGGAGTGATAGAATATCAGGGAGAGCCTGCCTTGGCTGTCACACACACACACACACACACACACACAAAGACACACCTCTCCCCCTCTCTCTCTTTCTCTCTCCATCTCAGTGCTTGCTACGGGCTCACAGTGCACCAGGATAAACTTTCAAAGACTTACTAGGAAAATCCCTTCAAAGTCTCTGGACCATGACTCTCTTTTTCCTTCTAAATCCTCCAAAGCAGAGTAATTGCAGGTGACCCTGAATTCTGCGCCGAACAGTGAAAATAGTGGCTCATGACCCTACCTCACGATCCCAAAAAGGAATCTGTATCAGCACACACAGACAAAGAAATCAGAATGGGCCCCAGAAATCGATCGTCTAAAGAGGGGGCGGCTGAGAAGAAGGAGAAATATTGACTGTAGCTCTCATTTATTAGGTGCTTTCTCCTTTCAAGGGGACTGATTAACTCAGAGCCATCTGTTCCGTCCTTAAGAGGCGAGTGGTGTTGGGCATCCTTTCCACAAGCTTGCTGGCCCATTCTGTCTTTGGATGCCCAACACAGACATCCCTGCTGTTTATTCCCATCAGCTCAATAGGGGCCCCCTTGCTGTACTGCTGCAGCATCCTTGCGAGAGGGGTTTCTGTCTGCCCTGACCGTGGTTTCACTCAGGTGTTTTCACGTGCCACACACGGCAGAGACGGGCACCTGGCACTTTCAGGGTTGACATATGTGCCTGAGGTAAGGGGAAAACAGAAGTGATTTGGAAACTGCTCTGTTTTTGTCCCTCCAAGCTTAGCTTTAGTAACTCTGTACCAGTGCCAGCCCTGGGCAAAACTGTGAAGCGAGCGAAGCTTGTTTTTGTCATCTCCACCTGCCCTAACAACCTCCTACATACTTTCAGTATCTAATCTCACGCCCTGTCCCCCTCATACCAGTCCCTGCGCAGGACTCAGTCCTCTGGCTGGTCAAGGGTCGCGATCATAGCAATGACCCCGGTGACAACCTGGCTGGACAACCAAGAAGTGTTTCACGTGTGTTGGTTCTGAGGGGAGGTGAAAGTGGTATCAGAATCAAGCATTTTCTGTGTATTCACTCTCATCACCCCTGCCTTCTGATCCCATGGGTCTGGGGTGGGACTCATGTATGTCCCTTTTGAAAAATCTCCCCAGGTAATTCTCACTGAGGTGCCTCCTCTGCTCCCCCTTCCTCCACCCCACCCCCAGTTCAGAGCTGTTGCTCTAGACCTGGCCTTGCAATGGAATCAGCAGCAGCGCCTGTAAAAGAATAGACTCCCAGACCCCACGCCAGACCTTCTGCGTTGTGCTCTTCACGGGTGGGAACCCCTGTTCTCTTTCTCGATGAGGCAGTTTGGCAAAATTTAAAAAAACAATGTACTCAACTCAGAAAATCTGAGTTTGCATAGACAAACCTGGCTTTGATCTCAGAAAGGTCCCCAGTGCCTGCTTGGCTTAACAGTCAGTGTATCTTTGGGGAATGAATGAGATCGTGCATATGACGCGAGATGTAATGTACTGTGTAATTGCAAGAGATTATCATTTTTATTATGGTTCCCGATTCCTCCATGACAGCTTAGTTACTATACCCTCCATCTTCATATTCTTTCTCTCTCTAAATGATACAGCTTTTAACCTGCTACATTGCCTTTAGTCCTCTCTGCACATTAGAATCATCTGAAGAGCTTTTAAACAATACTGAGATCCAGGCCCCACACCCTTAAGTTTTCAGCCAATTGTTCTTGGGTGGGGCCCAGGCACCACCATTTTTTAAAGCTTTCCCTCCTCCAGAAGATTGTATGCAGCCAGGGTTGAAAACCACTATGGTAAATGAATTCATATTAATGGGTGCTAAAAGCTTATCTACTCCTACCTAAGATATTTGCATTTTGACCATGATTTTGAGTAAGCATAATGTCTCACTCATTTATTCACTCAATTGCTTAATAAATATTTCTGGAGCACCTACTGTGTATCTGGCATGGGGGGGTAAAAAAATTAACAACATAGGTCCCTTCTAGAACCCCTACAATTGTAATGTTGTATGTGTAAGTGTGTATGTTAGTATACATTTTTCTAAGGAAGGAGTCCACAACTTTCCTCAATTCTTCAATGAAGATCGGTGACTATCCTCAAAAGGTCAAGAACCACAACTCTAGGGAACTGTGCACACTCTCCCTGCCTGTGGTTAGCAGTAAAATTCAGAAGTGGTGTGTTCTGCCCTTTACATTACAAAGAAGACTACGGGTAATTCCAAATGTCAGCTGAAACCATGATTACACTTGCTTCCTTTAGACTTCTCTCTCATTTATAATACAGGACCAGCATTGTGCTCCTTTTAGAGTTTTTCCACATGAATAAGTATATTTCCCGTTGCCATTTATTTCTTTCACTGAACTTCCTGCTTTTTTCTTGGACCATATGAGACCACATTTAAAGCTATAGCACTTCGAGGGGGCCAGCCCCATCTGTGGCCAAGTGGTTAAGTTCACGTGCTCCACTTCCACCGCCCAGAGTTTCGCGGGTTGGGATCCTGGGTGCAGACACAGCACTGCTCATCAGGCCATGTTGAGGCAGCGTCCCACAAGCCACAACTAGAAGGACCCACAACTAAAAAATATACAACTATGTACTGGGGGGATTTGAAGAGAAAAAGCAAAAAAAAAAAAAAAGAAGATTGTCAACAGTTGTTAGCTTAGGTGCCAATCTTAAAAAAAAAAAAAATGCTATGGGAATTTGAAATCATAAAGCCTCCATATTTGACCCACATAACCAAAGCAGGAAAGATTTGAAATACTGGGCACATGAAGTAAACTAAGTTCAAATTTTGCTCCCATTTCTCAGGTCCCCTGTTAGCTGGTGGTGGCCTCCAGTGGGCCATTGCCCTCATTACCCTCCCCCATCTGCTCAAGAGACCCCAGTGTGTGTCTCTATGTGGGCTAACACTGAGTAGAGCCCTGCCCCCATCCAATCTCCCTCGATGGCATCTCAGTCACTTAGAGGCATGTTCTTGCTCTGTCTCTCTGGGCCTCATCTCCCTTTCAGTCGTCAACACTGCAGGAGTTTAGTCAGCAATCTTTTCCTCACTCTCTCTCTTCCTCAGAAAGCCCGTCCATGCCTAGGGCTTCAACTATCATTCTACTCTGAAGATTCTCAGTTCAATAACTCCAGCTCTGATCTCTCTCTTGAACACTAGACTCACATTTCCAGCTCTACTAGGCTTATTCCCATATTGCACAGACACTTCAAACTGAAACTGAATCCTTGGTCTCTCCTTCCCATCAAACTCCCATCCTCCCAGTAGCCAAAGCCAAAGACCTCCATGTGGTCCATGAACACTCCCTCCTCCTCAGGTCTCACTTCTCTGTTGCCTCCTTTCTGTCCTCACTGGGCAGGTCAGGGTCCCAGAAGGAAACAGCTCACTCAGATGGTAGTAAGTGAGGAGAGATTCATAAAGAGGCTGTTTACACACAACAGCAAGTTGTCATTTGAGCATCTGGAACTAAAATGTCATGGGAGGGAGTGGTTATTGAGACATAGCAAATACAATATCTCAAGGAAAGGGCCCAGGACAGAAACTGTAGCCTTTAATGGAAAAAACAAACTGTGGCCCAGCAGGGAGAGAACTGAAGGATAAATACTCTGACCTCTCTTTCTTACCACATTGTCTCCTGTCAGTGCCACTCATTGGCCAAACCCAATGAAGCCAAAGGGCAAGCGAGCCCATTTGAAGCAATTGATCCATCCTAAAGGGTGGAGAGCTGGATGGAAAAAGATGGAGAATAAACCTGGAAGAACAAATGGAGACAATTTAGCACACCTACCATCTCTTCCTTAGATTCACCTCCCACCATCACTCACCTGAACAGTTCCATATCTGCTTTTCTACTTTCAGCCTTTTTCTTCTCCAATCTATTCTCACATTGCCACCAATCCTCCTTCTACAAATCACAAAGAAATGTATGAACGTAGTTGTTATTACACCAAAGCAATTATGGTCACTGTAAGTTCTTGGGTCATAAACCTTCAATGAGTTCCATTTGTGGTAAAGAAGAAACTCCTTGGGCTAACGCTTACTGCTTGAACAACCACTCCCCATCCTTCCTCCCCCCGACTCCCTGACCTTTCCTCTTCAGCATATATAGGATCTACTGCAATCACACTGGAATATTAATAATCCCCCCAATACACCATAGAGATTCATTCTGTCCCCCCCTTGGTCACACTCTTCCTTTTTGGTGAAATACTTCTTTCTTCTTCAATCTCCTCCTCATCCCTTCTAACTGCAGAATTTCTACTTATACTTTCTTGTTCCTCTAGGCCCAACTAAATGTCACCCTCTTTGTTGAGCCTTCTTTCAGAATTGTTCCCTCCATGGTGTCCGTCTAGCACTTTCTTGTTTCTAGGACTGGTGTTACAGTCAGTGTGATGCCCATGTCTTCCCTTCTAGACTACATGCTTAAGGGCAATGTGCCTTATCCATCTACATGTCTCTCAAGACCCAGAACAGATCTTTGTGAATCTTAGGTCCTCAAAGAGGTGTTCACTGAATTCAGTCTAATAAACTCATCCATGTCAAGCCAATGGAATTATGGTTTATGGAGTTCTTTCTGTGGCATACCATTTTCAGCTTAACTGAGACTTCTAGGAATGCAATTCCTTAATACCAAGGATATTTTTCTAATGAAAGGAATTCTAGGATAGATATGATGGCGGGTTAGTGAGAGGGGCAAGTATCTACTGCCCCTCAAATCTCACCACTACCCCCTTCCTCCTCTTCCTAGAAAATGTCTTTATTTGGAAGCTTCCTCAGCAGTATTTTTCTATCAGTGCATTTTTCAAAGGAGAGAAGAAAGAAAAGAACTGAACTAATTTAAAACAACTAATAACTAATTTAAAACAACTAATTCATGTTTGTTCATTCAGTCTGTGGTTATGTGACTAAGGAAATTAAACACACACACACACACATAAACCCTTGGAGCTCTAGAATATAACCTTCAAGCCCCTAGGACTTGAGACTGGTTTGGTCCAGCATGGAATCCTCTTCCTTCCTGTGGTGGCCAAGATCTGTGGTCAACTATTTGAATTTTGTCAAAATACTATATAAATATACTTTAGCCCTAAATATATTCAGAATGCCAAAGGATAATTATAAATGTCATATACCAGTGGATCCAGTTCACAAGGTAAAAGAAGCTTAGAACTGGAAGGGACCATGTAAGTCGTTTAGTCCAACCCCTTAGTTCACAGATGGAAAATTAGTGCACAGGGAGGTTGTCATTTGCCCAAGTATACCCAGTGCCCACGCAGGCACCCAGGCCACATGACTCGCAGTGCTTGATAAGAGGAAGGCTACAAAGCCACATAAGCCCAAAGTAAACAAAGATAAAGCCAAGTTTGCAACATCAACCCCCATTACCCTGGGAGCAAAGACTGACCTGTTTAGAAAACTGGAGTCTTGAAGGGTCACCTAAGTCAAAGTGGCCTTCATGTCCCAGCTCCCAGTGCTTGGTTATAGAGAGGAAGGGGGTTGAATAGAAAGAGAAAAACAGCGCCTCACCAAGGAGTAAATACAAGTAAAGAAAGAAGTGAAAAGACAGGGAAAGGAGGAAGATAATGAGAAAAAGAAAGAGAAGCTAAAGGGGATGGGTGAAATTCTATTCTGTTTGGCTTTGTGTATAGTTCATAACGCTTGCTTTACTCATTTATTTATTTATTCACTGTTCAGCAAATATTTACTAAGAGTTACTCTTTGCTAGGCTCCATTGCAGCAGAAAGATTTCCAGTCATAGGTTTGGTAAGGACAAGGCAGAGTTATCCTGGAGACCTTCATCTTGCCAGACAGCTAGAAGCAGAAGCTACACCCTTTCTACACACTAACACAGCAAGAAAAGAAGGTTTTGTTTTTTCATATAAACATTAGAAGACCCGTGAAATGAACTGGTTCAGCAGCTAAGGGTCACCATGCCTCACTGCGCCCCCCGACAACCATTTCTGTCTTCCACTTGCTCTCCAGGGGAGTCAGCCCAGGCTTTGGGGTACAGCAGCCTCTGGAGTCAGGCTAAGCAGAAAGCCTGGTCCAAAGGGACTAATCAGGAAGATGGTCCAGACTCTAAACCAGGATATTGGGCACCTCTCTCTCCTGGCTTGCCCCAAACTCTCAATCCTCAAGTGTTCGTGCTGTGTAGACTGGTAGATCTTCCCTCCAGCTCTATTCCAGCATAATACATCTGGCTCCAGCTGAACGGATGGGTCACTCTTCTTCTCATGTTGCAAAACCACCCAGCCCTTTAAGAGGGCCATGTGACCTAAAACCCTAGCCTCTGCTTTATATAGTCACCTTCAAAGGGCAAGTGATGCAAACAGACCCCTACTTCCAAGAGAAGGAGGGAGATTGGAGTTCCCTCCAAAAAGAAGCCACCCCAGAACTAATACCCCAGACATATGTTAACAAATAACCAACTAGTCCAAAAGCTCCCATTGAGACTCCGTGGAAGGTCACCTAGAATAAAGAGGATCCACAACCAAGATATTGGAATCTCATTTTTTTATCAGTCTGCCCATACCAAAATTACTGTACTTAATCCCACTTTCTTCTCAGCAAGGCTTCTTAGGAACTCCTCTTCCTCACAAGGTATAAAGAGAAAATGACTATGACTCAGTATTTCCCAGAAGTTTTCAGAGTACATGAAGGCAACTTTGGGGATTACCTGTGACAAGAACAAAGCAAGTACAACAGAAACAGATAAATCCACACTCCTCATCTGGCCACTCAATGCAGAATCTGAGAGCTCCAGTAGAGAATAGGATTTGTTGTTTTTTTGTTTTTTTGTTTTTTTAATTTTTATTAAGATTATGATAGTTTACAACCTTGTGAAATTTCAGTTGTATGTTATTGTTAGCCATGTTGTAGGTGCACCACTTTACCCTTTGTGCCCACCGCCCCACCCCCCCTTTCCCCTGGTAACCACCAATCAGTTCTCTTTGTCTACATGTTTAACTTCCCCCTATGAGTGGAGTCATACAGAGTTCGTCTTTCTCTCTCTGGCTTATTTCACTTAACATAATACCCTCAAGGTCCATCCATGTTGTTGTGAATGGGACAATTTTATCCTTTTTTATGGCTGAGTAGTATTCTATTCTATATATATACAATATCTTCTTTATCCAATCATCAGTTGATGGGTACATAGGTTGCTTCCACATCTTGGCTATTGTAAATAATGCTGCAATGAACATAGGGGTGCATGGGACTTTTTGAATTGCTGATTTTAAGCTCTTTGGATAAATACCCAGTAGTGGGATGCCTGGGTCATATGGTACTCCTATTTTTAATTTTTTGAGAAATCTCCATACCGTTTTCCATAGTGACTGCACCAGTTTGCATTCCCACCAACAGTGTATGAGGGTTCCTTTTTCTCCACAACCTCTCCAACATTTGTCACATTTTGTTTTGTTTATTTTTGCCATTCTAACAGGTGTAAGGTGATATCTCAGTATAGTTTTTATTTGCATTTCCCTGATGATTAGTGATGATGAGTATCTTTTCATGTGTCTATTGGCCATCTGTATATCTTCTTTGGAGAAGGTTGTTTGATTTTTTTGTTGTTGAGTTGTGTGAGTTCTCTATATATTGTGGAGATTAACCCTTTGTCAGATATGTAACTTGTAAATATTTTTTCCCAGTTAGTGGGTTGTTTTTTTTGTTTCAATCCTGTTTTCCCTTGCCTTGAAGAAGCTCTTTAGTCTGATGAAGTCCCATTTGTTTATTCCTTCTATTGTTTCCCTTGTCTGAGAAGACATTGTGTCCAAAAAGATCCTTTTGATACTAATGTCAAAGTGTGTACTGCCTATATTTTCTTCTAGAAGCCTTATGGTTTCAGGTCTAATCTTTAGGTCTTTGATCCATTTTGAGTTTATTTTGGTGAATAGTGAGAAAGAATGGTCAATTTTCATTCTTTTACATGCGGCTTTCCAGTTTTCCCAGCACCATTTGTTGAAGAGACTTTCTTTTCTCCATTGTAGGCTCTCAGCTCCTTTGTCGAAGAATACCTGTCCATAGATGTGTGGTTTTATTTCTGGGCTTTCAATCCTGTTCCATTGATCTGTGCACCTGTTTTTGTACCAGTACCATGCTGTTTTGATTACTGTAGCTTTGTAGTATGCTTTGAAGTCAGGGATTGTGATGCCTGCAGCTTTGTTCTTTTTTCTCAGGATTGCTTTAGCAATTCTGGGTCTTTTGTTGCCCCATGTGAATTTTAGGGTTCTTTGTTCTATTTCTGTAAAGAATGTCATTGGGATTCTGATTGGGATGGCGTTGAATCTGTAGCTTACTTTAGGTAGTATGGACATTTTAACTATGTTTATTCTTCCAATCCATGTGCATGGAATGTCTTTCCGTCTCTTTATGTCGTCATTAATTTCTTTCAGGACAGTCTTGTAGTTTTCGTTGTATAGGTTTTTCACTTACCTTGGTTAAATTTACCCCAAGGTATTTCATTCTTTTTGTTGCAATGGTGAATGGGATTGAGTTCTTGAGTTCTTTTTCTGTTAGTTCGTTGTTAGAGTATAGAAATGCTACTGATTTATGTATGTTGATTTTATACCCTGCAACTTTGCTGTAGTTGTTGATTATTTCTAATAGTTTTCCAATGGATTCTTTGGGGTTTTCTATATATAAGATCATGTTGTCTGCAAACAGCAAGAGCTTCATTGCTTATTTGGATTCCTTTTGTTTCTTTTTCCTGCTGAATTGCTCTGGCCAAAACCTCCAGTACTATGTTGAATAAGAGTGGTGATAGTGGGCACCCTTGTCTTGCTCCTGTTCTCAGAGGGATGGCTTTCAGTTTTTGCCCATTGAGTATGATGTTGGCTGGGGGTTGGTGTATATGACCTTTATTATGTTGAGGTACTTTCCTTCTATACCCATTTTATTGAGAGTTTTTGTCATAAACAGGTGTTGGATCTTGTTGAATGCTTTCTCTGCAACTATTGAGATGATCATGTGGTTTTTGTTTCTCATTTTGTTAACGTAGTGTATCACGTTGATTGACTTGTGGATGTTGAACCATCCCTGTATCCCTGGTATAAATCCCACTTGATCATGGTGTATAATCTTTTTAATGTATTGCTGTATTCAATTTGCTATAATTTTGTTGAAGATTTTTGCATCTATGTTCATCAGTGATAATGGCCTGTAGTTTTCCTTCTTTGTGTTGTCCTTGTCTGGTTTTGGGATCAGGGTGATGTTGGCTTCATAGAATGTGTTAGGGAGTGCTCCATCTTCCTCAATTTTCTGGAATAATTTCAGAAGCATAGCTATTAATCTTCTTTGAATGTTTGGTAGAATTCTCCAGAGAAACCGTCTGGTCCTGGACTTTTATTTTTGGGGAGGTTTTTGATTACTGTTTTGATGTCTTTACTTGTTATTGGTCTATTCAGATTCTCTATTTCTTCCTGCTTCAGTTTTGGGAGTTTGTAAGAGTCTAAGAATTTATCCATTTCTTCTAGGTTGTCCAATTTGTTGGCATGTAGTTTTTCATAGTATTCTCTTATGATCTTTTGTATTTTTGCAGTATCCATTGTGATTTCTCCTCTCTCATTTCTAATTTTATTTATTTGAGTCTTCTCTCTTTTTTTCTTAGTGAGACTGGCTAAGGGTTTGTCAATTTTGTTTATTTTTTCAAAGAACCAACACTTTGTTTCATTGATCTTTTCTACTATCATTTTGTTTCAGTTTCATTTATTTCTGCTCTAATTTTTATTATTTCCCTCCTTCTACTGACTTTGGGCTTTGTTTGTTCTTCTTTTTCTAATTCTGTTAGGTGTCATTTGAGATTACTTATCTGAGATTTTTCTTGTTTATTGAGGTGAGCCTGTATTGCAATGAATTTCCCTCTTAGGACCACTTTTGCTGCGTCCCAAATGAGTTGGTGTGGCATGCTTTCATTTTCATTTGTCTCCAGATAATATTTGATTTCTTCTTTAATTTCTTCAGTGATCCATTGTTTCTTCAGTAGCATGTTGTTTAGTCTCCACATTTTTGCCCCTTTCCCAGGTTTATTCTTGTAGTTGATTTCTAGTTTCATAGCATAATGGTTGGAAAAGATGCTTGATATTATTTCAACGCTCTTGAATTTGTTGAGGCTTGCTTTGTTTCCCAAAATATGGTCTATCCTTGAGAATGTTCCATGCACACTTGAGAAGAATGTGTAACCTGCTGGTTTTGGATGGAGTGTTCTAAATATATCTATTAAGTCCATCTGGTCTAGTTTTTCATTTAATTCTATAATTTCCTTGTTGACTTTCTGTCTGGATGATCTGTCCATTGGTGTTAGTGGGGTGTTGAGGTCCCCTGCTATTATTGTATTGTTGTTGATATCTCCTTTTAGTTTTGTTAATAGTTGCTTTAATACTTTGGTGCTCCTCTGTTGGGTGCATATATATTTATAAGCGTTATGTCTTCTTAGTGGAGTGTCTCTTTTATCATTATAAACTGCCCCTCTTTGTCTCTCTTTATCTGTTTTGCTTTGAAGTCTACTTTGTCTGATATAAGTATAGTGACACCTGCTTTCTTATGTTCATTATTAGCTTCAAGTATTGTCTTCCAACCCTTCACCCTGAGTCTGTGTTTGTCTTTGGGGCTGAGGTGTGTTTCCTGGAGGCAGCATATTGTTGGGTCTTGTTCTTTGATCCATCCTGCTACTCTGTGTCTTTTGATTGGAGAGTTCAGTCCATTTACATTTAGAGTGATTATTGAAATGTGGAGGCCTAATGCTGCCGTTCTATCACTTGCATTTCCTTTGTTTCTCATCCCATGATTTTTGGACTACCAATTCAGGTAGGTAGTTTTCTATATTGGCTTTCTTCTTATTTATAATTTGTGTCTTTATTCTTGATATTTGTTTAGTGGCTACCATGTGGTTTGCATAAAACATCTCATAGATGAGATAGTCCATTTTCTGATAATCTCTTATTTCCTTTAATTAAGCCATTCCATCCCTTTCCTCTTCCCCTTCTAGGTTGTTATTGTCAGATTTTTTTTTTCCTTCTTGTGTTGTGAGTTTGTGGTTAAAACGACAAGATTATATTTATTCTTGGTGTTTCCTTTCCTTTTATCTTTAATATTATACTTAGCCTTTGATAACCTGTTCTGATGGAGAACTGCAACTTTTTGATTTTGTCTTTCTACTTATTTCCTTTGCTGTGGGTTTTGTAACTCCTTTCCTTTGTTTGTTTTTTCAGGGATGAGTGTCTTCCTGAGCATTTCTTGTAGAGGAGGTCTTGTGGCGATGAACTCCTTTAACTTTTGTTTATCTGGGAAAGTTTCTATTTCTCCATCATATTTGAAGGATATTTTCACTGGATAGGGTATTCTTGGCTGCAAGTTTTTGTCCTTCAGAGTTTTGAATATATCATTCCACTCGCTTCTAGCCTGTAAGGTATCTGCTGAGAAATCTGCTGACAGCTTTATGGGGGTTCTTTTATAGGTTATTTTCTTCTGCCTTGCTGTCCTTAGTATTTTCTCTTTGTCATTGACTTTTGCAAGCTTCACTACTATATGCCTTGGGGTTGGTCTTCTTACATTGATAAAGTTTGGAGATCTATTAGCTTCTGTCACCTGGAGTTCCATCTCTCTCCCCAGGTTTTGGAATTTCTCAGCCATTATTTTATTTGAACAGGCTTTCTGCCCCCTTCTTCTCTTCCCCCTCTTGGATACCTATAATCCCTATGTTGCATCTCCTAATTGAGTCAGATATTTCTCAGAGAGTTTCTTCATTTCTTTTTAGTCTTAGTTCTCTTTCCTCCTCTATCTGCAGCATTTCTATATTCCTATCTTCCAAATTGCTAATTCTGTCTTCCATATTATCAACCCTATTGTTCCAAGAGTCCAGATTTTTCTTAATCTCTTCCATTGTGTTCTTCATCTCCAACATTTCTGATTGGTTCTTCTTTATAGTATCAAGCTCTTTTGTGACACAGCTCCTGAACTCGTTGAGTTGTCTATCTGTATTCTCTTTCATCTCATTGAGTTCTTTAATGATGGCTATTTTGAATTCATTGTCATTTAGGTTATAGATTTCAGTGTCTTTGGGATTGTTTTATGGGTACTTGTCATTTTCCTTCTGTTCTGGAGTTTTAATATATTTTTTCACAGTGCTTGATGGTGTGGACTTGTGCCTCCACATATAGATAGAGTTTAGTTACTACTTCTACTTGCTTCTACTGGGGCAGGCGAGGGGAGCAGCAGCTGTGTAGTCTGCACTGACCAGGATCCCTGTCAGCTGTTGCTGACCAGACCTAGGCCCCTCCTCGTGATCACGGTGGCCCTGTGGGGTCTCTTGTCAGCTGTGGGGACAATCGCAAGGGGGCCTTCAGGTTGCTGGTGACTGCTGTCACAAACCACCTAGACATGCTCCCTCCTTAGGGTCTGCAGTGGTGTTATGGGCTTTCACAGTGGCCAGGAGCAGGTTCACCTAGACTTGCAGCTCTGCCACCGTCAGGGCCGTCAAGATCTCACTTGTCCATTATGGGCCACAGCAGAGCTATGGGTATCTACTGCAGTCTGTGGCTAGCTCACCCAGCTGTGCTGCTTCTGCCCCAGGGCCTTCCAGCTTTGTGATTGCCAGGTGGGGTCTCTCCACTAATGCCGAGTAGGGGCTTTCCCTGCGGTTGCTGTGGGGCCATGGATATTCCCCCTGGACCATGGAGCACACTCAGTGGGACTCCAACCTGCTGCCGCCCACTCACACAGTCTCTCTGGGTCTCCCTTGCCCCCTCAGGGCTACAGCAGGACTTTGAGTGTTAGAGGCAGCTGGCTGTCGGGTTGCTGCTCACGCTGGGCTCCTTTTGCCCCAGGGCCTCCCAGCATTCTGAATGCTGGTTGGGGCCCCTCTGCTAATGCTGAGTAGAGGCTTTCCCTGCAGCTGCCGTGGACCATGGATTTTCCCACTGGGATATGGAGCAATCGCGGGGGACTTAGGTAGGGCTGTAGTCACCTGTTTCTACCATCGCACCACTGATGTGCGCAGACGCCCGCCCTTGGTGCCGTGGTGATATGAGTGTGTCAACCAGTAGAAAGTCACTTGCAGATACTAGGCTGTCCAGGGGTCAGAGAGTTTTCACTTATCTCCACCTCCTCCCAGGGAGAAGTCCGTCCACCTTCCAGTGTATAGCAGTGCGGGTCTCTCTGGCATCCTGAGATGCCGTGTGGATATCCTTAGTTGACTGATGAATGTCCAATTAGTTGTAGTTCAAAGGGGGAGAGATAGAGAAAACTGCTCACTCCACCATGTTGCTGACGTCACTCTGTAAGAAGAGGATTTGCAATGTTCTTACTTCCCATATTAATGATATTCCCACCAAACGGAAACCACTCTCCATTCTTCCTAAGGGCCCTTCTGGGCAGCATCTCATTTCTTCTCTCTGGTGCTTCTTGGTCTTTGTGACCCTCCCTGGCCTCCCAGGCCTGGATCCTGCCTTTGGCTGACACTCAGCCCAGCTTGCCAAGAAGGGAATGCTGTTACCAAGAGACCACTGAGCTGGGGCCTCAGCTTGCAAACTAGTGCTCTCTAGAGCTCTCTCAAATTCTTGTGGCAGTAGACCATGGCAACCCCCCAGGAGAGGCTTTTAAAGCACCTAATGTTTTAACTCTAAAGGTCTCAGTTGGCAAGGCACACACCATTGCTACTGATGTTGCAGGTCTAAACGGCAGTTTTCACTTTCATTCCCCAGTATGAACATGCAGGATCAACAAATAGACCATTCCTTTTATCAGAGACAGATTGGTGTAGAGGTGAAATGCAAAGACTCTGCAGACGGTCAGTCCTGACTCTGCCACTTCTTGGCTATGATCTTGGGCAAGCTACTTAATCCCTCTGTGCCTCCCTCTTCTCCTCTACAATATGGGGATGATAAGCACACCCACTTCCTGGGACTGTTCTCAGAATTTAATGAGTTAGTACATCGAAATGCTTAGAATGATGCCAGCCACAGAACATTCACTCAGCAGATGTAGCTATCACCATTATTCCTGGGAGAATCTTCTTAGAAAGGAAAATAAGATACAATGATAATGTTACAATTGAGGACCAGGTATAGAGGCAAAGGAATTGTCTGGAAAATTCAGGACAAAGGGCATTTTGGAGGGAAAGTGTAAGGGGTGGGAGTGTCTTCATTTATCCAGAGAAGCTGTGTCATTCTCCAGCTCCCAAGGTAACTGCTCCCTTGGACTGGCTGGTCGGGATCCAGAAGAGGCAGGCTCAGGGGTCCTGGGCAGCAGCTCCTATCTCGGTTTGCCACTTCCAAAATGGTCCCCCTGAGGCTCAAGTGAGGAGGGAGGAAGAGAGAGAGTGAGGAGAGGGGTTTTACTTTTTCCATTTGTGCTTGATGCTCCTTCTTCCCACAGAGGGAGAACCAAGACAGGGCATTTTGCCCTTTGAATAACCTTGGCAACCTGAATTTCTTTACTCTTCCAGGAAATTGTAAATAAATTCATTGAGCTGACACTCTTTTTGCTTGTGTTTTTCTTCTCAAATGGCTAGTGCTTTTTAAAAGGGAGGGAGTCTCTTAATTGCTTCAAATGTGTTTTAGCCCCCTTCAAAATATGTGTAAGTAACACCAGGTGAAAGAATCTTGGAAAAGTTGATAAAGCAGGCATGAAAGCTTAGATGTGTTTAGTGTGGCCAACTTCTGCTGACAGGCATGCCATAGAACTTAACCAATTGATCCAGATTATTTAAAAGTCATTGTTAGACAAGAGAAGGATAGAGAGAGGAAGGGGAGGTTAAGTGGGAAGGTAAGAAGAAGAGAAGGAAAAAGGTTGTAGCAGGCCTGCTTTATGAGCAAGCAACCAGTAGTGGTACAGAGGGTCCCATGCTCAGAAGAGAGCCCTGTTCTTGGGGTATAATGCTCCATGGCTGCCATCCAGAAATTCTCAATAATTGTATCTTTGAGTTTGTGTTTTGTAAATGACGTCTGTTAGGACACTAGAGCCTCAGCTCACTCAGTCCCACCTCCCTGCCTCCCTGGGACAGATTCTCTGCACCCTGGCAGAGGCCTGGGCCCAGACTGGGAAAGGGTCAGGATCAAGCATGTACTAAATTGCAAGAAGGGGCCCTGGGAACCTGTGAGAGTTTGTGTTCAAGGTGAGAATCCCCAGCCTAAGGGAGCACAACACTAAATAACAAATAAAAATCACCACGACAGGTCGAGAGAGATACCACAGAAAAAAGGAATAAATTCTTTCCCTGTCATATGAACAGGGGGCGCCACATTTTCATTTTGCCCTGGACCCCACAAATTAGGTAGCTGGCCCTGGTTTTAGCATTTAACACCCACTCAACATTCTTCCGGGGCTCAAAGTTGAGAACTTCAAATGCCCCTGGCCCTTGGTCCCACAAGAGGTTTCAGGACTGGCGTCAGCTGCTGTCCCCTGATACAGTAGGAGCACACTCGAGGGCTCACTGTGCAAGGGTTCATTGTGAATCCAGTGGCAGGCTGAGTAATGAGATATCCGGAGAGCCGTACGTGCAAACAGACAGCAGGGAGGGAAAGGAAGAGGGAAAGGGAAAGCTAGCAGGTGCTGTTCCACAGAACTATGAAAACTGACTCAGAGGTTCTAGGACAGCCCTGGGCTCAAACAACCAGAGACAACACAGTGGGAAGCATACCAACAGGAAGTTTGATATAGGAAAATTTATTATGAAGTGACTTTTGAACAGCATTTGGAGTATATCAGAATTGCAGCTTTTTAAAAATCCAGCTCTCTCCTCTTTCCCAGGGTCCCTGAGCCTGGCACATGGCCCAGCTGCTGGTTCCCGGAATGACAGGGTCTCTCTTATTTCCTTACTCTGCTCGTCAAGCCTCCTAGGGACCTCCTTTCTGCCCATAAGACCATGTTCGTGGAGTTATAAGTTCTCTCTATGGACAAGTTGAGAAAATTAAAATGCTAATGAATTATTTGGATTGTTTTCTAATCTTTCCACAGATAGCAGGAGAAATCTGAAAGATAAGGCTTTCCATTGTATAATATAAAGGCAGAATTTTTTTTATGGGCCATTGAAGATTGATTGTCATCTTAAGTCCAAATATTTATGCAGCGTTTCTTGATTTTTCAGTCCAATGAAAGGTATTCAACACCAATAATATGCTTTGTATTTACTTATTCATACACGCTGAAGAGATGTAGGACACTCTCAGGGAGGAGCTGGTGGCTTTTAAGGCTGGGACAGGTTACCAAAAAGAGTGTAAAATAGCCTCCCTTCAAAGATAAGATAAAAAGCTTATTATAGGGGCCAGCCTGGTGACATAGCAGTTAAGTTTGTGCACTCCGCTTCTGCGGCCCGGGGTTCGCTGGATGGGATGCCGGGTGCAGACATGGCACCACTTATCAAGCCATGCTGTGGTAGGCGTCCCACATACAAAGTAGAGGAAGATGGGCACGGATGTTAGCTCAGGGCCAGTCTTCCTCAAAAAAAAAAAAAAAAAAAAGGCTTATTGTAGACCTGTACAGATGGACCCAACTTAGATGATTGCCTGAAGTTCTTTCCTTCTCATACTTTTTTATCTCTTTATTGATCAGCTACTTCATTATGACCCATTTCCTTTCACAAAGAATTTTCTGTGATTAAATTGAAAGCAATTTATAGCAATATGAGCATTATTGGATCATTTTAGTTGCCACACCACCGGTCAG
Source organism: Equus asinus (assembly GCF_041296235.1). Taxonomy (NCBI): domain Eukaryota; kingdom Metazoa; phylum Chordata; class Mammalia; order Perissodactyla; family Equidae; genus Equus; species Equus asinus. Next base: position 67,395,574 of record NC_091799.1, read on the forward strand.
TACTCATCATAGTCATTTTGTTAACGTTAAAATGAACTCTGCCAGTTTCTCAGCAAGAGAGGAAACAGAACAAACAGACTTAATGAGCAAGTTGTTGTCTAGGCGGCTCATGCGTCCTGCTGGCTCTGATGTCAGTCAATTCTACCTGTATTTCATAGAAGTCCTCCTTAGTTCGCTAATTATAGAAGACAATTTAGCTCTTATGGGAGACAGAAATCCCTGCAGGCACTTGAGACAAGTGGAAATTTGTTGGAGCATTTCTAGAGAATGTATTTTCTTTTCTTTCTTTCTTTTTTTTTTTTGCATCGTTCTACTTTGTATTTTTATCTTAGCATGCATAGACAGGGGAGAGCACTGGGTTATACATAATGAGCTTTCTTTGACCCTGTTTTCCAGAGTGGAAATAGAATTCTGTGTTCCATCATTCTGAGCCATCACCAGGGTCCAGCCATAATCAACTATGATGATGAGAGTGGGAAGACATGTGTGCACATCGCCGCGGCAGCAGGTTTCTGTGACATTATTAACGAACTGGCGAGAGTCCCTGAGTGTAACCTGCAGGCTCTGGATGTGGATGACAGGTATCCATGGCAACTCAGAAAGTGGGGGGAACTCCCACATATCTCCTCCAAATGTTAATCTCAAAATAAAGAACATGTTTAAGGAGTTATCCTATATGACTATATCCTTACTGCCAGTAATATTTACACGTGTGCTGTGACAATAAAAACTGCTCTATTTTAGTCAGGGCAGGAAAAATCATTGTTGTAGAGAGAAACGCTGTGACTGTGCAGTACTGTCAGATTTTGCACTTTTTGCTAAACATCCCCAGGGTTCTCAGAAGGCTTTCTGTGTATCAGCTTCCTGCTATATGCACTTATGTTCTTAACAGTAAGTCTTATTTTTTTCTTCATTCCTGGATTATGTCACAAAGTCAACAAGTTCTTGTTATCCAGACAAAAGCATAACAGAGGCTTTGTATTCAGAACTAGATGTGACCTTATCGATTTGTTTGGTTTTTTTCAATCATTAAAGATGTATTGGCATAGAAAAGGAAGCTGGGTCCAGAAAGGTGAAGAGACTTACCTCAGAGGGAGTTGGCAACTAAAGGAAGATTTGTACCCTTTTCTTCCAAACATCAAGCTTTTCACATATCATGCCCTTCATCCATAATAAACTTTGAGAGCTTTTTAATTCCAATGCTTATCTAACCTTTGCTTGGGTTAGGCATTGACTCAATGGAAATGTAGGCATAATATAACAACAAAGACTAATGAGAATAGGTATAAGCCTTGTACACCATGTATGGTCTTTTCACCCTCTTCTATTGAAGTACAAAATTAGCCATCCACTTCTCACGATTTTAGATACCCCAAGAAGCATCTCCTACTCCCTGATGCCTGAAGTCATTGTAACACATGGGAAAAAATTCTTGGGTTCCACACAAGTTTCAGAAGCTGGAGACAGTTAATGATAACTTTCATTAAAATGGAAGTGTGTCATTGAAAGCAGACCTTTTCCAAAGAACAGATGTTGTTACCCGACCAGGTAAGACAGTAGAAGGACTTCGGTTACATGAGGAGAAAAGGTAAATGATCCAAAAAGAGAAGAAAGGAACACATTTAAGAAAGGAGGCCTGGAGAAAAGTTTGCCTGCTTCAGAATACTTCTAGAACCAGCTCTGAATAGAATATTTCTCATTTTGTATTATCACACACTTAGCGAAGAAAATCCAGTTCCCCAGGCCTCAGGGGAGAAAGACCCAAGGGGAGAAAAAAAGTGCAAAAGATAGGATCTTATGAGGGTTCACCGGGAAGCAAAGTCTCACAGAAAGTCTAGTTCCTGCTCCAAAGCTCAACCCGTATGTTTCAGGCATGGAGCAAATCCCGCCCTCTATTTTGTTTCATATTTTCTGCATTATGCAACTGTACCTTCATGTTGAGACTATAAGCTTGTGTTTATAGTAGAATTTTTCAAAATTTTCATAGATTTTAGTGCTTTAAGCATTTACAATAATTGTGACTTACCTTTTCTTCTTCTTTTTCCGAGTGGAGAGAAAGGGAAGAAAAATAAGGCAATGCTAAAAAAAAAAGAGAGAGAGAGAGAGAGGGAAAATATGGGGGCACTCATCATCCTCCTAGATATTACAACACTTCGTAAATCTGTGGTATTTAAAACATGGTGGTACAAGCCTAAGATTGATGGCATGGAACATATAACCCAGAAGTAGCTTACACAGCTTAAATGTCTCAAATTTCATCAGTTAGGAGGACACACTTTCTTTTAATACCCAACTCATTTGTCTTCAGGAAGGACAGTCTTTTATCAAGTTCTCCTCCCGAAATATTTCTGAGAATTCTCTAGGGAATATTTACATGTTCATAAATCATTCCTCGGCTACTGATACCTCAACCAACACTGCATTCTGGTACCCATCATCTCCTGACATCCAGAGATCACCTCCTCAGACCATTGCTCATCTCTGATGAATTCTGCCGGCTCATGGGTCGTGACCCTCCAGCCCTCACTGTGATAGCTGAGACCAGTCTGCTGTGTTTGCAGGAAAATCCTGAGCTTAAAGATAAGAAAAGAACTACAGCTTCAGTAACTGGAAACTGGATTCTACAGATTGCCCACAAAGGCTCCATGTGTGTTATTAGAAGTTATCCATATGCTCTCCTTGCTCCTTGGCAAGATAATTTAAATTTTCTCCGTTCTTCTGGACCTGTTTTTCCATGTTGATGGTCAGAAGAACTAAAACAGTCTTAGCAATCGTTGTAAAGAAGTATTTCACCATGCTCCAAAGTGAATTGTCACGTGTTAGTAACCCTGACTAGATTGATGTCCAACCCTCCATCTACTTAATTTATTGGCAATTTATTTTCTCAACAGGAGGCCATAATCTGGCTGGTGCTTCATCTTGTTTCATAATAAATATTGTCTGGCAAGGCCTCTCTCATGTGGGATGGAATAAATCATATCTGCCACATATTCAAAGAAGCAATATGATTGATCACTAGATTGAAAAAAATATATGGTCCTATTAAGTGTTCTCAAATTGCTGCATATGGCATAACATGAGGAGGAGAAGGTTGGATTGACAGAGGACACAATCTAGGCATGGGGACTCTGGCCATATCGTGCACATGGCTCCACTCCAAATACTAAGGCCCAAGCTCCTTCACAGATAGCCCCAACTGAGCCCTTCTCTGTCCATCCCACAGGTGGCCTCCATGTCTGAGAGACCACTTGGCTCTCTCAGGAATGCCCTTCTTCCTAGGGTTCAGGCCTCAGCAAGAGGCCAAGAAGAGGCCCTCCATGTCCTCTTTTCCTACGCCAGTGTTGATCCTATGGAAGATTAGCCATTCCCTTCAAGGGAAACCCCATTTATAGGTATGTCATCTTGCCCTGCGCCCCTCCTTAACTTCCTCTGGTCCCATTGCCTAAACACATCATGCAGACATCCCCGCCTCCCACTTCCCAGCAGCTCTGCCAAGGAAGCAAAGTTCTGGGCCCCTTGGCTCTTGCGTCGAGTGGTCTTCTCTACTCCTTTATCACCACTTATCTTGTCTGCCTTGACAGCTGAGAGGGGCCCCTTTCTACTGTTGGGGGACTACTTTGCTCCAAATCTGCTCTCGGTTCTGGGCTTGGCTTTCTTCGGAGACAGAAAAACACTATTTCTCTTACCTGCTCTGCTACATCACTGCCCTGAGGTTGAGCACGATGTCAGCTGCCTCATTAAACGGGGAAAGAGGAAGGACAGAAAAATATGCATATAGGTCAGGATTTCAAAATATGGCCCTGCCACGTTAATAAATGGTGTCGAAAAAGTTGGCTATGTAATCGGAAAAACAGTCCCCTTGGCTCCACAGCTCACCACACACTTCAAAATACACATACAGACACATGTGCATGCAGGGTTTTTTTTTTTTTTTTTTTTTTTTTTTTTTTTTTTTTTTTTTTTTTTTTTTTTTTTAAAGATTTTATTTTTTCCTTTTTCTCCCCAAAGCCCCCCGGTACATAGTTGTGTATTCTTCGTTGTGGGTTCCTCTAGTTGTGGCATGTGGGACGCTGCCACAGCGTGGTCTGACGAGCAGTGCCATGTCCGCGCCCAGGATTCGAACCGACGAAACACTGGGCCGCCTGCAGCGGAGAGCGCAAACTTAACCACTCGGCCACGGGGCCAGCCCCGCATGCAGGGTTTTTTTCTGATGCAAATAAATCTAGAAGAAAACACTGGTTTTCTTTTTATTTCATTCAGTAAAACTTACTTTTTGGGGGTGTACAATTATATGAGTTTTAACACGTGCGTAGATTTATGTAACCACCACAAACAAGATTCAGAACAATTCTATCAACTCCGGTGTCAACTCAGGTTGTCCCTTTGTAGTCCAGTACTTTCCCATCTCTAAGATCTGGCAACCACTGATTAGTTCTCTTCTCTACAGTTTTGCCTTTTCCAGAATGCCATGGAAATGGAAATATGCAGCGTGTAATCTTTTGAGGCTGAATTATTTCACTTAGCAGAGTGCATTTGAGATCCATCTCTGTTGTTCCACATATCAGTAGCCTGTTCTTTTTTATTGCTGAGTAGTATTCCACTGTATGGATGAACCACAGTTTGTTTATTCACTCACCTTTTGAAGGGCATTGGATTGTTTCCAATTTTGGGGTGATTATGAATAATGCTACTATAAACATTCATGTACAGTTTTTTGTGTGAACATAAGTTTTCATTTTTCTAGTTAAACATCTAGAAGTGAAATTGCTTGGTCATATGGTAAGTATGTGTTTAACTATAGAAGGAACTGATAAACTGTTTTCCAGAGTGGCTGATACCATTTTGCATTCCCACCAGCCATGTATGAAAGTTCTAGTTGCTCCTTATCCTCAGTGGCGTTTGATATTGCTAGGATTTTTGCTTTGTTTTGTTTTTTAGTCTTGGCCACTTTGATAGGTATGTAGTGCTATCTTAGTGTGGTTTCAATTTGCTTTCCCCTGATGACAAATGTTATTGAGCACCTTTTCATGTGCTTATTTACTAGTCATACATCTTCTTTGATGAAGTGTATGTTCTGAGCTTGTGCCAATTTTTTTAGTTGGCTTGATTTTCTTATTGTTCTATTTTGAAAGATTTTACATATTCTGAACATAAGGCCTTTGTTTGATATGCAATTTGCAAATATTTTCTCCCAGTCTCTGGTGATATTTTTTCCTCCATTTTCATAAGAAAATACTGATTTTACAGTGTAATAAAGATTTAAATACTGATGAATATTTATCTACCCTCTGGCTGATGAAGAACTTTGTAAGCATAAAATCATGAAAGAAACAAAAAATGAAGTGGGAATTAAATGAGATTATTTTTTTAATTTTATGGAAAATCACTAAAAATTAAAAGTCAAGTAACAAATGAGAGAAAATGTTTGTGTAAACATAACCTATAAAAGATTGATACCTTTAATATATAAAGAGCTCTATAGATTAGTAAGAAAAATTATCAGTCTAATAGAAAAATGGAGAAAGTACACTTTATTAAGAGTCATTTCAATAAGGAAACTCAAATGTCAAACAAATATATATTTCAAAAGTTCAACCTCACTATTAATTAAAGAAATGCAAAAGATAGCAACACCGAAGTGTCATTTTGACTGCCACTTGACAAAGACTTTTAAAGATGGTAATAACACTCAATATTAGGAAAGGAATAGGGACATAGCTGGTAGGACGATGAATGGAGTCAATCGTCTTAGAAGGTGGTTTGGCACTATGTATAAAGAACCTAAAATTTTTCATACCTTTTACCACCACTTCCTCTTCTAGAAAATTCTCAGAAAGACCAGAGAAGGCGACAGGGCAGAGAATACTCAGAGCTGGAGGAAAGACCCCCCCGACATGTACACCATCACCCTCAAGCCCCATTTAGTCTATACTCTTTCCATGCTATAAATAGCAACAAGTTTTCCCTGCCATGACCTGACTTTGAGCAGGAGCTGTTGCCAGCTAAGCAGCCTGTACCATTCATGTGCTCAGACTTGTGTTGTTCCCACATGGTCCCCCAGGACACCCCTGCACTGGGCCGCAGCTGCAGGGAAGGCAGACTGTGTGCAGTCACTGCTGGAGTTGGGCATCGACAGCAACCTGCGCGACATCAATGAGAGCACGCCCCTGGCCTACGCCCTGTACTGCGGCCACACAGCCTGTGTCAAACTCCTCTCCCAAGAGAGCAGGTGAGCGCACCAGGAGGCACTCATTTTTTTCTTCCTCTCAGAGATTTATAAAATTGGGTGAAATTTTTTTAATTGCTGATGTGCAAAACCAGCAATAACTTAATAATTGTGTTTGCCATTATTTAACACGTAGTAATGTGTTCTCAACTCTGTGGAGCAAAATGATAGCAGTAGCCTGAATCCATCAGCCTAACAGTTACTGGATTTTAATCCTTCTTTCCTTTTTCTCCCTTTCCCCTTTCCTTTATACCATGTTCTCTTAATCTTCTTTTTGCCTAAACCAGCAGTTCTCAAACTTTTTCTTCTCAGGACTCTTGCACACTCTCGAAAATTATTGAGGACCCCAAACTCCTTTTGTTCATGTGAGTTACACCCATCAATATTTACGGCATTAGAAACTAAAACTAAGAAATTTTTAATAAAATATTTTAGTTATTCATTTAAATTAATAATAAACCCATTACGTTTACATGTTAACATAAATACTATATTTTTAGTTAAAAATAACCTATTCTTCAAAACCGAAAGGAAATTTAAGGAGAAGAGCAGCATTGTTCTACATTGTTTGCAAATCTCTTTGATATCTTAATAGAAGCTTAATAGAATACAGCGGGATTCCCACCTCTGCTTCTGAGTTCAATCTATTGTAATATGTTGTGCTGATTGAAGTATATGAAAACAATCTGGCCTCACATAAATATGTAGTTGAAAAGGGAATATTTCAATAGCCTTTTCAGAAAATTGTGATACTTTTCCTTTGATATTACACCAAACTTAACAAGTAGTAGTTTCCTAAAGGTTAGTTACAATGTGGACTCTGTCACCATATCAATGAAATATTTGGACTCTGTTACATTAAAATTCATTAGTCAATCTTGCACTTTAAATAGGTCTTATATCCATGCATGATTTTGTAACATCTTGCTTTGCTCATTTGGAAAATATTGGTTCAGTTAGTCATGAGTATCTTCCAAATGACACATTTCATTATACAATATCAAAAAATCACATTTGTTGATATCACCACTGATCTTATCAGAAAAACCTTTGTGTATCAGGAAGCTGTCAAGCTGACAGTGTGCATATGAGCTTTGTAAAATTCAAATTTTTTTTAAATTTTTTTTTTTCCCTTTTTCTCCCCAAAGCCCCCCAGTACATAGTTGTATATTCTTCGTTGTGGGTCCTTCTAGTTGTGGCCTGTGGGACACTGCCTCAGCGTGGTTCGATGAGCAGTGCCATGTCCGCGCCCAGGATTCGAACCAACGAAACACTGGGCCGCCTGCAGCGGAGCGCATGAACTTAACCACTCGGCCACGGGGCCAGCCCCTATAAAATTCTAGTTTTTACTTGAAAGCTAAACTTTTGTCATTGGCAACAATTACTGTCAATTGTTTACCTTGAAATGACAGGCTCACTTAGTTCATTTTTGAGAAAATTTCTTCAAATTCCTAACTCCAAATAACCATAGTCTGTCTGTAAGTCATAAAAATGGTGTTCTGTGAAAAAAAGTATCTAGTTCAGCTGGCACAAGTGGTTTACCTCAAGACAACCATCATAATTCAGTATGTAGTAGAATTGCTTATGAGTACTTCCTATTTTGTAAAAAAAATGTGTATTCGAGGATCAATATTTAATAAAGTTAACATTGGACATTATTAAGTCAAATGACAATTTTTTAATGCAAGTCCATTGATGCTACTGCCTTGATTGGTGCTAGTTTCACCCACTATCTGTATTGCACACCTTGGTACAAAAGGCAGCTCACCAAAAAAGATGAATAACATCTTGGTATTATTATGAACATAGTTTTAACCTCATGAAACCCCTGAAAGACTGTCAGGGACCCTGTCCCTGGGATTTAGTGGACCACACTTTAGACCCACTGGCCTAAATCACAACCTATAACAAGAGCAGAAGATAGATTGTAGAAGATGCTGAAGCAGCATGAATTAGCATAGGGGCGTATTCTGTGTAGAGAAACGTGACAGAATGTTCGAGATCCCCAGGGGTTCTGTCTGGTAGTATTAGGAGTTCAGAAGCTCTGTTGAATATTTCAAAAAGCCTATTGGAAGGTGAAAGAAGGAAGATAAAAATACATCGTAGGAATAAAGATTCAATTATGCACTGTGTGACCTGCAGAGAAAACATTCATTATATGAAACCAAAATAAGTGGTGATGTTTTTCAAATTACAGAGTACAATATCTCACGCCAAAGAGTAATGCTGCAGTCTGGCTTTTAGGGCATACACATGGGTCAGGTTTCATCATTAACTCATACCACAGAAAGCATTAAGTCAATTGTGGCCTCAAAAGAGAATAACAGAATTTTCCAAGGAACAAAAACAGATTAGTGCCTCAGGGAAACTCTCCACAAAAGAAGAGCCAGCCGGACAACTGCTGACCTTTCTTCCTTCAGAATTTGCCTGCCCATTGGGCATCGCTCACTTCTCTTCGGCAGCCACACCCGACCTCTGGCATACACACTTCCTCTTCTGCAGCTCGAGCCCAGACAAAAGCTTCTTTCCTTGACTTCCTTTAGTATACTATTTTTAAAATATTTTTCAATAGAAAATTTAGTAAAAACTGAAAAGGAAACAACGAACACACAAGAAGCCTAAAGTGGCAGGCTTCCTGAGGTGGATAATGTCAGCGCTCTGCCCGGGGCTCCTGGGATCCCTTTCAGAGAAAGCCTCAAGCCACACTCCCCCACCTCTGCAACCTCCACCGTTTCTACTGAACTCAACCCTTGGCCTTCATCTCTTTTGCTTAAAGTTTACATTCCTACTGATTGTCCTTAAGAAGTCAGAATAGTAATGCTTTAAGCTACTTTCAGCTTAGTTTATCCCCTGCTGAAAACATTATCTAGGGGTAAATTTTGAAAGAACGGTTCCTGAGGAAGCAAGAGGAATCCGGCTAAGAAATGTTCTTATTGGGCTGAGACAGACCATGGCAAGGAAGGGGATTGCCAAGGGTGTGGCGAGTTCTTGCACATCACCTTTGACTTGAGATGGCTTTGGGGTGTCTTTGGATGATCTAAGACAACTTGCTCAAGCAGATGGAGTAGAGGGAAGTATTTTGTTGGGTTCATGGTGCTGTCTCCACTTCCTATGCTCACATAGCATCCTTGTTATTTTATATTCCCACAGAACAGAGTCTGCTCAACCCCTTCCTTCCGAGAACAGTAGACCCCAGAAGAAGGAGGGTCGGTTCAGCATGCTCAACCAAATCTTCTGCAAGAACAAAAAAGAAGAGCAGAGAGCCTATCAGAAGGATCATAGCAGGGACCGACTCAGTGGGGAGCACACCTCGGAAGTTGATGACATCATCACCACCTTTGACAGCATCGTGGATACCAACTGCCAAGAACGGCCTGGTAATCAGGTGGCTATGGTCGACTTTAAGAAGAGGACCTCAGAGAATTCAAAATATCTCTTGCCAGAAAAGAAGCCTCTGGCTCGGAAAGGGCTTCCACCAATCAGAACGCAGAGTCTCCCACCCATCACCATGGGCAATAACTTCCTAACGACCTCCCAGGGGGCCACTTCCCATGTCGGCCTGAGCTCTGGTACTCATCATATGGCCCAGCAATCTCAGAAAAGTCGAAGTGAGCAGGATTTATTGAATAACAGAACTGGCTGCCAGGCATTGCCAGATAACCCCTGGAAAGGTGATTCTAATCAGGTGCTCTACAAAACTTGGACTGTGTCTTCTTCTGATAAGCTGCTAGACAGATTGCTCACCAGCAGGTCCAGTCACCAGGAGGTCTCAGGGCCACCACACCTTCCTTATCTACATAATCCATCATCAGGTAATGTTCTTGCTTCTTTCTTCCTCTTTCCTGGCAGGCTCCAGACAAGAAATGTCTCTGGCTGGCCTTGTGGCCTGGCATAGTGGTAATGTTCGGTGCATCTGCTTCAGCAGCCCGAATTCGCAGGTTCGGATCAGATGTTAGCTCGGGACTAATATTCTTCAAGCTAAAAAAGAGGAAGATTGACAATAAATATTAGATCAGGGCTAATCTTCCTCAGGAAAAAAGTCTCATACAGTTCTGGGTTGGGACCTGGAGTGACAATAGCCTGGATGACAGGGCCAGAACAAAATGGGCCACCTATTTTCCTTGAATCCACTGGATTCAAGATTTCCGGGCTATGGACGCATTCTGCTTTTTCATCCTGAGAGCAATCATCAAGTAAAAGTATGTGCCTTATCTTCCCAGAAAATATGTGTGATAACTGGCAGATTAGAGCAGAAATATTACTTTTTCCACTAGCAAGGATTCTTAACCAGGAGTGCGTGGCAATATTACCTACGAAGGGTTGATTTGTCTGTTTTATTGTTTGTTTTTAAATCAGGTGTTCAATCTCCACTCCAGACCTACCAAAGCAAAATCTTGGTGAGGGAGGAGGGAAAATGGCAATGCCTTCTATCTACGTGTAGGAAGAGAAGACAACCAAGAATTTAGGATTCAAGTCTCCACACACACCAAAGGGCTACATGGCAACTCTCCTTCCTGCCTCTTCCCCCAGCTATCCAGTGCCCCTCATCCAAAGCTACCAATGGCATTGATTTTTTGTTTATCCTTCCAAAAATACTTTATACACATATCTATACATGAAATATGTATACATATGTATATATAGTCCCCTTTTAGATAGATGTATCACGCTAAAGAATTTATATGTTTATACACATACAAGCAATATATATCTATTTCTCCCCTTTTAAAATAAATGCATCACCCTGAAAAATTTATTTTTATTTTTTTAAATGGTGCACAAGTGATTCTGATGCACACCAGAGACTGGAAACCATTGTTCTAAAGCAGAGGCTACAAAACAGCCTCCCAAAATAAGTTCATTACTGCGTATCTTGCTTTATTTTTAAGTGAATTAATTGCTAATATTTAAAAATCATAAAGTTTTACCCAAAAATATAAAATTCCAGCTTCTCTGGAGAAATTGAAAAGTCTGGCACCACAGGACCCAAATGCCACTTGGCAATAACTGCCCGGATCTGAGTGACCACTATCCCCTTGGACACCACGTAGACATCACTATCCCCCATCCAGCCCAGTCCATACCACTCTCTAGCATCTCTCCGTGGAGTGTCAGTTCTTTATCAATGTGTTGTTGTTTTCCTTATGCTAGGGTTAAGAGGAAAAAATGATACATTTCTTGAACTCATATTTCTGCCAAAAGTAGAAGAATGAAAGACGAAGAGGGCTATGTGTATTTTAAGAAGTGGATGAGGGCCATATATCTTTGGAAATAGGAAACATTCTGTCCTGTTTAATATGCAGCACGAGTCTGGCTCTCCTCACTCACTTATGTGTGCCTGGTGTCTCAAACCTGTGAGGTAGAGTATGGCTTCCCTCCATATTCATATGCATTTAAGCACAGGATAAATATGGATAAGCACATGAAGGCTATTTCCTAGTGCTTGAGAAAAACTCCACTCAAGATTTTACTTCCTCCACAAAACGCTGAACCATTTCGTTGGTGGCATGGGTAATGTTTTCACTTTTGTTCCGCGGAAGGATAAGGAAGGAAAGATATTGGTCTGCCATCTTTTGTCACTTTAGTGGCCTCCAGGGCCTTGACCCAGCCTGCTTTCTGGAGTTAGTCCTGTCCTGGCTAATACCTTCTCTTTTGAAAATCTTTCGAAATTTTTGAAAGTCTTGTTTTTTTCTGTTCCCAAGACAACCATTGGCTGTATTTCTGTTATCAGTTAGGATTGGGTTCAGCTGCCTGTAGCAGAAATCCAAAGTAAGAGAGGTTTAAGCAATGTAGAAGTTTATTGCTCTCATATGAAAGAAGTCGGAAGTAGGTGGTTCCTGGGTGCTTGGTGGCCCCATGATCACCCAAGAGCCAGGTTCCTCCCATCTGTGTGCTTCACAGCTTAACATATGGCTTCCATCCTTCAGGTTATTTCACAGTCCATAATGGCTGACAGAGCAGGAGAAAGGAAGTGGAGAGAGGGAATGAGATGAATGGCTCTCAGCTGAATCAGCTCTCATTAAGAAGTCATCTCCCATAAGTCCCGTATGTCTGCTTACATCTCATGGGCCAAAACTTTAGTCACATGGTCATGACTATCTGCAAGGGAGCCTGAGCATTGTACTCTTTTATCTGGGCACATGGCTGTCCCTCCAAAATTGGATTTTTGTTTCTAAGAGAGAGGAGAGAAGAGATATTGGATAGAGAACTAGTAGATTCTGTCACATGAGCCACCTAAAACTTCCTATATTATTTGAAATAAAAGGAAATTCAATAAAATTGGTTTGAAGATTTGCTTCACTTTTCCAGTGAAAAGTAACTTGAAAGGTCCTGGGGGGGGCAGAAAAGCAGAAACAAAATTCTCCATGGGGAAACTTAAATAATCAGCTGTGTCTTTATCAAAGCATTTATTTTTTTTGGCCAATGTTCTTGAGTGCTGATAATAACTAGGAATCATTCTAGGCAACTGAGTCATGATAAGATAACTCCCCCAAGAATCTTCAGCCTATAAAGGAGCTTTAAGGGATATGGATTTGCTAAAATGATTGTGCAACTGACTTTGCATCGATTTTCTTCTCAGGTTTAGATACAAGATCATAGGGTTTTTCAATGGAAAGCACCTTAGTCATTCACTCATTTATTAAATGATTATTGAGTGTCTGTCATCCTAATTTATCAGGAGGCAGCATACTCCAGTGGGTGAAATGGGTTCTAAAGCCCACTGTCTGGGTTTAAATTCTGGCTCCGCCACTTACTTGCTGTTGCTTAATCTCTCTAAGCCTTTGTCTCCTCATCTGAAAAATGGGAGGGAATACCTAATTCATAGGGCTGTGGATTGCTTTTAAGATTAAATGAGTTGATACAGGTAAACTACTTAGAACAGTGATTTAAACATCGTACTAAACACACACACACGCATTGGTTTTCTTTTTAAAACTATGCCAGGCCCTATGCCCTAGAGATAAGCTAGAGATGACCTTTGTTTTGAAGATGATGAAATTTAAGTAAATGTGCTAGTCAACTGCCTGTTTGCTCTCAGACCTAGTCTTTTCCCTCCACTCTACGCTGAATCTCAGGGAACTACACTTCCCAGGCTCCCTTGCAGCTGCTTCCAGGTGCTTTGGGCCAAGTACTAGGAGGCACACAGAAGAGTAAGGGCAGGAGAAAGAGGGAAACGGTGTAGTTCTACACAATGTCCCTCTGCTTCCTGTGGAGTCTCCAAGAGTGGCACCAGCTCCTCCTAGACAGCCCCTACTCTCTGGTTCTGGCTCCCACCAGCTTCTGGGCCTTGGTTTTACCACCTCTTCCCCTTATCCTTTCAGGCTAGATGTGGTTTCATCTTCCTGCTGTGGCTTGTCTCTAAATTGTCCTTCTACCTTGTCCTCTGGCCTCTCTGCTTTTCTATCACCAGTATAAGCAACTTTCTGTATGAAATTCCCTCTGTTTCAAAGACTGAGAGAGGTCTCTGTTTTCCTGGAGCATCCCTGATTGATAAAGCAAAACATGTCATCTCTCTGGGCCACAGTTTTCTCACCCTCTGGATACAGAGGCTGGGACCATTTTGTCTCATGGGGCCCTTTTCTAGTTCTAGCTCACGTGGCCTAGAAAAGTTAAAATGGTTTGCTTAAAGTCTCCCAGCTAATTAGTGACATATTTAGAACTTGAATCCAGATCTTCTAAAGAGGAAGGCATCACCCTGGCAATGTCTTTCTCTCTTTAAATCTCAAAGTCCAGTTGTCACTATGCTTACCAATTACCTACAATGCAATTTTCTTGGAAACTATATTGTCCTTCCAAAAATAAAAAAGATTTGCCCTCCTTTATGGATTTATTTCTGTTGACATTTTTTGAAGTATTGTTTTTCGAGTTTCTGAGGCTTCTGACACAGTTGGGAAGGTTCCTTTAAGTGGTTTAAGTTGTTAGTCTAAGTGGGTTGAAACTCAGCAGATTTCTACACTGAGCTTCCATATTTGACGTGAAAGCTAACGTGGTAGAGCAATCGAATACTGTCAATCGTACTGGAACCTAGATAGCCCCTTAACTCTGTATTTTCTGCTTTCCTGCCCTAGGTTTAATAGAAATAATAGGGGCTAGCAGTGCTACTGTTTGAATTCCTGGCAGTCAATATCCTGTGCTTGCATCAGCAACCCTGAACATTTAGCTATAATGATTATTGCTTAACATTTATTGAGACCTGTCAGTGGGCTAGATGGAGAGAGATGGGGGGGTGAGGCACTTATCCTAATGAGGGAATTTGGAGCACATCAGCTTAATTCATGGCCAGCAGCTCTCAGAGAAAATGGAACAGAAAACTCTGTGGTGTTTTCTACCAGCCTGGTTATTTACAAGCCATCACAAGGAAAGTAAGAAAGTGCTGGCTTCCTCTCTCCCTCAAGAGAGAACTTACTTCTCCAGAATTTTCTAGACTATCCTAGGAACAATGCCCTCTCCTCCCTGTGTGTGTCTGATTCCATGACCCCTCTATTTAAACCCAGCAGAGGCTTTGCATCTTTCCGGGACAAAGGCAGGATTCTTCAGCGTGGCCTGGCCTCACTTCCCATTCTCAGTTTCTGCACCTCCCATGTTCAGTCCTCTTCCCCCATCCCCTTTAAACAGTTCTTGGAATAGCTCTCAATTCCCTGACAACCCCACACCTTTTCACTCTATGACGCCTTTGCCCATGTTATTTGTGTTCTATCCACTGTGCTTGTCCTACAAGCTTTTAAGAACCAGCTCAAAACTTACCTTCTATGTGAAAGTCACTCTGACCTCTGTAGGAGGTGTGGCTCTTTCCTACTGTTCATCATAAAAGAATAGCTCCACCCCGTTGAGCCTCTCCTAGGGCAGTGAACTAGGTACTTCCCCTTCAACAACACTGCTGGAGAGGAGTTTTTATCCCCATTCTAGAATGAAGAAATTGAGGCTTAGAGAGGTCAGCCCACCTACTTAAGGCCACAGAGATAGTTAGGAAGTGGTGGAGCAGACACTGGAGCGAGGTGTATGGGAATCAAGACACCTTGACCTCTCTGGACCCCGCTCTCCTCTGTGATGCCCTCACAGCTCTACTCTTGAGCTTCAAAAGTACGAGTTTACCTGTCTGCTTTCCAACATATACTGGGAGCCCCTCCTGAGCCCCTTGCCTCCTCCTCTTTGTATCCTAGGCTCAGGAATACAGTGAGTATGCAGTGGATGAATGCTGAATTTATTTATTTGTTATTATTATTATTAATCTTTCATTCACTTCTGGTTCCTTCCTATAACTGTGAAAACCTTTCCTGCCTTTTTATTCCAGGCGAGTGGGCCTCAACTCTGTCCCCACAGGCTGGACACTCTGTAAAGGTGCCTGCAGCGCAGATAAGAGAGCTTTGAGCTGTGCACAGCTCCACCCTGTCCTTCAAACCTGAGCAAAGTGCAATGTAGTTTAACTCTCCTCCCACCTCCCAAATCACTGCCACAGCCCCTCTGGGCCCACTTCTCTCATCCTATCAATATTGCTTTGGCTCTTAGGGAGGCAGGATAACATGGGTGTTAAGGTCAAACAGGCCTAAGTGGGAGCCTAGGCTCTCGGGCTTCCCATTATGTGACCTGGAGCACATTTCAGAACTCCCCCAAACCATAGTGTCCTCATTTGTAAAATGGGGCTGATAACAGTATCTATTCACAAGAGAAGGTGATTGTTAGGATTCAATGAGATTATATATCATTATCTCATTTCTTAGTTTTGCAAATTTTTGCTCAAGTATTCAGGGATGAAAAAGGGATGAACTGATAAAGGTTTACTGTCATTCTACTCAGGAATGTTTCCTTTTACAATAATGGCTCAGGAAGTTATTTGACCTTCAGAGTTCAAAGGAATAAAAATATAATGGCAAAATGTCCACCAAGGAGACTGGAAATTTTGCTCCAGCTTCATCAGATGACACTGCTCAGGTGGCTGCCCCTACAAGTCTACCGTTGGACTCGCCTAAGCAGGTGGAAGGTGGATCTTGGCTAATGCTTTTTGAAAATTTTCCCTTATGTTAAGAATTCCTTCGCCCAAACAGAAGACTAAAATCCTTAATGAGTGTTACTATAGTGATTCTGGTTCCACTAGGGGACTAGGCAAAAGGTCAAATGAATACCTGCCCCATGTCCAGGAGATTGTGTTAAGTACTCCACAGAATTAAACTATAACTGCTAATGTTTATTGAGTGTTTACCCTGGAAGCTAAATGCTTTACATTTGTTCTCCTATTTAATCTTTATGACCACTGAAAAACACAGATACAATTCTTTTCACCATTTTATATATGAGGAAATTGAGGTTTGCTTGCCCGAGCTGAGAATCACGGGAGCCTAATCCTGTCAGATCCCGGAGCCTGAGCTGTTCCTTATACCATTCGATCACTTTTTTAAATGGACTTCACTTTTGTGTACTCTCTTTTATTTTCAGATATTTGGAACATTCATCTCTTGTAATCAGTAGTGTGTTGGTAAATATTTAATAGCTGGCTCCCCAGGAGAAAATCAGTGCTTGCTGATTCCCGTGGTGTAGATACTTCCACCATGGCCAATGTCAAGCCACCAGTGTGCTGTCAACCAGCTCACAAAACCCCTGAAAATTTAACCCAACGGCTCCCAAGGGCCAGTACGCGGGGCTCCAGCACAGCGAGGCTTATAGTCTAAATTAGACAATGGCAATTTGCCAGGTGCTTGCACCCAGCTCCCATCTTCTGGGTCACTGATTCTCAGTCCTGGCTGCATATTAGAATCACCTGAGAGCTCATAACACTCTGATGCCCTATCCCAACCCTGGAGATCCTCATTTAATTGATCTGGGGTTTAGCCAGCGCAGCATTTTTTTTAAACTCCTCGCATAATTCCTATGTGCAGCCAGGATTGAGAAACACTGCTCTGCAAGAATACATCCTATTCATCACCTGCTCATTCTCACAGATTTGACAACTATGTGATGCGTTAATGCCCTATTTTAATTTTTCAAACTTTTATGTTTTATAGAGTGGGTGGCCAACTGTGCTTGTTTATAAAATGTTATTTAAACTAGTTCATCCAAGAAATGACTTCTGAAATCTTTTCCTTCATTTAAACAGTGACTGGCATATAATAGAAATAATAGTAATGTGTAGCTATTATTATTGTTTTTCTTGTAAGTATCTTAAATTTAGTAATCTCTAACGACTTTTACGAGTCTCTTATCCATTGGATTTTATATTTGCACTTGAGTCTCAAATAACTGATGCAAATATGTTTGTCTCCAGGACAAAGTTTTCAGCATCTTTCCCCAAACAGACCCAAAATCAGGGACCTTCCTTTCACCCGGAACAACCTAGCTCCTCTACCGGACCAAAAATGTAAGTATTGGGAATCTTCCTCAGCTTCCTTTGCAAGTGTTAACATGTCTAGACACAACTAAATGTTATTTTTTCAGTTTACTTTCATTTTTGAAGGGAACATCAGGCACCAAGACTTGAAAATTACAGGAAAATAGAGTAGAAAGTCTTTAAAGCTTCATCCAACTTGGTAATGTTTGTTTTTAAAAAAATAGCCCCCCCCTTTGAGGAATTTTTGTGCTTGGACTATAAAAACAATAACAAGTTTATTTTGCTATGTACTATTTCATGTTTTTAAGAAGGTGCTTTAAAAATTCTTCTGTTAAGACTGGCCTCTTGACATTGGTTTCCTTATGATGTCGGATGGATAGAAATGTGTGCCACCTCTGTGCTCACAAGCTGTGGATTCCTAAGCAGAAAGGAGTAATCAAGTCGATGCTGTTCATCAGTATTACTTTTGGCATTATTGATTCACTTTGTATTTTATACAAAAATTTCTCACAATATAAAATATTAATATATGCTATTTGGCCAGTGATCTTCAAGTTTGAGTCTGCCTCATTATTACCTGGGATGCTTGTTATAAAGTAGATTCCTGAGCCCCACACCCAGAAATTTGGCATTTGTATATCCTCCTATCTGTACTCTGAGGCGTGTTCTATTATTATTCCTGTTGTACAGATGAGAACACTGAGTTCAGAGAGGTCATATGACTTACCTGACCTCACTTAGGCAGTGAGTAGCAGAGCCAGGAGCAAAACTACAGGATACTGAGTCAACTGCTTCATGAAACAAGCAGGACCAAGTGGATTCTAACTTCCTTCCTTCCTTTTCTTCTTATCCCACCCCACACATTTATAACATGTGCACATGCGTGTGCATGCACACACACATACCCTCCACATCCTCTTATCTGCAGGTTGGATGATTTAGGAGCAGCCCTAACTTTTTCAGACAAGTTCCTTAACCTTTTTTTTTTTTCGAGGAAGATTAGCCCTGAGCTTACATCTGCTGCCAATCCTCCTCTTTTTGCTGAGGAAGACTGGCCCTGAGCTAACATCCATGCCCATCTTTCTCTACTTTATATGTGGGACACCTGCCACAGCATGGCTTGCCAAGCAGTGCCATGTCCGCACCTGGGATCCAAACCAGTGAACCCCGGGCCACCGAAGCAGAACGTGCAAAGTTAACCACTGCGCCACCGGGCCGGCCCCTTCCTTAACCTTTTTATACTTCTTTTCCTCAGTTTGCATCTAACAGTGGCGCCAGCCTGATAAGATTAGTGGGAGGATTAAATGAGATAATGTACGTAAAACTCTTGGCAACTGCTTGCACAGAGTAAATATCCAATGTCTTCCTCCCCCAGGCTGCGGTTTGGAGGAGACCAACCAAGAGTTCTAGAACTCTTTAGGTAAACATGATGAACCATGACGTCTTAGTATAACCCCATCTTTTTGCAGATAAGGAAACAGAGAGGAGGAGAGAGATATTCAGTCACACAAAGAGTTAGTAGCAGAAACCAAGATCTCTTCCTTGACAGATCAGTGCCTCTGCCCCTACTGATTTGTGTAAAGTGAGAGTTTTGGATGGTGTGAATTTAGTCATTGAGTGAAATTCAAGCCTGATCTGTCTTTAAGCAGAAACACAGTCACAAGAACATCTAGTTAAGGAAAGAGTCACTCAGCCTTGCATCCTGGGGTGGGGGGAGCCAAAGAGAGAGGATTTTCTTTGGCAGAGCCCAGGAGCTTTGCTTTTCACAGTTAAAGTTAAGGAGAGAAGGGAAGATAAAGATCATTGATCAACTTTAGCTCTATGAAAAAGAAATGGAAAGGTACACATTGCTTTTCCTAGAAGAAACCTGATAACCTTCTGAGGTTTGCATAAAAGCACAGTATAAATGTCTTGGGACTTGTTTAGAGCCTTGTGCTGACTTAGCCATCAATGGCTACTCCACCCAAGGAAGAGAGAGCTCTGCCAGGCACGCACAGCCTGATCGTGTTTTCATCAAACTTGGCCCAATCTTGCATTCGTGCATATTTGACATCCCTGACTACATGTGGAAAGCCTGAATAGATTTATGGACACTGCTCTCTCCTGCAGTCTGGCTCTCACCGAGACAAGCTTCTCAGAAATGCCTGCATTCCTTAAGAAATAACACAGTTCTGCCATCATTATTCGTGAGACTGGGAGAGAAGCACATCCTGAAAGTCTCTCATTCTGTTCTTTCTCCCCAGTTCTATCAGGAGAACCTCTACGGACAAACCGAGTGCTTCCTGCTATTCCAAGCCAACGGGGGCACAGCACACCAGCCAAGGAGAGTGACAACTTTGCCGGTCCTACCAAGGATGAAAATTAACCATGGGTCGCAGACTGCGGAAATATATTTAATCTATATTTTCACTGTCAAAGGATGAGATTACTCTGGTTTGTAAGAACAAAGACTAATTTAGTAAATTGCATTCTATAAGCCATTCACAGTTTTATAACTCAAAATTCTGTATTCCAAATAAAGATATTGCCCAAATAAGCACTTAGAAACTTTGTGCATATATTGTAAGTTTGTGAGTTTCTGTGACCTCTACATGCCAAAATAAAAAGTCAAAATGTGTTATCAGCAGGGAAACTTAGCTCTTTGGTTTGCTTTGTGGGACGTTTGCCTTTTTTTTTTTTTTTTTGGCTGAATGATTTTGTGTTTTCAAAAAATGTTTTGCTGAATAAAAAACAAAAAAAGCACATTCTGTACTTGTTCTTCGCATTTATTGTAATTCTGCTGTGGATTGATGAAACAATTAAAATGAAAATAACAAATTCCTTTAATCAGCCACCGTTTAAGGCTTTTAAATGCACCATCTTCTGCAAAATACTTTCTAACATTGTCAGTTCTTGGCTGCAGCCCAAATCACTTGACAGTGTTTATCTGTCTTCCTTGTTATTTAATTATTTCCACCTATTGTCATTTTCAGATACGATTGATTGTTCCAAAAGTAAGAAGATCATGTGAATTGGAAAGGTCCACATCCTGGCCTAACAGAATAGAATAAACATTTCTCACACATTCCTCAAATACTCTATGGATGTAATCATTCTTTTTCCTGTTTCAAAATAACGGCCTCTGCCTACTCAAGACATTCCCAAATTTATGACTTAGCAAAGAATGAAAGATCTTCTTACTAAGATGTTTGCGTGTTGTTTGGATTGATATAAAGTTCAAGGCTTAGCCATATAAGCTCATAGTCACTCCATGTTATTTCCAAGCCTGCATGTTATTTTGTAAATATCTCAAGTATAACATTTACCATTTTATATCAGTATTAATTGTTTAGCTCTCTAAATGATGTCAGACTCTGCCATCAACCAAATAGAAGCAGTGGCTTTGCACTTCTAGAAATTTGTTACAGTGCCTGGTACATAATGGGCACTCAATCATTTAATTTTTTTCAGGAAAAGAAGGAAGGGAAAGAAGTAGGGAAGCAGAGAGGAAGTTCCATGGTAGAGAGATGCAGGAAGTGGTAATGAAAGAGGTTATTAGTCCACAATCTCATTTGGACAATGATACTTGTCTGAATCAGAGATTATCATATGGATCATAGTATCCACATGATAGTATGGATCAACCTCCTGAGCTAGACAGAGCCTAGAGGGAGGACAAATCCTGGTACAAATGGAAGAACTCTCAGAAGTATAGATTCTGAACGGTTTTCTTTTCTGTTTTGTTTGTGGGCTGTTTTTGTCTTTGAAGAGTCATTCTTTGTATGCATCAATTGGGCTGTTCAGTTGTGTCGCTGGCTACTTCTGAATCCATGTCCCTCCATGAGTGAATACCTGGCCCTACAGCGAGTAGATTAGTCAGGATAGGCTAGCCTGTGCTTCGATAATAAACAACCCCAAAATCTCATTGGCTAACACAATTTTTTTCTTGTTCACAATACATGTCCCACAGCAGCTGGCAGAGTTGGTAATGTAGATTCCATTTCAACATGTACTTCCTTTGTGACCTAAACAAAGGAAATGAGAGGTGAGTCTTATCACTTCCTCTTACATTTCATTTGCCAAATCAATTCACATGGATATGCCTAACTTCAAAGGAGGTGAGAAATGCAATCCTTCCATGTGTCAGGAAAGGAGAGAATTGGAATATTTATGAATTATCCAAAAGATTATCACATGAACCAAACCTCGGGCCCTAAGTGCTCATTTAAGTACACTGGTATGCTCCTCCACTAAGTAGATAGCCAAGAGGTCAAAGCAATTTTTTTAAAAACGTGTATACGGCTATGGAAAAAAGTCACCATCCCCCAACATCTGCACTTATACGCACACACACACACATACAGAATTTTCTAATGTTGGGCCTTTCCATCCAAGTTGATTTAAGAATCTTTTGTTAGCTATGGAGAAGCAATATGCTGTCCACTACCACTTCTTTAAATAAAGCAATTGTCCTTGTGCTACCAGGTAAAGTTGCTTATTGGGGTAAATTCATCTTCAGCAAATATTTTACTAACCAAATCAGATATTAGGTAATCACCAACTTTCAAAAATTTCAAGCAACTTTTTCTTCTAAAAGGATTTTATTTCTTATTTTACCACTTGTGTTTCCCTTCATTGCTAAGGATATATTTATTTACACATATAAAAATCATAACCTTGCGTACGTTATTTCATTTGGATCGTTGCATCAACCTCCAAGTGCAGACAAGGAATGCAAGGTAGAGAGAGAAGTTAAATAATTTGCCCAAAGTCACACACCTAGTAAACGACAGAGCAGGGCTTGGAAGTGATGTCTCCCTCTTGTTCCCTAGTCCACACACATAATTCCCAAATCATCATTTTCCTGTTCCAGAAATTTCATAGGTGTGGTATACCTTTGGCAAAGCCTCCTTTCTGAATTTATTTACTCAGCCTATACACTAACCAGGCAAAGTGGAACTACTATTAATATTTGTGAGAAGAGTCAACCAACCCAGTAATTTGTGCTAAACCTGTTAGAGTTGTTGAAAGTTAGGGTCTTCCCACCCCAGAGTTCTTGGTTCCCTTTGGTAGTCACCTGGTTTAACACAGGTGTTATTTCTTTCAGTAAACACTGAACTCCAATGCTCTCATCTTCCTAGAATTAAGCCAATATAAATAGATTTCTGTAACTCCAGGTTATTGTCCCTTCCAGCTCTACTAGATCACAGCTTGACACACAATATGATTTTAGAAAACCCCACCAAGTCACTGATTTGACATACGGTGCCTCCCAAAAAGACAAACATAACCCTTGATTTTGCTTTTGCCCCTACTCTCTGAAATTTACTGGTGCATACCTCTAAGCAAGTGCATCCTGCATTTTGAAGGTGGACTTTTGACAACAACCCTTTGGAATCCACCGCTGGCTTAAATGGAGTAATTAAGAAGGAACATATTTGACCTTAGCATGAAATCTTACACTCAAGCCAAAAACTAAATTAATAAAGGAACATGATAGCAGCTCTCACATGTAGCAGTTAGACTTTATTGCTTTCGGGGGGAAATGATATTTTAAAATCAGGAAATTTTATCAGAACCACATATTTCCTAGACATTGACGTAGAAATATTAGTACTGGTAGATGAGGATTGTCAACAAACTATGTTTCTATCAAAGCTATTGTTTTTCCAAAGCAAATGTCTTCCCATTCTGACCACTGTTTTAGTCCAACCTTGGTCTTTTGGGCAGTTGAATGAGTCCCAAGACATCCTGAGAGGCCAAATCTGGGAAGTCAATGAGTAAATTGTCTCAAAAATTGAGTTTCCAGTCAGCATGTTATACTAGCACAGTTGTCAACAGAAGGACAAAGATAGTTTTCACATCGATATGTGAAAAACAGGAAATAACTTGTTCGTTATTAAATCTCCAGTAAAAATTTTATTAATGGTGAATGGTAAATCATCTTGCAATTGCTAGTAATCCACAGACTAGGAAAACTGAGAGCAAAACAAAGACTGACAGTTCCCTTAGGAGGGCAAGGTAGAATCTAACTTGTTGACTTGAACAAAAAGAAGCTGAAGTTTTGGAGACTTGGAGATGTGGAGCCAGCTGTAAGACAGGAAGGTGGGGTGGAGGGTGGAGGAGACTGTGGGTGGCCCCACATGGGCAGGAATCCCAGAACTGAGCCCAGATACAAACAGGTGGCCATGAACAATATTTGGCGCACTAAGGTTAACATAAAGGAATGAAGGAAGGAATTATCTCTGTCATTTGTATTCATCTAACGTATAAAGGTACACCAAAAAGCTTTTTAAAAGCTTTTTTTATATTTATATAAATACAACTATATTTACAGACTATATAAACACTGATAATAAAAAGACAGATCATGAGGAAGCAAAGGCACATCTAAAAGCCCAAAGAATTTTCCTCTGCAATGAGCAAATCAAGGCCTGGCCTCACCCTCAAGAGGCTAAGAACCATTTTCCATGACTAACACTTGAGACGTGGCTCACCCATGATACCAACCATAACTTCTTTACTGCATCAGGGCTCAAGAGTTAGATTGAATTGAATCCTGCCTATTGATGAGAGGCAGAGCTACAAGCATTATGCTCCTTCAAGTTCAAAAAGGAGCTCAAGACCGTAATTGGACTTCAGGTGCATCACTTCGAGCCAAACACTAACTGAATTTGAAAGTATAACTTATTCAAGCTGCTGAGCTAGGTGAGAAGAGCAGAGTTTCTGAAAGTATGTAAGAGAAAAACAATGAACAGAAGGTGAGGCCAATCAGCATTATGTTTTACAGTTAGGAGGAGGCTACTAGAGAAGTTTTCTCAGATCCATATGACAGCCAAGCAAGACTTTGAATTTGAGAAAAGCTAAAAACCAAGGCGATGTTCTCATGTGCCTAAGTAGCTCGCTCTAAGACATCTATCCCAGCGTTTTCTGAACAAGTGACTTTGAAGGAGAAAAAAACAGAAATACGAAGAAAAAACAAATTGAAAATATCTAAGGACTCTCCCCTCCCTTGAATCTCTAGTCCCTGAGATCTAGCCCATCAAATCTCCACAGCAGGAAGTTTATTGAGCACCACTTCCTCTTTGCCACATCCTATCAGCACAGAATGAAGATTCAAACTTCCATAGAGCCCCTTGAATTATTCCAGTCAAGGCTTATAAAGTGAATAATAGTTTGTTTCCATGGATGTGCTGGAACCAGCTCTTAGCCACTTGAAAAAATGGATTGTTAAATCCAGCATTCAGGAATTTTGTGAACCGGTTGTTCAACCATTGGTAGCTTGAAATCAGCCACGGTGGAAATATTTACACCATGGAATTTGGCAAACATTACAAATCAGGGCTTTCTTTTATTTGGGATCTGGTTTACAAGCTAACACCATACATAAAATTTTTTTGGAAGTCTTTCAGAATTAAGAACACTTTAAATTAAATAACATTTTCTTTTAAATGTGCTTTTGCTAACACTGATGCTGGAGAACAGGACTCTTGTCTCAAGAGTAATCATGACATGCCTAGGTTTTACTGTATTAAGTTGTAACATTTCATGGGAAATGATTTAATCCAAGGGTTAATGAAATGCACATAGTATGGGTTGCATGCATGCCTGCACGCCTCAAGACTGCACCCAGAATGGGATCTCCCCTCAGAGCTCCTCATGAGCCAAATCACAGCTTAATGAGTATTCATGGGTGAACACTGTTTTTCCCTGTTACCTTCTGAGCCTATTAGCCAGTTCTTTTCAAGATGTGTAGTCCGGTTTTAATGTAGGCAGCACTATCTGTGACTTCATGTCTGCTCTTGTTACCACACTCACACCCCATAACGCTCAGGAAATGCACATGTTCCCCCTTAACTGCCCTGGGAGCTAAGAAATAAACACTAACTCGTGGTAAGGGGTGAAAGTTAGGAAATGGACATGACAATAACTTTCTTTAGGCCAGCTCTCCCAGAATCAAGGAGACGAACAAGGGTTCTACTTCCGTTTACAAGCCAGGCAAAGTCTAGATATTTTGTGCAAAAATGGATGTATATGGGTCTGAATTATTCAACTAGATGCATAACCTTTCACAATTTGTTGCCAAGGAGAAAGGTCAGTTTAAAGCACGGGGCCCAGGACTCAGACATCACGCAGATAGGCAGGACTGCCCCTTAGGTATTCAGTTCTAATGCCAAGATCTAGAAATTATCTCCTTTTCTGGCACCTGCTTCTGTCCTTGCCTTGGCTTGCTCTGGATCAGCAGCAGACGATTGTAATGCATTTATACATTCACTCATTCTTCCAACAAACATTTATTGACTGCTCGCACTATGGTAGGTGCTGTAGGATAAAGAATATACACAGTATAAAGGATATAACAAATTTATATGAGGTTAAGTGATAAGGACTTTCTATATTTATTAGAGGAAAAAAGTCGTTATTTAAGCTATTTACTCTGGTTTGGTTCTTTATTTTTTTGTGATTTGAAGCCAATAAATTATCTTTTAATAAAACCAAATATTAAGTCTCAAAATTGTTTCTCTACTTTTATCCTTCCATTATAAGTCCACAGACTCCCAAAGTCACAGTCTCAGAGCCTAAAAAAAAAATAGACTCTAGCCATGAACAAAGATCCTAAAGCTCTAAGCCAGAGTCTTTTTGTAGCTGGTTCAAGGTCAGAGTATGGGGAAATCTGGACTGGTTCTATGAAGTGGTAACTCTATTGGTTACACAAAAAGGAAATCTTAACCTATTTGACAAAGCTGCCCTGGTCTCAAAAGTGTGGGCCTCACTGACTACTTCTTTCTGAAAGTGATACTTCATGCTAATTTGACCTCATTTCTTCATCAGTAGATCTATTTGGGAGAGGAGAGCTGATCTCGGGGACTCTGCGGGAAGCGGGGAAGAGAAGAAGAGGGATGTGCAAACTAATCCTTTCACCAGCCAGTCAGTCCCACACCCAGCGGGAGCCATTCTCAGCCCAGCCCAGGAGCCAAGATTAAGTTTCTCAGGGTGGAGAGGCAGGAGCAGCAAGATCCAGCAATCTCCCTCCAGGGTAATCACCCCAGCAGAAAGTAGAGAGGCGTTTATGGTACTCCTGAGGCACAGTGTTTTAATGGATTACCTACTACTTTCTCTCTCTTCACTCAAACCTTTTAACACAACTGCTCACAAGAAGCAAAACAAACTGATTCCCATGTTCCCATTTCTCTTAACCACTTACCCATCGTGCGGGGGTGCTCACGAACTCCAGAAGACGGAGAGGGAAGGAGAGGGGCCTGGAAGAACTGTCAGCTTTCATAGCTGTCCCCCGACGATGGAGAATTGGCTGCATGTAACGCAGACCCAAACACGTGCACGTGCAGACATCGAGCACAAGAGAAAAAGAATCAGTCTCTTACTGTGTTTTCAGCATAATGCTGGTTCTTATAGGAAGCTGAAAACAAAACATAAAGAAGCATCTTAAGTGTATCTTATCTTTGGCATTTGAAAGTTAACTTTACAGACCATTTTAAAATCAGGATTAATTTAATAAAAAGTAATGCTTTGCTCCGATTTTTCTTTACCTTAAAATTTCACCAATATGACCATATGAGTAATGGTCTTTTTTCAATTAAACTCAATCCGGAGAATGTGTCTTCCTGATAATTTTTAAGAGAAAATGAATAATCTGATAAATAAGAACGATCATTTAGATCCTGAAGACACATGTTTTTATAAAATATGCTAGCCCTTTTTGAGGAAGACTGGCCCTGAGCTAACATGCGTGCCCATCCTCCTCTACTTTATATGTGGGACACTACCACAGCATGGCTTGCCAAGTGGTGCGTAGGTCTGCACCAGGATCTGAACCGGCAAACCCAGGGCTGCTAAAGAGGGAATGTGTTCATGTAACCACTGCGCCACCAGCCAGCCCCACGGGTGTGCTTTTTAATGCAAAGAAAAATACTGGTATTAATGACTGTAATCCTTTAATTAAAAATACCGGGGCGGGAGGTGGCACAGCAGTTAAGTGCACACATTCCCCTTCTGTGGTCCGGGGTTCGCTGGTTCAGATCCCGGGTGCGGACACGGCACTGCTTGACAAGCCATGCTGTGGTAGGCGTCCCACATATAAAGTCGAGGAAGATGGGCACGGATGTTAGCTCAGGACCAGTCTTCCTCAGCAGAAAGAGGAGGATTAGCAGCAGATGTTAGCTCAGGGCTAGTCTTCCTCCAAAAAAAAAAAAAAAAAACCATAAAAAGTAGCAGTGGAGAAAATCAGAAGAAACTAAGTAGTCTTTAATAAATGTTCCCTTGTTCCCATTTACCAGTTCACTTTTACTGCTAACTCTCCTTTCTCCAGATAAAGATTGATTATTTAAGCAAAAAAGTTGTGAACATCCATTATGTGCACTGTTCCTGGTGAGGGAGCTACAGTTATGAATAAAGCAAAATGCCTACTCTCATAAAGCTCATTGTCTACAAGGATGCCAACCCAAATTCTCCAGATTGCATTTATGCAGGTAAAGCAATTACAAAACCTGTCTATAGGGGCCAGCCCATGGCACAGCGGTTAAGTTCGCATGTTCCGCTTCAGTGGCCTGGGGTTCTCTGGTTCGGATCCCGGGTGCAGACCTACGTACCATTTGTCAAGCCATGCTGTGGTAGGCGTCCCACATATAAAGTCGAGGAAGACGGGCACATATGTTAGCTCAGGGCCAGTCTTCCTCAGCAAAAAGAGGAGAATTGGCGGCAGATGTTAGCTCAGGGCTCGTCTTCCTCAAAAAAAAAAAAAAAAAAACCTGTTCATTATCTCAGGTTCTATTTTCTGACTCTGTCCCATCAATATCGCAGAAACCCCATAAAATCTGATTCTCAATTACTGGCATTGCTGCTGCTAATAGCCCTGATTCTTCTGGGTTTTATTTCCTGTGAGAATTGATGCAATAGTAGAAGGAAAAAATAAAAAACCAGAGGGGACCATTCCAATTAATATAGATAGATTCTTTAAATGGGCAATAAAGACAATGTTTCATTAGGAGGAAGTTTTTAGGAGGTATTTGATGGTGGGGCGGGAACTGGAGGCTACGGGGTGGAGCATAAATAAAGAAGACTTTTATAGCTGGAGGGTGCATGATGGAGAGGGAAATAAAAATCAGGAACAGAAAGAGCCATCCAACTTGCAGCAAAGAAGAGAACAGGACAGAAAAGGAGAAGCAGGTACAGGTCAGTGGAGGACCTTGAACATTAGAAAATAACATTTGTGGTTGAAGTCACAGCAAGAGAAAGGAGAAACAATAGCCACTAAGTATACAGGAAAGTCTCAGCAAAAGTAGTTATTGACTTTGCTTGTAGAGCTCACACTTCTGCAGAATTCTTGGTGACCAGCAACCTGGGCAACTGGGAACCTGTGCACTCCTGGAGGCCAAGGAGGTTTATTAGCCCGGAGCCGGTACAAGTTGAGTCTCTTAGTAGAGTCAACCCGAAACTGTGCTGGGGGAGCCCCAAGGCTGAAACAGAGATGTTTGTGTTCAGGCCTCCTTCTCCTTCAGTCTCCCAGGTCATTAAGACACTGGACTTCTGGGATTACATATCACTCAAGGAATTGCTCCAGGAAAGTTACACGCTCTCTCACTGCTTTCAGTGTTTGTCTGACTATTCAAGGCCCTGACACACTGGCAGCTCTAGACAATTGCCTCTTTACCTTGTTATTTGAACCATTCAATCACTACTGCCATTTCTAGAGCATTGGGGGCCTAAGAAGAGAAGGGGTGTGGGATTGGGATCTTTGGTACGCTATCAACCGTGGAATGTTCGCCAAGCTGCAAGAGAGATACCTCTCTCTTCCCACATTCTGCCGATCACCATAATACACATGATAAGTGGTTCATGAGTCGTAAGAGAAAGGCAATTTGGTGATGTTAAATGGACAACTCAGAAGGAAATGAGTTTAATGGAGTATAGCCATTGCCTACTCCTCTGTTTTCCTGCCTAAAAGTCTTTGAAAGATCCTTCTGGATTTGCCTCTGCCGTTGGGTTGGGGAGAAAAACTCAGGGATGCAGAGCCAAGGTTCTATGGAAAAACTGACATCTTGGAAGCCTGCAAGCCCAAATCCCTGGACAGGATAGGATCCAAATGTTCTCTGAAGGTGAATAGAAATGACCTTGTCTAAAACAAGGGCAATTTTTAGACTCTGTCTTCGGCCTCCCAGGCTTGGCTCTTGGTTAAGTACTGCAGTGCAGATCCCCAGTCTAATTTTAAAAAAAGAAAACAAAAGTAATCATCTTGTGTCTTCTGAAGAAGCAATGAGCCAACTAATATCTTGAGTGCCTCCTCAACATCAGAGGTTCCTGCACCCTGTTTTAAGGTAGTCTAATGCATAACCCTAAGAGAAAAGTGTGACTTATTTCACTATCTTCTATCAGTAACTGTCAATACCGTAAAATCATAGAACTTTGGAACTGGAAGAGATCTTAAAGAAACTTTCCTCATTTATGAAGTAAGTATGTTAGATGAGAATATCTTTAAATACTCTTCCAATGTTAAAGTTCTATAATTATATATATATGATACACACAAAAAGAGGTTATTAAGCGTCAAGCTGAATTTTTTTTTTTATCAAACATTCCAAAATGTATAAGTGACCCATTTTTCGAAGAGTAAGTCTCT
Source organism: Equus asinus (assembly GCF_041296235.1). Classification (NCBI taxonomy): domain Eukaryota; kingdom Metazoa; phylum Chordata; class Mammalia; order Perissodactyla; family Equidae; genus Equus; species Equus asinus. Next base: position 67,425,733 of record NC_091799.1, read on the forward strand.
AAAGAGTGTGAACATAGGAGCCGGCCGGGTGGCGCAGCGGTTAAGTGCACACATTCTGCTTCGGCGGCCTGGGGTTTGCCGGTTTGGATCCTGGGTGTAGACATGGCACCACTTGGCAGGCCATGCTGTGGTAGGCGTCCCACATATAAAGTAAAGGAAGATGGGCACGGACGTTAGCTCAGGACCAGTCTTCCTTAGCAAAAAGAGGAGGATTGGCAACAGATGTTAGCTCAGGGCTAATCTTCCTCAAAAAAAAAAAAAAGTGTGAACACGAAAGCAATTTTAATCTCGCCCACCACTCTAGAGCAAACATAGACCGGTTTTCCAAGCCCTAGATGAAATCTCAGGCAGGTCCCACAGCGTTTCCAGGCCCAAGATCAGTCTGTCATTTTAAAAGTTCAGAACAGTTTAATTTCAAAACTCCAACCTGATTCTCATCTAAACTTCTAGCTTGAGTTGGCTTTGGGCTTGGAAGCCTGCAGTGGAGAACTGGGTGTGGTTGGCTTTTACTCTCCTCCTTTCTCCACCTCTTTTCCAACTCCCTGGCAAATGTTTTAGACCCCTCAGAGTCAGACCCCTGGAGAGAGGGATGAAGGAGCAAAGATGCAGTCTTCCAAGGTTAATAGAGTTGCACTCTGGCCTCTGCCCTCCAAGTGCTAGCTGTGGCATAGGTACCTCTTTCTCCAGTGGGACTTCTTAGGGTTGATCTCCCTCAATCTCCCTTGCAGGGAACAACTCTCCTCTGGCCGGCAGCTTACGTCTTCCCACCAGCCCTGAGATTCTGACTGCCCATCTTTCTATTGGGGTCCTTTCTCTACTCGAGGCAGTTCTCTTGGACAAGATCCATTTGTCTTAGTCCGTTCGGGCTGCTATAACAAAATGCCACACTCTAGGTAGCTTATAAACAACAAATTTATTTTTCATAGTTATGGAGGATGGAAGTCTGAGATCAGGGTGCCAGCATGGTTGGGTGAGGGCCCTCTTCTGAGTTGCAGACTGCAGACCTCTCATTGTGTCCTCACATGATGGAAGGACCCAGGAAGCTCTGTGGGATCTCTTTTATAAGAACACTAAAGCCATTCTTGAGGGCTTCACTCTCCTGACCTAATCGCTAATCACCTCCCAAAGGCCCTACCTACTAAAACCGTCTCCTTTGACTAGGTCGGGGGGGGGGAGCCCTCATTAAAGGGATTAGTGCCCTTATAAAAGAGACTCCAGAGAGCTCCCTTGCCCCACCCATCATATGAGGACACAGGAAGAAGACAGCCGTCTATGACCAGGAAGCAGGGCTTTACCATACACCAAAACTGCCAGCATCTTGATCTTGAACTTCTCAGCCTTCAGAACTGTGAGAAACAAATTTCTGTTGTTATAAGCCACCCAGTCTATGGTACTTGTCACAGCAGCCTGAAGGGACTAAGACAACGCTTTGTCTCCCCAGTCTGAATGGTGGTCTAAGGAAGCATTAAATGGTACAACTTCTCTATGAAGATGAAATGGATTACTTTAATCCAGGAGTGCCTGGCTATTCCTGCTAAGTCTTTGTAAACTACTCTATAACAAATGTGAGCATAGAGTCCTGAGATGGTAACTACACATGTCATATTTGTTAATACATTGTTATTTACAGCCTCTGCCAGACATGCTCAAAATTTCAGACATGTAAACGTCTGTTTGCTTCAGGAAGCCATCAAAAATTCCACCAACTCATAAATAATGACTTTGTTGTGCCCCATGATGACCCCCTTTTTCCAAGTACACATTAGCAATTGCATTCCTACAAACAAACCAAAAGATGGCTCATTAGTTTATTACTCATTTAATTACCAGAGCTGGGAAACATGTGGTCCAGCTTAACAAGTTTAACAACAATCCCTAAACAAGTACATATTTAAGCGGTGGTGTTCTGACATCAACATTTCCAGATATCTAATGAATGGCTAGATGCATATGGTCAATGTATATCATGGATAACCAGGAAATCTATCACCCTGAGGTCAGCATTGCTTAAAGACAGTGATAAGTCTTTGGGGCTTTTATACACCAACCCCTGCAAGAATGATCTCAGTGTTAATCATCACTGAAATAAAAGAAAAGAAACAAGAAAGTGATTTTACTTAAATAGCGTTTAATGGAAGAAATAAGGAAGTGGTTTGGCTTCTTTCCCTCCCCCTGGAAAAATAGCATGACACACAGTAAGTGTTCAACGAATACTATTCTTGATGACAAAAGGAGCATGAAGACAATCATTTTAGTGTTCTCAGGACAGGCCATGTCATTGAGCCACTATTGCCCACAAGCCTTAGTTGGCATCACAGTCATTTAGTCAGCAACTATTTGTGCCAGCACCATGCAAAGTGTTGGAAATGGTACAGTCAACCAGACACAGTCCTGCCCTACAGAGACTTATAACTGTTAGGAAAACAAGCGAGGAGGCAGGCACTGAGAAGAGAGTGTGGTAAGACTTTTGATGGAGGTACTCCGTTGGCTCTGGGAGCACCTAAAAATCAGAAAAGCCTTTAAGGAAGGATTCATATCTCTCACCTGGGATCTAAGAAATGAGCTCAAGTTATCCAGGAAGAGGAGAAGGGAGGAGAGTCCTAGGAACTGCACAGACAAAGACTAGGAGATGAGAAAGGGCATTCAGGACACTGCAAACAGTTCAGTATGATGGGGTGGGGATGGGGTGATGAGAAAAGAGAACAGAGAGGCAAGCAAAGAACACAAGAGGAAAGTCCCTGAAGGTCATGTGGATAAATCTGAACTTTGTCCTAAAGGTAAGGAGACACCATCAAAGGGGTGTAAAGTGAGGAAAGGGGGCCGAGGGTTCTGATGTGATTGTGTAGAAAGAGCACTGGCTGCAGTGTGAAGAATGGACGGAAAAGGACAAAAATGGAGTCGGAGACTAGTTAGGAGGCTGTTGCATTAACCAGGTGAGAGCGACAGTAACTCGAACTAACATGGGGCAACGAGGGTAGGGAGAAACAAAGGAATTTGAAATAATTTAAGAGGTAAAAGTGATGGGTCTTGGTGATTGACTGGATGTGGGGAATCCAGAGGGAGGATTGACTAGATGTGGCAGAGGGAGGAGCCAAAGATGACATCAGGATTCTGAGGAGGACACCTAGAGGGATGATGGTGCCCTTTACTGAGCAACGGAATACAACGGGGGAGTGGGCTCAGGGGACAGAGATAATGAGCTCAATTTAGGAAGTGCCCATTCTAAAATGCCAGGAGGATATCCATGTGGAGATGACAAGTGCACGATTGAATTTTCTATGGATTCTACAATGAACAGATAAACAGAAATGAAACCCACCAAGGACTCTAAGAAGTTGGGGTGAAAAAGATGGAATCACTAAAACCAAGGGAAGATAATTTCAAAAAGACAGTGATCACCAGTATCAGATACTGCTTAGAGCTCAAATCAGATAATGCTGGAAAAGCAGCCTTAAAATTTAGCAACAACATTATTAGTGATCTTGGCAGCAGCAGTGTCATAGGAATGTTGGGACAGAAACCAGATTTCCAGGAGAATTTCAGAGTGGAGGGTAAGGCAGTGGTGATGGTGAATATAGACACCTGTTTCAATATACTTGACTGAAGCCAAAAGGAACCAGATAAGCAAATGGGTGGATGTTTTAAAATGTAGGTTTCACTATTACACTAGTAATGTGAGGCCAACAGATCAGGAGACAACTGCCATTGAAGAAATAGTTTGTTACTCACAGTTCCCCAGAGGAGTGGGCACGCCAGGGCATGCAGGGTCACATGGGGGAAGCGCCATGATCCCTCAGGAGGCAGAGGGAGAGAGGGGAAACATGGACAGGAGACCTTATTGCGGTTTTCACAGGAAGGCAAGGCAAGGCAGAGTAAGCAGGCTTGGGATTGGCTAGTTGGAATAATTTCAGCAGGCTGTGGAGCATAGGGGCTGTCTCTAGCTATCTGGGACCCAGCCTTGGGGTAATCAGGGCAAGAGGACAGTGCTCCAAATATAAGAGCCTTGTGAGAGGCCATTAAGTGGTGCATGGGGTCTGGGCTCTGCTGGTTAGTTTACAGAGGAAAGATAGACTTTCAGGTGAGTGGTTTCTTATCTCTAGGAATTAGCTAACCCTGGGAGGGGCAGTCCCTCCCTGGTGAGTAAGGCCTCAAATGCCAGAGCATCAAAAATACAGAATTATGAAAATATAGTTAATATGTGGGAAAGGAATGTGGAAGCAAGGGAGGGCATTATTTTTAGGAGAGAAACTTGGGGTTGTTTAAATGTTGATGAAAGGAAGTGGTATCAAGGGAGGCAGCAGGAGAGAGAAGGGACCTACAACAGAGCAAAGTCTATCAGACTGCAAGAGAAATACAGAGCCTTAGAGCTGACCTTGGCAATGAGCAATCTCTTCCACTACAATGGAGGGAGAGGAGGAAAGGATGCGCATGTCTGCAGGCAAGCTTGTGCAAGAATTTGACGGGAGTTTCTCTCCGATGGCTTTTTCTCTTACAAAGTAGAAGAAAAATTCCCTAGTGGAAGATTGATTAAAAATAGAGTGAGAGAGAGATGCCAATTTTATGGTCACAAGTTTTCTCTGATTGTGGTTTCACTTACAAGTAGAAAACAAGACAAAACAAAGTTTGTCATTCAGTTATTCTCTTTTCTTCCTTTAAGGTAGGTGTTAACTCCCAGCCACCAATTGTAGGCCCGGGAGATGCCTTTGCCAAACTCCAGTGAGCAGTGTGGGGATCACAACAGCTTTTGATGAAGCTTGGGCGCCACCCCAGATCATAGGTGTGATGGCTGTGAGACTTCAATCACTGGAACATTGAGAAGGACAGAGAAGAGGGCTTTCTGAAGCCCAAGAGGATTTGGTGGTCCTAGGAAAGGATTATTGAAAATGTAGGGGCTGACCTCAGAAAAGCAAAAGCTAAAGAGAAGGAAACAAGATAGAGATACTTCTGAAGGTAGAAGTCCAGAAAGGGCCAGTGGAATCCACTCTTAGACCCCAATCAACTTCCTGAAACCCCCACCACAGGGTATCCAGAATTTAAAGATGCTAACTCATCTCCTCTCTCTCTCTCTCTGAGTTGCATGTTTGTTTTATGATTCTTTAGACGAGTTTCTGTATTCACTGGCTTCAATAAAGCACTAATCTGCTTTAAAGCCCAAGTGATTATTTCCTGTTATTTAGTTGGCCTCATGACATACTCTCAGAAAGCTGAAGCTGTTTCAGACTCCCAGGCTCTACTTCCCATTGTGGCTTTACACAGGAAGGGGAATGCCCACCCCACATAGTTGACACCAGAAGGCTGTAGGTACCTCTGCATGCAAGGTGATCCAGACCCCATCCCAGAGTGTGCCTTAGGAGGGCCCTCACTTAAGAGCAGTTTTCAAGGTTCTGGCTTTCCTTGTCATTCTCAGCAATCTGCTTTCCAAATCAAGCACATAACACACTGGTGGCCAAGTTATTTGCTGAAATGGCCAGGCCTCCCACTGGATCTTGAGGAGGAAACACAGACGCTGCTTACACCCCGCCCTTCTGCCCCGACTCGGTCTAGGAGTTTTGTGTACCACAAAGAGGGGAGTCCTTGAGAGGTCACCGGATCCATCTGTCATCAGCACCCCCACCCCAACTCCCAACACAGCCACACTCTCCTTAAGCTGTTGTGAAAAAGAGAGGCTCAGTAAGACCTACGTTAGTAAAATCTCTGGAGAACAAGATTTCATAAACTTCCGCAGTGACTATTTCAAAACCAAATAACATTCTGATTTTGCCAGCCGCTTAAATCAAAGTAGGGAAAGAGAGTGGAGTGGGTGGGGGAAGGAGGGCAGCATCACAGAAAAAAGGGAAAACAGGAAACAGACTTATTAAGAGGAAGAGCCAGAAAGTGAAAAGGTTTAACTGACCCGTACATTGAGAATTTCATGTAAAATCGTACAGTTCTCTCTTTTCTCCCCTTCATTACCTTCTGAGCATCTTCCCACGTCCAGCAAGAAAAAAACAGGGCCTACTCCACCACTAGAAATGTAGCTGTTGGAGAGTTTTTTCCTCATAAAAATAAATAAATAAACACAAATAGAAATCCAATGAGCCAAAGTCAACAGTTAGATGTTCATATCAGGCTGGGAGACTGTCCGCTCAGAGTTTCCAGCCCACACCCGCTGCTGCCCTGACTCCATTCCTCCAGTTCTCTCTTGACCTAAAGGGGGACCAACACTTTTAGGAATCCTCTCTGTGCCCATAATTTTCATGTTCTCTGCCTGCCTTTGCCCCAGGGCCTCCAATCTAAACTCATGGCTGTTCTGAACCTCCCCGCCAACTCCGCTCTCTCCCTGTCCAGTGCCCACTCCCACCCCTCCTCCTGAAATGAAAAGTAGATTCTGCTCTTCCTGGCTGATTGCTGGAGCATCTCAGCCAAGACAATTCCCTATTGACATTACCGCAGAGATTATGGCCCAAAGCCCTCACATTTCTCAGTCAAATCAATGGAAACATCTTGGTTTTTTTTTTTCTTTTTTGCCTGCTGAACCATCCAATGTGAATGATTTTCTGCCTGGAAATAGATCCTATGTCTGGGGCAAGGTGTCACTGCTGGATCTGACATCATTTAGAAAACAGGTTGTTTTTCTGGGATAAATTTAAGAGGTTTATTGAGTCCATGGAAGTTAGGAGGACAGAGTTTTAACTTCATTCAAAAACGGGGGCTGCTGGTTGCTGCCACCCACAATGAAGACTCAGAGCACCAAATTCAAAGCCTTTCTCCCCAGCGTGTTTTATGGGTGCTCGGGCTTCATGTGGTTGTTGCTGGCGGCTGTAGGGAGAGCTATGCGAGTCCCTGCTTTACTGGAAAGTTCACACCCGTGGACGGCAAGGCCAGGAAAGGGATATGCAAGCAGAAGATGTGAGAGCACAGGGCAAGTCTTGAGTCTTAGTGCCCTGAGGATTTGTGCTTGGATGACGCAAACAAAGAAGAGGCGAGAAGTGGAGGGCCCCTCACGAGGAGGAGACTCCCTCAGTGGTGGCTGTGGGTCTTCCTTAGGTCAGCTCCATGTCAGAAGTCTGAGGAAGTCAAACAGCACCGTGAAAGTGGGACTTCCAGCAGAATTGGCAGGATTTCTTCAAGTCAATAAGATGGGAAATCAGGGAAGGGACTGTTTTAAGTTCAAAGAGATTTAGAGTCATGACAACCGAATGTCTCCAATTGACTGGTCAGGGACCAACCAAGGTGTGATCCCTGAGTGGATTCTAGTTTGAATAAACCAGCTGCAAAAAACCTTCTGGGATCAATGGTGATATTTGGGAACTATGGTTTATTTTATTGGGTTTTTTAATATGAATATGGGTCTGATAATGGTATCATGGTTCTGTCAGAAAATGTCCTTATTTTTAGAGATGCATACCTGAGTATTTGAGGGTGAAATGTTATTATATCTGAAATTTACTTTGAAATAGTTAGGCAAAAAGAACAGGTGAAGTAACTATGGCAAGATGTAAGCAATTAGTAAATCTAGGTAATTCTGGGCAAATGAGTGCTCATTACGTATTATTCCATTTTTCTGAGTATATGAAAATGGATGATTTAAAAAGTTTAAAAGCATAAAAAAGTCTAGGAAGGTGGGAAGAGAAAACTCCTCATGCAGATCAATTATTCTCCGAAACATTGTTTGTGGGAGAACGGGCAAAGATGAATAAAATCCAGTTGCTGAGGTAACAGCCCAGTGTGAAAGGCAGACAAATAGACAGACCGTGTCCCAAACAGAGCAATGTGTCAGGGGCTATGGGAGCAAGGGAGGAGTATGGTCCCAGGTGGACCGTCTTGGGGCAGGGGGTGGAGGGGTGCTTCCCGAAGGAAATGATACCTGGGCTGAGGCTTGATAACTGTGAAGGCTTACTGGGTGGAGAAGTGGCAGGATTGGACTTCCTCCTCCAGCGGGGAAGCACTCTAAGACTTGGGGGGTAAGGTTGAAACAGTGAGTGGAAAGGGGGGCTGTAGGGAAGAGGTTGTTAGAGGAAACAGCTTTTTAAGCTCATTCCTGGCAACCTAGCTTAATACGCCCCTGAGAAGAGGAGAGAAAGTTTAACCGAGGGTCTCTAGGTAGGGGGTCACAGGCCAAGAAAGCCGTTTCTTAGAAAAGTCAAAAATGGGTGACAAGGCAAAGACAGCTTTAAAGGGACACAGAGACTATCTGGCAGCCCCAAGGGTCAAGGCAGGGATTGGTAGCCTTCCCCAGCAAATCTTCATCACCCATCCCGGTGTCTGGCTTTCTTAACCAAGAGGCCATGTTCTTGAGCTCCAGATGTCTGTTCTGCTTTCAGAGAGGGTTCCAAAGTAAATCTTTACTCTGCTTCGGGTTCCAGGGTTCAAATATTTTCAAACAACACTCTATCCTTCACTTTAACTAATCCACTCCTGTGGATACATTGACCTAACAAGAGGCAGACAAGAGCAGTAAGTGCTGGGGCCCCTCCTGAATAAGCAAGTTAAGTCTGTCCTCACAGGTTAGGGTCAGGCAGTGGTCCCCACAGCCCAGTGTCGCTAATGATGCAGCACCCTGTCACTTCCAAAAGGACCGAAAGAGCCAGTCCTCTGGAGAGCAGCTCATGTGCCTGGGTAAAGGAAAGAAGAGCCATAAATTATTCAAAAGACCTTTTTAACCAGGGCCTTAGGGCTGCTGGAATACTTCATAGAGTGTGAGGTTTGGGAGGAAAGTTGGGGAACTTCTAATTCAATCTTCCACCCAGCAGGAGCCCCCTACCTCAAAGTTAATGCTAAATTGACCCATCATCGGAGTGTGCTGCTGTCTTCCTCTGAAGGAGAGGCCACACCTAGGATTAGGGTTAGTTTGCAAGTTGAGATCATGTACTGGAGACAGAAAAAACAAACAAAAACAACTCCATTTCACAAACAGATCTTTTTTCACTGTGGAAAGTAGTTTTCAAGTTTATTTGCCCCATTGTTAGTGTGTAAACGAGGGATCTGAAGATTTTCTGGCTAGGGACCATCCTTTAACTGTAAGTACAAGGTAGTCACATCTCAGATTGGGGTTAGGTTCCAAAAATAGAAACTGTATATGCTCAAATTAAAATCCCTTAATTTCTCTAAAAGTAGGACATGTCGTTGAATTATCTTCCAGCATTGAACCCAGGTCAATGTCCTCAGTTGAACACCAGATAAAATAGTTAACTTGTATTTAAAGGCTGGGTTGTATTTAAAAAACAAAAACCAAAAAAAAGCACAAGGAAACAGCAGAGCCACATTCAAAGAGCAGGTACATCACTCTGAGAAGCCCTTAGAATGGAGACCCCTCCAGTGAAGGTAAGTCCCAGCGTTCTGGGATACGCCCACCTGGAGGCAGGATCGCTGGGAGAGCAACGACAGACAGAATCACCGTGCTAAGTTGCCCTTTTTCCTGTTTCACGTTTTCTAGTGTACAGATGATTGATTTTTTAAAAGTTAAATGTGCTGATGACATAATTCCAGAAAGAAGTTTAAAGAGTTCAATTTTCATTAGTCCATTTTCTTGTTCTATTTTGTAAGGTCTCGTTAGGATTTCTACAACTGCTCACGTGGAGCTAAAATGTTTTTTATAATAAGTAAATTAATTGTTTATTGCACACTTATCATTCACCAGGTACTTGCTAAGCATTACTACCAAGCATTAAAAATAGAATCTTTGCTCTCCAGGAGCAGACAGCAAAGTAGGAAGAGAAGAATCTAGAATGCTGAATTGCCAGGAAATAGTACAGGACAATTTGCAAGCAGATATCATCTTGGTTTGTGAGGAGAAGTGTTCGGGCTCTCCGGGAGGAGTGAAATCACTACAGGCTGCGGGGGGGGGGGGGGGGGGGGGGGGGGGGGGGGGTTGGGGGACGGCTTTTCAGGATGAGTGGGTCCGAGATGGGAGTCAAGAGCCTCAGATCAGACCATCGCGGCTGAGTCTTGCCTCGGCTGCTTACTAGCTGTGTGACTTTCTAAGGCTCAGTTTCACTTCTGTTAAATGAGGATAATAATAGCACGTACCATATAGGGCTGTTACAGGGATTAAATAAGATCACGTATATAAGTGCCTGGCACATAGTAAGCACTCCGTAAATGCTATTATTATTATTGTTCTGAGCAGGGCCCTGGAGGATAGGTATGCTTTAGACACACAGATGGGGAAAGAGAGAGTAGAGTCCAGCTTTGGAGGCCATCTGGAGTGAAGATAATGGGGAGGAAGTTCAGCTGTGATGAAACGAATGTGAGTTCTGATCCTGGTTCTCCTATTTTCTTGTGATCTGGGTCAAGTACACCCTGTGCTACAATTTCCTCATCTATTAATAAAGATGGTAATAGTAGTTACCACGTGAGGTTGTAGCAAGGATTAAATGAGATCATATATTTTAAATGCTCAGCGTAATAGCTTGGAAGGCAGATGTAAGAGCCTGGTGAGCTGTGGTGGACTGTTGGGGCAAGATTAGGGATTAAGAACAGAAGACATCTTATGTACATCTCACGTACATCTTATACACATCATCTCATTCTAGGCCCTTCAATTTCTTTTAAATTGTTTAGTTGGTGGAGGTTACTAATTTAAAAAAATGTAATTTCAAAAGCAAATCCAGAAATAGATCAGTACGGAGCCTTACAACCTAAGCGGGAATCATTGTTACATTGTTATTGCTACAATAGACTAACATATTCCAGACAGAATAAGACTACATTCTTTCTCAACCTGCTGAAAAGAAAGAGTACAGAATAATCTCAAGAGATAGTCAAAGTCTGTCAAAGAAACATTTTGAAGAGTAAGATGTGCAAAACAAATGCTGAAATCATGTTTATCCTTTTGAAGGAAACAAACTGTTTTCAAGTACTGATAGTAATTTTAACAGCATCTATTTAGACAAGAACATTTAACTGACCCAATTACAATCTTTTTTTCCTTTAGGCAATTAAGCAATCCCAGGAGGATTTCTACTTGTTTCCTCAGCTATTTAACTGTTAAGGAATATGCCTTAAAATAATGAATTTATGTTTACTTTAAAAATTAATGTATAGTTTAAGTTTGGATCCAGATCAGACCTCTGACACTATCCTGAGTTACTGAGGGTTCGTTGTAGTTGTATGTTTCAAAACAGTCTGTCAGTGTTTCTTCTCCATACTTTGGGCTTGAACTTATTTCTGCTTTCTTTCTTCCTTTTTTGATTCCTTCCTGTGCATCGTCTCCCACACATAGTTTTCTATAAGACACATTTGTGGATCAGCTCGATGTGTTCTCATTGGCAGCTCTGCAGCCTCCTAAGCAAAGACGTCAATTCTAAAAGGCTTCCCCAATTTCTCCAGAGACCCGTGGACCAGGAGGTTAAATAGTCAGCCCTGAGAATCCCAGGCTTTGCTTTCCAGCCTTGGCTCAGAGCCCTGCCTCCCCTGGGCCCTCACGCTCACCAAGTTTCCCATCACATACAGCTTCCAGGGACCTGGAGGGAATCACTGCCATGAAGCAGCTGCCAGGAGCTCAGTTTCTCCAAAGCACCATGCCACGTAGGGGAATCTTCCTGTGTCCAACTAATTGTTGACTTTTTAAAAATCTGGGGGCTGGCCCTGTGGCTGAGTGGTTAAGTTCACGTGCTCTGCTGCGGCGGCCCAGGGTTTTGCTGGTTCGGATCCTGGGCGCGGACATGGCACCGCTCGTCAGGCCACATTGAGGCGACGTACCACGTGCTACAACTAGAAGGACCTGCAACTAAGATATACAACTATGTACCAGGGGGGATTTAGGGAGATAAAGCAGGAAAAAAAAAAAAAAAGATTGGCAACAGTTGTTAGCTCAGGTGCCAAGCTTTAAAAACAAAAATTAAAGATAAAAAATTTGACCACTTTACATTTTGTGTTAATCATCAGAGGACCTTGCCTTCCTTTAGATAAATTCAAGCTATGACTCTTTCCTCTTACTACAGGAAATCTATTGTGTAGCAAATATGCTAACACTGCTTAAATCCCAGAGTGAAATTACAAGAAGCAAAGAGGAAACACTCTCAGCACAACCTGTGTGCTGGAGGTTTCATTTTTAAATAATTCTAATTTTTCTCCAAGTCATATGCCATATTTTTCTAGAAGTAAATTTTACTTTTTACTTTTCAGATTGGAGATTGTTTTTCCATCTGGCTCTTCCACTTTCTAATTCATTAGTTACAGAGCTGAAGTCAAAATTCTCACAGCATATCGGTGGCAACTTGATTATAGCTCTTCATCCAAGAAATACAAGTCAAATTGCTTTGAATAGAGGACAAGATGTAGAGAGAATACATTCAGAGATACCAGACTTTCCCAGCTTCCTGCTGTTTGTTTCACAGAGCAGAATAGATCTCACATTCCTTCTGTTTGGCCCCAAAACACTTCTCTGGAAATTCTCTTGTGTGACAGCCAAGGATACCCATATTTAGAGACCGACGTGGAAGTGAGGGCAACGATCACTTTAAAAAGAACAAAACTGGGAGCTATTCTTTCTTCCAGATGGATATGAAGTCATTTCCAAAGAAATAAAGGCGTTGATTTTATTTGAGGTCTTGTCAATAGCAGTTCAAAGTTTTCATTATCAGAGGAAGGGAGAAGCTTCATTTTCTAGGAAAAGATGATGAATGTAGTGACAGGAACTGAGAAGATTTTTCTATAAAGCCACGAATTAATGAAGGTGAGGTTGTAGGGCCCCTCCCTCACTTGCACAGGTCTCTGTGACTGCTGGGGGTTTGTTGTTGGTGGGAAAAAGAAAGCAGGTTGCAATCAGGAAACACTTCTATGTAAGCATTTCTGGTAAATCGCCTACTCTCAGAAGAAAAAGACTCGAATCTCAATGGCTCCAGCAATTTGTTATGATTTATTTTCTCTTCCTGTATATTTATTTTCATGCAATTTTTATAGTCATAATTTTGTATTATTTTCCTTAAAGAGAGTGCCCAAAATTGTATAAGCTTCAGGACTCACAAAATCTGGCTCCACTATTGTAGAAGAATGAATCATTTTTCATTATAATTTATTGCCTAGCTTCCTTAATTGGTGGCTCCTTTTTAATGTTAAAAACAGTTATTATAGTATAAACTTTCCTTCACTCAGCCAAGCCATGAAATGAGAATTTAGAGGAAAGTGTGTGTGTGTATGTATGTGTATGTCTTGCTGGGGGAAGGGAACAGTGATATTAGGGCTCCAAAGGCAGGACTTTCTCCTTCTTCTAGAAAATGGGCAGTTATGTTTTTTTCTCACTGAAACATCAAAATGTCCTAGACTGGAAATGTGTTTGTGGCTCTTCAAAGTATGAGCACACATTGATATTTCAAAGAAACCACCACCACCACCACATCCACCCTGCCCCTGAGGAGAATTTGCTACACTGAAGGATGCTGTTAGAAGGAGCTTATCATCGGGTCTCCTAGAAGGATACAGTTGAGCCCCATTGTTTGGCGTTTCAGACTGTCCTATTCCGGGAGACTCTCCAAAGAATATGTCTGGTCTTAGTCCCAAGAATGATTTAGTTATTTGGGGCCACTGGCCTTTTTATCTTATCAACTGTGTGAACTGTATAACCAGCTGCACTTCCCACATTGAATTGGTTGCTAGTAAGCCTAATGTTACATTTGCAGCTAGATCAAGCCTAGTAATTATGGTATGCTTTTGTAGTCATATTCCTGGCTCTGTTTTATGTTGTGTTTCTTCCTTTATTTCTAATTGTTCATTCTATACTGTTGCATTTTATATATCCTTTCTCAAGAGAGTAGGAATCTGAATTAATAAAACATTCTTTCCAAAGCATTCTGGTTATAGTTTTATCACAGGTGTATGGATTTGTTGCAAAAATTTTTTACTTACTGCACCCAAAAAAAAAAATTCGAAGGAGAAGTATTGACATATGAAGCATCCTTCTTGTTCCTTCCCATTTCCCCTCTTCACGCTCATACTGCTGCTTCCTCACCGACTGTGTCAAGTGTGCCTTGCACATCCTCCCAGCATTCTGTCATTTAATCTCAGGAAACACTTATGGTGGCATCTACTTCTAACCCATCTTTGCCACACTCAGAATTTACCTGATGCTCTGAGGGTACTTACCAAGATCCAAAGTGTACTCAGGACATCAATCAAATGCACTCGGGGCAGACAGATACAGATGAAGTTTCAGAGAAAGTTCTCAAGAATCTGAAAGAGTGTGAAGATACTCTGTCCCTAAGAATGGCATCACAGATCATTCAGACAGGAAAGACATATGACTATGGAAGGGGGAGGCCCAACCTCCCTGGACATTTGTCAAGACTTGAGCTACCATTGTGGAGACACTAGACCTCCTTGAAGAAGAAAGCAAGGACTGACGTGCCAGGGTGGCCTGAAGGTGGGGAAAGCCACTACTTAGCAGAGACAGGGGCTAACTCTGCTAGGGTCAACTCTGGTCAGGTCAGTCTTCCTCTAGACTAGTCTGACCTTAATAGCCCCCATCTCAAACTTCAAATCACTCAGGAGTTCAGATCCAGGTCAGAATGAGAAGAGAGTCTAAAGAGGAGACGCTCACCATTACCCCAAATTTCTAGCTCTAATTTCCTTTTGCCCCAACTGCCCCTATTATGTAAGTAGTCAGGCCCCAGACTGCCCTCTTGTAGCATCCCCACCCCCAAACTTCACTCTCCTAGAAGCCCTCTCATTGATACCAGTGATCTCTTTTCCCCATTTGAATCAGAGTTACCTTTCTCAGACTTTTTCTCCTATTCCTAAAAAGAGGGGGTAGGTTAGCTGTGGGTAAATTTGAGATTCTGCATGAACCAAATTGATCTCAGTGCTTTCTTTCCACCCACAAATGGAGATGACTACTACTGAGTTATGTCACTTAAGAAAGGAAAGTCAACAATCAAAAATACTTTCTTTAAGACCCAGATGGAAGGAGACACTGAGTGGTGTCTTAGTCACTTAGGGCCACTGCAACAAAGTACCAGAGACTGGGTGACTTAAAAACAACAAAAATTTGTTTCTCACAGTTCTGGAGGCTGGGAAGTCCAAGATCAAGGTGTTGGCTGATTCAGTGTCTGGTGAGAGCTCATTTCCTGGTTCATAGACAGCCATCTTCTCTGTGTCCTCATGTGGCAGAAGGGGCAAGGGGCTCTCTGGAGTGTGTTTTATAAGGGCACTAATCTCATCATGAGGGCTCCACCCTCATGACCTAATCACCTCCCAAAAGTGCCACCTCCAAATACCCTCACATTGGGGATTAGGATTTAACATATGAATTTGGAAGGTACACAAACATTCACTCTGTAGAAAATGGGCACATTAGACATTAACACATTGAATCTGCTACTAAAATCTAAGCTGCATGGTGGCTGGTGGTTTTTCTGTTTAATTAACTGCTATATCTCCATCATCTGGCACATAGTAGGTGCTCAATAAAGACTTGTTTCTCTGCTGATTAACTGCTGGTACAAATACGTCTGTACTCATGATTTAAACTGATTTAAAGTCTCACAAAATATGAAGCTTTCTTTCCACCATTGGAGGAAACTGGGGAGAACACAGGATCTCTCTGTATTACTTTTTTTTTAGTCGTGGTAAAATATACATAACATAAAATTTATCATTTTAACCAATTTTAAGTTCACAATTTAGTGGCTTTAAGTACATTACAATGTTGTGCAACCATCACCACTATCCATCTTCAGAACTTCTCCAGCTTTCCAAAATGAAACTCTGTATCATTAAAAAATAACTCCTCATTCCTCCCTTCCCACAACCTCTTTTCAGTCTCTATGAATTTGATCATTCCAGATACCTCATATAAGAGGAATCATACAATATCTCTCTTTGTGTCTGGGGTTTATTTCACTTAGTATAATGTTTTCAAGGTTCATCCACATTGTAGCATGCATCAGAATTCCATTCCTTTCTAAGGCTGAATAATGTTTTATTGTTTGTATGTACCACATTTTGTTTGTCTTTTCATCCTCTCATGGACATTTGCGTTGTTCCCACCTTTGACTATTGTGAATAGCGCTGCTAGGAATGTGAGTGTACAACTATATGTTCAAGTCTGTGCTTTCAATTCTTTTGGATTTATACCTAGAAGTGGAATTGCTGGATCACGTGGTAATTCTGTTCTTAACTTTTTGAAGAGCCATCATAATGTTTTCCACAGCGGTTGTACTATTCTACATCCCCAGTGGTGCCCAAGGGTTCCAATTTCTCTGCACCATTGACAACACTTGTTATTTTCTAATTTGTTTTGTTTTCCTGACTTTTAATAGCCATCCTAATGAATGTCAAGTGTATCTCATTGTGGTTTTGATTTGCATTCCCCTACTGATTATTGACAGTGAGCATCTCTTCATGTGCTTATTGTCCATTTTTATATCTTCTTTGGGGAAACATCTATTCAAATCCTTTGCCCATTTTTTAATAGGGTTATTTGTTCTTTTGTTGTTGAGTTGTAAGAATCCTTCATGTATCCTAGATTTAATCCCTTATATACATGATTTGCAAATATTTTCTCCAATTCTGTGGGTTGCCTTTTCATTCTCCTGATAGAGTCCTTTGATGCACAAAAGTTTTTAATTTTGATGAATCCAATTTAGATACTTTTTCCTGTATTACTTCTTATAACTGCATGTTATTCTACAATTATCTCAAATTTAAAAGTTCAATCAATCAGACAAAATGTAAAAACCATTCTTAGCACTTGGGTCACATAAAAACAAGCAGCATTTAGCCCAAAAGCTCTGCAACAGAATAGAAAATAGAGCTGCTGTAACTGTTTCCCATCCTGCTCCTAACCCACTCCTTCTGGGGCTCAAGAACTTAAACCACTTCAGCCACATATATTGCTATATATGTGAATATATATATGCACATGGTTCCATCTTATTTGTTCCAAAAATCAAAGGACTTGTCAAAAAAGTAGCTACAATTCCACAATTAACTGTAAGAAACCAACACTTCACGTTTTTAAATGCCCCTTGAAAATTTTGCTCTTAACATATATTTATTCTCTTTGTTGCATCGTGGCAGAGGATTTTAGGATTGGCAACTTTGTAGACATCCACCCAACCTTCCTGCCCTCCTGGGAATCCTTCATCCACATTCTTACACAGACTGCAGCTTGGCCTCCCGCAGCCTCCTGAGGCAGCCTCTTCTATTGCTTAAAAGCTCTAATTGTTAGAAAGTCCTGATATCACTGCATTCCAAGGAGAGTTTTCAATCCCTTTTTAAAATTGAGCAAAGTCTTGTTTAAGAAGGTTTTCATGATCATAATGTTCTAGTTCTGAAATAGGGAAACGAGTTCACATACTTTTTATTATGTTCTATAATTTACCTTAATGTTGCATAAATTCTTTTTTATATATGGAATATTTTATAACAAACAAATTTTAAAGGAAGCAGTTAGTCATTCTTGTTTCTATTAGAACTACTACTATACAAAAGACATCAGTGCAAACCAACTCAGGGGTTTTGGGGGGGACAAAAGAGAACATCTCTAAGGCCATAACCCCAACTCAAGGCCCATCGTGAATTCTCCCAGGCAATTCAACCGCCTCCCCACAGTCATACTTGTCTCCCTCCAGTCCATTCTCTGCACTGCAGCTAGACAGCTCTTTTTAAAAGGTCATATCTGATTATGTCATTCTCTTGCTTAACACATTTTGATAGTCTCTCATCAATCTCAGAATGAAGACCAAAATGCTCCCCATGGCCCACAGAGCCCAGCACTGGCTGTCTCCAACCTCATTTTGTTGCCTCCTCCAGCCCTCCATGTTCCATATACTCGGTTCCTCTGACTTGTTACACTCTCAGAGTTGCTGTTTCCTCTGCCTGAATACTGTGTTCCCACTTCACGCTCTGCTCCCTGCCGGGAATATGTGTTTTCATTTTCCTTGAATAAATACCTGGGGGTGAGATTATGATGTTATACACTAAGTGTATGTTTAACTTTATAAGAAACTGTCAAGTTGTTTTCCAAAGCGACTGTACCATTTTGCATTTCCATCAGCAATATATGAAAGTTCCAGTTGCTTCAAAGCCTTGCTAGCACTTGCCTTTGATAGTCTTTGTTATATGCTGTATTTTTCACAAAGCACAGAATAATATCTGATTATGAGATTCTGCTAAAATGCAGAGGTAAGCAGCTCCTTTGAACTCATTTCAGGGATGGAGCTCTGGTCTAGGTTATCTCACACTCACGCTCCAGCCCTTGTAGTGATAACCTCCAGCAAGCCGCTATGAGAGCACAGGGGGATTAACATGCTTAACCACAGAGATTGTTTTTCAGACTGTACTGATAAAAGTAGTGCAGCTTCAAAGTCTTACCTTAACATCTCTATAAAGCTCAGCCTTACCCCTGACCACGCCTTCTCTGCTGGCGTGAGTGTGAAGGTCACATGTGTGGAAATGTCACAAAGGGCATAGTCACAGGGAGCGTGAAGACTTCCGGCAACGGAAATACTTTTGAAGGTTGGTTAACATATTTTCCAGATCAACTGCTGGTTAAACTCTTCCAAAGACTACCAGCGAATTCTTCTTTTGTCCTTAACACAAAATCCACGTGTTGGTAAGCTCTGAGAGATGCAAGTACCTTTGACAATTGTAGTTTGCAATACTAAGTGTAAGTGTGGCTAATATTATACCAATTAAAAGGCTGATGTGCAAATTGCTGGGAGCGTTTTATAGACAATTTGCTATTTATTTCATCAGAATACTCCAGTGGAATGTATTTGACTGAAAGGTAATAGAAAGCTGGCTCCAGAGCTAGCCTTTGCTAAGGTAACATATTAATGAGTCATCAGAAGCTATAAATAGAACTCAGCATGAAATTCTGTCCACAATTACACCACTCTTCCCACAAAGAGAGCTGTTACTAATGACAGAACATGGCCTGCTAGCCACTATTACAACCAAGGAGGGGTGCGGACCCAGGGAACCACAGTCTTGTGGGAAACGTGCCCTGAGGTAAGATTTGCCAAGATGTCATTATGTGCTTTCTTGGTCTCCCTTACAGGCTGTAAGGTGGTTGTATTGTTTTCTTTAGGGGCTTCATTGTGTGTGCCAGCCAAGATTTTCGAATTCTCCCTCAGATGATATAAATCCCTGTCTTCTTTATCCATGTCTCTTCACCTCTCCTTCCCTGCCTATAGTGCAGTGCCTCATATAGCACAGTATTACGCACACAGGAGGGCTCCAGAATTATTTATTAAATGGATGGATGAACAGAGGGATGGATGAGCATGTTAACCCTGTGCTTCCACAGAATACTCTGGAATTTTGACCTTTAATCTAACTTGAAGTCAATACATTCAAGTCAATTTCCTATGTAATATGCATCTAAATATTCCCTCGACCAAAAAAATATCTGTGCCAACAGTCCTATCATGTTTCCTCACACTCTTGTCCTATTCTTCTCTTCAGGTAATAGGGAGAGAATAAAGAATAAAATGTCACCTGGAAGCAAAGAGAGGGCAAAAATGTGAAGACTCTGCCATTCATAACACCTTAAGTCCAATTTCACGCTAGCCCTAAAGGGAGGATAGGAAACAGGAAAAGGAAGATCGAGGAACAAGAAGTGGTCAGAAATGAGGTACGTAAAGTCCTGCTGGGGTAGACAGCCACAGAGCTCTCCACCCTGTGAGTCTGTAAAGGCACCAAGTTCTGGGGGAGGAAGTCCAGAAAGGGAGATAAAGAGGAAGCCACACAGATTATCTCCCCTACAAGTTTGCCTCAGCCCCACAGCCAAGTCTGTAGTAAATGCTCCCACCCTGAGTCAGCCCAAGAAAGCAGGGGAAGGTGAAAAGGCAGGCATACAAGGTGGGGCTGTAACTTCCTCTTTCTGCTCCTGCTCACATGCAGTCTAGGTGGATGGTGGCAAGTTCAATCAATCAGTGATCTCTTCTTCAGTTTAGGTCTAACCTGTAACATCCTTGTGATGCCACCTCTGGTCACCTCACCTCTCTTTTCTCCTCCCCCACATCATACACTATACCCTTCCTCTGGGGCCACCCCTCCATCTCTGTTTCATTTTAAGTGCAATCCTGTCTGCCTTTCTGCCCTTTCATGATTCAACCCATGAAACCTAATGGGAAAAAGGCAAAGATGGCCAGGCAAGTTGAGAAAACAATTGTCAAAAACTCTACAGTATTGAGACTAATCTACCTCAAGAGGCTTCCATTCCAGGGAGCAAGGAAAGGGAGGGAAGAGACTCCCTGGTAGCCTGAGGCAGGGTCCTCCAGAGCTAGTAATAAGAAGTCCAAGCTGTCTTTTCGGATTCTAAGACTCAGTCCTCTCTGAGACACACTGGGCTTGGGGTGATGCCTGCCTTTCCAAAGGACTCCCTACAGCCCACTGCAGTGGCAGCTTAGGAAAACCCAGAGGGACAGAGCCCAACTCTGAGCTCCAACTCTCAACCATCTTCTTCCTTTGGCTTATTCCCTCATCCTCAAAGTGGCTGGAACACAGGAATCCCAGAAGAAGGTGTTCATGTAAGAGGAACGTCTGGTGTAAAAGGTGGCTAGAGGTTCAAGTGATACAGAAAAGACAAAAACAGGAAGTATACGAATACAGGAGTGTCTGGGGCAGCAGAGTCTGAAGGAAGATTTGAATGGGAAATGGACAGCCACAGAGACCCGGGGAGTACTCTCTGTCTCTCTCGCTTCTCTTCAATTAGTGCCTCTGCTGCAGTCTTTAGAGATAAGTCCAGAAGTAAGGTTTCTCATATCATTGTCCTGTGCTCTTTTTACCTCACAACTCTGTCTCAAAAGAATGTCTGGCTAACCTTTCTTGTATCTGCAGGCTTAGCCATAGTCTGGGTTATGAATTTAAGGTCTTCTATGGAATATCTTGTGCCAGTGCAATGAGATTTGATCTATCCAAGTGTTATAATAAGCAGCTGTATCTCTGCTGGTGAAAAGTAAAAACCCCAGAGGGATAGGAATTGATAGCCAGCCCATCCCACGCATCCAAAATGATTCTGTAGACTGTTTCAACAGATGCTAGGTCTGGAATGTCCTTGATAATCCTCTGGTGAGAAAGATCTTGGCCACACTGCTTCACTCCAGGAGAAGCTGGACCCAGGCTCCATGCAGATCCCTTGGAGTTCTTCCATCAGAGCAGAATTCTGATGACCTCAGAATTCTGGGTCCATCCAAACCAGAAGCAACCTCCAAGAGTGCACATAAGCTACAGGCTTACCTTCTAACCGCTAAAAGTTAAGATTCTCCAAACTTTCTAAAGAAAATTCAGTTTGTTACACATTCACAAGTTGAAAAACAGACCCAAGACCCAGTCCATTCTCCTGAGACCAGCCTCTAACAAGAGTAGACATCTTGAATATGAAAAACACCCCGATACAGCCTCCCAAGATCAGAACTTCCAAACATCAGAATCATCTGGGAAGCACTTTTTTTTGTTTTTTTTTAATTGAGGCAAAATTCATATAACATAAAATTAGCCATTAACTTTTTTTTTTTGAGAAAGCTTAACCCTGAGCTAACATCTGCTGCCAAACCTCCTCTTTTTGCTGAGGAAGATGCCCTGAACTAACATCCATGCCCGTCTTCCTCTACTTTACATATGGGATGCCTGCCACAGCATGGCCTGCCAAGCAGTGCATGAGTCCACACCCAGGATCTGAACCAGCAAACCCTGTGCCACCAGGCCATCCCCAGCTGTTAACTATTTTAAAGTGTACAATTCAATGGCATTTTGTACATTCACAATGTTGTATGTGTCACCTGTATCTGTTTCTAAGACATTTTCATCTCCCAAAAGGACACTCCTTATCCATTAAGAGGTCACACCTGGGGAACATTTTAAAAGTGTATTTTTGGGGGCCAGCCTCATGGTGTAGTGGTTATGTTCACACCCTCTGTTTTGGCAGCCTGGGGTTCGTGGGTTTGGATCCCAGGCACGGACCTACACACCACTCATCAAGCCATGCTGTGGCAGCATCCCATATACAAAATAGAGGGAGACTGGCACAGATGTTAGCTCAGGAACAATCTTCCTCAAGCAAAAAGAGGAAGATTGGCAACAGATGTTAGCTCAGGGACAATCTTCCTCACAAAAAAAAACACATTTTCCAAGGCTCCACACCCAAGAGACTATAATTCAATGGACACAGGAATATTTTTCAAAACTTTCCAGGTATCTCATTCCTAGATTTTTACCCAGGAGAAATGAAAACATATGTCCACACAAAGAGCTACATATGAATGGTTATAGCAGACTTATTCATAACTATCCAAATTTAGGAATAACTGAAATGTCTCTCAATTGAGGTCATGTACACAGACTGTGATACACCTATGTAATAGAATAATACTCAGCAATTAAAAGGAATAAACTTTTTTTTTTTAGGAAGATTGGCCCTGAGCTAACATCTATTGCCAATCTTCCTCTTTTTTTTTTCCTCCCCAAAGCCCCAGTACATAGCTGTATATCCTAGTTGTAAGTCCTTCTAGTTCTTCTGTGTGGGATGCCACCACAGCATGGCTTGATGAACAGTGTGGGTCCGGTCCCAGGATTCAAATAGGTGAACCCTGGGCTGCCAAAGCAGAGTGCGCTAACTTACTGCGTGATGGGGCCAGCCCCAGAATAAACTTTTGATACACGGCAATAAGGATGAGTCTGCAGTGCACCACACAAAGTGAAGGAATCCACTCTCCATACTGTCTTCTATCTATACGACATCTGGAAAATACAAAACTGTGGTGACAGAGAACAGATTAGTGGTTTCCAGAGTTTAAGGGTGGGAGGGGCTGTGGGTTTTGGGTACAAAGAGATAGCACGAGGGAATTTTTGGAGGGATGATGAAATGGTTCTG
Source organism: Equus asinus (assembly GCF_041296235.1). Lineage (NCBI taxonomy): Eukaryota > Metazoa > Chordata > Mammalia > Perissodactyla > Equidae > Equus > Equus asinus. Next base: position 67,448,531 of record NC_091799.1, read on the forward strand.
CATTTTGATTGTAGTGGTGGAAACAAGCATTTGTCAAAACTTGTAGAACTTGACACCAAAAAATGAATTTTATAGTACTGAAATTTAAAAATAAATTAGGAACATTTTAAACCTCTCTGTGTGTTTATAATGTGCAACCTGTTTGAGGAACCAGTGCATAGACTATGCATGACAACCTAGTTAGTCTATAATCAGTCAAGTTACACTTTGGACACCTGGGACCCGCGGACTTACTGTTACTATTTCTCTGGTTATCACCACAGCATTTGGACATTTCCACAGAGTAGAAGTACGAGAGTAAGTTCTCATGCCCTGGAGTATGGTATGAACCTGCATGCATGACAGATCACAGGACATGGGCTATGCAGTGGTTTTGTACTGGTATTTGTCAAACCGAAATCACTGTGCCAAATGCGGTGACTTTAGAACCTTCGTTAAAATTATGTTGTACTTCATCTCTTAATCAGATTAATTTTAATCAGATTAACAAGAAATTCCTTTCCACTGATGGAGATTAGAATGCAACCTATGAATTTACCACAAAATATCATGTTTAACAATTTATTTTAAAAATCAACCTCAAATCAGAAACCAAAACCCAGCAGGTTTTTTTGTTTGTTTGTTTTTGTTTTTGTTTTTAAGATTTTATTTTTCCTTTTTCTCCCCAACGCCCCCTGGTACACAGTTGTCTATTCTAGTTGTGGGTCCTTCTAGTTGTGCTATGTGGGATGCTGTCTCAATGTGGCCTGATGAGCGGTGCCATGTCTGTGCCCAGGATCTGAACCGGCAAAACCCTGGGCCACCACAGCAGAGGGCAGGAACTTAAACTCTCAGCCATGGGGCTGGCCCCAACCCAGCAGTTTTTATGTGATAAATCCAGTGATGCTAAACAATTAAGTCATTTTGGTTATTTTCAGAAAATTCTATACCTATTTTATAGAAAAGAAAACAAGATCCACTTGTTTACTTACTTGACCAAGATCCAATGTGAGTCAATGACATATTTGACCATAGACTCCTCATAGAGCCCTGGATCCCTTTATTTGTGAAAATTTACAACGATGCACAACAATAAAAATCACAGGCATATGTTTATGTGGGTAGCCAGCCTCATAAATTGTGAGGCTAACCTTGTGCTCCATCTCACTTTAAAAAAAAAAAAAAAAAGCCATATCCTGCCGAGGCTGATTATCTACTCAAACAAGCTGGCTAAAATTCAAATGGAAACTCCCAGGTATAAGATGAAAAGAAGCAAGAAGTAGGCAAGGTTCAGATTGGAAGATAAGGCTAGCTTCAACTGTAGGACAAAGGACAAAAATCTCCCTGTGTAGTGAGGGAGACCCGATCTGATGTTTCTGTCTCACTAGAGTGTGTTTTCTAAATTGCAATTCTCTTTGCTTGCCCTAGTCTCAAACTATTTCGAACACTCTTGTTCTGCTTCCTCATCACTTTGCAAACAATAACTACAACTCTTTCTGAGGCGGTCTGTTCACACTGCTTCTTTTTTTAGAGCTGCTTGTGCCTGAGAGGAAATGGAGCTACAAGTGTTTCCTTTCCATTCAGAACTGGCACTTTTTTGTAGTGGGGGAGGGAGCTGAGGACTTACAGCTTGTTCCCAACAGCTTGCGATAGCACCGAGTTTTCCTATAAGCCTCTCTTGCAGTCCTTGTGTTATAAATTATTTATAAATTTTATCACAACCTCCAAGAAGCAAGCTGGGCAAATTCTCCTGATGCCAGATGGCTCAGCAGACTTTTCAGATGTTGCTACTCTATTGCACATGTCTGTTTCTATTGCTCCACACCCCAAAATACATCCAACTAGAAAGTGTGAAAAAAGCTCATTATTTTACAGGTCCCCAAGCAAAAGTTTCTCCTTGGATGAGGAGTAACTTGACCCCGCCCCAAACAATAGTGAGTGTTCCTCCGTGTTTCCACCTAAGCAACTCGAGGTGGGGAGTAGTATGATGTATAGCCCCGGGGACCTAGGGTATAGCCAGGCATTCTATTCAATAATATGTATGTATGGTTTAAAATAAACATAATGTTGAGGAGTTGCACAAATTTGATAATAAAATATGACTTCAGGAAAATTGCCATGTTTATTGTATAAATCAGAATTCTTTTGGTTGTAAGTGACAGACCATATTTGAGCTAGCTTAGAGAGAGAAGGGCACCTATTGGCTCATGTAAGCCAGAAAAGACAACGGAAAGAGTGATTCAAGGGCTTGAGACCGCCAGTATAATTTTCCTCTCTGCCTCTTGCTTCTGCTTTTCTCTGCAAGTGGAGAACATGGCAGGATTTGGGGACCCATATTTCAGTTTCACCATAAAAGAGGAAAGAAGGAATGCAACACGCACCTGTACACCCACATGTGCGTGCATACACACACACAGCACAATCGTATTTAGAAGATTTAAACTGCATACTAGAGCAATGGAGTGCAAACAAACAATTCCCCAAAAGGTGGGGGAGAGCACAGACACGGGCCCTGGGGGAATTGTTCTGAGCCAGAAAAAGATTATTTTTATCTTGAGCTTTCGTGTATTTCCAGGCATAAGGCCTCATACTCCCAAGAATACATCTATCTCAGCTTGAGAAGTACAGAAATATGTCATATGGTATCTGTCTCAGAGGTCCTCAAATTTGATGTCCTGTGAAGAATTCTCTAGTGAAGAACTGTTTTTGTCTGATAGGACATTTAGATGGACGCTGAGATCCTCACAACCTGTGGGAGACAAGACAACAAGAAAAAGTTAAAAACCCTTTTTAGAAAAAATTAACAGGAAGTTTGGGTTAGGGAAAGAGAGAAAAGTATGGAAGGAATAAAGTGGAGAGAGAAGAGTCAGCATGAATCTGGGCATTACATTAAAAATCTCTAGTAGTGAGAAGGCCAAGGAATTTCTAAAAATTAGGAAATGTAACATTAAATTTTAAATTCTTTGTGTTGCTGTGGTATAAATCCTACAACAGAGAAAGATTAGGTGTTCTACGAAACCCATTTTCTTTTCTTCCTGGGCTCAAAACTAGACTACGTTTTCCACCCTCCCTTATAGTTAGGTATAGCTACTAAATAGTTCTAGTCAAGGGAACGTGGGCAGAAGGAACGTGGGCCACCTCCAGGCCCGGCCAATATAACTCTCACATTGTCCTCCACACTCTTCCCTCCCCTGTAGTCTGGTTGCAGAGGATCTGGTGGAGGACTCCATGACCCCAGAAGACGCTGGAGCCGTTAGATGAGAGAAGCCTTGATCTGTGAAAGACTGCATGGGTCAACCTCCATTGGACTGTGATATGAGTAAGAAATCACCCTTTTATTGTTGTTATCAAGTTAGTGCAAGAGGGATTTGTTTGTTATAGCAGTTGACTGATCCTGACTAATACAAATTTCTTCTTCACACCATCCCCTCTCAAATCTTCAAAAAGGTCTTCTAGACATACAAATGTCCTATGAGAGTGGGAGCTCTGTGGCCATCATAAAGGAGGCTGAGTTTCACATCTGGATTAGTATAACATGGAAGAGAAACCACACTTACAAGAAAGCAATATGTTTCATAATCTAAATCCACTCACAAAGGCAGGAGTTTGGGCCAGGAGTGACCAAGAGACTATAAATTCCCAAGGAATTTGCAGAAGGATTGGAACCAGCTTTGAATTCTACAGAGGATGGAATGAGGGAGGTTTTAGGAAACCTTATCTAGGTCTGAAGGGAATGACATGCAGATTATGTTGTTATTTTATGTGGTAGAGGAGTGCGAGGAGTGAAAAAGACTTTGACTCACATGCCAAGAATGGAGATTTAATAACTCTTATGATCCCAAAATCCTGAAATAATACTTAAATCACCTGGATGCTTACAGAATTATTTTACTCTGAGAAATCCCTGATAGACAGCTAAATATGGTCTATTTAACTGGTAAGGAAAAGAGCAGCCAGGATCTACACTTCCCTGGCTGCCTAACCTAAATTGGATTCTCCCCATTTTTGTGTCTCACAGCATGCTATTCTTTTCCTGAAGGCATTCATGAGGTATTTATTACGGCGTTTATTTTTTAGCCATGTTTCTCCCATTGGACTCTAAGCTTGATGAGGACAAGGGCTGTGTCTATTTCATCCCCTGATACACATCTGGCACTGAGCACTGTGCCTGGCACACACTTCATGAATATGTGTTGGGAAGAAATGAAACCTGTGTGTAGGAGCCTCAGATAGTCACCTGTTGGCCTCAGAGAATTCACCTCCAAAGGTAGTTTTGACAAATTAAATATTTTTAACTATTCAATAACTTGAAAATGCATTTATTACCTTTCTTTATGTAAAGAACAAATTGCATTTGCCAATATGAATTTGATATGAGTTCTCAAACAACAGCTATATAGGGTTGTTACTATTATTACTATAAAAATAAATTTACTTTTGTTGGTATGGGAGCCCCAAAAATGCGACTCAAAAAAGTAGCCAATGCAGGCAACTTTTATACTTTTAGACAAAGAAGCAATTATTTGTGAAAATTCCACAAAACAAAGGGGTTTGGGCTTCCAGTAGCAAGTTAATGAAGACGTAACAGTTTGTTTATACAGTCTTCTGGCTTTACTCTGGCGATAAGGATGCCTTCAACACTCTTCGTATAGGGAGCAGATCTTCTCATGGGAGATTTATTTCCTGGTTTCACGGGGACAAAGGATGGTCAGAGTGTCCTTCTTGCACTGGTTATTTCTTAAGTACCTTTAATTCAGAATAATCAATATAGGGGCCGGCCCGGTGGCACGGCGGTTAAGTTCGCACGTTCCGCTTCTGTGATCCGGCGTTCGCTGGTTTAGATCCCGGGTGTGGACATGGCACCACTTGTCAAGCCATGCTGTGGTAGGCGTCCCGCATATAAAGTAGAGGAAGATGGGCACAGATGTTAGCTCAGGGCCAGTCTTCCTCAGCAAAAAGAGGAGGATTGACAGCAGATGGTAGCTCAGGACTAATCTTCAAAAAAATTTAAAAAATAAATAAAAATTTAAAATAAACAATCAATATGCCAAAGTGACATCTTTTGAGGTGGCATAGTTTGCTCCCCCTCAAGTCCAAATCTCACCTTAATATCTTCTTAGCCGGTTTTAATAGTTTTGTGCACATATATACTGAATATACACATCTCTTTTCCTTTGCTTGCTTATAAGCTCATTGTGGCAGATGCAATAAATACCTACTGATTTTCTTTTTTCCTTCATTTTGAGAGCGAGTCCTTGGGATAACTGTGTTTCTTAAGAGTGGAAAAAATAAAGAATAAATCCTACATCAAACTCTCTATTTCGTAGATGAGGTAACGAAAACCTAAAGTAACCAAGTTTACTTGCCTGATGTCAGACAGTTAACTGGCAGCAGATCACTTCCCCACTGATTCTACTTCAATGTTGTAATATGTTTATATTTCCTTAGTACAACACCTTTGCTTACATACCAAATGATTACTTTGAGTTCATCACGAAATTGCAAAGTAATCTACAAGATACCGTTGTAAGCAGATACACGTCACTCTCAGCGCAGAACTTTTAGTAAATTACACTAAATCTCTTGCAATTTCTCAAACATGCCACACGATTTTGTTCAACAGCCATGCTATTACACACAATTTTTACCTCAGTCTGGAATCTCCTTTCCTACTTGGTGAATCTTTTTCGTCCATCAACATCCAGTTCTAAGGCCATCTTCTCTTTGTAGCCTTTCTTATCTCCTCAAACCCTCTCCTCTGTGCTGCCATGGTTCTTTATTCTAAGTTTATACCCCATGAAGCTGAACACCTTGAAGCCAGGACCTTGTCTGTATGCCTTTCTGTGTGTTTATATGCCACTCTGAGTACCTAGCATTGGTATTTGAACTGAATAGATAATAGCATTGAAGTAGTAAGTGAATGAATTAATAAGTAAACTGAATTAAACATCCTCTGCTGGGCCAGCCTGGAGGCACAGCAGTTAAATTCCTATGTTCTGCTTCGGCGGTCTGGGGTTCGCCTGTTCGGATCCCAGGTGTGCACCAACTCACCACTTTGCAAGCCATGCTGTGGCAGGTGTCCCACATATAAAGGAGAGGGAGATGGGCACAGATGTTAGCTCACAGCCAGTCTTCCTCAGCAAGAAGAAGAGGACTGGCAGCAGATGTTAGCTCAAGGCTAATCTTCGCCCCCACCCCCTCGCCAAAAAAAATCCTCTACCGAAAGTTATTCACTTCTTGGGAGGTACAGCAGAGAAGGAGGAAAATTAAAGATGCTTTATACATTCTGTCAATGTGGTTCTTCCAGCTGCTAAATGACATGAAGTATCTGTAGTTTCCTGCACAGTGCTGACATAGACACTTAGTAAATGTTCTTTTGCTTTTCTTCCCCATGTCCAGCCTCCATTACACACATACATTTATTGTAGTGGAATGAAGATCGGAGGAGCAATATTTGAAGTTTTGTCAAATACTGTAGGGAGAGAAATGAGCTCCTTTGTCCCCTGAGTGATTGACTGGACTGTCCTGCGGAAGCGGCTGAGCAAGCTGATGTCCAACCACGGTGGAAGAATATCTTGGCTCCCGACACAAAGAAGAAGATGCAGATCTGTGTGGTTGGAATAACTAGGATTGAATTCTGAGGTGACGCTTGATAAAATGCTTAGCACATAGTTAACCCTCGATAAATATTAGCTTATTGTTAACTCCTCTTAATGACTGTTGGCTTTCCAGAGCCTAACTATGAGAAAGATTGTAAAGCTACTTCTAAACTCAGAGGGAAAAAAAATGCCATGATCAATTAGCCATGTCACTTTGAGTGCGAGATAGGGAAATGGAACTTCTTGTCCTGGATCTGGAATCTATTGCCTTAACCTTAAGCAAGCTTGAAATAACTTACTGAGTTAGTGAAACTCACAAAGAGATTGAACAGAAGTGAACTTTGGATGAAGTTTAATGTCGGTAGAGTGTCCAAATGTTATTTACTATCAACAGCTGCACTATGCAATACAGGAGCCTCTAGCTACATGTGGCAATTTAAGTTTAAATGAATTAAACTTAAGTGAAATTTAAAATACAGTTCCTCACACTTCAAGGGCTCAATAGTCACGTGTGCATGTTGGTTACCATGTCAGACAGCATAGACCTGGAACACTCTCATCCTCTCAGAAAGTTCCACTGGACAGAGCTGCTCTCTAGGATGCCTGAGGAAATTATGCTAATGCATAAACTACATAAACCTATATGTAGCCCACAGTACTACAAATTTGTTTGGTTAGTGTGCTCACTTTTTTAATCCTTGAGGAACAACATGTTGAGTGGTCCCTGTGCTGGTCAGTTGATATTCAAAGCAGACTGGTTTTACTTACTAGGGGATAGAACACAGAAGAATGAAAATCAAAAGATTAAATCTCTTATCTTCTTGTAAGCAATAAAAAGTAGTCATCTTAGGGTTTTTGAGGCTAAGTAGGTGTTTAGAGTTTGAGGGCTAGTCACAGCCACATGAGCAACGTCTATTAAATAATAATACCACTTTAGGGCTGGCCCCGTGGCCGAGTGGTTAAGTTCGCGCGTTCCGCTACAGGCGGCCCAGTGCTTCGTTGGTTCGAATCCTGGGCGCGGACATGGCACTGCTCATCAGACCACGCTGAGGCAGCGTCCCACATGCCACAACTAGAAGAACCCACAACGAAGAATATACAACTACGTACTGGGGGGCTTTGGGGAGAAAATGGAAAAAATAAAAAATCTTTAAAAAAAAAATAATAATAATAATAATACCACTTTAATAAGTCATCCAAAACGTTCTACAATCAGATAATCGTACTGTGGAGGGATTTTTCTAAAGATTGAATATTCTCTCATTTACTTCAAGGTGAACTAACTGGAACCATTAACCACCCTTTCTGTCTATAAGGCGTATGTAAATGAATGAAGCTGATAATTATTTGTTGATATATGTGCCTAACTATATAAAAATACTGAGAATTTTTAAAAAATAAACTGTAACTATATGTCTTGCATGAGTAGACTTTCATCCAAATTTCAATAATATCAAAAAATTAATTATATTCAGCTTATTCTACTTGTTAGGATTTAAAATAATAACAGGTAACTTTGTTGAGCACCGTTGTGTGCACCATGCTAGGTGCTCATACTTTCCAGGCACTCATTTGAACCTTACAACAACCCTGCAACTATCATTACCCTCCTTTTATCAATAAGGTGACAGCATTCAGAAGAGTCAACTTTCTTCCCAATATCATACAACTGATTGGGGAGAGCAGGCACTTGAGTCCAGACGTGTTTAACTTCAGAGCCTGGGCCTTTACTCCTGCTGCATGTTGTCTTTCCTACACTTTAGACAACTTGCAGAAACTAGGTTTAAAACCAGAAAGGCTTCTAGCTAATTCTCTGTTGATCAGAAGAGTAAACCAGCCCTTCTTCCCATGTAGTTTGCTCCTTGGGATTGCTTTATATGACAGACCCATTCTCACTTTGATCTGATCTTCAGCTCATCTCCCTTGGCTGTGCTGAGGATATGCTAACATATATACTGTGTACTTTGTTACATATGCGATATACTTAGGAATAATGGAGACAGGATTGCCAGATTTAGAAAAAAAGAAAAGATGCCCAGTTTACATTTGAATTTCAGATAAACAACGAATAGTGTTTTAGGGTAAATATATCTCATGCAATACTTGTGTTTTATCTGGCAACTCTAACTGAACATACTACTAGTTTCATACCGAAGGGATCAGTTGTCCTACTATGTGGTTTATAAGAAACTTTAATGGGAGCATGGTAAATTAAAGATGGCTACAAATTCTTTGCTATTGCTTCCATTGAGAAGATCAGTTTATTCTCTTCCTTTTGAATCCAGGCTGGCCTTAGAGACTTGCCTGACAAATAGAATGCAGCAAAAGTGACATTCTATGATTTCTGGGGCTAGGTCACAAGAAGTCTTGCAGCTTCCTCCTGGGCCCCTTTAAACATTCTCTCTAGAAGCCCTGAGTCACCAAGTAAGACATCTAACTACCCTGAGACCATCGTGCTAGAGAGGACATCTGTAGGTGCCCTGGTTGACAGTCCCTGCTGAGCCTAGACTTCTAGCCAACCCTACTGAGATGCCAGCCATGTAAGCAAAGCCATCCTGGGCCCTCCAGACCAGCCTACCCAATAGTTGAGTGCTACCAAGTGACTCAGTTGACACTACACGGAGAAGAAATACCTGGCCAAGCCCTGTCCAAATTCCTGAACTACGAAATCATGACCTAAAATAAAAGGTAGCTGTTTTAAGCTACTAAATTTCAGGGTCCTTTGTGACATAGCAATACATAACCAGAACAGAATAAAATAAAACTATTTTATTATTTAATTTTTTTTTTTTTTGAGGAAGATCAGCCCTGAGCTAATATCTGCTGCCAATCCTCCTCTTTTTGCTGAGGAAGACTGGCCCTGAGCTAACATCCGTGCCCATCTTCCTCTGCTTTATATGTGGGATGCCTGCCACAGCATGGCTTGCCAAGCAGTGCCATGTCTGCACCCGGGATCCAAACCAGCGAACCCCAGGCCACCGAAGCAGAACATGCGCACTTAACCACTGCAACATCGGGACAGCCCCTATTATTTAGTATTTTAATAATTAATTTACAGAATACTAGGAATAGGGTGTTTTCTCACATAATAAATATAGCCTCATTTAAACCAATACCACTATCATATTTTATGGTGAAGCAAAAGAGAGATATCCACTAACATGAAAAATATGAGAATAATTACTCTCAAAATTCCCATTTAGGTTTTCTGGAATTTTAGGCATATTTCTTTCTTTTCTTTTCTTTTTTTTTGGGGGGGGGAGTGAGGAAGATTGGCCTGAGCTAACATCTGTTGCCAATCTTCCTCTTTTTTCTTGAGGAAGATTGTCCCTGAGCTAACATCTGTGCCAATCTTCCTCTATTTTCTATGTGGGATGCCATCACAGCATGGCTCGATGAGGTGTGAACCCGTGAACCTCGGGCTGCCGAAGCAGAGCACACCAACTTAACCACTGCTCCACCAGGCTGGCCCCTAGCCTTATTTCAATGAGCAATAGCAACACTAAAGTCATTTATTCTTTTGGTATCTGATACCTCTAGTGGCCAGGCCTGACATCATCTCAGCCCACGTTTTGCTCCAGCCACTGCTGAGCAACCTGCTTCTTGCAGGTGTAACCTGACAGCACCCGGCTTCAGCTTCACCTCCACCTCATCACTCTAGCTCTTCTGCTCTGGAGCTTCTCTGATACTCTGACATCAGTGGGATGCCTGCAGGAATCTGCTTAGCACCCAGGCGTACACCTAGGGCGTGAGGGCTTGGCCACAAGACCTGTGCAGTGGCACGGAGCCCTGTGCTCAGAAGGGTCCTAGGCTCAATTTAAGGCTCTGCTATCACTGTCTTGAATTTCTTAATACTTTTTGAACAAGGATCTGTAATTCATTTTGCACTAGGCCTCACAAATTATACAGCTGGTCCTGTATGTACCCATGGAAATGTGAGCCCTTGACCAGAGCTGCAATAGAATCTGGGGGTAGATACCCTCTTCTTTTGTCCCTTAAATGGACAGTTCTGGACACATTCATCATGATTCCACAGAAGATGCCCGTCACCATAATCCCCTGTCTGGAGTGGTCCCCCACAGCAGCCACTTGAGAACAGACATTTGTATTGGCTTTCCTCCCTCACTGTTTTACTTCCCCAAGCCCGCTCCTCTTACATGGGATCGCTTTCCAAAGTTCATGCAAGCCCTGTAGCAGACTCCATTTTCCACAGTGTTCTTCAAGTGCCTTCTACGCCACGGTTCTAGATTCCAGGTATTCAGACATAAACACAACAAGATTTTCTGCCATTGGAGAGTTAACATTCAAGGTGGCAAACACACTGCAAATAAGTAAACAAACAAACAAGACCATTACAAATTGTGGTAAATGCCATGAAGAACACAAACAGGATGCTCTGAGAGCAGAAAAGATGGAGATATGGAAATTGGATATGAGGCCTGAATAAAGAGGAGATGAACACGTGCCAAGGGCTGGAGGAAGAATGTTCTGGGAAGGAGTAGCAAGTCCAAAGGCCCTCAGGTGAAAATGCTCTTGGTGCATTCTAGGGACAGAAAGGAAGGCAGAATGGTGGGAGCCAAGAGAACAAGGAGAAGATAGAAAGGGACCAATCACACGGGGCCACATTCAGGAGTTTGTGTTTTATTCTAAGTGCTATGGGGAGCCACTGAAGGTTTTAATAAGGGAGTGCTTTCTGATTTTGTTTTTTAAAATGTTACCCTGTGAGGAGAGCAGATTGGAGGGAGCCATTTAGGAAGCTATTATGGGAGTCAAAGTGAGAGTTGCTGGTGGCTCAGAGGAAGGTGGGAGCAGGGAAGACAGAGAGAAGGGAAGAATTTCATCAGGGCAGGTGCACTAAAGGGCCTTTGCAGCTGATCCAAGGTCTGATCTTCTGCCAAAGATGAACAGGCTCCGACTGGAGCAAGAAGCATGTTACAACTTCTCTCCTGGGTGCAGAGGCTGTGGCCACTGCCATAACCTCATTGAGGGAGGAGGGAGAGGAATGGGCAGGGCTCAGGCAGAGGGAAGAGAAAGAAGGAAGGTGACAGATCACCAACCACAGTAAACCAGGAGCCAGCACTCAGGGCTGCAGAAAGTGTTATCTTTAGCCCCGAGGCATCCTCTGCCTGTTCTCAGATAAGATCCATTGCCCACCCCAACCCCACCTTAAACTCATCCTCAGCTCTTCTGTTACAGGAGTGGAGAGAACAGGGAAGTAGACATTGCTTTAGATGTTGCATTTTCCACACATTTCCAGCAACTGACAATATCCGTGAAATAAGAGAGATAATTATTTGACAAAGATTAATGTTATTTCCAGATGATCTGATTAAGTACTTAGAAAACCCAACTGACTCAACCATAAACCTTTTGGAATTCCTGAGAAAGCCTTTCAGAGTTGTCAAATATAAAATATCCAGAAATCTGTAAATGTCCCTTATGTCAGCAATAAGTTAGAGAATCTAGTGGAAGGAACAAGCCCACTTACAATACAAAAATATTAAAAAATGTAGAAATAATCCTAGCAAGAAATGTATAGGCCTATATGAAAACAACCACAAAAATAAAAATAAACTGCAAAACTCTAAAAATAAATTGTAATAAATGAAGAAATATTCTATGTTCTTAAAACAGAATTAATTTATAGGTTTAATCTGAATCTAACTAAAAGGATTTTTCATGTGTGGGAACTTGACGACATGATGTTAAAATACACTGAAAGAACAAGCATTCAAAAATTTTAAGAAATTTTGAAAGAGAAAAGCTATCAAATGTTAAAACATAAAGCTAGAATAACGAAAACATTGTTGTACTGATGCAAAAATGGAATCTTTTAGTGAATCTCAAAATAGACCTTAGAATATATAAAAACTCAATTATTAATGATAAATTGTGTATTACCAACTAACATGGGAGGAGGGCTGGATTTCTAAACATAAAAGCAATACAAAACGATGTCAAAGGAAACATCATATTGGATCACATTGAAATTTAAGCATTTAGACAACAAAAAAATTATAAACAAATATTAAAAGCAAATTACAAACTGTGAATAACAATTGCAGTACAGATGACATGCACAAGGTTTTCTTAATATATTAAGGGCTCTAAACAAATCTATGACAAGAAAACACCAACTACAATTGAGAGTAGTCAGTAGGTATGAATAGACAATCCATATACACACACACTGGCAAATAGGCATAAAAAATGTTTGTCATCACTAGTAATCAAGGAATGCAATTGCACAGCTAGAAGAACCCACAACTAAGATATACTACTATGTACCAGGGGGGATTGGGGGAGATAAAGCAGAAAAAAAATAAAAAAGATTGGCAACAGTTGTTAGCTCAGATGCCAATCTTTAAAAAAAAAAGAAAAGAATGCAATAATGAGATACAGTTTTTCATATATCAAATTGGAAGAGAATGTTATTAACGATAATAGACCAACATTTATTGAGTACTTACTATGTGACAGGCACCCTTCTAAATATTTACTTGTAATACATCATTTAAACTTCATAATAACTCTACTACGAAGCAGGCAGTATTGCTATACCCTCTTAATAGAAGAGAAACCAAGGCACAGAGCAGCCAAAAAACTCTCCCTAGTCCACTCAGCTAGGAGGCAGCTGAGTTGGGATTCAACCCCAGGCCATTTGATTCGAGAACCTGATCCCAGTGCTAAACCATCAGGCAAGGGTTAGTGTTGGGAGGATGTGGTGAAACAGTCACTTTATGCTGCTGGTAGTGGAATAAACTGGTAATGCCTCTTTGAAAAGCAATTTCACTCTAAGTATCAAGGATCTTAAAAGGATTTGTAGTCCTTAATCCAATAACTCCACATCCAAGATACAATACCAAGGATTTAGAGATAGAAATAGAGAATCATGTTAAGAATATTTATTATAGAATTGTTTACAAAACTGAAAAATTAGATGCAAACCTAAGTGTTCAACAACAAGAAAGCATTTAAATAAATGGTAGTATATCATAAAATAAATATACATATTTTTGAAAATATTTAATGACGTGGGAAAATGCAATAATATATAATGTTAAATTTTTAAGAAGCAAGATATAAAATACTGTGTATATAGTATGGTCTAGATATTTTACATATAGAACAGAAAGACTTGAAGAAACACATCAAGATGCTCAGTGATTATCTCAGAGAGGTGGAATTACAGCGGAATCTGGTTTCCTCTTTGTACTTTTTTGCACCTTCTAAATTTTCCACAAAGAAATCTGGAAGATTTTTTTTTATAATCAGGAAAAAGCCAATGAACATTAGATTATGTTTTAACAGAATTATTTGGAATATCATTTTGAGTGGCTTTTACTACTTTCAGGAGATAAACTGAATACTGGTTAGAGATACCCCTCAATCTCATCCTCTCGACCTAAGCGGCAGTAGCCTTTGATTATTTCTGTCAAAGGTAGAGCAGCAGAGAGAAAGGAGCCACAACTCTGTCCTCCTGGAAACACAAGAAAAGGGTCTGGGAACCACCTGGACTATCCAAGCTACTAACAAAAGATGTCCACAAACTTAGAACCCTATTGGGAGAAAAAATATATCAGCCTTCCTTCTTAAAATAATTGCATTTGATAAGCACAGCCAAGGTCTGACTAAGATATGTTCATACCCTCCGGCTGTTTTATTTTTACAGCATACTACAGAGGAATTGAAGCCAGAAGACATGAGCTCAACTCTTAATTTATCAGCTGTATGACTTTGGGCCGATCATTTAGTTAATCTCTCTGAATCTTAACATTGTCACTTATTAAATAGGAGTAATAAAAGTGTATGGCCAATCAACTCAAATGCGTTCAAATGTGTAGAAGTCATTTGAAAATGAAAAAGCCCAGATAAATGAAAACTATTATTATAATTAGACCTTTTTCTCTGCCTGGAAAGACTGTCATTGTGGAATAGTTTGCCTATTGCCAAAGGAAGGACAGAAGCTGAATAGAACTACAAGTGTGAAGGATGCTAACCTATTTCCTTAAACTGTGATCTTCTGAAGTCCCAGCTGCCCCCCTCCGAACCCCTGGACCCTCTGGAATGGGAGAGGATATGAGCTCCATGACTGAGCTACAGCTTGGCCACCTCTGCTGGCTCAAAAGTGCTTCCTTCATGTGACCTGAGAAGACTTTTAATGTCAACAAACATTGCGTTTGAACCTCATAGGACTGTATTTGCTGTTAGTCACATGTTTGTCTCATTGGGGTGAATGACAGTCTGTAAATATCCAAAGCCTCACCCCAAAAATGTTATTATGCACTTTTTCTTTAGTTAATAAGTGTAAAGAGAAACGCAAATAATTACATGGCAGCTATGTATGCTTTTTGACCAAATGCTTTTACCTCATCAAGCCTGGGTCAAGCAGACGTGAGTAGCTGTGGCCTGCAATGAGGCAAGAATTCTTAAAGCATTCTCCAAAGTTCTTCTAGCAAATTCAGCAGATCTCGGAAAGTTAATCCATAAATTGGGAAACTTAACCTAACAAATAAAAGAGTCTATGCCTAAGATTTTAGAGAGCCAAGATCTTAGCAAGGTTCTACACAACCTGTGGAAAGTGTGTAGACTTCTGTTTCTCCATCTGTAAAATGAGGGCTAGACGACCTTTACAGTAATTTCTAGCTGAACAGTCCATGACCATAACTGTCAAGGTCCACTTTGTTCTTGGCCTAAATTCCCACACTGAGTCTCTCTGCCTAGACCAAGTACAAATGAAATTCAAAGTTTCTCTGCTTCTCTCCGATTGCTTTTGGGGAAAGTTACCATGCTTGGGGCTCAAGGGTGTTCCTGCCCTGAGGCTCCCTCTATAGAGGGACTCCAGCTTTTCTCTGATTGCCTTTTCTCCACACAGATCAAGGAATCTGCAGGGCAAAGGGATACACCCACCAGGAGCCCATCCCACACTCCCTGTAATAGTCAGCTCGGGCTGTCATAACAAAATACCACAGACTAGGGGTGTTTAAACAACAGAAATTTACTTTCTCACAGTTCTGGAGGCTTGAAGTCCAGGAGACCAGGGTGCCAGCATGGATGGTTTCTGATGAGAACGAACTCTCTGGCTTGCAGATGGCTGCCTTCTCTCTGTGTCTTCACACGGCCCTTCCCTAGTGCATGCACACAGAGAAAGGGAGCGAGCAAGCTCTCTGGTGTCTCTTCTCATAAGGACACTAATGCTATCAGATCAAGGCCCCAGTCCTAGGATCTCATTTAACTTTATTTGCTTCCTTAGAGGCCCCATCTCCATATACAGGCATACTGGGGGTTAGGACTTCAGTATGTGAATCTGGGGAGGAACACAAACATTCAGTCCATAACATTTCTCCTCCAGAATGAGTTCCTGGTACCCAAGAATCTGGAATTTTCTCCCCAAAGAACCCAGGGTAACTTGTAGAACACTCCCTGAAAACTGCCAGGTGGCACGTTGACACCACTGGGATGTGTATGGGGCAGGAACTCTGGGGTGGACCTTGGACATTGAGGATGGGTGTAGGAAGAAGCTGGGCAAGAGACGAGGCTGCAGTCCAGGGCATGGTGGTCAGGGGTTGGATGCTGGCTCTCTCTGTACCTCCAACTTCTGGCCTGGAGCTCTGAGAATTCTGCATTCCAACTTGAACTTCCAGGTTGTTATGAAGGCGTATTTGTCAAGATAGAAGGATAGAAAATGTTTTTGGTTTTTTTTTTAAAGATTTTATTTTTTTCCTTTTTCTCCCCAAAGCCCCCCAGTAAATAGTTGTATATTCTTCGTTGCGGGTCCTTCTAGTTGTGGCATGTGGGACGCTGCCTCAGCATGGTTTGATGAGCAGTGCCATGTCCGCGCCCAGGATTCAAACCAACGAAACACTGGGCCGCCTGCAGCGGAGCGCGCAAACTCAACCACTCAGCCACGGGGCCAGCCCCTAGAAAATGTTTTATTTACCAGTTTTTTAGCTTGATGTATAACATTCAAGTATTTAAAATATGGTAGGTGGGTCTCATTTACTTTCTCTCCTGGTATCCTACAAATGTGAGGAGCAAATCTGGTAGCATGTTGTCCCAGTTCCCTCTGGACTCCTTTTTCAACTCCATCTCTGATGAATCAGCCAGTGTTGATCAGGTAATAAAGTTACGGAGAGTAATATTAATCTGATTCTGCCTGAGATCAGGCTTCTGACTCTGGTTCTGTGTCATGGTTCCTATGTCATAGTATTAACTAATATTTAATCCAGGCTCTCTATGTCCCACTTACTGTTCTAAGCACTTTACATGTATTAATTCATTTGATCCTTTCAGCAACCTGTGAAATAACATTGTTACTATCTTCATTTTATAAACAAGGAAATATAAACATTCAGAGATGAAGAAATTTGTCCAAGGTCATCTAGCTAATAAGTGGTAAAGCAAGGATTTGAACCAGATAGTTTGGCCTTAAAATTCTGCTTTTAGGGGCCAGGCCAGTGGTGCAGCGGTGAAGTTCACGTTTTCTGCTTCTGGGAGGCCTGGGGTTCACCAGTTCAGATCCCAGGTGCAGACATGGCGCTGTTTGGCAAGCCATGCTGTGGTAGGCATCCCACATAGAAAGTAGAGGAAGATGGGCACAGATGTTGGCTCGGGGCCAGTCTTCCTCAGCAAACAGAGGAGGATTGGCAGCAGATGTTAGCTCAGGGCTAATCTTCCTCAAAAAAAAGACCAAAGGAAAAAAAATCCTGCTTTTAACTGTTATGCTATAGCCTCCCCAGATAAGAGCTAATATTTATTGAACCCTCTCTATATACCAGACTCTGTGCTGTTGCTAATACTATGAGGTCAGTACTATTATTTCTCCATCTTACAGGTGGGGAAACTACTTTAGGAAGGTGAAGAAATCCATCCACATATACACCACCAACAAGCCATGTTGGTGGATTTGAACACAGGTGATTTGATCCCAAGAAGAAGCTCTTAACTAGAACAATTCTGCTTGCTTGCTAACATTTCCCTGAAGGAGAACACACAGGTGGTGGGGAAAGCCTGGACATATCATTGGATTAGATGGTGACAGTTACCACAGAGGAAATTCATCTGTGCTCAGTGAAGAAATAGACTGTTTTGAGTAATATGGCAATTTGAGGAAGTTAAATGGATTAAGATTACAGGTCGTGTTTCACATTGGGAAACATACTTGCATTTTAGTTCCTGTGGCTTGACACGAAATCTCAGAGTGAATCATTACCATCACGTTCTGACTATAAGCATGTCTTCAGTCCCAGCAAGAGTGATGATTCCTCAGGAATTTATGAGCTATTTGAAACAGGTGCACTTGAAGCAACCTAATCCTTGGGTCTCTGATATTATAATAGCTTCCTCCATGAGAAAGAGGCTTCTCCTATGATACCACAGTTCTCCTGCTTTCGGACATTGCTCAAATCTTCATGATATGATTGAGAGCTGGCAACAGGATGATATGAAGGATGTCTGAAAATACTCGTCATCACACTTCCAAAGATCATATATAAAGGTTCTCTCAGAGCTAAAGGGGTCACTGAGGGACAAAATGGATGAGAAAAATTCACCCTTCTGCCACAACTCTGATGACCACTGCAGTCTGGAACAACATCATCCGTGTTACTGTTGTAGCCGAGGACCAGGTGGATTCCCACGAAGACGTCTTGGCTCACGATGGCTTTGAGTGTTTACCAGTCCTTTTGTCTAGAGGAAGGCTTTATTTGCTAATCTTCACTGTCTTGGAAAACATTGTTTGGTTATGGGGAAGAGCCTGCCTAGAGTAGGTTAAAATATAAACTCACAGCCAATGCAAAAAGAGATTTAGCTCAAGGGGAGAAGATGGCTGCTCACGGGGGATGATTTCCTGGGAAGGAGCCTATATCCCGAAACAAAAAATATTATGCAATCTTTGCCCTAACCCCCAGAGTCCTCCCTAGGTAATGCCTGACATTTCCATCGCCACACTTGAATTTCTTTAGCTAAACAAAGCCCTATCTATGCTCATGTGTATATAACTAGAATGTTCTCTTTATCAGAAAGGATGGGTATCTAACAATTATATTCAAATTGAAAGTTCAGAATCCTTTAGGTTAGATTAGAACAGCGGATCTCAAATTTTACTATGCCTCAGAATCACGTGGAGGCCTTTTTTTTTTTTTTTGAGGAAGATTAGCCCTGAGCTGACATCCTCTGCCAATCCTCCTCTTTTTGCTGAGGAAGACTGGCCCTGAGCTAATATCAGTGCCCATCTTCCTCTCTATATATTTATATGTGGGACACCTACCACAGCGTGGCATGCTAAGTGGTGCCATGTCTACACCTGGGATCCGAACCGGCGAACCCCAGGCCGCCCAGAAGCAGAATGTGTGCACTTAACTGCTGTGCCACCAGGCCAGCCCCTGGAGGGCTTTTTAAACCATAGATTCCTGGACCAGATCCTAAGAGTTTCTGATATAGTAGGTCTGGATTCAGGCCCAAGAATCTGCATTTCTAAGTTCCCAGGTGATATTGATGCTGCTGGTGTGTAAAATATACTTTGAGAATCACTGGATTGATGGTTCTCAAGCTTTTTTCTCCACACTCACACAGCTGGGGGAGGACACCCTCCTGTCAGTAATAGGGCATCAGCAGGACAGTGATTCTGGCTGCACATTAAAACCACAGGGAGCTTTAAAAAAATGTAAGTCAGGATTGTACTTCAGACCAAAGAACTCAGAATGCCCAGAGGTAGGCCCCAGGCCTGGGTATTTTTTTTAATTATCCAAGTAATTTTATTTATTTATGTATTATTTTTTTAGTTCTGGGTCCTTCTAGTTGTCGTACATGGGACACCGCCTCAACATGGCCTGATGAGCGGTGCCATGTCTGTGCCCAGGAGTCAAACTGGCGAAACCCTGGGCCACCGAAGCAGAGTAGGCGAACTTAACCACTCGGCCATGGGGCTGGCCCCTATCCAGGTAATTTTAATAGGTAGCCAGAGTTGAGAACTTTCGCTAGCATGAGATCCTCTTGTGGAGAAGGAAAGGAGGCAGAGATGCATATTTTAACACCCTTCTCCCAGGTGTTTTTAATACATGTCCATGGCTTAATATTCCTTCTGCCCATTTTGTAACCAGGCTAAAAATTCCCAGATAACAATGTCCAAAAGTTAAGACCTGAGCATGACATTCCCAAAAGCTAAATGGTCAGGGTCACATATCTAGACCTCTTTTGTGATTATCATTTTTCTTTTTTTCTGTAATTGGATAGAAGAAGGATAAGTAGCAAGTTGGGAGCAGCAGTAAGATAAAAGATCTTGAATAGGGGCTGGCCTGGGGGAATAGTGATTAAGTTTGTGTGCTCCACTTCAGCAGCCCAGGGTTTACAAGTTCAGATCCCAGGCGTGGACCTACACACTGCTCATCAAGCCATGCTGTGGAGGCACCCCACATACAAAAAATAGAGGAAGATGAGCACAGATGTTAGCTCAGGGCCAATCTTCTTCACCAAAAAAGATAAAAATAAACAAATAAAAGATCTTGAATAAACGTGGTAATCAGTTTTTTTGGCTTTTTCTCCAGCTCCCGCTTTCATCCATACACCCTCCTTCTGCACTTGCTTATACTAGACCAGAGGGAGGGCTGAGCCCCACTGGCTGAGACGGATGACCTGTGGCACTCTGAGAACTTTGCATACCTGAGGTCTTTTGATACCAAGGACATGGACCCCAGAAACAAGGGAGGTCTGGGTGGGTATCAGAGTGAAGGCCCCTTGGCTCCCAAAGAGACCTGGAGCCAAAACTGTGTGACCTCTTATACTAATTGGCTCGAGTTAGATGTTGCTAGGCAATGACCCTGAAACCTAAGGTTGCCATTCCTGTATTAGCACTCCCTAAGTGACTAAGGTTAAAGTAACTGTCTTCCTGGAATCTCAAGTTCCCCCACATATACAATGATGAAAACATGCTAATCTATCCACCAAAGCATGCTGATCTATCTACCAGGGAAGTATTGTGAAACCAACTAAAGTATCCTTACATAATTGTAAAGCAAAAAAAGAAAAATGCTCATACCACAGCTATGTTCTTTGGATTAGAAAATACTGCCATGTTTAACTTCATAATATTTCTAGGCACCTAAATCCACCTTTATAAACACCCAGAAATTCTAGAGTTCATAATTCTGTAACTATAATTTTAATACATGTACATATAATTCAGCCTTCTGCATAACAAGCAGTCCATAAATATTTGTTGACTAAATAATGGATGCCTATCAATTGCTTAAATGAAGACTTTTTCAAAATCAGATATATCACTAATAAATAAAATCACAAGGTGCTGTTCTAAATGAATAACTCAGTGACTGTTTCCTAAACTGAATTAATTACCATAGTCTACAACAACCCTGCATTAGAGATATTAAATATGTGAAATATGTAATAAATTTCTTTTTTTTTTAAAGATTTTATTTTTCCTTTTTCTCCCAAAGCCCCGGGTACAAAGTTGTGTATTTTTAGTTGTGGGTCCTTCTAGTTGTGGCATGTGGGATGCTGCCTCAGCATGGCTTGATGAGCGGTGCCATGTCCGCACCCAGGATTTGAACCGGCGAAACCCTGGGCCGCTGAAGTGGAGTGCGCGAACTTAACCACTTGGCCATGGGGCTGTCCCCTAAATTTCTGAATTAATCAATTTACTCATGCCTGGGTTTGAGGCAGCAGAAACAGAAAAAGTGACAATCATGTTAATGAGATCCAGTGCTTCTTGCTATGAGATAATCCAGAAGAATGTAGTCCCCAAACCTCCTACTCTACTCTACTTTTTCTTGTTTTCCATAGCATTTAACACCTTCCAAAACAGTATATAATTGATTTAAATATTATGTAAACCAACTGGCTCTTGGAGTTTGAATCTATATGGTGAAATATCAGTTTTCTTTAAACTTCTACATTTTCTCATATGGTCTCATACTTGGTAATCTAAGACCCTACTGGATTCCAGGGCCCAGAAAGAAGCTCATCTAAAAAATTGGCAGATATTAGGTGACCACAAGTTTAACCTACATATAATGTGTTTCTGTAAAAACGAAACCAACATATATTATGTATGGCCCACAAGAAGATATTGCATAGAGCTCTTAGAAAATAATGCTTTAATGTATTCTGCATTGCTCAGAACGAACTTAGAATATTGTGTTCAGTTCTAGGCAACATTATTTTGATTAGACAGACACAAGCTGGAGTCATCTCAAAATGGGCAGTCAGTATGGACAGCAATCTGGAAGTTGTATCAGATAAAGAAAAAAGGAACTCATCATGAATTTTCATTTTAAAGACTCTGCTAAAATGGGCATGACAGCTGCAAGCTATGGTATAGAAAAGGCAATACATATGGTCTGTCCTAGTCAGCTCAGGCTGCTATAACAAAATACCATAGGTTGGGCGGATTAAATCACAAAAATTTATTTCACACAGTTCTGGAGGCTAGAAATCCCAGATCAGGTGCCAGCCTACTCAGTTTCCGGTGAAAGCTCTCTTCCGGTCTTGTAGATGGCTGTCTTCTCACTGTGTCTTCACATGGCCTTTCCTTGGTGCGTGCAGTGGAGAGAAAGTTCTCTCTCTCTTTCTCTTCTTAGAAGGCCACCAATCCTACCAGATTAGGACCCTGCCTTTATAAATTCATTTAATCTTAATTACCTCCTAAATTCCCTATCTCCAAATACAGTCACATTAGGGATTAGGAATTGAACATAGGAATCTTGAGAGGACACAATTCAGTCCATAGTCAGTGTAAGAAATTTTCTAGCCAAATCTGTTCAACAACGAAACCAATTGCCCACCCTCCAAACTGTGGCCTTCCTATCACTGGAAGTAGTAACTCAGTTTAAATAACCCTATCTCAGTGATGTTGGGGAGAAGATTTCTACAATGAATGGCAGTTCAGAACAGAAGATTGCTAGGATCTCTCTAACTCAAAAATTCTACCATATTTAAGCTTTTAAATTGTTGCTATTTTACTAGATTCACCCCAAATTATCCTTCTCTCAAAAGATTGAAACCATATGTGGTTATTTTGGCATACGAAGAAAAGGCTAGTAAAAGGTTTAAAACAACAAAATTCAAACAATTTCGGATTAAGTAAAATTTCACAATTCTTGGTTTTGCAAAGAGCAATGAGATGTCTATGATTCTCATCCGGATTTTGCTTGGGTTTATGATTTTGTGCGGGGTCGAGAGGAAGTGGTTTAACTAAACTCTTAAACTGCATCCCAAACACTGCTTGTTATCAATTTCTTAAGAAACCCAAAGAGGTTAAATTGGATTCCATGAATAAGATTGGAGGTTTCTAATATGTAAGATCATTTCAAACCTAGTCTTTGGTAGCCTTTGGTAGAAAAAGCCAAGAAAAAGAAACTAGATTAAGAAAGAAAAACAGGAATATTCTTTCACTACTTTTCTTCCAGAAATGACACAGCCTTCTGCTATGACTGCCAGATGTAGTAAATTTCAGCAAAAACTTTTAGTTCTGGATGAACCAGAAATACTTGGCAACCAACACTATTTATTAATTCTGAACTCTGTTTTACTGTGAGCTGCATTATGGCCAAAGTTTTTAAAATATAATACTTTAGCTTAATACAAAATGTTTCATATTTTTGTAAAAATTGTAAGTCAACAAACATAAGACAAAAATGAGTTCGTTATAATAGATGCCTTACTATTTAGTAAAATGAATTATATTGTTAAGAATGTTAAACAAAAAGGATATCAAAAGCTATATTTATGATGCATAGAGAATAGTTTCCATATAAACTAAGGGCAATGCTCCTAATGCATATCAGTCAAGATCAAGCAGTGTAAAATATCATTGATACTGATGGCTTTTTTTCTCTCTCTCTTTAGATTCCTGGACACAGGGACAAAGAAGAGATCTCCCAATTCGAACACACATTTTATTGATGAATCCTAGTTCACTGGCCTGTGCTCACTTGTAGAAAAGTGTCCTTGACTTGAACTCAAAGCACCCTACAGTAAAGTGATCATGTAATTTATATGCAAAAATGACTACAGCACTTTTGAGAGTGAAAGGGGACATAATTACACTATCTTGACAAGCATAAATAGGAACTATGCCAGGCAAACCAGGTCATTTAGTGGCCATATCTATAGGAGACATTGTGGTTGGTGCCCCAACCTTCATTCTACCTCAAATGATTATTGTAAGATAGTAGACCTCAAAGTGTGGACCCAGACCAGCAGCACTAGCATCACAGGACAGCTTGTTAAAAATGTAAATTCCGACCCCACACCTACTGAATCAGAAACTCTGAGGTAGGAGTTATCCTAATATGTGTCTTTACAAGACCGCCAGGTGATTCCAATGCAGGCTAAAGTTTGAGATCTGCTGGTGTAAGCCAATCATAACATTCCATTTCCTTCATCAGCGATGGGTTTAGGAACAGGCAGACATAAGACCAGTTTGAGCCAATGAAATACAAACAGAGGCTAATTTGGGATTTCTGGGAAAGATAAATCAATCTCTCTTTAGTTGGATGTGAACAAGGGAACATATTGCCTGACTGTTGAAGATGACTCTGTGAACTGTTGAGTAGAGACATGAAAAGAACCTGGCACTTTGGCAGCTGGATCAAGCAATCCAGAAGCCCATCCAACCTCTGGACTATGTGAAAGAATTAATTTGTTGAAGCCATTTCTGTTTCCACCAGCCAAAAGCATCATACACCAGTGCTCATCCCCACTTGTTCTGAACCGACCTTTGCAGTCTACCTTCTCCCACAATGCCATCCTCTCGCACATTTCTCCCTCTAACCCCATAGTCAAATCCCACTGCTCCTTCAAAGTCCAATTCACTCTCTCTCTCTCATAAAGGCCACCCTCACTGTGCCACCCCAAATTGTATCCTCCTCTCCAAAATTCAGTTTTACTTACTTTCTGAGCCACTCATCTGTTTTTATCACATACTGCCTTCTACTGCTTTCTCTCACATCTAAGTGCCTTATCATGTGTAAGTGCCTGGCACCTGGCATTGAACGTGACATGTCAACAATGCTCAGGAAATATTTTCTATAGATGGTGATTCCATTGGTCTATGAAGATGAGGACTTGGTGTGGTACCAGTTGCTGTCACTGTTAGCAACTGCCTCCTATTCCCAGGTCACAGACATTCCTTGGCTGTGACCACCACACCAAGCCCTGTCTTAATTACAACCCTATAATCCTACTGTGCCCTAAACTACTGTGACAACTTCATGACATCTATTAGCTAGAATCTCCAGGAGCAAAAAGATACAGGCTACCAGATAAACGCTTGGTCACTCCCCAGAACAGGACATTACTGCACTGAGGAAGGTATATACAGTGAGTAGGAAATGGAGTTGCCAGACCATCATTAGTACCCAACCCCCTCCTTCTCTGCATTTGCTGTTTTGGAAACTGGATACCACCAATGGGATTGTGTTTGGTAGCAGGAAGCTGAGAGCGTGAGAAGGCATGCGAGCCAGAGATTACTCTGGCTTCTAAGACAGCATAGATCTTTGAGGATGTAGGTTTTAGAATCAGACCATCTGGATTTGACTTTTGGTGGAGATTGCCATCTACTTAATATTTTGGGCAAGTTATTTGACTTCTCTGATTCTCAGTTTCCTCATCTGTAAATAATCATACCGACGTCATTTTCTGTCGAGAGAAATAAAGATTATGTATGTAAAACACTTAGCATCACGTCTGGCAGATAGTAAGCACTCAATAAATAGTAGTTAGTGACCCAACCTCTCTGTTGCTCAGTGCTAGCTTCCCTCCTCCCTGTGGTTGTGGGAAGTGAAGGGCCTTACACTTCCCTGTTCATAGGTAGAGCAGTGAGTGAATAGTAAAGTAAGAAAACCGAAGTCTCAAGTGCAGCTAGAGAGAGTAGGCTTGGCCTGGCTTTCTGCTTGCTCAGCAGCTGTGGTTTAGCATCTGAATGTAAAAACTACCAATATCCTCCTTAGCACAATACGTCCCCACACCACCTCCCCAACCTGCCACCTTATCGCAGGTGGTCACACACAAATCAAGGAAGTTCTGTGCTGGAATTAACTCCTTACATCTGCCCAGTGCTTTCTAATTTAGAAAGGCTTTCCCTATCTGTTCTCTCATTTGGCCCTCATACCATCCTTGTGCCGTAGCCAGGGCCAGACTTTGTTAGTCCCCTTCTACCCATTAGGAAAGTGAAACTCAGAGTGATTATGTGACTTGCCAAAGGCTGCACAGTCAGGAAGTTACAGAGCCAAGACTCAGCAATGTTCTGACTCCAACTTAGTCATCTGCCCACTCCTTTCACAGCCCATGTGCCTTGCACATGGAATGTGGTTTTCCAAAGAAAAGCATAGTATTTATGTTCTACATATAAGATTATTTAAAGCAAATTGTAGAATCATGAAAAACTTCTTATCTTTCTTTCCAGGATCATTTGCTTAATGGTCAAGTATGTATAAGTTTCCCAAGAAAAAGAAAGGACAGGCCTGTCTTGCATTTAGTTATCCAAGAACTACTTATTGTCATGCCTTAACCCTAAGCAGTAACCAAATTCTACTTGAGTCTTTGCCCAAATTTCTACTTCTACGTTTATTAACCAAGCTTCCATATTTGACTGTGTATAGTGATTCTTTTCCTTCCCTTCACTTTCAAGAAAGGAACCTGAAGTGTTTATGAAAATTGCAAAAAAGAGGACAAAATCAAATGGAGAGATTTGGAGAGCTGGGATGAAAACTGTGAATTCACTGTAAAAGGAAGGATTCTAAGCACATGTTTGCAGTAGAGAATCTTAACAGTGTGTATTGTGTTGAGCAAGCAACTCTGGTTTAGGATAGCTAGTTCTTGTGCAGAAGTTGTATTTTTAAATTAGCTAGGAACTAAAGATGTGGCCATGAATGAAACAATCAGTCTTAGCTCTGAGTCATCCATACTCACTAACTGAAAGCAGTGGAAAAAGTCTGGCCTTCAATGCCTTGCAGACCTG
Source organism: Equus asinus (assembly GCF_041296235.1). NCBI lineage: Eukaryota > Metazoa > Chordata > Mammalia > Perissodactyla > Equidae > Equus > Equus asinus. Next base: position 67,475,087 of record NC_091799.1, read on the forward strand.
GTTTAGAATCCTGGCTCTGACATTTACTAGCTCTGTGACCTTGAGGAAGTTCCCAAGCCTCTCTGAGCTTTGATTTCATCTGTAAAATGGCAGAATAGTGTCAACTTTCCAGATTGATGGGAGGGTTAAGTTATCTAACTTAAGTAGAATCCTTGGCACATAGTGTATGATTGGTAAATAGTAGGTACAATTTCTTATTCTAAGCTATTAACAAGAATTATACCATGGGAATGCTTTTTAAACAACATCCTTACAGATAATACAATTTAATGATATCAGAAAAATAACAAAAATCCATTGGAGATTCTCAGCCTTCTCGATGGATCCCTCTCTGGCCTCCACCGAGCTCAGCCAGTTACTCAAGAACCTCAGTTATTTGCACACAGAAGATTCTGTATTTCCAGGTGACAGCATCCCTTTAGGGTTTAACATCAGATCCAGGCTACTCCAAGTCATTCACTTAAGACTGTGGGTTGTCATCCCAATTCTGCCATTAACTACTTGTTTGAACAAGGGACTAACTGGAATCAGAACAAGTTTCCATTTCCTCATTGGTAAAATAAGAAGGTTGGACATACAGTCAAATTTCTGAGGTCTCCATCAGTTCTCAAAAGCTAAGATGCTGGAATCTGGAAAGAATACTACCTTAACTACTTGGCAAATGGGAAGCAAGAACTAGAAAGTTAAACAAAATCTACCCATTGTTACCAAGGGCACCAACTAAACAAATTGCAGTATGTGTGTGTGTATAAAATAAGAGTCTGACATTCATGTCTTCATCATTATTTTGAGACACTAAACCACAGATTCCTACTAAGCTATCACAGTTTACTAGGCAATCTGTCAGTCTTTCCATGATTAAACTTAACCGTAATAATAACCATAACAATAATAATAACATAATTAGTTATAAAATATTTTTACACTTAAAGCACTTTCACATGTATTATCTTATTTAGAGTTTATAATAATTCGTTGAAAAGGATTATATTCCATTTTACAAATAAGGAAATGGAATTTCAGATGAGACAAGTAACCAGTCTAATACAGAGCTAATAGGTGGTACAGCCATCCGGTCTTCCATCTCATCATCCATGATTCCTCTCAGATCCATCATCATAAATAACAAAGATGTAAACCAACCAACAGTTAAAATGTGTTGTGCCTGCCTCTCTTTGACTAGTTGGTTGCTTTCACCAAAGCCCAGCAGAACAGAAATCAGAGTGAGCAGCCATCTACCCCTTCCTTCGTGCCTCGCACCTTCCCACATGATGCGATCGCTGTGAACTTCACTTAGAGACTAACGCACACAACGTCAAGTCACCTGAGGGCACAAAATAGCAATTATTAATTCTCTGTACTGGTATGGTCCCCTCTCTTCCAGAATGTTAGCTTTACAAATGCTATCATATAATTTCCTCCAAGGCAGTTTTAATGATGTGATCTGTTTCCTTAGGAGAGAAAGGCTCAAGAAGAATATTGGAACACGTTACTTGCCTCGAAGAAGAAAATATTTTGTTTGGCACAATGTCCCCTGTTAATCCACAAGTTCAACCTGACTATTCTACTTAGAATAAGCACAAATGAGTTTGGACCCACAAATTCAGGATCTGAAATATTCTGGCCAAATCCTAAAGAAATTGGCCCTCTTACAAGTGAAAATTCCAACCAAATGAAAAACATCTCACACAGAGGCAATACTGTGTGTCCTCAGAGACTGATGCCAGGGCCTTGCTGAGGCTTTTCAGTGTCATACAATGGTGGCTCCTTGGACTCATGATCTGCCATAATTCTAATTAGGTTTTTTCCCACTATTTAGTCTTTTCACCTAAGCTAGAAAGTTTCTCAGGTCATGAGGGAAAACGTGTAGGTATCTGGTTTTTCTATTGGGAGATTGTGGGAACAGGGCAATGTGGGCCAAATGCAGATGTGAGGTTTGAGCCCACCTTCTCCTCATCCTCTCCCCTCACAAACCAAACCCCAGAAGCCATGCAGACAGGGGCTTGGGGCTCAGCTGTAGGAGAGACCGAGAGTAGTGGGGAGCAGCCAGGTGGCTGCCTCCTTCCAAGACTATACTCAGCCTAACTTGAAGTTATCATACCCTCCAGCTTCGTCTACTGACAGTATTTATATCCATGAATCTATTGGAAGATTTCATTGAGCTAATAAAAGGATTATGAGTATAGTCAGTAAAATGAGCTTTTAACAACATGGCAAATTGCTTAAGCCATAATGATAAATGAAGAAACACAAAAAAAAAAATATGCAAGTAAAAATATTTAGGAAATAAGTTTTGATCTGAAGGAAATATACCAAAATATTAACAATTATAGGCATAGGAGTGTGGGTGCCATGGCCAACTCCCGTTTCCTGCCCAGTGTACGTTTTCCCTCTGCAAAATAATCTCCTGTATTTGCTTTTGGGAACCACCCTCCTCTCATTCTGAGACATGTGTCTTGGGTGAGTTACAGAGGTGGGACCCAGTGAACTGAAGCTAATCCACTTATCTCATTCCCCTGGCCAGGGTTTGTGCATGGACACCTAACCTAATTAGAGCCAATGAAATACAAGGAGATGTTTGCTAGAGCTTTTGGGAAAGGCAAGCTATCACTCTTCTCCCACTGGAATGGTGTGGTGATGTTAGGTTTCGAGCCGCTGCAGTCATTTTGTCACCATAGAGCGAAGTACAGTAATGACTCAGGCAATCACTGAGTAGAGCCCAAGGCTCCAGCCATACTGTGGAAGCACACTAGAGAGACAGAGAGAAGCCAGGTCTTTGATGACATCTTTTGAGCCATCAGACCAAAGCTTGCCTAGAGCCTCTGGACTTCTCAGAAGTGGCATCGGGTTATTTTGTCACTTGCAGCATAAGGAGCCTTAGCTGATACAGAAATTAGTATTGGCTGTATTTTAAATTATAAAAGTAACTTTTTATCCTGTAATTTATGAATAGCCACTCCCATAGTGTTTAAGAGCACAGTCTTAGGATCCAAATCCTAGAGACTCCATTTAGCAACGCGACCTTGGGAAAATTGCTTCACCATTCTGAGACTTGGTTTTCCCATCTCTAAAACAGGATTTTATAGGATTGTTGTGAGAATTGATAATTAAGACATAAAGCACTTGGAAAAATGTCCAGCACATAGTAAACACTGTTTGTTATTATCACTCTGATTTTCACACCGTAATCCTTACTCATAGAAATTACCCACATGACACCCTGATCCAGAGGGAGCAGCATGACAAAGCATTGTGGTAGAAAAGAGTTTTCTCTCAAACCTCTCTATCCATTACACTCATGACAAGCTCAAAATCATGAAAATTGTTAGAAGGTATTTGTGAGACATGTGGTGAGGTGACAATGTGGTATCACGAAAGAGCATGATTTTTGAGAGCAATAAAAACTTAAATTTCAGTCCCTGTGGACAAATTTCTAACTGTGTGGCCTCAGGCAGTTGTTTAAACTCTCAGAGCTTTTGCTTCCCCATGTATAAAATAGGAATGACAACATCTTCCACACTTGTTTATTGCAAAGATGAATCGGGATAGAAAGTGCCTAGTACAGTGAGCCTATATCTGTGCATTCCGCATCCGCAGGTTCAACCAGCCACAGATTGAAAGGCCTACTATGGTTGCATCTGTACTGAACATGTACAGACTTTCTTTTCTTGAACTTTTTTCCTTAAACAATACAATATAACATCTATTTACACAGCAGTAACATGTATTAGGTATTATAAGTAATCTAGGGGTAATTCAAAGTGTATGGGAGGATGTGCATAGGCTATATGCAAATATTATGCTGTTTTATATAAGGGACTTGAGCATCCATTGATATTGGTATCCAGGAGGGTTCTGGAACTAATCCCCTATGGATACCAAGGGATGATGGTGTAGTGAGTTAGTCATATAGCTGGCACTCAAGAAAAGGTAGCTGTTACAATTATACCTATTATTCAGGCATTGACACTTTGATCAGTTAGAGAAAACAGCATAACTTTATTCTTACTTGGAAAAAAAAATCACTTTATCTTTTTTTTTTTAATTAAAATCATCTAAACCATTCTAAATGGTTTAGAATAGTTTTCCTCATTTGAGGTTGGATCATTTAGTCCATCTCTAGTGAGATGCTAAGGAAGTTTAAAGACATAGTTGGTTTCCCTTTCCCACCTCACACCCTTACAGGTAAACACATGAGAACTATTGTTTATTCTTTCATTTCTTGTTCTGCCTTCATTCATGCAGAAAAAGTCAGTGTATAAAAAAAATTCATGATATTGATGTTAAGAGGTAAGAGGGTGGAGAAGAAAGGAATGCATGAAGAAATGGCCAAAAGGAGGGAGATGTGTAGGGGCGCATCTGGGCATTGGCAACCCTCTTTCACACAGCTCCACAAGGTGGAACCAGAGCTGAACACAAAAAGAAGTTCAGTGCCAGGCAGCTTTTTTAGTTTTTCCTTTTGTTTACCATAATAGAGAGTGTGGGCTCCCTTGAAGGTCACTGGGAAATTTTCTACACGACCTCTGAGGCTCAGTTCCCAAGTCAATCAGCCCTTGGGAAAATATTCAGTTTTAAGCTCTGTCCCCACATACTTGAAAGCAAGTTTTCATCTGCTTGATCTCTCCCCTCTTCTCATTACCTACACAGCAGGAATCAGATTTAAAAAGCAGACACTCTTCCTTCTAATTTGGGGTTTTTACCTATGACTGTCTTGGCAGATGTGAGAAGAGGGAGCATAAACTTGGGAGAGCTAAAAACTTTATTCTGATATGTCAAGACATTTTAGTAAAGTATTCATTCCAGATTATGTTTTTTCTCTCTCCACTCCCCATTTGTTAACTCTGCCCATTGCTTTAGAAAAATTACCACAGATTTAGCAGAGAATAAAAGTATCAATCTTTTGACTTTCAAGTTCAAAAGCCTTGGTCCAGGTATAAGACAGAAAGATTTGGGAAGTGTTTTTGCTGACTAGTTTTAATTGCCCATGCCACTAACATCAACCTCCCACCTCTATCTAGGCTACATAGAGACTTTCCAAGTTGGAGAGGGCAAACGTAGAGAAATGAGTGTAAGCAAGAGAACTAGAGGTAGTGAAGATGTAAGAAATGCCTCTCACTTTGAGGTTAGCTCCAAGGTGGGGAAAGACGATGGAAGCTCATGATGATGTTGGGGATCTGTTACCATGTGAAATCCTGGGAGGCAGCAGCCTAGCATATGTTTCCTAGCCCAGTAGTGACAGTAGTAAGGTAAAGATGGCCACATAAAGTGCCATAGGTAGGGGAAGCCTCAGGCAGCCCCTTTGAATCTCCGACAGCCCCACAGAGGCACAGGCAAGAGCTCAGTTGTTACTATGCCCCCAAGAAGTGCACAGAATTTAGTTGACAAAGGGCCCAAAGGGTCTCATAGTCATGATAATGAGTCATGAAAGTGGAAAGTGGCACAGAAGGTACATCCGGAGTCCAGGTGGAAGCAGGACATCTCAATAGGTGCCTAATGTGGGAGTGATGACACCCAAGAATCACATGGGGCTATTGTTCATCTCAACAGATGCAAGGGCATGTCAAGACTGAGGACAGAAGCCCTTTCCTACTGACCCAGAGTTAGCTCACTCTGGAGAAAAGGAGGTAGAAGAGATCATCTGGAATCATTTGCATTTTTTTTGTTATGAGTTCCTCATGGCCTGGAGCAGGGAGAAGTCAGAGAAGGCTTCTGGGAGGAGCAAATAACTCCTAAGATGAATATTGAAAGATGGTGATCGAGTTAGGTGAAGAAAATGAAGAAGCCAATAATAAGCTGAGGGAACAACATAAGCTTTTTTTTTGGCATGGAAGCAGGAACAGTATATTGGAGGCTGGCCCAGGAACCATTAGCAAATTGGTAATATGACAGCCTGGAGTTGGAGGTTATATTAGAAATAAGCCTGGAGAAGTAAGTAGAGGTCAGGTAATGGAGGACGTTCACGACATACAAAAGAGGCTTAGATGATGGAAAGGTACTGGCAGACCTTGAAGGAGAGTGAGATGGTCTGATTTTCAGCATTTTGCATGATGGATTTGAGAGTTTCATCCTGGTTATTTATTGCTCTCTAACAAAACTTAGTGACTTAAAATAATAAACATTTTATTATATCTCACAATTTTGTGGGTCAGGAATTTGGGTAGGGCTCAGCTAGGCAATTCTGCTCTGCGTGGCAGTGACTGGCATCACAGTAGTATTCACCTGGTAGGTGATCTAGTCTGGAGGTTCCAAGATGGCTTTACTCACATGCCTGGTGCCTGGGCAGCTGAGCCACTATCCCCCTCCATGTCATCCCAGCCCTCTCCATATGGTCTAACAATATAGTTGGACTTCTTACATGGTGGCTCAGGACTTTGAGAGACCAAGATGAAATCTCTTCTTAAAGGCTAGCCCCCAAACTGGCATAGAGTCACTTTTTCTGTACTCTACCCACCAGTACAGTACTCAAGCCTACCCAAATTCAAGAGGAGGGGAAGTAGACCTCCTCTCTCCACAGAGGAGTATCAAAGAATTTATGACCATTTTTACTTCACCACAGGGGTTAGCATGTGAGATTGGAAGTAGAGAGGTACAGAGTTCTTATAACCCCCAGTTTCTGAAGTATTCCTGCATGAGCACTCCTGGAATATTCTCCAAACACTTTCCTCATAGCATTATGACGTTGCTATAATTGCTGGGTTATTTCTCCCTCTCTCTCTTATTAGACTTTGAGGTGCTCAAGAAAAACGCGTTTCCTATTTAGATCCATATCTCAGTGCCTGACACATGGTTGATGCTCAATAAATGTTTATGGAATAAATAAATGAATAAATTGGAATAAATTGGACCCCTTAATTTCTGGGTCTTCAGGACACCAGAACAGCCTCCTGTTTGATGTAATTTTCTTCTCCAGATCCAGATCTTCTTATTAACTTAAGAAATGCTTGATTTGAATGAGTAAAAATAACATTCATTATGAATGTTTACATGAATAGCTTTCAACTTTTGCCTGTGCATTTGTTTTTGTTTTCTTTTCAAAGATTTTATTTTTCCTTTTTCTCCCCAAAGCCCCCCAGTACATAGTTGTATATTTTTAGTTGTGGGTCCTTCCAGTTGTGGCATGCAGGACCCCACCCCAGCATGGCCCAACAAGCAGTGCCATGTTTGTGCCCAGATCTGAACTGGCGAAACCCTGGGCCACCGAAGCAGAGGGCACAAACTTAACCACTCTGCCATGGGGCCGGTCCCAGTATGCATTTGTTTTCTATTGCTGCATAATAAATTAATACAAACTTAGCAGCTTAAAACAACACACATTTATTATCTCACTTGTGGGTCTTGTGGGTCAGGAGTCTGAGCACAGCTTGACTGAGTTGTCTGCTTTGGGTCTCACCAGGCTGCAATCAAATTCTCGGCTGGGGATGCTGTCTCATCTGAGGTTTGACTGGGGCAGGATCTGCTCTGTTAGCCAAATTTAGTTCCTTGAGGTTGTAAGACTGAAGGCTTCAATTTCTTACTAGCTTTTGGCCAGAGGCCACCCTCTGTTCCTTGACACATAGATCTCTCCATATGGCAGCTCACAATATGGCGGCTCGTGTCATCAAAGCCAGCAAGGGAGAGAGGAAGAGTCTCCTCACAAAACAAGCATTACAATCTCATGTAACATAGAGGCCACAACATGGCAATTTGATTTTTCAAAGCCATCACAGAGACACTAGCAAGATGGACACTATAATCTTATGTAACATAGTCAAGTACATACTTTCACATTCATGGGAAGGAAATCACACAAAGAATACCAGGAAGAGAGAGGTGACAGAGTTCACCCTAAGAGTCGGTCTTTCGTGCCTGCTTACAGCAAAATAATAATTCTCATAATTTGAAATATGAGCTAGATTAGCTTTGTTTTCAATTTCATTTGACTCTGACACTAAACTCCATTTATTATTTGTTGATCATGGAAAATGATCAACCCCTAAAATTCTAAAGAGAAATCAGAGAGGACAATTTTCAGAAAATTCCAGCTATCTCAACAAGCATGTTCATTTAATTTTGCCTTTTCAGTAGGCACTGCCATCTTCCCTTGAGGAGACAGACACACAGTTACCTAGCCATTATTTAATACAACTAGTACTATGTCTTTATCCAAATCCTAGGCAAGGATCTGGGAATTCTTGGCCATACAAGAATAAAAAATAAATATATTTTTAAAAAATTCATATTGGTACTGTCTCACCTATCTGGTTTTAGTGTAAGTATCAGACTTGGAGCCAAGGAATCTATTTTGTAACTGAAGAGCAGTCTTTCAAACAGGGGTCAACAAAGGAAAGCCCTTGCTTCTGCACAAGTTTTGTCAGAGTTAACAAAAGCAACATATGCTCGAACTCCTCAGGATGGTGTTCTGAAGCTAGTGTGGGCCATTCCAAATCTGCAGTCACAATACTTGATTTCCTTACCCTATGTATGTATCCGGGAATAGGATACATCTAACTGCTGCTCACACTTCTGCACTGGCCTTTCCTTCTCTGAATCCAAGCTCCCTCTGAAAGAGGGTAACGCAAGAACATTGACCAGCTCAGGGCCATCTCACAGGGTTTCCCCGAGGTCTGGGGTAATGAGAAGCTAGATTCCCTCTGGTTCAATTTACATCTGTGCTTAACCTTTATACAAAGCAGTACTTATTTCATTTTTTTTTTTTACTTTTTTCTTTTTTTTTAAAGATTTTTGTTTGTTTGTTTTCTCCCCAAAGCCCCCCAGTACATAGTTGTATATTCTTCGTTGTGGGTCGTTCTAGTTGTGGGTTGTTCTAGTTGTGGCATGTGGGACGCTGCCTCAGCGTGGTTTGATGAGCAGTGCCATGTCCGTGCCCAGGATTTGAACCAATGAAACACTGGGCCGCCTGCAGCAGAGCGCGCAAACTTAACCACTCGGCCACGGGGCCAGCCCCTAGTACTTATTTCATTTTAAACTCTCTTGCTCTACTAAATTCATTAAAATGAAATAAAATAAGCAAATACTAATAACATTAAGAAGTTTCTGCTAACTTCTCAATTTTAAAACAATAGCCATAAAACTATGGTGTTAGAAATCAGAACAGTGGTCACCAGTGGGCTTCCAATAACTAGAAGGGAGGAGGAGGGGCCTTTTGGGAGATGGTCATGTTCTGTTTCTTGATCTAGATGCAAGTCACATGGCTGTGTCCAGTTCGTGAAAAATTTTTAAGTTAGACTCTTACAGTATGCTCATTTTTTGAATATATATTATTCTTCAGTAAAATTTTCAAAATAGAGTCATAATCTTGCTTAGTTTTGTTGCTATGAAATGAAGTTTTCCTGTTTTCTAGCTTGGATATTTAGTTACAACTCGATTTAAGTTCATATTTCATCCCAAACTTATTTTATTAAATGGATTACGATGTGGTTTAAACTGCTTCATTTTTGAGACGTATTTGAATTAACTACTTTTAATTCTATTTGGTGAATTAAATGCTATTATTTTACAAAGGTTTCAACATATATAGAAAAGCTGTCTTCCACTCACCATTGAGTTAGTATTTAATTTTTAAAATTTTCCAAGGTATTTTATGTGAATCATGAAAAATATAAAACTAGGAGATTGAACTTGGTAGGAGTAGGACCAAGAACATAGAAAGAGGAAATCTTTTCCAAGGATATGGGTCGTTCTTCCTGTTAGGCAATGCAAAAAGAGGAAAAGGCTAAATATATAGTTACCTCCTAAATTGGAGAAAAGTTAAGGATGCTTAAAAAGGATGGTCTTGGTTTTTCCAGGGAATAATGAAACAAGGTTCTGTACTAAGAATAAATGTTGGGGTGGGGCTGGTAGTTTAAGGAAAAGGGAAATAGGAAACAGCACTGACAAGGTAAACACGGCTGAAGGTCAAGGGAATTGAAGTTACTAGTGAGAGTGCAGCAAAATGGTTGATAATATGTTCTCACAGTTTAGGAAGAGAAGAGAAGATAGGAAATAACTGATAAACTCTGAGAACAAAGATTGGAGGTCATATTGAGGACAAACTGCAGACTCAATGGGAGGAGTGAGAGAGATAGAAGATAAGGTAGCTCTGGGCAGAGAGGGAAATTCATAATCCAAAATTTTGCAGGTGGAGTAATTTCATCTGATGACTTAATTCAAGCTATGGTTACACCTGTGGGTTTCTGATAAAGAGTGAAGATGAAGATCATTTGAAAAGAGAAGGATGAGAAATTGTGAGGTCAGGGTGCTAATTGAGTCATTATAATGGATGCTGAAGTCATCAGGTTGATGCAGGATATGGAGATAGTTCCAACGCTGACACAGAGTTTCAGAAACACAACTGGGCACAGGCAAGGAAGTAAATGGCTATCCACGTACTTCCTGGTCAGGGCCAGATTTAAACAGAATGCAAGGCAGGCAAAGTTTGTCTTCAACATTTATCACCTTGCTTCTGTAGCATTTTTTCCTAGCTTTGTTCACCTACTCTCAAGTAACCTCAGCGTCCTCATGTTGCCCTCTCACAGTACAAGTTCCCCACCCTCTGCTTTTGACATATCTAAATTCTCAAATGGTCCCAAGGTATAAATGGAAAGTTCTCGATTGGTATGTCACTTTTCCTCACTTATCTTTACCTTTTGACAGGGCTTTCTAATGACAAATCCTTAACTTGAAAGTGATCATTTCAGGGCCAATACCCTACAGAGGTATCTGTAAAGTCATGTAATTCTAGCTGAGGGGAGAAGGGCTCTTGCTGTTCTGAAAAATCTTTCTCCAATATTGACTCATTCTTTTAGCCTAGGACTTTAACCACTCCCACAAATTGTGAGTTTCTTAGGGGTTAGGGCCAGGCTAAGCCAACACAAAGATATCCACAAAAGGGCTAATTCAGTCCCTTGCTTTCCTGACCAGTGTGCAAGGCAGCCTAGTGTGCTGTGAGAGAGTGATTCCCTCTGTCTACTCCGTGCCACTGAAATAGCATCATTTTCAAATATTTTGCGATGCAAAAGGTTTGGGAAGCACTGACATAGTGGACATTCAATAATGATAAGAGCTGACATTTACGGAGCACCTATGTGCCAAGCACTTCATGTATTTTAACTCATTTAACTCTTGCAGCAATCCTATTAGCTTGGTACATTGCTGCCCAAGGTCACAGACAGAGGCATTAGTAGCACCAGGATTCAAATTCAGGCAATTTGGAACCAAAAAGTATACAACCACTATACATTGCGCTGAATAAATGTTCACTAGATCTAAATAAATTTTTTAATTTAACAAAATCCTTCAAAAGTTTTTTGTTTTTAAGATTGGCACCTGAGCTAACATCTGTTGCCAATCTTTTCTTTCTTCTTCTCCCCCAAGCCCCCCATTACATAGTTGTCTATTCTAGTTGTAGGTCCTCCTGGTTCTGTGGGACACCGCCTCAGCATGGCTTGATGAGCAGTGCTAGGTCTGCACCCAGGATGCGAAGTCGCAAAACCCGGGGCTGCTGGAGCGAGTGAATTTAACCACTCGGCCACTGGGCGGCCCCTCAAAGTTTGTTTTAAAATAAACATCTATATAAATGGCCAAACTAGAACACGATCCAGTCACACTCTGTAGGTTAGATATAGGATGACAGGGAGCAGCAAGAGCTGAATGCAACGGAGCCTTGTCTCCCCTGCAGCACCATCCCCAAGCTTGCCTGGGACTTCTTTAGCATGACACATAGCAGGCCCACTTTTCCGTGTCTTTTAAGAATTATCTGGTCAACAACTAAGACATCATAATTTGGTCTATGTTTTACTCTATCTGAATCCTCAATATAATGAAGAACCTTATAATTGTCTGTTAATTTATGGGTATAATTTGTTCGAGTCCATTAAATCATTATTCTCCTCCTATAGCCTGCCATTCTTCCACAAAAGGCCCCGGCCTCGGATGTGCTTCTTTATACACACACACACACACACACACACACCGCTTATCTTTTAAGCTTCTCATCTTGTTTTGGGGAAAAAAATACATCAAAGTGAGCCTGAAGGGCCCTTTTACAGGCTGGGGTAGGAGAATGTAATGAAATTGGTTTTTACTCGGTATTTTTATCACAGATTGGAAGGTACAACCCGCAAAGAAAAACTAGTTTCTTGGCGCGTCACCAGCTCTGGGGTTCACTGATAAATCACACCCAAACTCATTTACTAACTTAAAAATATATATAGTATTAAGTAAGGTCCGTTTACATAAGACTTGGACCGAAGCCTCCACTGCCACAATCTGCGGTGATCTCCTGTGGAGTCACGACCACCGAGCCCTTCAGTCTTCCCGAGGAGGTCCCACGCCTCCTCTGTCCCCAGGGGTGCCCGGCGGTCCCTCGCGGCTCTGAGTCCCTCGCGGAAGGTCGCCAAGGGAGGCCGAAGGAGCCGCGGCGAGAAGGCAGGGCGGCCGGCGCGGGCAGAACCCGACCTTCAGTTCACGACCCCGTTATTCCACGGGAAAATGGAACATTCCGCTCCTTCCGCCCGCACAGAGGAGGTGGGGGGAACCCTTCGATCTCGTCTGGGAGAGGCGACGCGGGCGCTGCCACCGGAATCCGGGACGCCGGGAGCCGCGTTACGGGAATCGCAGCCGCCTAGAGTCCCGCCCCCTCGCCGACGGGTGGCCGCTGGGCCAATGCCCGGGCGTGCCGGGTCTCGCGGGGGCCAATGGGCGTGCAGGCCCCAAGCCCGTGGGCGGGGCGCGCCGAGGGCGCCGCGGGGCGGGCTCAGGGGGGCAGATCGCCCCGCGGTGGGAGGAGGCTTGCGTGCCGCGTCTGCGGGAAGGAGCCTGGAGCCAGCCCGAGCCGGGGCGAAGAACCGAGAGGCCCGCGGAGCCGCGAGGAGAACGCTCGGGCGCCGCTGAGCTGGGGGCCGCGGCCGGCCGGCCTACGGGCCCAGCCCGGCCTGGCGCTGAGGGGGACGTGCGCTGTGGAGACGTGGAGGAGCGAGGTGCCGCGGCCTGAGGTGAGGAGGGGCCGGGCTGGGGCGGAGGGCCATGTAGCGGAAGCGTAAGGGCTCGGTCGGGGCCGACCGGCCGGGAACTGGGGGCCCTCGCGGCGGCCCCCGTTCCCGGGAGAGGGGCGCCCCGACACCGCGCACGGCCCGGGCTTATTCGCCCCAGCCTGGAAATTCCCGCATTCCTTCCTCTCCCGGTTCCCACACCTCCGAATTTGATTTCCCCAACTTTGTCACCTCGTTTCTCGACCTTAGGTACAAACCTTACCTCCAACACACCACGCACACACGCCCCCGCCCCAAGACTACCTTCTGGATCATACTCCTTTTTGGTTACCAAATCCCTGCTTTTTCCACAATCTTCTTTCCGTCTCCCCTTAAATTCCACTAGCCCCGCACTGGACTCTTCATTTTCTCCCCGAAGGTTAATTTCCTTTTCCCAAAGCCATCTTTTCATCCTTAAATTGTAACGTTTCAACATTGCCGAAAGTTCACCGTACTTATTAACGTTCTTAACTAACGTCTGTTTCCTTCTTTTGATCTTTTATTGTGTGCCGGTCCTAATGAATCCCGCAGACCGCTGTATCCTAAAGGCTCCCAATCCAGGTCTTTAGAACTTCACCCCCTCCCCCAAGCTTAAAGGTTATGCCAAGCAGCAAAGTTCTGTTTTTTGGTAGACGGACAGCATTTTATTCATAACCCCAAACTGAAAAAATATCACAGGTTCAAAATAAGACTTGTCGCTTTTGTTCTTTTTTCCTTCAGGAGGAAATCCATTTCGGTTTAATTTGTGTAGTATTGGGCATTTCAGCAATTATACTGCTTCAAAATAATTAATTGTTGGAGTGCCAGGAGGAATCTTCTAAAAGATTGGAGTGTTTGGTTTAGTCAGTGCTGTAAACAAACCCTTTAGACTGTATGACCGCCAGCGTCAAGTTGGAACAACTCTTAATTTGAAATTACTGACTCAGATCATCATATGAGCTGTTCGCCATTATCTTCATTTCTTAAGTTCTTGTTAATTCCTGTTTGGAAGTATATTTGGGTTCTAAATTGGAATACTACATTTATAGAACCAACTTCGTATAAAGTTAAATTGTGCTTTGCAAATATTTCTCTTCTGGGATAATTTTGAATACTTGTTTTTAATCACAAGTGAAAGAAAAAAATTACAGGATGGAGAAAATGTCAGAAAAAGAGGATAATTTTTGTAGTGGAATTTTTCCCCCTTCTCAAATCTGTGTAGTTGACAATACTGTAGGTGTTTAATTTTCTCATAGGTGATTTGGAATATTATAACTACTGCTGCCAGCTAATTTAATATGTTTTCTTCTGAAAAATGTGTTCAGTGTCCTCATTTTTATTTATGAATTGCAGTGTTTTCAGTTTCTTTAAAATTTTTCCCAGGAGAATTTGTGCTTCAGTTAAATGTTAGGGTGAATGTGATTGTATATACCTGTAAAGTAGGTGTTAAAATAACAATACCCACCTTTGAGAGAAGGAAACTGAGGCAAAGGGTCCCTGTGAAACCTTCATCTGCGTAATTCCAAATCCTGTCCTCTCAATCGTTTTGTCCTGCTGACACATTTGTCATAGAGGATACACTATTACAGAGTGGTTTGGGAACGAAAGGACTCCCCATAACTACTCTACAGGGAAGGTTTTTCCCCCCCAGAAGCTATTTCAGAGCTTTTCATTTTAGTGCGAGAATTCCCTGGCCCTGATACATTTGCATCTTGGCTCCAAGAAGCATGGAATGTTCTCACAGTCTTCTCCATTTCTTTGATTGCAAAGGCAGTATGATCAAGCTGATGTTTCTGCTGAGCTTTATTACTTTACACAACAGATACTAAGCACTTACTGCTGGCTGTAGGAACTCACAAAGATGCGCGAGATGTCATCAGGACCTACAAAGGGTTTACAGACATTGGGTTGACAAATGTTACGTGAAAAATTACAAGGATGCAAGGCAGTCTTAATTAAATGCAGAATGATAGAGAAAATGCTATAGATACTTAAATTAGGGAGTGATCGTTTAAGGGTTGGAATGATCAAAGGATTTACCAGAAATCAGCCTTGAAACCTGGGTAAGACTGGGTAAAGGGAAAAATGAACGGAGCCCATTCCGAATAGAGGTCTATGTGGAAAGGGTAGGAAATAACCAAGGTATGTTAATTATAATAGCCAATACATATGTAATGCTTATTTTATGCCAGTCACTACTCTGACTGGTGTAAAATACATTAATACATTTTCCCTGTAGTAACTCATTTGATCCTCATAACATTACAAAATAGATCTTATTATCCTCCTTTTACAAAGAGGGAAACCAAGGCACAGAGAGGTTAATTAATTTTCCCAGTGCCACACAACTCATAAGTGGTAGATCCAAAATTCATATCTAGACAGCCTGGCCTCAGAATCTAAGCTCTTAACCATGATACGTATACTGCCTCTTCGTATAGTATACTTGAGTGACAGTAACTGGAATAATATGGCCATACCAGTGGGTCTTTTAAAACCCACTCTTAATTGTGCCTCAGCGACAGGGATATGGTTTAATAAATATGTCCTTAGGCGATTTCATCATTGTGCAAACATCATAGAATGTACTTACACAAATCTAGATGGTATAGCCTACTACACAGGCTATATGGTACTAATCTTGTGGGACCACCATCATATCATATATGCAGTCCGTTGTTGACCGAAATGTCGTTATGTTGAACATGACTGTTGGATTCTGAGGATATCAAGACATAAACAATTACAGTACAGTGGTATGAATCCTATTAGGGAACTATATACAAGTGCATTGGGAGCAAAGATGTTTGCGAGAGTTGGGAAATTCCACAGAAGAGATGATGTTTCCATCTGAGTTATAAACAGTGTAAAGCAGAATCCAGGAAAAGACATTCTAGAGGCAGGGAATAGCATATGGAGAAGCACAGACTCTGAAATAAGTGTGTTAGAGAAAGTCTAGTCATTTGCTGTGACTTGAGCTTGGAGTCCATAGGGGTGGCTAGTAAGGGAACAAAAGGTAAGATCAAATTGTGAATGGCATGGTGAGGTCAAGTAAAATGAAGAGCTTAAATATTTGCTTTGCATTTGGGAAACTACAAAAATAATTTCAGCATGATTAGAGTGGAAACCAGATTGCTTGCTATTCTCTAGAAGTATAGTGGTGGAGTAGCTTGGGGGAAAAGTCTGAGTAGAGGGGTGTTTTTTAGAATGGACTTTAAGTATTGGAGAAGATAGATTGGACAGGCACACTGAAGCCAAATTTTTAGGTTCTTAAATAGCTAAAATACTTGGCATTATTATTCTCCCTTTAAAAAGCTTTTGAGAAAAACAGTGACAAGTTTAAAGTAGTGTCTTAGAGAGATTCATCCACCAATAACGTTCAGACTGATTTGGAAGGAGGATAGAGACTGGAAGCAGGAAGGCAGTTATAAGTAATGAGGTGATCAATGCCTAAATTAGGTAGAAAAGAGGAGACAAATGGGAAAGACATTATAAAAGAAGACTGCATAAGATTTGTAACTGAGAAAAGCTTAATGTAATAGACAGGTAAGAGACAACGATGGACCCTATTGACTTAGGCAATTCAAGAAGGGTGAGTATTTTTAGATGAGGGAAAAAGATAAGTACTGTGATTGAAAAAAAGTGTGCATTTATGTACATAGTGTGCGTGACCCTGTGTATGTGTGTGTGTGTGGTTTTTAGACCTGTTAAATTTATTTGAGTCAGAGGCAGAATTTCTAAGATATGTAACTGGAGTTAAAAGAAAGGTCCCAGCCAGAATTCTTGAAATTATTTTGTTTGAAGGTAATAGTTGAAGTCATATGTTTTCAAGATGTTAGTATTTTAAAAGAATAGTAGATGCCAGATACTTTGGGGTACGTTCATAGTCAGGAGGTAAAACCTAGCAGAGAATTCAGTAAAGGAGATAGTAAAGTAGATAAAGCAAAGAATTCAACCACTTGATATGATTACATAGAAACCAGGAGATAGGAGAAATTCAAGAAGCAGAGATGGTCAATAATGTAAAATGCTTCAGAAACACTTATAATATTGTCACAATAGCTACAGTTTCTTTTTTTATTCTGTGTCTATCTAGTATATCTTAGTGAGATTTAATGAGAAATGAGTTAGCTATTTAATCATGAATAGGAGATCTACATCTATGGAAATGTGGCTATAATAGAGATTATTGTTTTAAAGCTGCATGTGTACATATCCAGAGCAGGAGCTTCATTTCTTTCAGCACGATAAATCCCTTGCCCTGTTAAAATTTGAATATTCTGCCTCTAAATTTTTATTTTTTCTTTACTCAAACTAATCAGTTTCATGCTTTGCCCTAAAATAGATCGGTTTCATCATTACTTCTGAGTAGTGCATTTCATATCTGTCTTCCGTACAGTCTGTTTTTGTTTGGATGTTCTGTTGTGTGTATTCACTACCCCCAGCCCCTAACACAGAGTAAACTCCTCAGAGCTGTGTTTCAGATAGCACTGCTCTGGTTTGTAGACTGGTGTGCGCTGGGATTTTGCTGTTGGTAATCTTCATTTGACAGTTAGAATCAAAGATGCTGTATAGCTCATATGTATTCTGTTTTCTTTGTCTAGAAAGCCTTTACTCTTAATTTCATAGCTGGGCTCTTCTGGTTCCTCTCTGAATTGGGTATTCTGTGTGTTCCTCTAGTACTCTGTGTATGTTCTACCTCTCTAAACTTTGAACTTCTGAAGTGCAGGAACTGTTTATTTGGCTTCAACTATGTTTGTAATGTTTTATTTCTTAAGCTATGGTGAGAACACAGATGGTCATTAAAGAAGTAGTCTTTAAACTTTTCGTATGTCTAAAACAGTCAGTGATAATTTGAAAAAGCCTTCTGTAACTCTAAGGTCATAAGCATACTCTGTATTTTCTTCCAATACTCTTAAAATTTTACTTTTGCATTTAGGTCCTTAATCAGTCTGGAGTATATGCATCTGATGAAGTAGGGCTCTTTATTTTTTTGCTTGTGGAGCCAGTTGTTCCAGTACTATTTGTTGAATAGTCCTTTATTTTCCTAGTGATATGAGATACTTTTTTTAAAATCACATATATTAAATTCTAATATATCCTTGCGTCTGTTTCTGGACTTTTTGTTTTGTGCCATTTGATTTAATTGTCTATTACTATGCCAATTCCATGTTTGGGGTTTTTTTTTATTTTTGTTTTTTGAGGAAGATTAGCCCTGAGCTAACAGCTGCTGCCAATACTCCTCTTTTTGCTGAGGAAGACTGGCCCTGAGCTAACACCCATGCCCATCTTCCTCTACTTTATATGTGGGACGCCTGCCACAGCATGGCTTGCTGAGCAGTGCCATGTCTACACCCGGGATCTGAACCAGCGAACCCTGGGCCGCCGAAGCGGAACATGTGAACTTAACCGCTGTGCCACAGGGCGGGCCTCCCAATGCCATGTTTTAATTACTGTAACTTTATAGTATGTATTAATAGATGGTACAGCAAGTACTCTGTTTATTCTTTTTGAAAATTGGCTTTTGGCTATTCTCTAATATTTTATGTGAAATTTTAAATTGGTTTGTAAAGTATGATAATAAACCACTTTGCAATTTGGGTTAAAATTATATTGCATTAATATGTTAATTTGTGAAGAAATGATGTCTCTACTATATATATATATTTTTTTCATCCCATAATATTTAGATCTTACTAATGAACCTTTTAGTAAGGTTTTATAGTTTTCTCCATAAAGTTCTTTTATAGTTCTGAGTCGATCTTTTCCTAGATATATTATAGTTTTTGATGTTATTGTGAATAGGATTTTTTCTATTACATTTTCTAATTAGTTGTTACTATAGGACAGCCATATTTTTTTGTGATCTTTTGTTCAACTATTATGTTAAACTTTCAATAGTCCAAATAGTTTGTCATTTGATTCTCATTCTTTTTCTTGATAAGTGATCATATCATCTATAAGTTTTTCTTTTTTCATGTTTATATTTTATTTATTTATTATATTCTTGGTTAAGCCCTCTAGAACAGTGTTGAATAAGTGATGACTCCAGGCATCTTCTTTGAATCCTGACTTTAATAGGAATGCTTCTAATTTTTATCTTTAAATATGATGTTAATTATAGGTTTCTGATAAAGGACTGTGGCAGCAACAACAAGAACTGCACTGATAATAACAGCTTTTTAAATTTATTAAGTACATACTATGAGCCAGACAGATTCTAAATAATTTATGTGTATTGACTTATTTAATCTTCACAAAAGTCCTAGGTGGTATGTGGGTAAGCGATGGTGTTATCCTCATTTTTACAGATAAGGAAAATGAAAGCAAAGGATATGAAATAACTTGCCTAAGATGTTTTACAAAAAATAGAGGAGTTGGGATTTGAACACAGGCAGTCTGATTCCAGAGTCCATCCTTTTGTGTTTGTTATACTTCATCAAGATAGGAATGGTCTCTTTCAGTCTTAGTTTCTGACACTTTGTTGTTTTTAAGTTTTAAGTGAACAGTTGTTGAGTATTATCAGATGCTTTTCAAGTGTCTATTGGAATGATTGTGTAGTTTTCTTCTTTATTAATAAATATAGTGGGTAACATTGATATCTTTTATGTTGAACCATACTTGTATTTTTAGGCTAAATACTTGTTATTATTTATGGTTTAGTTTGGTTTTCAAATACATTGCAAGAATAAATTTGCAAATACTTTAATTAGGCTTTTTCACACCAATATTCAAATAGTTTGACAGTAGTTTTCATTGTGTAATCCTTTTTTGATTTGATATTCATATGACTATGCAACTTGCACTTCTGGCCAAAAGGTGTAACAAAGATAAGATTTACTCTCCTGTCTAAAACAACCATAAAACAGAAAAATACATGAAACAATGATAATCAAGACACTGGACACTGGATGATAAAAGGAAATGGATCTTGAGAGATGGGAAACAAATAATGTGAACCCTGTAATTGCACTAGCCTACTACCTTGAAAGAGTTTTCAGACCATGGCACAAGTAGGGGAAATCCAGGCTAAGCTCAGTGGACACTCTTTGAGTCGAAGGGATGGCTAGGGACACCAAAGTCTGGAGTTCACAGAACAGGATACTGAAGAACTCTTGCAGTTCTTGAAACAAGAGAACTCTTGAAAGATTCAGAGGTCCCCTTCAACTATTCAGCTGAGTACTGACCAGTGCATATGTGTAAAGAAACTACTGAAGGCCAGGGAAAGAACCTCCTGAAAGGATTAGAGATAACTGTGCTTGGTGTTTCCATAGGGTCAGGAATGGTGTGGGTCTTCACCAACCAGATTGGAGACCATCTTGATTCATGAACATTGGATAGAGTACACAAAAGGGTCTTATCTCAGTAGCAGGGAGTAATTAGCCCTAGAATAATCACTTCTCCAGTCCCACCCAGTGTATCTTAAAATCAAGACCCGAAAGAATCAGCCTGTTTCCAGTGAACTGTGTCCTAGGACAAAGTTTGAGAGTATTTATAGGAATACAAAAATATCTGATGCCCAACAAGGTAAAATTCACAATGTCTGACATCCAATCAAAAATTACCAGACATGCAAAGAACCATGAAAATACAATGTATAAGGGGAAAAATCAGTCAATCAAATCTAGCACAGAGCTGATGTTAGAATCACCAAAGACATTAATTAAAACAATTGTTATAACTGTATTCTATGTTCAAAAAGTTGAGTAGAGTTATAGAATATATGAAAAAGAACCAAACTGAAATTCTAGAGATGAAAAATACAATGTATGAGATGAAAATACACTAGTTAGGATTAATGGCAGATTAAACATTGCAGAGGAAAAGATCAGTAACCTTAAAGACCAGCAGTTTTATCATAAACAAAACACAGAGAAGAAAAGAAAAAAAAATGAACTGAGCATCAGTGAGCTGTGGGAGTACTGCAGGCGTCCTGATATACATGGTTATTGGAGTTCTCAAGGGTGGGAGAAGGAGTGGCAGAGACAGAAATATATTTAAAGAAATAAAGGCCAGAATTTTTCTGGATTTGATAAAAACTGTAAATCAGCAGATCTAAGAAGTTCAACAAACTCTAAGCACAAGAAACAAGATGAAAACTACACTGAGGTGGCTCACAATCAGATTGCTCAAAAGTAATAATGAAACTAGCTGTAAAAAACTTAAACACATCCAGAGGGAAAAAAAAGAGACATTTTATACAAAAGAACAAAGATAAGGATAAATTTCTCATTAGAAAACAAGGCAAGTAAGAAGTTAGTGGAGCTACATTTTTAAAGTACTGAAAGAAAAAAACTATCAATCAAGAATCTATACTCAGTTGAAAATATCTGTGAAAATGATAACGTTTTTTAGATATACAAAAACAAAGAATTTATCACCAGCAGACTCACACACAGAAAAAGCTAAAGGAGTCCTTCAGGCAGAAGGAAAATATCAGATGGAAACATGGGTCTATGTAAAGGAATGAAAAACTCTGGAAATGGTAACTACATCAGTAAATATACAGATTTTCATATTATTTAAGTCAAAATAAGTGACTCTTTAAACGAAAATAATGACAATATAGTTTATAACATTTGTGAAGTGCATGTGAAGTTTATAACATATGTAAAATTAAGTTGTATTTCAAAAATAGCACAAAGGTCAAGAGGGGAGAATTGGATGCATACTCTCGTATAGGTATACCTCACTTTATTGGGCTTAGCTATATTGCATTTGGCAGATACTGCATTTTTTACAAATTGAATGGTTGTGGCAACCCTGTGTCAAGCAAGTCTATTGATGCCATTTTTCCAACAGCGTTTGCTCACTTTGTGTCTCTGTGTCACATTTTGGTAATTCTCGCAGTATTTCCAGCTTTTTCATTATTATATTTGTTATGGTGATCTGTAATCAGTGTTTGTTGATGTTACTGTTATAATTGTTCTGGGGTGCCACAAGCAGCGCCCATAGAAGAAGACAAACTTAGTTGATAAAATGTTGTGTGCGTTCTGACTCCTCTACCTATCCGCCAGTCCCCCATCTCTCTTCCTTTCCTTGGGCTTCCCTATTCCCTGAGACCCAACAATATTGAAAGTAGGCCAGTTAATAACCCTACAGTGGCATCTAAGTATTCAAGTGAAAGGAATAGTCACCCATCTCTCACTTTAAATCAAAAGCTAGAAATGATTAAGCTTAGTGAGGAAGATGTGTCAAAAGCCAAGACAGGCTGAAAGCTAGGCCTCTTGTGCCAAACAGTTAGCCAAGTTGTGAATGCCAGGGAAAAGTTCTTGAAGGAAATTAAAAGTGCTACTCCAGTGAATACATAAATGATAAGAAAGAAAAACAGTCTTATTGCTGATAGGGAGAACATTTTAGCAGTCTGGATAGAAGATCAAACCAGCCACAACATTTCCGTAAACCAAAGCCTAATCCAGAGCAAATCCAGAGCAAGACCCTAATCCCTTCAATTCTATGAAGGCTGAGAGAGGTGAGGAAGCTGCAGAAGAAAAGTTTGAAGCTAGCAGAGGTTGGTTTATGAGGTTTAAGGAAAGAAGCTGTCTCCATAACATAAAAGTACAAGGTAAAGCCACAAGTGCTGATGTAGGAGCTGCAGGATGTTATGCAGAAGATCTAGCTAAAATAGTTAATGAAGGTGGCTATACTAGAAAACAGATTTTCAGTGTAGACAAAACAGCCTTATATTGGAAGAAGATGCCATCTAGGACTTTCATAGCTAGGGAAGAGAAGTCAGTGCCTGGCTTCCAAGCTTCAAAGGACAGGCTGACTCTCTTGTTAGGGGCTAGTGCTGCTGGTAACTTTAAGTTGAAGCCAGTGCTCATTTACCATTCTGAAAATCCTAGGGCCCTTAAGAATGATGCTAAATTTATTCTGCCTCTGCTCTATAATTGGAACAACAAAGCCTGGATGACAGCATGGTTTACTGAATATTTTGAGCCCACTGTTGAGATGTACTGTTCAGAAAAACGGATTCCTTCCAAAATATTACTGCTCATTGATAATGCATCTGGTCACCCAGGGGCTCTAATGGAGATGTATAATGAGATTAATGTTTTCATGCCTGCTAACGCAACATCCATTCTGCAGCCTGTGGATCAAGGAGTAATTTCAACTTTCAGGTCTTATTGTTTAAGAGATACATTTCGTAATGCTATAGCTTTCATAGATAGTGATTCCTCTGATGGATCTGGGCAAAGTAAATTGAAAACATTCTGGAAAGGATTCACCATTCTAGATGCCGTTAAGAACATTAGTGATTCATGGGAAGAGGTCAAAATACCATCATTAACAGGAGTTTGGAAGAAGTTGATTTCAACCCTCATGGATGATTTTGAGGGTTTCAAGACTTCAATGGAGGAAGTAACTGCAGATGTGGTAGAAATAGCAAGAGAATACAATTGGAAGTGGAGCCTGAAGATGTGACTGAATTGCTGCAGTTTCATGATAAAACCTTAATGAATGAGGACTTACTTTCTCTGGATGAGCAAAGGAAATGGTTCTTGAGATGGAATCTACTTCTGGTGAAGATGCTGTGAAGATAATTGAAATCACAACAAGGATTTAGAATATAACATAAACTTAGTTGATAAAGCAGTGGTAGACTTTGAGAGAATTGACTCCAATTTTGAAAGAATTTCTACTGTGGGTAAAATGCTATCAAATACCATCATATGCTATGGAGAAATTGTTCATGAAAGGAAGAATAAATCAGTGCAGCAGAGTTCATTGTTGTCTATTTTAAGAAATTGCTACAGCCACCCTAACCTTCAGCAACCATCACCCTGATCAGTCAGCAGCCATTGGCATCGAGACAAGACCCTCCAATAGCAAAAAGATTACGACTTACTGAAGGCTCAGGTGATGGTTAGTATTTTTTAGCAGTTAAGTATTTTTTAATTAAGGTGTGTACTTTTTTTAGACATAATGCTGTTAGTCATTTATAGACTACAGTGTAGACTATAGTGTAAATGTAATTTTTATATGCCCTAGGAATCATAAAATTTGTGTGACTTCCTTTATTGAAATATTTGCTTCATTGTGGTGGTCTGGAACCAAACCCACAATATCTTTGAGGTATGCATGTATACTTTACTATGCATGAAGTGGTATAATATCACTTGAAGATAGACTGTGATAAGTTAAAGATGTATACTGTAAACCTTAAAGCAACCACAAAGATAACAAAACAAAGAACTATAGTTTATAAGCCAACAGGAAGACAAAATGGAAATCATAAAAAATATTTAGTTAAAAATAAAGAGAAAAAGAAGACAAGGGAAACAAAAAACTAAGTAGAAAACAAATATGAAGATGATAGCTTTAAACCTACCTGTGTCAGTAATATTAAATGTAAGTAAATTAAATACCCAATTGGAAAGCAGAAATTGTCAGATTAGATACAACTATCTGCCACCCACCAAAAACAATACTCTTTAAATATGAAGAAACAAGCAGGTTAAACCTAAAAGGATGGGAAAAGATATACCATGATAACACTAATGAAAAGAAAATTGGATTGGCTATAATGATTTCAAAGTAGATTTCAGAGCAAAGAATGTTACTGAGGGTAAAGAACATTATTGCACAATAATAAAAGTCAGTTCATCAAGAGGAACTAATAATTATGTGCCTAATAACATAGCTTCAAAATACATGGGGCAAAAACTGAGAACTGCAAGGAGAAATAAATAAAGCCACACTTATATTTGGGGATCTCACTACCTCTTTTTCAATAATTGGTAGAGGGAGTAGACAGAAAATTACTAAGAATGTAGAAGATTTGAACAACAGTATCAACCAAATTGGCCTGATAGACATTTATGTAACACTCCACCCAGCAACAGCTGTGCTTTTTAAGTACACACGGAACATTAATTTCTTATAAAGCTACATTGATGACTTATAAAGCTACAGTCACCAAGACAGTATACTAGTAGCATAAAGATAAGCGCATAGGTCAATGGAACAGAATAGACCAGGAGTTGGGAAGTTACAGCCCACAGGTAAATATTGTTAGAATACAGCCACACCGCTTTGTTTATGTACTATCTGTGGCTGCTTTTGTGTGACAATAGCAGATTAAATAGTTCCAAGAGACCCTATAGCCTACAAAACCTAAAATATTTACTTTCTGGCCCTTTAAAAGTTTGCCCACCCCTGGAGTAGAGAGTACATTAATAGACCCATGCATATATGGACAACTGATTTTTGACAAAAGTGTAAAGGCAATTCACTTGAGAAAGGATAGTTTTTCAACAAATAGTTCTGAAACAATTGGTTATCCACACGTAACAAAATGAACTTGAATCTCTACTTCATAACATATATAAAAGTCAACTTAAAATAGTTCAGAGACCTAAATGTAAAACCTAAAACTAAAGCTTTTTTTTTTTTAAGATTTTATTTTTTTCCTGTTTCTCCCCAAAACCCCCAGTACATAGTTGTATATTCTTCATTGTGAGTCCTTCTAGTTGTGGCATGTGGGATGCTGCCTCAGCGTGGTTTGATGAGCAGTGCCATGTCCGCGCCCAGGATTCGAACCAACGAAACACTGGGCCGCCTGCAGTGGAGCGCGCAAACTTAACTGCTCGGCCACGGGGCCAGCCCCTAAAACTAAAGCTTTTAGCTAGAAAATATAGGAGAAAACCTTTGAGACTTTGGGTTAGGCAAAGATTTCTTAGATACAGCACCAAAAGCACTAATTGATAAATTGGACTTGATTAAAATGAAAACTTGTGCTCTTTAAAAACACCGTTAAGAGAATGAAAAGACAAGACACAGGTTGGAAGAAGATGTGTACATACCAATTTTCTAATAAATACCTTATATCCAGAATATGTTTTTAAAACTTTCAAAACATAATAATGAGAAAGCAACAAACCAAGTTAAAAAGTGAGCAAAATATTTGAAGAGATGCATTACCAAAAGAGGATGTGGCTAAACATACACCTACCATATGACTGAGTTATTCTACTCCTAGGTATTTTCCCAAGAGAAATGAAAGCTTATGTCCATGCAAAGACTTGGGACTGGTTAAATTATAGAGTATTTATACACTAATAAATATATTATGCACCTGCTCGCAGCAAGGGAGTCAGTGTATTCATCCAGCAAATAATATTAAGTACTTATTATGCTGGGTATGATTCTAGATGCTAGGAATATAACAGGGAACAAAACAGACAAAATTTCCTGCCTCATTTGCTTACATTGTATTTTGGGGCCACAGACAATGTATTCGTTTCCTAGGGCTACTGTAACAAAGTACCGCAAACTAGGCGGCTTGAAACAACAGAAATTTATTCTTTCAAGGTTCTAGAGGCCAGAGGTCCTTCCGAGATTCTGGGGAGAATTCTTCATTGCCTCTTCATAGCTTCTGGTGGTGGCTGTCAGTCCTTGGCATTCCTTAGCTTACAGCTGCATCACTCCAGTCTCTGCCTCTGTTGTCACATGGCGTTCTTCAGATGCGTCTCTTCTTATAATGACACCAGTCATACATATTGTATTACTACTCCAGGATAACATCTTAACTAATTACATATACAACAGCCAAACAGGGTCACATTTTGAGGTACTGGGGGGTGGGACTTCAATATATGTTTTTAGAGGGACACAATTCAACCCATAACAGACAATAAGCAAAATAAGTAAATTAAATAGTGTTATAAATTTTATTTTTTTGAGGAAGATCAGCCCTCAGCTAACATCTGCTGCCAATCCTCCGCTTTTTGCTGAGAAAGACTGGCCTTGAGCTAAGATCCATGCCCATCTCCCTTCACTTTTTATATGTGGGATGCCTGCCACAGCATGGCTTGATGAGCCGAGCCATGTCTGCACCCAGGATCCAAACCGGTGAACCCCAGGCCACCGAAGCGGAAGATACAGAGTTAACCACTGTGCCACCGGGGTGGCCCCTATGTAGTGTTTTAGAACAGTGGTTGGCAAACTGTGGTCCGCAGACCAAATCTGGGCATGCATCTTATTTTTGTAAATAGAGTTTTATTGGAACTCAGCCACGCCCATTTGTTTACATATTGTCTGTGGCTGCTTTTTCATACCAATAACAGAATTGACTAGTTACAGCAGAGACCTTAAGGCCCACAAAGCCTAAATTTTTATTATCTGGCCCTTTACAGGAAATGCTTGCCAACCTATTTCAGAAGGTGTTAAGTGCTATTGAGAAAAAACGGGAAGGAGGGGATAAGTAATGAGTGTAGTCAGGGAAGACCTGCATGAGAAGGTGAATTTGAGGAAAAGCTACAAAGAATTAATCTTCATGTATTGAATTAGATGTCCAATATGTAATGTTAAGTGAAAAAAGCGAGTTACACAACATTATTGTGATCCCGTTTTTGTAAAATAAGAAAGTATATATTTATACAATATAAAGTTATAAGTATATACATTGAAAATTTTACAAAATTATCCACTAAATTGTTCACAGTAATTCTCTCGGTGGGATTACAGGAGACTTTCACGTGATATATTTTCAATTTCTATTCATTTGTAAATTTTTAAATAATTATGTATTTCCTTTGCATTTTAAAATATTGTCATAAATTTAATTTCTTATGTGCTTAAATTATATCAAAGGCTTAGTGTGTTTAAAACAATAATGGAGGATTCAACTCCTTCCCTAAATTTGAAGTTAGCTTGTTACATTTAGAAGAGGAACCACCACTACTTATGCTAGAATTTAACCTACTACTGAACAAATCTTAAAATGAATTTTTACATCTCTATGTATAAAATAGTTTGGCATAGCCTTAAGTTACTGGTAGTGGAAGACAAAAGGTACGATTCTGTTAAGGATTTACTTTAACTGCTTTTGTCAAATTCAACAAAATGTTCCTTTCACGTTTCTATGATGTTACTTGGACCTCAGGGAAGTTCCGATTAGGCATGGGGGAGCTAATAATGTTTCCAAGTTATGTATCAAAACAACAGTAGGATGTTTGAACACTCTTATACAAGTATTTATGGGACTGTTTGATCTGAAGCTCACAAGATAGTCTGAAATGGGATACTTTCTGAAAACCTGAAAGCTTAATAGCAGGCAGGGATTTAAGAAGTACACATATAATGTGTTATCTAAGCCACCTTTCTGAACAAGGCTCTCCTCTCTTTACAGTGAGACCCAATAAAAAGAGCATGACATTTGGAGGCAGAAGACTTAGTTTCAAATCCCTGCTCCTTCACTTACTAATTTTGTGGTTTGGGTAAGTAACTTTGTCTAGTTTTTTTCTTTTGTGAAGTTCCAATAGTTAATTCCTGCCATTCCAAACCCATAGAATGTACAACACCAAGAGTGAACTTTAAGGTATAGGCTTTGGGTGATTATGGTGTGTTAATGTAGGTTCATCCTTGGCAAACTGTACCGTTCTAGAGAGTGATGTTGATAATGGGAGGGCTATGCATATGTTGGGGCAGAGGGTATGTGGGAAATCTCTGTACCTGCCTCTGGGTTTTGTTGTAAACCTAAAACTGCTTTAAGAAAATAAACTCTTTAAAAAAATAAAATGTTGGGGCCAGCCCACTGGTGCACCAGTTAAGTTTGCACGTTCTGCTTTGGTGGCCCGGGGTTCGCCCATTCAGATCCCAGGTGGGGACCTACTCCCCGCTTGTCAAGCCACACTGTGTCAGTCATCTCACATATAAAGTAGAGGAAGATAGGTATGGATGTTAGCTCAAGGCCAGTCTTCCTCAGCAAAAAAGAGGAGGATTGGCATCAGATGTTAGCTCAGGGCTAATTTTCCTCAAAAAAAATAAATAAATAAAATATTAATCCCTGCCTTACCCACCTGCTTCTTTAAGATATTAGGAGAATCAAGTAGAATAATTTACATGAAAGCACTTTGTAATGTAAAATAGTATACAAGTGTTAGTACTTATGAATTTATAATTACTAGTAATGGAATAAAGCAGAGTTGGATAATATTTTAAATAATTTGATAATTAGTTTATACAGTGTAGGCATGAACAACTTTTTGCAAGTTTGTTCAAAGTAATACTGTACAATGTAACAAATGTAAAAGATACCATATTGAAATTTTCCCCATTCTGATCCCTGCTCAGCTAATTCATTCAGCAAATTTTACTTTGCCTTCTGTTTGGCAATTGTAGTTCATCTGCTATTCTACAATTATAGTAGTAAAGTTAGTATAGTAACAATGTTTATACTAGCATTCTTCCTCACATGCAATGTAAATCTAAATGTATTATTCATTCTTTTTCATTCTGTTCTTGTGTCAAATTAAAAATAAAAAGAACAGAAACTCAAAACTCACAAGCCATAGATAAGAAAAATAATTTATAAAGGGCAAAACTATTAAATATTTATCAATTATAACTCCACTGCTTTTTCTTCCACCTGAGAAAATCCATGGGAATGAAAGCGAATGAGAATGAACAACTATAGGGATAGTATTGAATTTGTTCTAATTTCTTTAAGTAATCATTCATAAACTTTGTTACTTTAACATTAATAGTAGTGAATCACTTATGATGCATCTTATAGCTCCTTTCAAAACATGAGTGTGGTGAACCGGGTATACAGGAATTGCTGCTGTAGAAGAACTACTCTGTTCTTGGAATAAACCTTCCCTGTATATGTGATTAGTAGTCATGCTTTGACTCCATAGAAGCTGCCAGGATAACATGCAGATTTCAAGGAAAATTAATGTATGCAATATGTAGCTGTAATCTATGCATAGGAAATTCTGCAAGAGATGAGGAAAGAGGATAGTGCTAGAAATATATCTTAAATTGAATATTTTTTGTCAACAGAATGAATGGAGAGGAAAAATAAGCAGATACTGTCAATTCTGTCAATTTTAAAACAAGATAAGCCCCAAAATGAAGTTGACTATATTACATATAATATTTTAGATAACATTACTGTGTCTCCATCTCTTAAGTTTGGACTATGAAATCAAGTTCCTTAATCAGATGTTCCTGTATCACGTGTCAATGACAATCCTTTAAAAAATAAGGAAACATTACTTTCTAACTGTTAAAATGTGAAATCTACCTTTGCCGTTTTTGCTTTTACTGTCATGCACCGTATAACGACATTTTGGTCAACGACAGACCACGTATGCAACAGTAGTCCCATAAGATTAGTACCATATAGCCTAGGTGTGTAGGCTATACTATCTAGGTTTGTGAAAGTATACTCTGTGATGTTGGTACAACAATGAAATCACCTAATGACACATTTCCCAGAATGTATTTCTGTCATTAAGTGATGCATGGTTATACTTGTGTTTCATGGCACTGCTCGGATATATCTAATTGCTTTGAAGAAATCATGAATACCTTCATGGGACCTCTGGTTTTTTGTTTTCTTATGAGAGTATAGTACATCGATAGAAAGATTGCCAATTTTAAGGAACTGTAGAGGAACCTCTCTACAATGTGAACAAGGTACTTGGTAGGGGGAGTAGTCAGGATGGCATGACCACATATACTCTACCAATGTACTAAGATATTTTATTTGTTTTGTTATTTTGATGAACAGTAGAATGATGTGGTGGATTTTTCTAATATGAGACTTAAAAAATTGGAAAGTAAGGAATAAAACAGGTGGAGGAAAATGGTTCCTGGAAGTTACTTCTTTCATACCTTTACCTGAGACAGTCTAAACAGTTCATTATCAAATGATTTTGTTACAGAGTGACTGTTAGGTGGTTAGGGAGTACAAAAAGTCAAGTTAGTATTTAAATTAAAAGAGTACTGTGTTCCAAATGTAGTATGTGAAGCCCTCATCAAGAAGTTTTATTTAGGAGAGAAAATTTACACATGAAGCATTTTTTAATTTAAATTATATTTATTTATTTATTTATTTTTCTGCTTTATCTCCCCAAACTCCCCCGTACATAGTTGTATATCTTAGTTGCAGGGAAATTATATTTATTTTTTGACTAAGTACTAGAGTCACATGGTACAACATTGGAAAGGTGCAAAGAGTGTATGGTAGAGAGTCTCCCTACCACTCTGGTGTCTCAAACACCCAGTGACAGCCAGTATCTGAATTTTTATCCTTCTGGAGGTATTTTATGAATATATAACGAAATTAGTGTATGTTTTCTTTTTCGTTGTTGTTTTTGCCCACAAATAGCAAATAATACTCTTCTGTACCTTAGCAGTGTATTTTAGATATCATTACATATCTGTACATATAGAGCTTCCTCATTTTTTTTTGGTGGCTACTTGTATACTGTATTTGGATATGCCATAATTTAACTATCCTCTATTCACAAACATTTAGGTTGCTTCAGCCTTTTACTATTAAAAACAAAGTTGTAGTGAGTAACCTTGTACATGTGTTGTTTTGCTCATATCTATAGGATAAAATACTGGAAATAAAATCATTAGATTTAAACATATGTATATTTTAATTTTGAGTGATAGTGCAAAACTGGCCATTCACCTTATCTGGATAGGGTTTTTGTTGGTTTTTAATTGAAATCTAATTTACACAAAATGAAATTCACAGTTTTATGTGTACAATTTGTTGGGAAGGTTATGTCGGTTTACACTATAACCTGCAGTAGATGAGATTGCCTTTATGTCATAGTCTCACAACACTGTGTTGATAACTCTAGTTTTTATATTTTTGCTGGTACTAGAGGTGAGAATGATATTGGGATAGTTTTTGTTTTGTTTGCTTGTTTACTATGTACAACTTACATACAATAAAGTCCACAGATCATAAGTGTACAGCTTAGTGAATTTTTACTACTATCCAGATCAAGATATAGAAATGTCCAGCATCCCAGAATGCTCTCTTTTGTCCTCTTCTCCCCCGAGAAAGATAACCACTATTCTGACCTCTCTTACCACAGGTCGTTTTTCTGTTTTTGAACTTCATATAAAGGGAATCATGTAGAATATACTTTTTTAATCTGGTTTCTTTCTTCTCTATCATATGTGAGATTCAGTCGCGTTGTTGTGAGTACCTGTAATTTATTCTTTTTATTGCTGTGATTCAACTACTTGAATATACCACAATTTATCTGTTCTGCTGTTTATGAATTTTTGGTTCCTTGTACTTTTCAGCTTCTATGAATAAAATTTCCATGAACACTCTTGTACATGTCTTTTGGAGGAGTTAAGCACTCATTTATTTTGGCTATACCCCCTGTCTGGGTAGGTTTTGTTTGTTTTTTATTGTGGTCTGATTTATAAACAATAAAATTCACCAATTTTTAGTGTACAATTTGTTAGGAAACAATTCCCTGTGGGTCTCTTGCACTTCTGCATGTCTTATGAACAAAAGCCCTTACTGCATTTTTTCAGACTATCTTTTCAAGGATATTAGAAGATAGAAATGGTGTCTCTCCATAGAGCAAAGGGCAGGCTTGCTTATAGCCTTGGAAAATAGAGGTAATGGCTCCTTCCCAAATAAAGTATAAGTCTTCATGTGGGCACATATTTTTATTTCTCTTGGGTGTATTCTTAGGAGTGGAAATGCCGAGCCTTATGATGTGCTTTTAACTTGGTAAAGAACTGCCATATTGTTTTCCAGCGTATTTGTATCATTTTGCATTCCTATCTGGGTAGTTTTAATTTGCATCTCTTATTATGAGTGAGGTTGAAAGTATCATTTCATATGTTTGAGTTACTTGTATTTCCTTTTTTATAAATTGTCTATTCAACTCATCTGGCCTGTTTTTCTACTAGATGTTGGAATTTTTTAGTGATTTATAGGCATTTTTCATATATTAGGGGATATTTTGATCATACTATGAATTGCAAACTTTTTTTCCATTGTCTCAAGTATCTTTTGAGGTTGCTTATGTTGGGTTTTGCCATGCAGAAATTTGTTTCTCTGAAGTTCTCAGTCTCAGAGTACTTATTAATAGTGCAAGACTTCACATAATAAAGAAACAGAATTGCTCTTTTAATTGTCCTTAAAGTATAAGTTATGTTTTCCAGCAATATTTTACATAGCATTAATTTCAGGAGGAATAAAGAACAATATTCTGAAGACTTAGACTTGTTTTCTGCATTCTCATAAGAATTTTACCACCTTTTAGAAAACAGCTACACAATGGAAACAAGAGAGTTTTAGAAATTGTGTCTTAACTTATGTGTAATGAGGAAAAATATTAAAAATAATATTACATGTCTTTTACAGAAATATCTGTGCAAGATGTTGACGTTGCAAACTTGGATAGTGCAAGCCTTGTTTGTTTTCCTCACCACTGAATCTATAGGTAAGATTTATGAAATACCTCACCTCCCAACCCCACAGATTAGGTTTATGTATTTTTATATAATTATGTAGTTAAGTTTATGCTTAATAATTATGCTTATGTATTTATTCTTTCTAGGATCATTATTGAGAGAATAGTGTTGTTTTAAAAATTATTTTAAGCAGTAAAAATACTCTTGTTAAATTATAATTTGTATAATTTGAGTTGAAACACTCAGTCACTCAGTAATCCTAAATGCTACTTAACTATACTAACAGAATTTTAAGGTAGGGAAGGAAGAAAATATATAGCTTTTTTCTTTAAATAAAGAAATAGAAAATCTTTTAACACTTTGCTCCTTAATGACCAAGGGTGTCACTGGAGCAGCAGGGTGATTGTGATACCAAAATAAAAAGGTCACTTAGAGCAGTACTGCTTAAACTGGTCCACAGCCTGATGTCTGCCTGACTACAGGCTATTACTGGTCCACAGTGAGATAAGTACAGAAATTAAAATAAATGTCTAGAAACTCTCTTGAACAATTTGACATAGCTGTAACATTCAAGCATGTGATCAGTGGACTTGTCTCATGGAACATAGTGTAGAACAAAAGTGCAAGTTTGCAAAGGATTGGGAAAAAATAATACCAAACCAATCCTTCACCACAGATAGTTAGAGAAGCTCTAAATCAACTCCTCTCCAAATTCAAGAATGCAACTTCTTTTGGAACACTTCAAGTGACAGAAAGCTTACATTGAAAATCTTTTTTATTTAGAAAGTCTTTCCTTATTCTTGAACCCAGATTTTCTTCCTTTAATTTTTTTTCCATTGATCCTATTTCTAGGATTAATCCTAGTTCTGGTTCTCTTCCCACTGCTCAGTTCTTCAAGCATTGAAGGACTGCTTTCATGTGTCTCTAAGCCCTCTCTTCCCCGAACTAAACTTACCCAGTTATCCTAATCATTGTTTATGGGACTTGGCTTCCAACCCTGTACGTAGTGATTACCCTCCTGATTGTGCTCTTGGTTGTCCATGTCACATTTAAAATATAATACCATTCTACTTCTCCCACTTACCAGCTGTAGGACTTTGGCCAGTCACTTAGTCTGTGCCTCAGTTTCCTGGTCTATAAGATAGGGATAATAATGGTTCCTACTTTCTAGGGTTATTGTGAGGATGAAATGAATTAGTATACATTACAAGATACAGAAGGCGTTTGGACAGTGCCTGGCCCACACTAAGCATTATAAAAATGGTAGTAACTATATATTTATTACGAAGGTTTGAATAAAATGCATTTAAGAAAAAAAAGTAATGTAACAGAATTAGGGCATGGTCTGAATGTAGTGACTTTAGTACTTACTTTGATCTGAACATCATTTTTATTAAAGCAACATAGTTTTTTACCAGCTGAGATAAACCATAGTTTTCTATTAAGCTATCAGTCAGTGAAAATTCTCAGGTTGTTTTCAGATGAATTACTTTTAAACCATTTCCCCTCTACCCTATGTTTTTTTCTTATCAACCTAAATAGATATTTTCCTCTCTGGCAGAGTTCATTTTATTACTTTTAGGCTATCTGTGTAATCTTTTAACATAATTTTGAATCCTAACATTGTCATCCAAATTGTTGGCATTCCTTCATAGTCTTGTCCTTTGCTAATTTGGTAAGTGTGTGTGTGTCTCTTGCTCTGTTTTCCCCGAAGTTGTTGATAAAAACGTTGAAAATAAAAGGACTACATTATCTGTTGCTGCCTCACAAAACTTCCTGGCTTAAAATGTTATTATTTCTCATGGTTTCTGTGGGTCAGGAATACCAACAGCACAGCTGAACTGGTTCATCTGTGCTCTGTGATGTCTGGGGCCTCAGCTGGAATATTCAAAGACTCGGGGCTGGAATCATCTGAATGCTCATTCACTTCTCTGTCTAGTGTTGATGCTGGCTGTGTAGGCTAAGGGCTTTGCTGAGGCTGTTGGCCAGAACACCACACCTGGTCTCTCCATGTGGCCATGACTTCCTTACAACATGTGGCTGGGTTCCGAGGGCAAATGCCCCAAAACAAAAAGAAAGCTAGTCGGAAGTTGTATTCTTTTATTGATCTAGCCTTGGAAGTCCCGTAGCATGCTCCATTGGCTGAGGTGGACATAAGCACCCACACAGATCTAAGGCAGGAGGAGAATTGAGACTCCATTTCTTTGTGGAAGGATTATCAGTCACATTGTAAGAAGAGCCTGTGGGATGGGATATATAGGTGTAACCGTCTTGGGACCATGGGAAAATACAGTCTGCCCCAAGGACTGAGGTAGGCACTTCAGCATACTCTACTCAAGACCTTCCTCTCATTGCCTTGTTTCTAACTCAATACTTTTTGTATATGAGTAATCAACCAGTTAAAAATCTCTTAGTTTGCACTTATGCAATTTCTGTTTTTGTAGATCAGGAACAACCAAGTATCAACAGTTTCATAATGCTCATTCTAATATCTGTTACAGTATATTCTAATGCACATTTCTTCATCTTCTCCACATGAATACCCCAATTAACTTTATCAAATACCTTTTTTAAAATTAAAATACTCTCTTTCTACAATTTAATCTCAAATAGCCTGGTAGCCCTATAAAAATAGGATTAATTTGGCATGGGATGGTCTTATTTTTTAATTTTTAAAATTTTTTTAAAGATTGGCACCTGAGCTAACATCTGTTGCCAATCTTTTTTTTCCCCTCCTTCTTCTCCCCAAAGCCCCCCAGTACATAATTGTGAGTGCCTCTGGTTGTGCTATGTGGGCTGGCACCACAGCATGACTTGATGAGCAGTGCCATGTCCATGCCCAGGATATGAACCGGCAAAACCCCTGGCCACCAAAGTGGAGCACGTGAATATAACTGTTCAGCCGTGGGGCTAGCCGCACATGAGATGGTTTTAACGAGTCTGTGTTTCACTTTGACAACTGGAACATTTGCCCATTTCTAGTATTTCTCTTATTCTATGTGATTAAAAATTATTAATATTGCGTCTCTGGATATAGCTCATGTTCTTTAATACTCTAAAGTATATTTTCTATTTACTGTTCCCTATAATTATTTTAGAGAAGGCAAAACAGGAATAATTTTATGAAGGAATAATAAAGTGAGGTCTAGGAAGTTTTAAGGACTAATATAGTCACAGGGTAACTTAATACTCCGCAAGATGAAGTTCTATACAGTTGAAAATTTAGAGTAATATGTGCACTGGGACTACAGTAGACATGTATAAATAATGGCAAGGTCATGTAAACAGGCCTATTATAAGTTTTGAAACAAAGAAATACATATTCTGACTCTGGGTCTTGAAATACGCTTTGAGAGGTCCCAGGATTCCATTGAAGATTCCATTGATGGTAATAGGTAGCTATTAAATAATTTAAAATGGGGAAATGGGATAATCAGAATTTTGAACAGTAACTTTTGCAGCAGTATGTAGGATAAACTGGGAGGAGGTCAGACTGGTATAATATGGTGGCCTGAGCTTCAGCAGTCAAATAGGATTGGTGAGAAGAGGTTAATACACATATTAGGAATATAGAACCAGCAAGACTCAGTGCAGTATTATTAAGTTGGAGGTAGGAGGATGCTAATTAGAGATGTTGAAGATGACTACAAAGTATCTGGCCTAGGGAATGGTACTGTTAGCAGAGGTAGAGAAATAAGAAATAATAAGAAATAAGATAGAATAAATTTGAAAGTGACTGTGATGCATACAGTTTTAGACGTGTTCATTTTAAACAGTAACATGTTCATTTTAAAGTACCTACAGAATATCTCAGGTGGCTATGTCTCAAAAGCTATTGAAAACATAGGAAGGTAGAACTAGAGATAGGGATTTGAATGTCATCAACATGGAGTAGATGATAGTTAAAGCATATAGTTGTGGGTTTTTAAAATACAATCTGATTCTTTGTTTTTTGATATGGGATTTTATCCCATACAACTTATTGTAAAAACTAATGTATTTGGTCATCTTGTTCTATTCATTTTGTTTTTTATTGCTCCTTTGCTGTTTCCTTTGTTATCTGAGTTTTGATGTATGAGTGATGTATGCTATCTCTCCGTGCCCCCATCTGCACTCCCAGCAGCATTCAGGACTGGAGAGGAGCAGAGACTACCACTGCCTGTTTTCTGGAAGGTTTAATTTAGATCTCGGGTTTGAGTTGAGGAACAGGGTTGATGGTGGAGCAAGTATGAATCATGCTGCAGGCAGCCTGTATTTTCTAAAGCAAAGTTAGAATATAAAAGGGGCCGAAGCTTACATAGGGTTTTTTTAATCCACCTCCATCTGCCTTATAATTTGTGTATTTCTTTACAAACTTAGGCATTAAATTCTGAACATATTAATTTTCACTGTGTTTCTTTTTCTGTGTCTTTAGAAATATTTTAGTGAAGATTGAGGGATTGCCTTGATACAAAATATCATTTTGTACCAGAAAAATTCAATTCATTTTTATCTTTTCTATTTTTCTTTTTCAGGTGGACTTCTAGATCCATGTGGGTATATCAACCCTGAATCTCCAGTTGTACAACTTGGTTCTAATTTCACTGCAGTTTGTGTGCTAAAGGAAAAATGTATGGATTATTTCCATGTAAATGCTAATTACATTTTCTGGAAAACAAACCATGTTACTGTTCCTAAAGAACAATATACTGTCATAAACAGAACAGCATCTAGTGTCACATTTACAAACATATCTTTATTGAATATTCAACTCACTTGCAACATTCGTACGTTTGGACAGATTGATCAGAATGTTTATGGAATCAGAATAATTTCAGGCTGTAAGTTTTGTTTTGTTTTTGTCTTATTACAGATTTTGTGATGACTGTTGAATTACATTTTTAATGTCTATTGGTCTCTGTGAAATGCAGTAACTTGTAGGCTCAGTGACTTTTATACATATATATTTTTAAAAAATAAGTTCAGAAGTGGAACTGCGTTTGTATTACTAATATATAAAAAGCGTAAAGAGTAACACGTTTTATATCTTTACTGAAAGTCAAGCATCTGTCAGTATTCTAGAAAAATATTTTGATGTGAGACTTCCAGAAAAGTTTTGTCCAATTAAAATCTGTGAATGTATTCACAGTAACTTTCAGTATCCTTTAATTACTGAGAAAATGCACATATAAAACAGCTACCTGAAGAAATGAGTAAGTACTAGAGAAAGTCCTTCTTCTTTGTCAAAGTAAATAAGTAACAGTGATCCAGGAGTGAATTATCAAATTTGTGGATCATCCGAAACTGCAGTTTTGGCGTTTGCTTTTCCTTCGGTAGAGTTTGGGAAGGCAATAGGAAGAGAAATAAAAGGAATCATTTTTGCTTCTATTTAATTGCCTCTTCGTAACATGCAAATATTACTTTTTAAAATATACTTAATAGAGAAATCATGTGATCCAGTTATAAATGAAAGTTGAGTTTATATAGAAAATTAATTTGATACATACTATTTAATGACAATTATGATAGAAAATGTATATTACTATCTGAAAAGTTTGAGTTTAAATAGAAAAGAAATTAATTTTTTACTCACCAATCTTTCATTATGTCCACAGTTTTTGCTTGGGTTTCTTTTTCTAATTTAGGTTGTAAATGTCTTGGGTAGTATTAAATTACATGTTATTTGTGGATATAAAACTTTTTGAAAATTGCTAATTTTTCCCTTTTAGTGCCTCCAGAAAAACCTAAAAATTTGAATTGCATTGTGAATGAAGGAAAGAAAATGATGTGTCAGTGGGCTCCTGGAAGGGAAACGTACCTGGAAACAAACTTCACTTTAAAATCTGAATGGCAAGTTATTTTAAGTTTGTTGTATGTTGAATTTATTAAGTTAATCATTTGTGCTGGAATTTTTATCTCAGTAAGTAGTAATATTAAATGGAAATTTTTCACCATTTTATTTAGCCTTTTATAACATCTGAAAGATATAAAAGTAGAAAGAATAGTACAGTAAATCCCCATTTGCCCATCCAGTTTCAATAATGATCAGCTTATGACCAGTCTTACTTTATATATACCCCACCCCAGATTGTCTTAGAAAATCAGATATTGTATCATCTCATCCATAAATATTTTAGTACATATCTCCAAAAGAAAAGGACACTTTTCTAAAAAACATAACTACATCCTATTATTACACCCAAATATACAGTCTCGCACCATGTAACAACCTTTTGGTCAACGACACACTGCATATGCGACAGTGGCCCCGTAAGATTAGTACCATATAGTCTAGGTGCGTAGTAGGCTATACCATCTAGGTTTATGTAAGTACACTCTGATGTTCGCAGAACAACAAAGTTGCCTAATGATGCATTTATCAGAACATTTCCTTATCGTTAAATGACGCATGACTATAACTGAAAATACTCTAACGTTGTGACATTTTTAGTTAGCGTTCAAATTTCCCCAGTGGACATGTCTTGTAAGTCTCCCTTAACCATAGGTTCTACCTGCTTTTCTCTTCTTTCTTTTTCTCTGCAACTGAGTTGTTAAAATAATGATTATACATTGTTTAACATATTCCTCTGCCCCTTTATTTCCTAAATATTGCTATTAGATCTAGACACTTGATCAGATTTGGGTTTGATTTTTTTTTTTCCCCAACAATAATCCATAGGAGTGATGTGTACCTCCATCAGGAACCACTGCATAATATTTGACTGTTTCTTTTTCTGATACTAAGATTAAGCAGTGGTTTCAGGTGTTGTCAGCCTATCCCCTCATTATAAAATTCCCCGTTAGTTTTTTTCAAACATAAAGAAAAGTTGAAAGAATTGTACAGTGATTACTTGTACATACCCATCACCTAGACTCCACAGTTAACATTTTACTTTATTTGCTTTATCACATACCTATTTATCTGCGCATCCTTCTCTCCATTTATCAATCCATCTCTTTATTTTTTTATCATTTCAAAGTGAGTTGTAGACATTAGTGTGTACTTCACCCTTGAACACTTCAAAATTTACATCATTAATTAGATGTAATTAACTAGATGTTTATAGGTATGTTTTTGTTTTTAGGTAAAATTTATATATATCTTAAAATATACTTAGGTATCTTAAATCTATTATTCAGTGAGTTTTGACTAGTGCATATACCTGTGTAACTCAAACTGCTGTCAAGATATAGAACGTTATTAACGCTCGCAGAAAGTTCACTGATGCCCATTCCCAGTTAATCCCAGCCACTACCATATCCCACCCCATCCCACAAGGCAACCACTTGTCTGATTTTTCTTCACTATAGATTTTTGTGTGTTCCAGAATATCATATAAATGGAATCATACAGTATCTCCTCTTTTGTGAAAGGTGTTTGTGACTCCGCAGAATGTTTCTGGGATTTAACCATGTTGCTTCCCCTTAGTTTCTCACTTTACGAT
Source organism: Equus asinus (assembly GCF_041296235.1). Lineage (NCBI taxonomy): Eukaryota > Metazoa > Chordata > Mammalia > Perissodactyla > Equidae > Equus > Equus asinus. The sequence continues at coordinate 67,515,690 of NC_091799.1, forward strand.
TTGAGAAGTCATCAGTGATCATTATTTGTATATGAAGTACAAAACAGTAGTATTCTGTCTTTTTTTTAACCTGGAAAACTTCACTTTGTCAACTGTTGCTTAACCTGAGGTACAGTTCATATAAGAGAAGCAAAATTGTATTAATATTTTCCCTTTATAATTAAACAATTTTATAGTTGATTGGTTCCCTAGTGTCCTCCAAAGGTAGATAATGAGGGGTTTTTCCTCTCATTATGAATTCTTATTTAAACACATTTGATATATTATGGTTATTATTCTTCTTGATATTTAAACTGTTCTATCTTTGGTTAGTGGGAACTTATTTGGATTGGCTTGTCCTTTTTTTTTTTTTGATTTTATTTTTTTCCTTTTTGTCCCCAAAGCCCCCTGTACATAGTTGTATATTCTTCGTTGTGGGTCCTTCTAGTTGTGGCCTGTGGGATGCTGCCTCAGCGTGGTTTGATGAGCAGTGCCATGTCCGCACCCAGGCTTCGAACCAATATGAAACACTGGGCCGCCTGCAGCGGAGCGCACGAACTCAACCACTCGGCCACAGGGCCAGGCCACAGGGCCAGCCCCCGGATTGGCTTGTCCTTTTGATACAACTTCATTACTCTTTGTTAGCTGCCTTGATTTCTGATATGACATGATTTTGTAGGTTCTTCTTAATATATTTCCTGCCCCAGACCTATCTAGTGCTAGGGGAACTCCTTGCTCCATGTTTGTTGTTGTTTCTGGCCCTTTTCAGTGGAAGGAGCTAAGAAATATTTTTAAGATAAAATACATCATGAAATTATACTGATAGTTCCAATTTAAAATCCACGCTATGGGTGTTTACTTAATTTCATCTAACGTCTACATCTTCTGTCTTCTGTGCTGAAAACCTTCATTTCCAGCAACACCACCATATTTATTTGCTTTATCCCACAATAAACACAACTGCAGAATAACAATGCCAATATTAGGACCAACAATATGATTACTAAAAAGAATTCTGTGGCAGGATCCCACATGCAAAGAATGGAGGAGGATTGGCACAAGTATTGGCTCAGGGACAATCTTCCTCAAGCAAAAAGAGGAAGATTGGCAACAGATATTAGCTCAGGGCCAGTCTTCCTCACCAAAAAAATTAAATAAAAAATTAATTAAAAAAAAACAAATTTTAAGATTTTTTTTTTAAAGTGTGGCACCTGAGCTAACAACTATGGTGAATCTTTTCTTTTTCTTCTTCTTCTTCTTCTTCTCCCCAAAGTACCCCAGTACATAGTTGTATATTCTAGTTTTGACTGCCTCTGGTTGTGCCATGTGGGCTGCCACCTCAGCATGGCCTAATGAATGGTGCCCTGTCCGTGCCTAGGATCTGAACTGGCAAAACCCTGGGCTGCCGAAGCGGAGCGTGCAAGCTTAACCACTCAGCCACAGGGCTGACCCCTAAGATTGTTTTTAAAGTTACTTGAAATAGTTCCTTTCTATGTTTTATACCACCAACTCAATACAAGAGTTCATATGTTTCATTTTGCTTTTTATTTTTAGGAATTTTCTTAATTACATCAAATAATAAATTAATACAAAAAGTCAAATTTATAAAGCAAAGTATATTCACAGAAGTTTCAGTTCCCTGTCTCCTATACCTTATTCCCTCTCTCCCCCTAGAGGGTACTTGTTTCACTTTTGATTTGTCCTTTTATTTCAAAAAATAGTGTGTTATATATGAATATTCTTAAGTGATGCATACTTTGAATATATATGAGTAAATAAAGTAATATCACTTGAAACTTTCTATGGTGATCAAAATCAAAAAGTGGTTGCCTGGGTTTGACTGGAAAGAGGCTGAGGGAATTTTTTGAGGTGATAGAAATTCTTGTCCCTATCCTCCTCTCACCTCCTAGCATATTGCCCTTAGAAAAAGCATACTGTGCCTGAAGAAAGACATTGCTGGTACAGTAGGATTCTCTTTCAGGAAAGGAAAGAAACAGTACTAAGATCACAGGAATTAGATCATTTTTGGAGAAGGGTCAATGGAAATAGAGCATAACATTCTAAATGTAATATTCTTGGACTGAAAATTTGAAAATAATTTTGTGTTTTAAGATATAGATCAAACTCAGTTTTAAAGGAAAATGGGTTACTTTTTAAGAAATTTTTATTTGTTTTTACTTTTTAAGAAATTTGTTATTTGTTTGTAGTGATCGCACTTTATTCTAAATTTAAGGGAATTAAGTTATTTATTCCAAGCTGTGTTTATTCCAATCTGGGTCTCATCAAATCTTTTCAAGTAGCCTTTTTCACTCTGATTTTTTCAAATCTATTTTTAGTGAGTGATTCCTCCTTTTTTGCGTTTAGGGCAACAGAGAAGTTTGATGATTGTGAAGCAAAACGTGATACCCCCACCTCATGCACTGTTGATTATTCTCCTGTGTATTTTGTCAACATTGAAGTCTGGGTAGAAGCAGAGAACGCCCTTGGGAAGGTTACATCAGATCATATCAATTTTGATCCTATAGATAAAGGTAATTATAAACCTGAATTTGAGAATTTATTAGAATATACAGTGGTTTACAAATTAAAGTAGTTTTTAGATTTTGGTTAATGTAGAAACAAGCATTTTATTATCTTAGTGACTTTTACAAATTCATTTTATCAACAACATTAAAAATAATTTGGAAAAAGAAAAATATGTATAATCCCACCACACTCACAGCTGTTTTCACTTTGCATATTCTGGTATTTGTCCAATTATCAAACATTTTACAGCATTGTAATCATAGTATACATGTTCCTTTTTTTATTCTTTTTTAAATTTTATGTCATAAATATTTAATTATCTTTTGATATCTGAACCTGAAAAGATTAACAAATGTAATAAAGTGACAAGGAAAACTAAAGTTTCTCTAGAAACCTTTCTTTCCATTATAATACTATGGCATAGCATTGTTTTAGAGAGTTTCGTTCACTTTCTAAGAATAAATTAATATTGTGAAATTAAAAAAAATATGAAGAGTGTATTTGAGTTTGTATAAGAAGTTGTGACAGTAAAACATGAAAAACATTGGAGTTTATTTTATTCTTCAGTGAAGCCCAATCCACCACATAATTTATCAGTCAGCAACTCAGAGGAACTGTCTAGTATCTTAAAATTGACATGGATCGACTCAAGTATTAAGACTTTTATCAGACTGAAATACAACATTCAATATAGGACCAAAGATGCTTCAACTTGGAGCCAGGTAAATTGAGAGTTACTGTTTATTCAAGTAGTCTTTCTTGCAACCCTCTAACCTAAAAGTCCCAGTCATTTTCTGAATGTCTTAAGTTTCTGGTTATGTGAAATATTTTACTTGACACCTCTTTCAGATCTGTGTTCAAGCTAGGGCAGACAGACATCCAGATAGAAAATACAGTTTTCCTGAATATAGTAGCTTTTAAGTGAAGCTATGGAAGTGATGCAGAGTGATGGGGAATAGCATTTTTAATGGGAGGCAAAAGGAACACAAATAAAAGCAAATTAAGTGAAGGAGTAAAAATGAAGAGATTACATGGATGAGGTAGAGCAGAAGTTGGCAAACTATGTCTGCAGGCCACATTCAGCTTGCCACCTGTTTTTGTAAATAAAGTTTTATTGGATCACAGCCACACAGGTATTGTCTCTAGATATTTTTGTGCTACAGTGAAAGAGTCAAGTATTTGCAACAGAGACTATCTGGCCCATAGCCTAAAATATTTGCTATCTAGCCCTTTATAGAAAGTTCACCAACCCCTGAGGTCGAGAATGGGGTTGATGGGGAACTTGTAAGACTGAAAAGGAAAAGAACAATGTAACCAAAGATGATGCTGTCAGCAAAAGGAATACTTGCAGATTTTTAAAAGGCTATCACCATAACATTGAACTCCCCTTAATATTCTTTCTTATAACTTTATTTATTACTAACAGTGTGCTTTTGGTTTGTTTCTCTGGTTGCAATAATGAGCTTATAAGGGAATGGAGCCCATGACCTTACTACTTCTGTCCTCCATTCCACTAATCTAAAAGGCTCAGAATACAATCAGAAAAAAAAACAAACCAAAATGGATTAATGCTTCGTGTTGTACACAGAGGATACTATACCTGAAGTTCTTCAAAATATTTTTTAATATCATAGCATCTTAGTTCATTGATACAAAAGTGACTGACACCTATTTTGTTATCCAATATTGAAATCCCAGAGTAGTAGAAAGGACCAATTATTTATCTATATTTAGTCTCCTTTTTTCCTGAATACTAAGTTTATCTACAATAATAGCTTTAGTTTTTCTTAGTTGGGCTAGATATCTTCTTTTTGCCTCTCCAGATCTTACACTCTACCCTTCTCCATCCTACTCTTTGTCTTAGGATGCTGACTTATATGGATTTCGTCTGTGGGTTCCCATTGCCTCTAGTTCCCCCTAGCAAGTTTAGTGGGAGGAGGGGGCCTGGCAAGAAAGAAGAGAGGTAGAAGTGAGATCAGCACTTTTGTTTTCCCTGCTTCCTCCGTGGAGCTGCCCCATATTTCTCAACCTAGGGTCACTGCTCCTCTCAAGTTAGTCCTAGCTGACCCCCTTCCAGGTTCTGGTCCTCCACTCATCCCGTTGGGCCCAGGAGTGGTAATAGCTACAAGCCTCAGAGCACTGACTACACTATCTAAGGTTTCCCTACATCCTGTCCCCTTTCCCTTTAGTAAACTCTCCTTGAACTAAATTCTAATGGGAGTGTACCATATTTTTCCTGCTGAGACCGTGAGTGTTATAGGCCCCATGGAAGAAAGAAAGAAAAAAAGGAAGAAAGGATTAATAATAGATGTTTTCATACTTCCCAAATCTATTAACTTTACTGATTTTGACTGCTTTTTAACTTTCATTAATCTCCAGAGCTTGAGTTTATTAGTGTTGTTTCGTTAAATTAGTTTCTAAAATCTTTTGCAATTTACAAGACCGATAATAAATACCTTTGGATTTATTGTTGGTCAATTTGCTTTATTTTCAGATTCCTCCTGAAGATACAGCATCCACTCGATCTTCATTCACTGTCCAGGACCTTAAGCCTTTTACAGAATATGTGTTTAGAATTCGTTGTATGAAGGCAGATGGTAAAGGATTCTGGAGTGACTGGAGTGAAGAAGCAAGTGGCATCACATATGAAGATAGTAAGTCAACAAGTATAATGAAGTAATAAAGCTAATATTGGAATTCTGGCTGTGAATTGTGTCTCATTAGTCCTCATTGCTTCTTATTTTGTGATCATTTTATCCAAACTAGTATTTTACACTTTTCTTTTTAAGGACATCAAGATATAAAATTTAATGTGCATTGTTGATAGTATAAATCTATTTGATACCTAAAAAATTATCATGGGGTGGTGTCTTCGATACCATGAGAAAACCATTGACTTTAATGGTTGATCAGTCCAGAACATTTTTTAAAGGAGTATGGTCCAGAGATATCCCTAACTAGAGAATTATATCCTGAATCATCAAAAGCAGTCTATCTAGCAAAATATACCTTAGACCTTCACTGTCAAAAGATATTTTTACTCTGTGTTTTCTTTATATTTTTCTGCCAGCACTTGATCAGCTCCTGGAAAGAGATCCTGGAGTTTTGGTTGGTTGGTTGATTTTTTTTCTTTTTATTCCATCATTATACAATGCATATAGTATAGAATCCAAAGGGCATAAAAGGGTGTATGGTCTAAAGTAAGATTCCTTCCCCAAAGCAGCTAACATTACTAATTTCTTCTATAGCCATCAAGAAATAGTCGTATGGCATATAGATTTTTTTTTTTTGAACATTTTCCTATCACCGTCTCACACTTTAGGTGTCAATGGCAGCAGCTATGCTTTCAAACCTCGGCTACCACCTATATCCCTTCACTTCCAGCTCTACTAGAGGTCTAGATAATTATATGAAGTGAGAATGCCAAAGGCAGAAAAGTAAAGTCCCCTTCTCCACTGACAATTTTCTCTCATTCTTATAAATGCCAGGAAAGAAAGCAATCCTGCTACTGCTGGTTTGGAGTCCTCAACCAGATTCCTTTATCTTGGCCAAGAATTCTCAAACTGGGATTCTTGGGGCCTTTAAAGGTACTTGGCTCAGTTTAGGGGAGTTCCTGAACTACTTTAAAATGTAGACAAAATATTGTGGTTAATGCTTGTGTACATTTTCTGAGGAGATGGTACCTAACCTTTGTGAAATCAAAGCCATATCTGGAGCCCAAAAAGTTGTGAACCATTGGATTAAGCATTTCTTCACCTTAGTGAGTGAATCCTCCAGGTTCTCTTTATGTTAGAAAATATTTCTGGCCTATAACATTTTCTTATAACATTTTCTTTATAATTTCATGTTCTTTATTTTTTTTGGGTGTATACTGTACTCACAAATATATCTGTTTGAACCCCCTGTATCGGCAAGCCTTTTCAAAACCCAGCTTTCCTGGTCTGCTTTTTCTCTTTTCTCTGTTTTGTCATCTGTATAATTGCCTCTTCATGATCAACACATCACTGCTTAGATTTTATTCAGATCCTTTTTTAATCTATTGAATACCAAATTTTTCAATTTATAAAAATTTTGAAAAATTAGTTGATCCTATAGGAATTTTAAAAATCTAATTGCTAGCATTTGATACTTTGTTTCACAAAGTGCTTTTTCATGCGGTTGGTGATTAACACAACAATCCTGTGAATTCATTTTTATTATATCCCATTACACTGAATTACATTTACTTCATTTATTTTAATTTGTTTTAGGTTCTTACATATATACATTTGGAGGTTTTAATCATGTATTTAAATATGATTTCAGTTTGATTTTTTGCAATAAGTAATAGTGATACATCTTTGGTTATTGCTTAGGATTTATAGCTTTATAATTTTAAGCTTAGAAAAGAGTCCCAATATAATCTAAATCATCATGCTATTACCTTGAGTAAAGGAAGACCCAGGCATATCATGCTGGGATGGGAAAATGCTGGTATGAAGAAAGAGTTAAAAGACACCATGTGATTGACGGGCAAGAATGTTATAATTTCCAAGATTTTATTTTATTGTTATAATAAAAACTTTTATTTTAAAAAGCTTATGTCATTCCTTTAGGACCATCTAAGGCACCAAGTTTCTGGTATAAGATAGAACCATCCCATACTCATGGCCATAGATCTGTACGACTCATATGGAAGGTAAAAAAAAAAAAATTACATATTTTTATTTTTTAATCTCACAAATACATTGTATATGGTATTATGAGTGGAGTTTTTTTTAACTTTTTATCTAAATGTCAGCAAAGCATTTGATAACTTTTAAATAAATAGACACACTGAGCTTTATATATACTATATGGAAGTCAGATTCATAAACTGCATGTAATAACTCATAGATAGTTCAGCACAGTTCTATGAAAGTTCTATCAGGAGAGGGCCCTTTTTTTGAACTTTCCTGAGTGCCTCATAGAAAATAATTAATAAGGGTTTTGGGTAACAAAATGTATGCCAGTAATAGGAAATATAAAATTTTTGTGCACTCCATAGATGTGCATGAGTGGATCATACTAAAAAGTAGAGAGAAAAATACTCAGGCATAGAATAATTTGAGTCCATGTAGCCACAGTGCAGAGTTGTATACAGAACTAAAAGCTAACAGAATGTTGCTACTTTCCCTCTTAGTTGAAGTCATGCCTTTACTCTTCATTCAGTATGTAGTCGTTTTACTTTAGTAGTGAGTTCAAAATGAGGTTGCCAGCCCCTTCTAATTAAATATTTAGAGATTTGACATTAAAAGCAGAATTTGTGATCATGAAGAATAACTGATTAGCTTTAAGGTTCATGAGATATGTTTGTAAAATAAATTATTTTATTATAGACATTGCCTCCTTTTCAAGCCAATGGAAATATTTTGGATTATGAAGTGACTCTCACAAGATGGAAATCACGTTTACAAAATTACTCAGTTAATGACACAGAACTGACGGTAAACCTCACAAATGATCGCTATATAGCGACTTTAACAGCAAGAAATCTGGTTGGCAAATCAGATGCATCTGTTTTAACTATCCCTGCCTGTGACTTTCAAGGTTTGTGTCTGTAAGATGGAGTCTGACTTATGGATGGGAAAAGGTGGTTAGGTATGGTGAGAGCTCCCATAAAAAAGCATAAGTGTTCTAAGACTGTCTCATCAGTATCAACGATGATCATACTTTTAGAAATCAGTCAGCAGCCAAATAATCTGTTCCATCATTATGTGGCTCACTTAAACTTTTCAGTAAGCTACTTAGTTCATTTAATCATTTTCTGATTACTTATCTGGTTTTTTAAATATTAAGGTTTTGTGAACTTTATATGCATATGACTTAAGTATATTGTTTTTCTATAGCTTTATCTGTAGCTGTCAAAAAAGAAAAAGTTGCAATTTCCATGCACAAAACATTTGAAGAATTTTGGAAAAGGAAGAATTTAAGTTTCAAAATAGAGTACTTTACATGTAAATTATAATGAAGTGCTTTTATTTATGCAAATACATGTTAAAATTATATGCTACCAAAACTGATAGCAAGATAGAGCACGTGGTTATGGAAATGAATGTAAAATATCAAAATTTCAAATTTTTAAATGTTCATTTTATCATAGCAGTATTCAAACTTTGTTTTAAAGCTACTCACCCCGTAAAGGATCTTAAGGCATTTCCCAAAGATAACGTGCTTTGGGTAGAATGGACTGCTCCGAATGAATCTGTAAACAAATATGTACTTGAGTGGTGTGTGTTATCGGATAAATTGCCCTGTAACCCAGACTGGCAACAAGAAGACGGTACTGTCCATCGCACCTATTTAAGAGGTATACCTGGCTAGAAACATTTAAGTTGGTATCCTTTTTCTACCTCTTTAGACAGATTTTTCTTTTACATATTCTTTTCTGCTTTATAGGCATTGTGGTCCATTGGAAAGACTTCCAATTTATCAATGTTACCAGTTACATCTAGTTTACTAGATGTGTGACTCTTCAGCAAGTCACACTTAATCCCTCTGAACTGCAGTCTGTTTATGGACAAGGCGGGTTAATACTATCTTCTTTCTATACCCCAGTGTTGTTTTGATCATCAGAGGAGAACACTTAAACATGTAAAGTAAGAGAGAAATATTAGATAATCCATCCTCTGCTTCCAACTAGTTGTGTATTCTCTACACCTGAGTTAACGTCCTCATCTTTCAGTGAGAAAGTATTTTTCTAGAGCATCTGGGTAACTTACTGACTTCTTACAGCTGTTGAATAGGGGAAGCAGAACTAGAGCTCAGATTTTCCTATGTCTGTTAATTGTACTATGTATTTAAAAGGACTAATGAAGGATAGAAAGTAATGAGGATACAGAGCTCCAAAATGGATTGCTCTGCATTGTAAGGTACTACTTAAGTGGCTTTAAAGTGATATAAAAACTTCAAAGAGAAAACAGAAACACTCAACTTGTGTGTGTTTTTTAAGTAAAGAAGGATAACCATTAGAATTCAGCTATAAATAATATGATTAATCAGAAAAAAACTCTAAGCAAAGATATACATGCCATAAAGTTTGTGAGCTTTATTCATAAAATAGGCTCTTTGGTCCTCATTAACCTATTATTTAATATACTATTTATTTATTTATTTTTTGGTGAGGAAGATTGTCGCTGAGCTAACATCTGTGCCAGTCTTCCTCTATTTTGCATTTGGGAGGCCACCATAGCATGGCTTGATGAGCAGTGGGTAGGTCCGTGCCCAGGATCTGAACCCACGAACCCCAAGCTTCTGGAGTGGAGTGCACAAACTTAACCACTACGCCACTGGGCTGGCCCCTGCTGTGCAATTTTAATAAACTTTGTTTCTAGTTTATCAACCTTATCAAATTAAAAGCATGGTGGAACTAGAGAGGAGACAGATTGGTAGTAACTGGACAATAGAAACTTTTTAAAGTATATCGTAGACTCTAGAGACCTTCAGGTTGTAGAAGTAGCCCCATATAGCTCAGTAGCCCTGATTATGTCACTGTATTACAGCAGAATATAAAAATTATTCATCTTCTCGGCATTACTGAGTCATCAAGAATAGGTAAAATTACTCTGTTTAATAAGTTAAAGGGGCATATGTAACTTCATGAATAATAGGGAAATATAAGTTCTTGTTGAAGGTATAAACTTCAGTATACAAACACCTTATTTTCTGATGTGGACAGATAAAATGCTGTATAAAAAGAACTTTACTATTGCATGCTAAAGGAATAGATGGATTACTTTGTTAATTTGGAGAGATATGGGGCTGGCCCCATGGCTGAGTGGTTAAGTTTGCACGCTTCAATACAGCGGCACAGGGTTTCGCCGGTTCAGATCCTGGGCACGGACACGGTACTGCTCATCAAGCCATGCTGAGGCAGTATCCCACATAGCTCAACCAGAAGGACCTACAACTAGAATATACGACTATGTACTGGGGGGCTTTGGGGAGAAGAAAGGAAAAAAAAAAAAAGAAGATTGGCACTAGATGTTAGCTCAGGGCCAATCTTTAAAAAAAAAAATTGGAGAGATTATAAATACAGGAAACATTAAAAGATAATTTTTTCTTTTAAAATTATGTTACTGTCTGGGAGAAATAACACTAATTCTTTTTTTCCCAGTCACCTGAGAAACCAGGGCCATTAGTGTTTTCGCTAGCTCTTACTAGTGGCATCTTGCTCATTAGGCAGTCTTCAGCGAATTAGGTAAGATGTAGAGAAATTGTCAAACTAGAAGTAAGACCCAGGATAATTTGAGACCACTGTTTTATAAATCCTGAATAGAAATGCAATTATTACTTTTATTGACAACATAAATTTTTTTTTATCCACTGTATTGGCAATAAAAGTAACCGTTTACTTTCATAAACGGTTTTGCTTTATTAAGCTTGAGTCTGGTATACAAAAAGCAATGCTTACTTAAAAAGCTGCAGTGTTAAAAGTTCAATGGTCATGATATTATAATATAAAAATAAATACTGGAATTAAACTTTTTTGTTATAGGAAAAAAACTGCTTAATCTACTATTCTTACTTTAGGAAACCTAGCAGAGAGCAAATGTTATTTGATAAAAGTTACTCCAGTATATGCTGATGGCCCAGGAAGCCCCGAGTCTGTAAAGGCATACCTTAAACAAGCTCGTAAGTCCAAACTCACTTTATTTGAAAAATGTTGGATTTTGTATTAACAAAGGCATTTTATCATTTTTAAATAAGAATATGTCTCATTATGTTCAAATAATTTCATGATGAAATTTTACTAAGTTCTAATGATTTTCAGTTAGCAAATACCTTTATTCTGTTCTAGCGCCTTCCAAAGGACCTACTGTTCGGACAAAAAAAGTGGGGAAAAATGAAGCTGTCTTAGAGTGGGACCAACTTCCTGTTGATGTTCAGAATGGATTCATCAGAAATTATACTATATTTTATAGAACCATCATTGGAAATGAAACTGGTAATAAAACTATATCAGTTATTAAAGAATCAGATGTTTTTTTCTTAAGCTTTTAAATACTAATTTAAGTCTCACCTGCTTATGTTACACATCTTAGTATAGTCACATACCGCATGACGATATTTCTGTCAAGTACAGACCACATATATGACAGAGGTCTTGTAAGATCAGTGTCATATAGCCCAGGTGTTTAGTAGGCTGTACCACCTAGGTTTGTGTAAGTACATTCTGTGATGTTCACACAACGACGAAATCAGCTAATGATGCATTTCTCAGATTTTATCCCTGTTGTTAAGCGACAATTACTGTATGGTATATTATCCTCAAAGAAGAAACACCTGAGAATATGCATTATGGTTGTACTGTTAAAGAAATATTGTGTTGTGCTTATTGAAGAATATTGTCAGAGTATGAAAATCGTTTTCTGATGAAATATATTTTTTATTTGTTTTTAAATACTTTCTCAGTGTCAAATATAGGCCAGATGAAGCAAAAACACTTGAGTAGTTGAATAAAGCACACTTACTGATTTCTTTCAGCCGTAAACGTGGATTCTTCCCACACAGAATATACACTGTCCTCTTTGACTAGTGACACTTTGTACATGGTACGAATGGCAGCATACACAGATGAAGGTGGAAAGTATGGTCCAGAATTCACATTTACCACACCAAAGTTTGGTAAGAAGTAATGACTTTTGATCTTTTTTTTCTCTCTTTATTTCTTTTTAAAATTTAATCATGCTAATAATTGACTTAGTTTATATGCTAAAATTTTGTTAAAAGTGCATCTTTGGATTCATAGAAATGCAGTGTTAATAAATTATGATTTTTATATTGTTGTTTATCTGGTTTTGGTTCTTCCTTTAAACTATAGAAATATTTTTCCTCAACTTTTTTGTTGTTTGATTAACTGTTTCTAATTTCACCTATACTCTATAAATCCCAAAAGAGTTTTTATATCTTTCTAAATGGGTTCATTTTTTCACTGGCAAAACTTGGGTGTTGTCTCTTTCCTTCTTCCCTTGTTCCTTCCTTTTTTAGGCAGGTTGCTGGAAAGACTGCTCCACCCTTACTGTCTCCTCTTCCATACTTCCAGCTCAGTCTTTAACCTCCTGGAACCAGGCTTCCAGCCCACCAGTCCACTGAAACCTCTCTCGTACCACTCATAGAAGACCTCTTAGTTGTCATATCCAGTGCATGGTTTTTAGTATTAATCTTTTTTTCCTACACTTCTCAGTATTTGACTCTGTTGGCCTCTCCATCCTTGAAACTACCTCTTACCTTGGTTCGCTGAACTTTTCTTTGTTTTTTTAATAGCATTCTCCTGAGTCTCCTCCCTTCTGGTACTTCTTTCCTGATTTCCTTTTCCACTCTGCTTTTAAATGTTTTGTATTCTCCAGAACTCTGTTCAAGAGCTCTTTTCTTACTGCCTATTCAAACTCCCTGTCCATGACTTTATCCATCCTCTCTTTCCTTCCCAAATACATTTATCTTTCTTTGTTCCATGCCACAACCATCCAGCTCTTTGCCAAAACCAGAAATGTAAATGCAATTTCTTCATATCTTTTTCAGTTAGATAAGCCAAGGATCAAGTCCTGTTGATCGGGCCTCCTAATTACTGTTTGTCTTTGCCCTCTCATAATCCCTTTCTTTGACCCTAAGTTTCTCATCATTTTCTCCACCTTTCTCTGTCTTTTCCTAGTGCGTTGCCCTGGGTTAGCTTCTCACCGTCTTTTGTTTTGTCTGTTTCTGTAGCCTCCCTAAAGCAGACTTAAGCTGTATTCTTTCTTGTTCTTACTACATTTTGAATAATTATAGAAATTACCTTATTTTACTGTAATTGTATTTGTAGCCCCTACCCCCAAGTACCAACACAATGAATAATAAACACTAAACTCCATATTCCTTGTTGGTTGAATGATTGCTGAATGGGAGAATAAACGGATGAGTGACTACGTAAAATAGATCCTGAGCTTTGCTGTGATGGCCAATAGTGAATATAGTTTCTGGGATAAGATTTGTGGTGACATGTTAATAGAACATATATGTAACAAATAGTATTTGAAATAAAACTTTGTGCCATGATCTTTAGAAAAATAAAAATAATAAACTTTTAAATATTATCCTGATTATAAAAGTAATGTTCATTATAGGGAATTTATACAGTAAAAATACAAAGAGGAAGAAAAATCACTCCTAATCCTTCATCTAAGATAATCTCTTAACATGTTTGTATATCCTTCTAGTTTTTTCTATGCATACATTTTTTCCAAAATTAGATCATACTTAGTAGTATTACTTCATCATCTGCTTTTTTCACTGACCTGTCTATTTTATGGATTCATTATGGTTTCTCCATATGGCATGGGCCTTGCTCCTGGGGACCTTAGTTGAAGAAATACGGCATAAGAAACAAAACAAATGGAGAGCCATTTGGGTGATTTAGACTGTAACTAGAGTAGGAATTTAAACATATCGGTGGGGGGAGTTTCACCGTTAAAGATTTTGTGGAGCAGATAATGTTTGAGCCTTGAAGTTAGAATGTGGACAAATAGGAAAAAGAAGCCATCTTAGAGCAGCATGAGTAAAGGTCCAAGGCATGAAAATATAAGCAGAAGTTTAGCAGCAGTAAAGGAAAGGTTCTGCCTAAATTTGATTTGGCATATATCTATGTATATGAGAACCTTAGCATTCAAGAGTTATTTACCAACCTATAGTTTATTCTCAAGCATTGATCTGATTTGATGACTTCCTAGGCTTCATAAGATGTAAAGTTACTGGGGCCGGCCTGGTGGCCGAGTGGTTAAGTTTGCACGCTCCACTGCAGCGGCCCAGTGTTTCGCCAGTTCGAGTCCTGGGCGAGGACATGACACTGCTCATCAAACCATGCTGAGGCGGCATCCCATGTGCCAGAACTAGAAGGACCCACAGCTAAGAATATACAACTATGTTCTGGGAGGCTTTGGGGAGAAAAAGGAAAAAATAAAATAATTTTGAAAAAAAAAAAGATGTAAAATTACTTACAAAGGGATATATGTGGTAGAAAGATAAGACATAGTGAATATTATATGACTGCAGTGTTACTTTCATAGATTTTTTCCTGTAAAAGACTAATTAAAAGGGGGCTGGAAGAGTCAACAAGAAACAACCATAAGGTAAATCATTAAAAAATATCTCCAATATAGGGACCAGCCCAGTGGCACAGCTGGTGAGTTCACACATTCTGCTTTGGCAGCCTGAGGTTCGCCGGTTCAGATCCCGGGTGCGGACCTACACCCTGCTTGTGAAGCCATGCTGTGGCAGGCATCCCACATATAAAGTAGAGGAAGATGGGCATGGATGTTAGCTCAGGGCCAGTCTTCCTCAGCAAAAAGAGGAGGATTTGTGGCAGATGTTAGCTTAGGGCTAATCATCTTCAAAAAACAAAAAAGATATTGCCAATATAAATTTTCCCAATTAGTGGATTCAGTTGATTAATAAGCTCTCTTGTAAATGCAGATAAGGATTCATGTGGTATTTAGGAATCTTAGACTTCTTGCTTTTTAAATGATGCTGTTCCTGCTTTTGCCACTCCTTGTGCCTAAGATTCTCCTAAAATTCTTAGCCCTATATCAGATACATCGTCTTTTTGAAAACAGAAAATAACTATTAAAAATTTCCCTAAAGGTTACATTTTTATTCCTTGTAGGTTACATTTGTAGTTCAATTATTAAGATTGCTTTAGAGCTTTTCCAATTCTGCCCAGTACTCACAGAACTCAAAGATAAGCTTTTGCTAGGATTCTGCTGAGTGCAGATCATAAATGTAATAAATGGTTAAGTTTGAAAGCTCTAACTTACCAGCTTAGCCAATAAACTGAACGAATCATTTTATTCCCCCAACTGACATCATAATTTATGCGTACTATGTGGCCTTGCTATGGAAGGCATAAGTGGCTAGGATATGATCTACCAAGAGGGGGAAAAACACTCTGTAAAGGCTGTAAAAAGAATTAGGACAGGATTTCATCTTTTCAAATGTAATCTGGTTGGGAAGTTGCATTATTTCTCTTTAGCATATGTGTCAACAATTATTTTCCTTCCTACCTCTTTCTGTCTTTTAGCTCAAGGAGAAATTGAAGCCATAGTTGTGCCTGTTTGCTTAGCATTCCTCTTGACAACCCTTTTGGGAGTATTGTTCTGCTTTAATAAACGAGACTTGTAAGTACCCTTATTCATATTTTTGCAGCTTTCCCCCAGCTTTATTGAGCTATAATTTACACACAATAAAATTCATTCCTTTTAAGAGTACCGTTTGATGAATTTTTATAAATGTATACAGATGTGTAACTACTACCACAATCTAGATAGAGAACATGACTATAACCCTAAAATGTTTCCTCATTCTGTTTTGTAGTCTATCCTCTCCCTCAACCCCTGGCCCCACGCAATCACTGATTTGCTGTCTGTGACTGTAGTTTTGCCTTTTCTAGGATTTCATATAAATAGAATCAAACAGCATGTAGTCTTTTGTGTGTGACATCTTTTGCTTAGAATATTTTTGAGATTCATCTGTGTTGTTGCATATACTAATATTTTTCTTTTTATTGCTGAAGAGTATTCTGTAGTGTAGCTGTATCAAAATTTATCCATACATCTGTTGTGGAAGTTCAGGTTGTTTCTTTCATTTTTGGCTATTATAAATTATGTTGCTATGAGCATTTGCATACAAATCATTGTGAGGGCATATGTTATTTATCTTGAGTAAATACCTAGTATTGGTGTTGCTGGGTCATATGGTTAAGTGCATACTTAACTTTATAAGAAACTGTTAAACTGTTCCTCAAAGTGGCTATACCATGTTGTGTTCCCAACAGCAAATGTGAGAGTTCCAGTTGTTCCATATCTTCACCAACACTTGGTACTTGTCAGGGTTTTTAATTTTAGCTGTTCTTTCTCATGGGTGATAGTGCTATCTCATTATGGTTTTAATGTCCATTTCCCTGGTAACTAGTAGGATCTTTTCATGTGCCACTTACATATCTTCCTTTGTAATGTGTTGTTTGAAATCTTTAGACCATTTTTAAGTTGGGTTGTTTGTCTTGTTAATATTGAGCTGTAAGAGTTCTTTATTCTGGTTACAAAATATTTGTCAAATGTATATTTTGCAAATTCTGGTCTGTGGCTTGCATTTTTGTTTTCTTAACTGTGACTTGAGAAAAGCAAAAGTTTTTCATTTTGATGAAGTCCATTTTATTTGGGGTTTTTGTTTTTTTTTTTTTCACTCAAAGTCCCATTGCAATTTATTCTAAGGAAATTTAAAGGAAAACAAACAAAACATGGAGTGGTTAGGATATATAATGTAGTCCCATATTCCCACATTCCATTTCCAACAATCATCTGGTAACCTGACCGACCTCAGTCTATAGTTTTTACATGATCCTGTTATTTCTGTTCTTGGTTGAAGTCAAAATTCATGAGATTATTCTAAAAATAAGATGAGACTTTGCAAGGTTGCTCAGGCTGGTTTTGAAATCACTCATCCTATGCATGTACTTTGTAATGCTTTTCCCATTGTTTTTAATAACTTCCTAGCTAATTGTTGGTGTTGAGGTTAAAACACCATAGTCTCTGCAGAAATTATTTGTAAAATTTTCCTGGTCACTCAGTCTCACATTCAGCATTTTGCATTTTTCTGTTTTGTATTTTTTTTTTATTAATGTTATGATAGATTACAACCTTGTGAGATTTCAGTGGTACATTTTTGTTAGTCATGTTGTGGGTACACCACTTCCCCCTTTGTGCCCTCCCCCCACCCCCCCTTTTCCCTGGTAACCACCGATCTGATCTCCTTATCAATATACTAACTTCCACCTATGAGTGGAGTCATATAGAGTTCGTCTTTCTCTGACTGGCTTATTTCGCCCCTCGAGGTCCATCCACGTTGTTGTGAATGGGCCAATTTTGTCTTTTTTTATGGCTGAGTAGTATTTATTTGGGGTTTTTTTATGGTTCTTAGATTTTTATCTCCTGTTTAAGAAATCTTTGCTTAACCCAGTGTCAAAAATATGTTCTCCTGTGTTTTCCTCTTGAAGTTTAATCATTTTAGCCTTATGTCTATGATCTATTTAGAATTTTTGTGCATGGTGTAAGATCAGGGTCAAAGTTCATTTTTTCCCATAGGTATAGGTAGCCATTCCAGCATCATTTATTGAAAAGACTTTTTCCTGTTGAATTCCCTTGATGCTTTTGCCAAAATCAATTGTCCATGTAAGTCTGGATCTGTTTGTGAACTTCCAATACTGTTCCATTGATCCATATGTCTATTCATGCCAATACCACACAGTCTTGATTATCATAGCTCTGTATTAAGTTTTAAGAGCAGGTAGTGGAATTCCTCCAACATCTTCTTTTTCAAAATTATTTTGGCTGGGTTCTTTGTCTTTTCATATAAATTTTAATATCAGCTAATCAATTTTCTAAAAAAACATGTTAGAGTTTTGATTGAGATTTTATTGAATCTCTAAATCAGTTTAGGGGAAAAATCCAGTCTGAACATGAGTTCACATGTTCATGAGTCATGTGAGTCTTTTAGTCCATACACATGATATACTTACTGGGTTTTCTTTAATTTCCTTTTGCAATGTTGTGTAGTTTTCAGTGGATGGGCCTTGTATATCTTATGTTAAATTTATTCCTAAGTATTTTTTATACTATTGTAAATGGAATTTTAAAAAATTTTTATTTTCCAGCTGTTCATTGCTAGCGTATAGAAATGCAATCCATTTTTTTAGTATGTTGATCTTGTGTACTGAGACCTTGATAAATTCATTTACTCTAGTGGCTGTTTGGATTCCTTAGGATTTTCTACATATGCAATCATGTTGCCTGCAAGTGAAGATGGCTATTCCAATCTTTATGCTTTTAGTTCATTTACTTATTGTACTGGCTAAGACCTCTCCAGTACAGTGTTGAATAGAAGTGGTAAGAGCCACATCTTTCCACTATTCCTTATTTTAGGGGGGAAGGCATTCAGTCTTTCACCATTGCATGTGATGTTAGCTGTAAATTGAGGAAGTTCTCTTGAATTTCTTTTTGCTGAGAGTTTTTATCATGAATCATTGTTGAATTTTGTCAAATACTTTTTCTGCATCTATTGAAATCATGATATTTCTCTTTTCTTCCATGAATGTGGTGAATTTTATTCATTGATTTTCAGATGTTAAACCATCCTTTCATTCCTCAGATTTTGCTGGATTCAGTGTGTTAATAATTTTTGCATCTATGTTCATGAGTGATATTAGTCAATACTTTTTTTATGATGTCTTTGTCTAGTTTTGGAATCAGGGTAATACAGATTACCTCAGAAAATGAATGGCCTCAGAAAATTAATTGGGACATGTTACCTCCTCTATTTTCTAGGAGAGTTTGTGTAGGATTGGTATTTTTCCTCTTTAAATGTTTGATAAAATTCACAGATGAAGCCATCGGGGCCTGCCATTTTTCTTTGTGGGAAGACTTTTAATTAAAAATTTACTTTCTTTATAAATATAGGGCTATTGAAGTTTTCTTTTTCAGTCTATTTTGGTAATTTGTGTCTTTCAGAGAATTCACTCGTTGCTTGGTTAGTTGTTCATCTGGGTTGTTAACTTGATTGCTTTTCATGTTATGTCCAGAGTTTATAGTTGTTCCCCCAGTAGCGTCAATCTGGTAGGATCTTATTACTCATCTTTATTTTTATATTTGAATTTATTCTTAGATTCCTCACTTCCTGTATACTTAATTTACACTTACAAACTTCTAACTTTGGGCTAGGAACTATAGTAAGGTAAAATACTTATGTTGGCTTTTGATGATGGGGATATTCTAAATTAATTGGGTATTTTTAATATCATTAGCCTTTCTTCCTTGTAAAAAATCAAATTTATCTTATTTTAGCTGGTACCAATGTGAAAATGTATTTGTTATCTGGCTTCTTTCAGTTAGAAATTGAACATTTTTGCTTTTTCTATTGTTCTTGGGAGGAGGTGTACCACAACAGTTTGTGATGAAGTGGCTTTTATTATAGGATTTGTTTTCAGAGATATTTTTTAATTGAATACTGATAACTAGCTTTAGCCTTAACAATTTTTTTAATTGAGGTAACGTTAGTTAATAACATATAAATTTAAGGTGTACATCATTATATTTCAATTTGTGTGTTGTTGTTTTTATCTTCTATTTACAAGTAAGATCATACAATATTTGACTTTCTCCCTGTGATTTATTTTGCTTAGCATAATACCCTCAAGGTTCATCCATGTTGTCGCAAATGGCAAGATTTCATCTTTTTGTTATGGCTGAGTAGTACTCCATTGTGTGTACATACCACATCTTCTTTATCCATTCATCCCTTGATGGGCACCTAGGTTGCTTCCAACTCTTGGCTACTGTGAATAATGTTGCAGTGAACATAGGGGTGCATGTATCTTTACATATTTGTGTTTTCATGTTCTGTAGATAAATACCCAGCAGTGGAATAGCTGGATCATAAGTAGTCCTATTCTTAATTTTTTTAAGAATCTCCATAGTTTTTTCCATAGTGGCTGCACCAGTTTGCACTCCCACCAGCAGTGTGTGAGAGTTCCCTTTTCTCCACATCCTCTCCAACACTTGTTATTTCTTGTCTTATTAATTATAACCACTTTGACAGGTGTGAGATGATATCTCATTGTAGTTTTGATTTTTGTTTCCCTAATAATTAGTGATGTTGAACATCTTTTCATGTGCCTGTGGCTGTCTGTATATCTTCTTTGGAAAAATGTCTGTTCAGGTCTTTTGCCCATTTTTTAATTCGGTTGTTTTTCTGTTGTTGAGATATGTGAGTTATTTATATATTTTGGATATTAACCCCTTATCAGATATATGGTTTGCAAATATCTTCTCCCACCTGGTAGGTTGTCTTTTCATTTTGTTTGTGGTTTCCTTCACTTTGCAGAAGGCTTTTAGTTAAATGTAGTCCCATTTGTTATTTTTTCTATTGTTTCAGTTGCCTGGTCAGACATGGTATTTGAAAATATGCTGCTAAGACCTATTTCAAAGAGTGTACTGCCTATGTTTTCTTCTAGAAGTTTTATGGTTTCAGATCTTACATTCAAGTCTTTATTCCATTTTGAGTTCATTTTTGTGTATGGTGTAATAAGATAGTGGTCTACTTTCATTCTTTTGCATCTATCTGGCTGTCCAGTTTTCCCAGCACCATTTATTGAGGAGACTTTCCTTTCTCCATTGTATATTCTTTTCTCCCTTGTCAAAAATTAGCTGTCCATGGATGTGTGGGTTTATTTCTGGGCTCTTAATTCTGTTCCATTGATCTGTATTTCTGTTTTTGTGCCAGTACCATGCTGTTTTGATTACTACAGTTTTGTAGTATATTTTGAAATCAGGAAGTGTGATACCTCCAGCTTTGTTCTTTTTCTCAGAATTCTTTCAGCTATTTGGGGTCTTTTGTTGTTCCATATAAATTTTAGGATTCTTTGTTCTATTTCTGTGAAAAATATTGTTGGACCTCTGATAGGGATTGCATTGACTCTGTAGATTGCTTTAGGAAGTATGGACATTTTAACTAAGTGAATTCTTACAATCCAAGAGCATAGAATATCTTTCCATTTATTTGTGTCATCTTCAATTTCTTTTAACAGTGTTTCATAGTTTTCAGTGTATAGGTCTTTTACCTCTTTGGTTAAATTTATTCCTAAGTTTTTTATTATTTTTGTTGCAATTGTAAATGGGATTGTGTTATTAATTTCTCTTTATGCTACTTCATTGTTAGTGTATAAAAACACAACTGATTTTTGTATGTTGATTTTGTATCCTGTAACTTTACCGTATTATTATTTCTAAAAGTTTTTTAGTGGATTCTTTAGGCTTTTCTATATACAAAATCATGTCATCTGCAAATAGTGACAGTTTCTCTTCTTCCTTTTCAATTTGGATCCCCTTGATTTCTTTTTCTTGCCTGATTTCTCTGACTAGGACTTTCAGTACCATGTTAAATAAGAGTGGCGAAAGTGGGCATCTTTCTCTGGTTCCTGTTCTTAGAGGGATAGCATTCAGTTTTTCTCCATTGAGTATGATATTAGCTGTGGGTTTCTCATATATGGCCTTTATTATGTTGAGGTATTTTCCTTCTATACCCATTTTATTCAGAGTTTTCATCATAAATGGATGCTGTATCTTGTCAGATGCTTTCTCTGCATCTATTGATGATCATGTGATTTTTATTCTTCATTTCATTAATGTGGTGTATCACGTTGATTCATCTGTGGATGTTTATCCCTACGTCCCTGGAATAAATCTCACTTGATCGTGGTGTAGGATGTCTTTAATGTATTGTTGTGTTCGATTTGCTAGTATTTTGTTGAGGATTTTTGCATCGATATTCATCAGGTATTGGCCTGTAATTTTCTTTTTTTGTGCTGTTGTTTTCTGGTTTGGTATCAGGGTAACGTTGACCTCATAGAATGAGTTAGGAAGCGTCCCCTCCTCTTCAATTTTTTGGAACGGTCTGAGAAGTATTAAGTCTTCTTTCAATGTTTCGTAGAATTCACCAGGGAAGCCATCTGGTCCTGGGCTAGTTATTTTTGGGGAGATTTTCGATTACTGTTTTGATCTCCTTACTGGTGTTTGGTCTATTCAGATTCTCTATTCAGTTTTGGAAGGTTGTCAGATTCTGTGAACTTATCCATTCCTTCTAGATTATCCAGTTTGTTGTTGTATAGCTTTTTGTAGTATTCTCTTATGATCCTGTGTATTTCTGAGATATCTGTTGTAATTTCTCCTCTTTGATTACTCTTTTTCTTGGTGACTCTAACTAAAGGTTTGTCAATTTTGTTTATCTTTTCAAAAAACCTTATCTTCGTTTCATTGATTTTTTTCTTTTTTTTTTTTTAGCTTCTATTTCACTTATTTCTGCTCTGATTTTTATTTCCTTCCTTCTACTGATTTGGGCTTTGTTTGTTTTTCTTTTTCCAGTTCCTTTAGGTATACTGTTAGATCGTTTATTTGAGGTTTTTCTTGTTTGTTGAGGTAGGCCTGTATTACTCTAAACCTGTCTCTTAGAACCACTTTTGCTGTATTCCATAGATTTTGGCATGTCGTATTTTCATTTTCATTTGTCTTCAGGTATTTTTTTATTTATCCTCTGATTTCTTCATTGTCTCAATAGTTGTTCAGTAGCATTTTGTTTAACGTCAACATATTTGTGGCTTTTCAGTTTTATTCCTGTAGTTGATTTCTAGTTTCATACCGTTGTGGTCATAAAAGATGCTTGGTGTTATTTCAGTCTTCTTAAATTTATTGAGACTTGTTTTGTGGCCTAATATGTGATCTATCTAGGAGAATGTCCCATGTGCATTTGAAAAGATTGTGTATTCTGTGGTTTTATTGTTTTGTTTTTGATAATTTTCTTATTCCTATTTATGGTCTTTTCCACTTAAAGTCCCTTTTGCATTTCTTGTAAGGCTGGTTTATTGGTGATAAACTCCTCTAGTTTTTGCTTGCCTGGGAAACTCACTCTCCTTCCATTCTGAATGATAACCTTGCCAGGTAGAGTATTCTTGGCTGTAGGTTTTTTCTTCTCAGCACTTTTAATATCTTGCCACTCCCTAGAATTCTAGCCTGTAAAATTTCTGCTGAGAAGTCCGCTGATAGCCTTATAGGGTTTCCTTTGTATGTCACTTGTTGCTTTTCTCTTGCAGCTTTTAGGATTCACTCTTTAGTTCTTGACATTTTAATTGTAATGTGTCTTGATGTGGGCCTCTTTGGCTTTATCTTGTTTGGTGCTCTCTGTGCTTCCTGTACCTGAATGTCTGTTTCCTTTCTTAGGTTAGGAAAGTTTTCAGCTATTATTTCTTCAAATCGATTTTCTGCCCCTTTGTCTCTTTCTTCTCCTTCTGAGTCACCTGTAATACGGATGTTATTGCACTTGATGTTGTCCCAAAGTCCCCCTTAGACTGTCCTCATTCTTTTTAATTCTTTTTTCTTTTCAGCTTGGGTGATTTCCTCTAGTATTTCGTCCAGCTTGCTGATCTGTTCTTCTATATCTTCTTCTCTGCTGTTGAGTCCCTCTACTGAAGTTTTCATTTCCATTATTGTATTCTTAGTTCTGATTGTTCTTTTTTATATTTTCCAATTCTTTTTTGAAGTTCTCACTGAATTCATCCATTCTTCTCCCAAGATCAGTGAGCATCCTTATGACTATTAGTTTGTGCTCTTTATGAGATAGATTGTTTATCTCTGTTTTCTCTTTCATTTAGTTCTTTTTCTGAGGATTTGTCCTGTTCCCTTATTTGGAACATATTCCTTTGTCTCCTCATTTTGCTGCTTTTTCTGTGCTTATATCTATATATTAGATAGATCAGCTACCTCTCCCAGTCTTAGAGAAGTGGTCTTATATAAGAGATGCCTTTTGAGGCCCAGCAGTTTGCTTGCATCTTGTCACCAGTTCCGGATGTTCCAGGAGTGTCCCCTGTGTGGGCTACATGTGTCCTTCTGTTGTGGTCAGGTTCCTCTTGCTGCAGGTGCCCAGGGAGACTAGTCTTTCCCCCTGGCTGCCTGGTTGTAATGCTTAGCTGCATGCAGCTGCTACACTCCCTTCAGTCACTTTATCAGGCACAGGGAGCCCCAGCACAGTTGGCTTCAGGGTCTAATAGCTCATTCCTACTGCAGTTTTTCTGTTAAGGGAATAGGCCCCCAGCATGGCTGGTTGCTAGGCTCAGATGCTCCAATTGCTATAGGCCTCCAGCCTGCAAAGCTGTTTTCAGCTCTCTCAGTAGCACAGCTGGGTGGGGCCAGTCCCAGGCATGAGAGCACCCAGTTGTTTCAGGCATTGGAATGTGGGGCTGATCCTCTGTGTGGCTGTTTGAGAAGCACAAGTCTGCTGCAGCTGACAAGCCCCACCACCCACAGGCCCATACACTCCATAAACATAGTTCTACCCCGGGCACATGCCTTGACTCACTGAAGCAGACCCACTCGCCCTGCTGCAGAAGCCCCAGACACGTCATGTATGTGGGCCCACAAGTTGCCTGAGGGCTTACTGTTGCTTGGGGCCAGTCCGTAGGATGGGCTGCCTGCCCTGGCTGAGTTGGATTAAATCAGTGCTCTAGTGGGTGGGGCAGACTCCTGTGCTAATAGGCCAGGGGAAGAACTCCAGTGGTGTCTGCCAGCATCTGTGTCAGCATACCTGAACTATGTCACAATAATGGCTGTGGCCAATGTCTGAGTCCCTGGGGAGGCGGTCTCAGCCACCTCCTGCCTCGCCGAGAAACGCCCAGAGCCTATCAAGCGAGTCTCTTTTCACCAAAGGACTGCGCACCTTTCTTTCTGGTGATTTTAGGTTTCTTTCCAAAATGGGTGAATTTGTGCATGAGCCTTTTAAGAGCAGACTTTTCTTTCTCTTATGTCTGATAGCTTTTCTGGGGGTATTCCCCATTGTTGTTAATAGCCAGCAAAGCCAGATATTATGACACTCATCTTGGTTGTGTTGAGTTCAAAAGCTGCTTATTGTGGCAAAGCTGTCCTTTTCAGATCCCCAACTCCTTCAGGGAAAGCTTCATACCTTAAGATTGGTCCTGGCTGTGAAGTGTCACAGCTAAAATGTGGCTTTTTCCTCTCCAGAAAGGAGTTTCTGCCTCTTCCACCTCATCCAGTACTGTCCATTATTGTGGGGGTTCTTTTTATCCAGTTTTCAGTTCTCTCTCAGGGGTAATCGTTCCAAGGGTAGTTGTAAATTTGTTTTGTCTGTGGGAGGTGAGTTCATAGTCTCCTACACCGCAGTCTTTCCAGGCTCCTCTCTAGCCTTAACAATTTTTTATTATGACTAGATTAAGATCCTTATGCATTTTTAACAGTATTTTTATATTGGTTATAAGAAAAATAATTTTTTTGTTGGGTTTGGGGTATAGTAGGTATTTTTGGGTTTATTTAATTGGTTTCATTCTTTTTTTTTTTTTTTTTTTTGCTTTTTCCTCCCAAATCCCCCCAGTACATAGTTACATATTTTTCAGTTGTTGGTCCTTCTAGTTGTGGCACATGGGACATCGCCTCAACATGGCCCAATGAGCAGTGCCATGTCTGCACCCAGGATCTGAACTGGTGAAACCCTGGGCCGCTGAAGCAGAGTGTGCAAACTTAACCACTCGGCCACGGGGCCAGCCCCAGTTTGATTCTTAAGATTCTTTGATGAACATGTTTAGAAATAGGGCATATTCATTGTTCATTATATGTGGGTCTACATATGCCGTATTTCTTTTCTCTCCAGAATAAAAAAACACATCTGGCCTAATGTTCCAGATCCTTCAAAGAGTCATATTGCCCAGTGGTCCCCTCACACACCTCCAAGGGTAAGATAAAATGTTTCTGGTTTGTTTATAATACACAGCATATTACGATACAGTTGTACAGTTCAACCAAAAGATAGACTGAATCAAAAAGTAAACACAAACAAAATAGTACATAGATGAAAATTTTAAATAATACCTACACATTGAAGGAGTTTATCATCATCATAGTATATTTGTTCTAATTCCTAATTTTATTCAGTAAACATTAAAAATATTTAAGTTTTCAATTTGCAAGTCCAGAGTGTTAATACTGCTATGTGTTAACTCTGTTCTAAGGCAAGCATTTTGGATTGGATGTTAAAATCTAATTTAACAGTCTACCATTTTAACATTGATGATATGATTTCTGGAATCCTACGCTAATATCTTTGAACTTCCTTAAGGAGAAATGATTTGTATTTATTACCTTCTAATAATCCTAAATTTTATATTAACAGATTAAAATGCATTGTATATTTCATATTCTATGAAATTTCAGTCATTTGAGTTTGATTTTTCTTAATGTTTCCTAGTTTTTCTGTCGAATTAATCCTAGTCTAGGCATGAATAAAATGTGAAATACTATTTGTAGACCCTTAACTTATCAAAATGTAACACCAACGATATTGATTTGGAATTCTTGGGAAATACAGCCTGGTTTATACTTTTTAGAATCATTTCACAATATCTGTGATTCAGGTAGTTGACAGTGATTTAGTGATATAGCTTATCCCTGTACCATGGAAGGTTACTGAGAAGTTTCAGAGATGCTTTGACTAATATTTGCCATATGTATGTATTTCAGTGTTTCTGAATGAATATATACCAGTGTATAATCCTTTTTCTCTTTCTTAGCATAATTTTAATCCAAAAGATCAAATGTATTCAGATGGCAATTTCACTGATGTAAGTGTTGTGGAAATAGAAGCAAACGACAGAAAGCCCTTTACAGAAGATCTGAAATCATTGGAGCTATTCAAGAAGGAAAAAATTAGTACTGAAGGACACAGCAGTGGTATTGGAGGGTCTTCGTGCATGTCATCTTCTAGGCCAAGCATTTCTAGCAGTGATGAAAATGAATCTGCACAAAACACTTCGAGCACTGTCCAGTATTCCACTGTGGTGCACAGTGGCTACAGACACCAGGTTCCGTCAGTCCAAGTCTTCTCAAGATCCGAGTCTACCCAGCCTTTGTTAGATTCCGAAGAACGGCCAGAAGATCTACAGCTGGTAGATAATGTAGAGGGCAGTGACGGCATTTTGCCCAGACAACAGTATTTCAAACAAAACTGTAGTCAACATGAAACCAGTCCAGTTATTTCACATTTTGAAAGGTCAAAGCAAGGTTCATCAGTCAATGAAGAAGATTTTGTTAGACTTAAACAGCAGCAGATTTCAGATCATATTTCACAGTCCAATGGATCTGGGCAAATGAAAATGTTTCAAGAAGTTCCTACAGCAAATGTTTTTGGTCTAGGTACTGAGGGACAAGTAGAGAGATTTGAAACAGTTGGGATGGAGGCTGCGCTTGATGAAGGAATGCCTAAAAGTTACTTGCCACAGACTGTAAGACAAGGTGGCTACATGCCTCAGTGAAAGACTATTTCTGTTACAACTTCAGCAGTACCTGTAAAGTAAAGCTAAAAATACTTTATCTGGAATTTCAGATAAAAATAATCTTCACCCACTGAAGATGTTGAAAATGTACTGTTCTCCCACATGGGCTGTTTCCTTTCCAGAATATCTGGGATTCTACTTTAAGCACTACATAAACTGACTTCATCCTCTGAATAGCTGAATGACTTTGTGCTGTTTTAGGATGTTTGCACTGAAGAAGAACAGAAAGCTTGTCTGAAATTTATAAAGTAAAACTTTTTGTTTTGCTACCTAGAAAACAGAGAGTATTTAAATAGTAAGCAGTGAGCACAGCTATCCTGATTTTAGTGATAATAGTCATCAAAGTGGCTTCGGGAGAGTTAATAGAAAAAATTAGGGGAGCAAAGTCTAAACCCACTACTTCAGCTGCCAACGTAATTTAAAAAGAGGTTCAGACGGCATAACTATATGAGCGCAGCTTTTATTGTCTGACAGAAAAACCCACAACAAATGGACTCATTTAAAATCATACCAACATATAAAATAAGTTTTCTTCCATTGGTAATAATGTTGCCAGTTACTGGAGAAAAGGAATTCAGGAATTTTAACTTGGCAAATTAAAAATATTAATTTTTGAATGTTACATAATCTTAACAAATTTTAACAGATTTTCAAAAAATTTTCTATCATTATTGACAGCCTCTCTGAAGATCTATTTCACAAAGTCATTAGAGTGTCCAGATGAGAGCTAGGAAGGAATGCCACAAGCTATCTTAAGCATTTAAAAAATTCTTTGCCATTTATAAAGGTTTAAATTGTTAACATTTTCTCTGTGTGTATATAAACATTATTGAGCCTTCTTGTTAAGACTTCAGAGAATTTGGTTGATGAAGCACTTTATATAATATGTCTTTGGCTTAAAATGTGTTTTAATTTAATATTCTTTGTTTTTATTTTTAAGTAGGCTGAGATCAAAAATGTTCTTTTTTTCTAGTAAGTGTTTGAAGCAAACTAATTAGAAGACTTGGGCAATACTCACCAAAACACAACCCCCAAAATGTACATATTGATCTTAGTAAATATCACGGTTAGCAAATATCCTTATTGTAGAGGCACTTAATGAATAGTGTTTTAATATCTGCCAGTTCTGAGGTAGGTGGAACTTAGTTTTACATTGTGATTTAGTAATATTTTAAACCCTTTCCACATGTTCTGTTCTTCAGTGGAGAAGTGAGCCAGGCCTGCAGAGTTTAGTGCTAAACCCCCTTTTGCACTTATGCCATTTCCATTTGACAAGGAGGCAGGGGGTTGAAGATAGGAGCTGAGTAAGTGAGAAGAAGTTGTCATAAATCATTAGTGGTTGACTACTGCTATCAAGTAGTTTGGAGAATATAGGTTTTGTTTTTCTGTCATATTTAAGTTAAAGAAACCAGGTCAACTTAAAATAGTTTGTAGAGGTTATGAAGAATAAAATGCCAAGAAACATTGGTACCCATTTACAGTTGAAATAGGATTCTACTCATTACTCTTTCAGAATATTGTTCACATGAGACTTCCTGTTACACTTTATCCTTTGTATTCTTGCCTAATAATTTTCATGAGTTCTTTCACAAATATGGTCTTTGTGACACAGAGCAGATGCTTTATTCTGATATATCCAGTTCTACTTTCGGCACAACCAACATGAGATTTGTAGAATTACGGAATTAGAAGTAGATGAGGAAAATCAGGCACAGAGAGGTCAAGTAGGGACAGAGAGACTCCAGACACACTACAGGACAATGGCATCACCACCATTTAAGTTGGTTGTCAAAATCTGGTCCAAATCAGGACTACATTTATCTTCCTAAATGTCTGTCATGAAATTTATATCTAATCTATTAAATTTTTTATTTCCTCAAAATAAGTAATCGCTTGATTGTAATCATGTTTAGCTCTCACCTTATAACAAATAGGAGAGTTGAGAAGAACATTCTAGTGTGAAGTTTATACATGGTGGGGGGCACTTTGAAATGTGAACTCATGATCTAAGGGAATAAGAATGAAGAGTCATTTAAGAAAGGACATTGTGCAAGCAAATTTGTCTGTTGAAACTTGTATAGAACATGGTGCAGTGAGGGAATGCCTCCCAGCCCCAAGATCACTTTGGACATTAAATGGATACGTGATTACTGTGTAAAAATCCACTCAAGAAATAAATCTATATTTGGTCACTAATATATAACATACATCTTTTGCCCAAAAAGAGAAAAGCAATCATGAAACTTGTTTTAAGTACAAAATTACTTTCCTAAGGCATATCTTAGAATAATCTATGTTTTGATGCATGTAAATTGTATTTTAGGTAGGCAGAGAAACAAATCTGGTTTATTTATGTGAAAATTAGTCTACGTTAGTGGATTTATTACTCATTAAATCTTTATATCCAAAAATTTAGTTTAAAGTAATGCTACCATATCAGAAAACAGCCTCTTTGTGGACAAAACTAATTTACTGCGTCTGATGCAGTTGTCCGCTTGTAGGATTAAAAAAATAAGCATATGTTACATGTACTGCTGTTGTAATGTGACTGTTAGTTACTGATGTCTTTGGTGTCCTATCCCCATCCCTCATAAAGGCATGATGCTGAATAACTATTGGAGAACTATCCAACTTCAAAACCATTAAAATGTAAAAATTTAATCCTTTTTTAACATGGATCAGTCAGCACTCACAAACATACCCAACATGTAAGTAGATGCAGGAGGAAAAGCAAAATCATTCACGTTTTGTGTTCACATCTGTTCTCTACCTAGTTGTCTGTATAATTTCAACATTATTCCTTTTCTTTTCTTTTTTTAAGATTGGCATCTGAGCTAACAACTGTTGCCGATCTTTTTTTTTTCTTCTCCCCAAAGCCCCCCAGTACATAGTTGTATATTCTAGTTGTGAGTGCCTCTGGTTGGGGTATATGGAACGCCGCCTCAGCGTGGCTTGATGAGCGGTGCCATGTCCGCGCCCAGGATCTGAACCAGCGAAACCCTGGGCCGCCAAAGCTTAACCACTTGGCCATGGGGCCAGCCCCTCAACATTATTCCTTGATAAGAGATTTTACACGTCATCCAGTGACCCTAGCTTATCGTGAAATTAAAGGTATGAAGTCGAAGTATACTTTAAAACATTTATTAACGCTCATAAAGTGGAACATCTAAAATAGCTTTATAAACAGAAATCAAATTTTAAAAGATGTCTATTTTCTACCCACACACCCTTAACTAGTTAAAATCATGCCTTAAATGTAGAATAATTACATAGTCGAATTCCCTGAAATATTTCTATTACCTGGCTCACATTGACCAGTGTAAATTAAGTAGGTGAGCTCTTCCTCCATTCTCCTCTATTTCACATCATTCTCCTCCTCCGTTGGATTTTGAGAACAAATTCCTAAACCATACACTTCTGTTTCACTAGTTTTATTTTGTTGAAATGGGTAAACTGTCAAAATAATAAGCTACAGAAAACTTAAAATTTCATTGTTAGAAATTCTTTGGATAGCTTTGTATTGTAGGTCATGTCAGGTTCTATTGCCCGGGTAAGATTACTTTAAAAAAATTTTTTGCACTTTTCTGTAAGTTGAGAAGATGAAGCCATGAAATAGCAAGGTATTTAGGTTTAGCCTAAAACTGGATATTTTCATTGATTTCAAAGAAAGTATAAACCAGGAAACCTAGAGCCTAATTCTTTGGACAAGTCCTTGACAGCAGTCCCTTTTCAGTCTTTTCATAAACAGAATTCAGATGTAAGACAAAACAAAACTTTCCAAAGCCAGATGTCATATCTTTCGGATTAACCTATTTCTTAATCATATGTGCTACTAGTATGTGTCTTAGCATGATATTCTAGCATACACTGCATTAAAAATAAAGGAAGGTAGCTCTGGGTGAGCTCTCTGTTAGGCATTTTTTCCTAAATTTTTAAGAGTTTCTTTCAGTCAATAGTTCCTTCAAATGGGTTAGTTTCCCTTCGTTACCCAGTCGTTCTTTCAAGTTGATAGATGATGATGGAAATGCATTTAAGGCCAGTGGGGATAGATGGTCCAGGTCTTTTGTCCCATAAACACAAACTTTGGATGATAACTACGTGTTTCAAATGCTGTTACATGAATAGCAAAATGTGATGGTCAGAAATAAAGGGATACTTTGAAGGTGGATGTTTGAAATTCTTTAGTCTTAATGTATATGTATATTGAATAATATACTCAAAAAATAAGTGTGCAATTTGCTAGTACTACAATACAGTGATTAGCATTAGGTGTGTCTCCTCTTTTTAAATACTAGCTGTGTCCCATTTACTTCTAAGTGCAGTCCTTTCAAGTTCACTTGCTCTTTTACCCCGTCTAATCTAACTTCACATAGAAGCCTTGTCTAGAGAGAGTAATGTACGTATTTTTACCTTTGCAGTGAATTGCATGTGCTATCGTAACCACAGCTAATTGCTTTTATGTTGACATAACTCTAAAAGTTGTTGTAAGTGTTCTCCTATATATCAGCTCTAATCCTTTAAGTAAATTTAAATAAATTCTTGTTCAGATTTTTTCTGTGTGGTCACTACTATCTGATGTCATCATATGTAACGTTTGAAGTAACAGTAGTTATCACTACTGGTGTTGAGTCTTAGGTTCAACTAGATGCTTATGAGTTCTGTGCCTTTTTAAATGCTCTTGTAGCATAATGGAATAGGATTCAGAAGAAAATAAACAAACTATCTTGGCTTTAATAATATATAGAGTGGACTTGGAGATGGCAAATTCATTTACCGGTTTTCCAGACTTTTTAAGATGAGTTCTAGAATCCCAACATCCTACCTCCCGGTGGATATTTTTTTCCTACTGGGTTACTCAGGGACCAGCCAAGTACAGAGGTGCTGCGCCATCTTGTGGCCTGTTTGTGCCCACACTGCTGGAGTGTAGTCCTCACAGTGAGGCATGAAGCCAGTTGATGCATAGCACCCCACTGCAACCCCTGAGGTTGCTGCGTAGTAGTGTATGAAACTAACTTAGTCAACAATTCCACCTGGAAGAATATTTGAACTGTTGGAGTTACGTGTCTTCACAGTGTGATTTTATCTAAACTATGCAGTGAGTCAAAAATAAATTCACAAACCAGAAAACAAGTTACCTTCATCCCTTCACATATATACTAAAGGCTATAGAAATAATACCTTGGCTTTGGGGTTCCTTTGTTTAGAATCATATTTGGCTATGGCGCTTACAGGCTCAGTCTGACTTCTTTGTGGTACCTCTTGTCTTCTCCTAATTTGTTTTATGGATCTAGTCCATCCTGCTTCCAAGATTACCAGGCTCCCTCAGCATTCTGTTTCCCTAGCCTAGAGGCAGAGAAACAATTTTAACTTTTTAAAGTAATGTAAAACATTTCTTCCATGCTTTCAGATTATAAATATAAAACTTAGTACAACAAACTGTGCTCTTACGTATTTAAGTCCAAGTCTTGGGCTAGTTGATAAACAGACGAGTAGGAGAAAAGGAGAACTGGGGTGGAAAAAGAAGAAAGGGCAGGAAGCAGAGGGAAGATAAACGCCTCGAGTCCCTGTTGCTGCTCGCTTAGGCTGGCTCTTGGATGACCCAGAAAGACCTTAGAAAGGCTACTTGGTTTCTCAACAGCTTAAAACAGTTCTGTCTCCATTGAGGGAGAAAATCTAACTTTAAATTCAAAGTTTAACATTTATTTAGATTATAGTTACTTTCAGCTGCTAAAGGTTTTAAACACATGGGAAGGCATAACGTGGTTTTAGAAATCTGTGGACATTCAAAACCTCATTCTTTTACATTTATTCCTTGTGACTATGGTTATATCATTTTATACGTTAGAAAAATGTAACTAGAATTCTTACCATTCTTGAATATTTTTAGTGAGGATTATCCCCCACTTAAATTTTTTTATTTTTACTTTTATTTGGTTTATACATTTATGCATTTGTATGAAATTGGAATCTTACCAGGATAACATGGTGAGACACATGGTGGGAATCCTCACATACAAAATAAAATTGGGGAAAACAACTCAGATCAAGTGTTTTTCACTCCAACTGCCTCTTCAGCCAGGGCTGTGGACAGTCGTTTCCAGAAAGTAGCCAGAGTAACTGAGAAATCAGAAGTAGTTTATCCCTGAAAGCACTTAATTCAAACACTGAATAAGACCCACGGTATGACTCAGTTGAGGCCCCCTTTGCTAGAACAGTCTTAATGGGTCCAAGATACAATCTGGATCCTGTCCCTATGAGAAATTGTTTTTCCCACAGTTTTGACTTTTGCCAGAAAAAAGCCTGTTGGCTAGTGATAGCTTTTATTTTATTTATTTTTTATTGTGGTAACATTGGTTTATAACATTATATAAACTTTAGGTGTACATCATTATATGTCAATTTCTGTGTAGGTTACATCATGTTCACCAACCAAAGACTAATGACAATCTATCACCATACACATGCCTAATCACCCCTTTTGCCCACCTCCCTCCCTTCTTCCCCTCTGGTAACCACCAATCCAATCTCTGTCTCTGATTGTTTGTTGTTGTTTTTATCTTCTACTTACAAGTGAGATCATATGGTATTTGACTTTCTCCCTCTGACTGACTTCGCTTAACATAATACCTTCAATAGTGATAGCTTTTAAATGAATATAAATTTCTCTGGAATTGGTTCTATAAGCTTCCAGTAAAGGGATCGTCCTTTTAAATGAATGGCCTAAAAGAGAATGTTTAAGTAAAAAGGTAAAAGCACTGAAATTCTGACAATAGAAAACAATTCTGTGCAAGCATTCAAAAAGTGAAAAGGCAACCACTCGCGATAGGTCAGAGGCGGTGTGAATTTTGCCCTTCCTTCACTCTAGACTTAAAACACCTGGGCTGGCCAGCAGCATCAGAGCCTGGGAAAGGACTTCGGAGAAAAATCTAAGTTCCGCTCTTTAGGATTGTGACTGGAAATTGTTGGCTGCTCATGTTGCTGGGGTGAGGGGCTGTTCCCTGCATGCCCAAGACATTTCTGATTACCTACTGGGGGCCACATACTGGTGCGGCGTGTAGAAAGGTGAATAAACACATGGCATCTATGGAATGTTTTCATTGGGTCATTAAATCCTTAAAAACTTTTATGAGAGAAAGATCAGAACCATTTACAGACTCACAGGCTCAGAGAGGTTGAACGACTTGCCTCAGAGTCAGATGGTTGACAAGTAGCAGGATGGGGTTCCAACTCTAACCAGACTCCAAAGCCCACATTCTTGGCTGTGTGTAGTCACTGTACCCAAGCGCTTTTAGCAAAAGCCTTGATGATCAGATGCCCGAGGCCTGCGGCCCGCTTGTATAGTCCTGCACTGCGGCTTCCCTCTCCTTTCTGAGTTTTCTCTCCCGCTCCTTGTCTGCCTCCGTGCCTCCCCACCACCATCTAGTGCCCTCAAGCTTCCCCCCTCACTAACTGCCTACTTCAAAACACCCTGAGCCTGGAGCTCAGAGCAGTGTTTCCTAGAATCTCTCGCTCTCTCTGCCCTCGTCTGAGTTAGCTCTGAAGCCTGCCCTCCCCGCAGCACGTGCATTTGCTCTAACCACATACAGCAACACCTGAAGGGGAGGTCTCTCTTTCTCAAGCAGAATCCATTTTCACATAACTTCTAAGTCTCGTTACTTCGGCCAAAGAAAAGATCCCTTGGGGTGGAATCTGACGAAAGGATCTGGCAGCAAGGCATCTTTCCTGAGTGCTCATATCACACTCCTCCTGTGCTGGCCGGTTCTGCCAGACTTCCCAGGTCTGCTGCCAAGCGCACCCATCCCCGCCTGTCCTTCTCTGGGGCCTCTCCTCTTCAGTGTGGCTTCCAGCGGCTCCTGCCCATCCCCTGCGATCCACTAAGGGGCAGCCCTGGCAGTGCAGGGCCTGCTGCGTCCAGTGGTTCTGACCACTCCGCCCACATTTGCTTTTCAGCTCCGTGGTCTTTACTGATCCTGCTGTGCCTCTTTCCAGCTTCACAGAACCTGCTCTCCAGAGCCACTCTCTCGTTTCCGGAACATACTGTGTTTCATCTCACCTCTCAGCCTATGCACGTGGTTTCCTCCCCTAATGTTCTCGCGGCCCTAATCCCTTGTTTACCTAGAAAATTCCTACCTATTCATCAAGAATAGACTCAAACAGGTCTTCCTGGGTGGGACCTTCCATTCTCCTCTCTCCTTCCCCTTGGAGTTAAGGGCCTTCTGTGTCCTGAGACCAGACAGACTGGCTGGTGTGTGCCTCTCTCTGACCCAGGAGCTGAGCCCCCAGAGGCAGGTTCCCCATCGTATTCATCTCTGAGTCCTCAGCACCCAGCACAGTGCTTGGTATCTACAGGTGGTGGGTAAATCTCGCTTATAGGAAGAGATGGATGGATGAATAGAACAGATTTTTAAATTTGTTAACTTTTTTTAATTTTTAGCATGTGTCTCAGGTTTTATGATGCCCAGAGTTGCATAGTACCATGAGCAGTCAGGAATTTACCCTCTTCTCCACCTCCAACATTCCTATCTCCAGATTCCCATCCCCACCCCACTCCTAACCCCACCAAAGGCAAAAGCTTTTTTAAGCAACAGATGCATTCAACAAATCAAAAACAAAAAATTCAAAAAAATTAAAGCCAGGGTGGATCCTTACAGATTATCTTGTTCCATCTCCTCATTCTGCAGACAAGGAAAATGAGAGGACAGACCAGAGAGCTTTCCAGTACCGCAGGAGGACAAAACTTGATTTGGGGGGTTACAATAGAAAAAGAAGACCTCCCTGCCCTCAGAAGTTGTCTGGAAAGGAAGATGAAATAAACACTTAGGATCAGGCTCAGTCTTAGAAAAGAACACATCAGAAAAGGCAAGTACATGTAGGCTGCGTAAATGAGGCTCTGAGGGACCTCCAGGCTTGAAGATAAGGCAGCCCGAAGCATAGAGTGATCCTCCAATTTCTCAATGAGAAAATCCTAAAGAAAAATGTTTTGACAAATTGAATGTATAAACTTTAGAGAAGTTGATTAGTCAGTTGTCTACCTATAGATCATATTTCAAGTCAGAGTAGATAGAATACAGGAATATAGACTATCGGGGTTTTTTTACACATACCTTATGAGATAATTCTATCCAAATCTTAATATGCCCTGGGACAATGGGGTCTTTCCTCATCATCACTAGCTCCCCTTTTTGAATCATCAACACAAGTTTTCCAGAGCTCATCCCTGTCACTTCCACCTAGTTGTTTGGGACACAGCATGATGAAGCTGTCATCGGAAACAGTGTTGCAAGCCCTTAGTACCTGCTTGTATGATATTAACCGTTTCCCCCAATTATCTTAGAAGCACATATGTATCATCTCCACAGTGTAACCTCTTACCATTTTGCCTTCTAAAAGGATCTTTAAAAAACTCATTTACAAAGAAATCTAATATATTTAATATTGAGATCATACCCCAGGAGTAATTACTAAAGCTTTGTTTTTTGCCTTTGGCTCCTTTTATGGCAATTCTCCTGGTGATCTCCACAGGCCTCCCAAGCTGGCATGGATGAGGTCATTTTGGTGAACAGATTCTTCCCAAACAGAAATCTTATTTTCAAAGTAATTAAGAGAGAATTTGTAATATAAGAAACTTTCTAAGGAATTAGCTATTAGGAGACTCCTTTTCTGGGAAATGATTTTGAAGAAAACACTCATTTTATATTCAGGCAAAAACTTGTTTCATCAGGCATGCCTTCCTGGAAGAAAAGAATTTTCTGTGGAATTTTGAAGAAGTGAAAGGAGAAGTACCAGTGTGTGCAAACTGTCCTCAAGTCAATGTTGCATTGGTTCTCTGGGTCAGAGTAAATCACAACTCTTTTTGTCACAATGCAATTTAAATTTCAGGATTGGACAAAAGAATTTCTGTTGACCTCTCTGAGCAATATCCAAGACATTACCTTGGCCTGAAGTATGATTTCCTCAAGCCATCGAGGCCCTCCAGTCATCCTATCTCCATTCCTGTCAGCATGGCTACAATCAGATTGATCTGCAACCCAGTCAAGTGCTGGGGGAGGTAAGCCTACTCTTTTTCTACTCCCAGGACAGAAACAGGAATGCCAATGTGACATCTAAGTATAGATCTCCGACCTCAATCAACAAAGGTTCAACAGAGACATCCAATTGCAACTTTTTTTTTTTTTAAAGATTCGCCCTGAGCTAACATCCATGCCAATCTTCCTCTATTTTTTAGTATGTGGGCCGCCAGCATAGCACGGCTGCTAACAGAGCAGTATAGGTCCACACCCGGGAACAGAACCCAGGCCACCGAAGAAGAGTGTGGTAAACTTAACCACTAGGCCACAGGGGCTGGCCCCAGTCACGATCTTTTTACTGAATTTGAGACAAATGGAGGTCTCTTTCTTCTCCAACAGAATCATGGAAAGCAAGCCAGCTCCATTTTTAAACAAGGAGGCTTTATGCAAGTAATTCTACAGGTGTCAGATTCTCTCCTGATCCCATGATAAACGAAGTGTCATGATTTGGTGATGTTGAGGGCCTCCCCAGGGCCTCCCATAGCACAAAGGGAACAGTAAGAAATGAAGTGAGTAGGACAAACAGGAGTTGGTATCAGGGCTGGGGCTAGGGTGAGGCCAGAGACACACACAGAGCACATGACTGAAGGAGGCACTCAGTGCACACACAACCCTGGGGGTGAGCAGACGCCTCGCTGGCCACTCCAGTTGCCACCCTGTCTGGTGATGATGTAGCGGGCTGCGGGGCCGGGCTTTCTGTCATCACATGTGATTGGGCGTTTTCCAGGTTTTCCAGTTGGGCAAGTGGGATAACTTTGAGAAGATTATTCCAGCATTTGAATGAGGAATGGACAAGAGAGGGTAGAGCCTGGGATGGGAAGTGTTAAGAAGGATTTCTCTGATGCTGGTGAAGACTGAAGGGGGCTTAGAGCAGCAGGAAAATAGGAAGACAGTGACAGCTCACAAGACATTTCAGAAGCCACATTGCCAGTCAGGAAAGAGGGAAAGGAGGCGTATCTGGGTCACTGAGCCAGGGAGGTGAAGGAGAGGGTACCCTACTTTCCATGCTGTGGACAAGGCGAGACATCCCTCAGATGATGAGGGAAGCCTGAGGTTCTAGCTCCCTGCCCTATGACACCAGACATCATCTCCCCTCTTTAGGACTGACAGGTTTCTGTCCTGGGGAGGACAATTGGTTGGTTTCAGGGGCCCACATCCATGCCATGTCTCTGGCCATGCCTACAAATTGGGGAGGGTGGGGCCAATAGCAAGGGACAGTTTCCAGGGTATGACTAGACTGAGGACCTCAGCAGGGTGTCTCCAGACAACCACCAATGGCAAACAGCT
Organism: Equus asinus; assembly: GCF_041296235.1. NCBI lineage: Eukaryota > Metazoa > Chordata > Mammalia > Perissodactyla > Equidae > Equus > Equus asinus. The sequence continues at coordinate 67,554,474 of NC_091799.1, forward strand.
GAAAAATACCACATTTCCTCTTTTAAGGCAACTGTAGTCAATCCCCTGCCCAATCAATATCTGCCTTCATCCCCCTTCCTATATTCCGCCCCCATCAATTGCCTAACCTCCCAGCATGCTGCCCTGAGACTGCAAGCCTCATCTGAGGTTCTGTTTGTGGACAGTATCAAGGAAGATGGCATTGATGGGAGTAGGAACATGAGGGACTCCAGCCCCAGACATTCCCCAGGTTCTCAGTAACAGCTGGGTCAGACCCCGTCCAAGTTTAACCTTCCCCAGTTATACAGATAGACCCAGACAGAAATGAACAAACAATGCAAGGTTACCCATTAGAAAAAGCATGGGCTTTGGAGGGAGACAAAACTGGCACAACTTCTCTGACTCTCATTTATCTCATCTGTAACGATAACAACAACAAGCATACGCCAAGAAATTGGACAGCCTAGAAGAAATGGATAAATTCCTAGAAACACAGAAACTATCAAGAGCGAATAATGAAGAAACAGAAAATGTGAACAGACTGATTACTAGTAAGGACAGGAAGTCAGTAATCAAAAACAAACAAAAGTCCAGGACCAGATGGTTTCACTGGAGAATTCTACCAAATATTCAAAGAATTAATACCAATCCTTCTCAAACTCTTCCAAAAAACAGAAGAGGCGGGAGCACTTCCAAACTCATTTTACAAGGTCAGCATTACCCTGATACCAAAACAAAACATGGACACTACAAAAAAAGAAAATTATAGGCCAATATCCCTGATGAACGTAGATGCAAAAATCCTCAACAAAATATTAGCAAACCAAATTCAACAATACATTAAAAGGATCATACACCATGATCAAGTGGGTTTATTCCAGGGATACAAGGATGGTTCAACATCACAAATCAATCAACATGATACACGACATTAACAAAATGAAAGATAAAAATCATATGATCAACTCAATAGATGCAGGAAAAACATTTAACAAAATTTAACATCCATTTATGATAAAAATTCTGAACAAAGTGGGTGTAGAGGGACTCTACCGCAACATAATATATCTGACATGCCAATAGCTAACATCATACTCAACAGTGAAAAGCTGAAAGCTTTTTCTCTAAGATCAAGAATAAGACAAGGATGCTCACTCTTACCGCTTTTATTCAACAGAGTATTGGAAGTCCTAGCCAGAGCAACTAGGCAATAAAAAGTAATAAAAGGCATCCAAATCAGAAAGCAAGAAGTAAAACTGTCACTATTTGCACATGACATGACTTTATATACAGAAAACCCTAAAGACTCCACCAAAACAGTTACAATCAATGAATTTAGTGAAGTTGCAGGATATAAAATCAATATACAAAAATCAACTGTGTTTCTATGTTCTAATAATAAACTATCAGAAAGAGAAATTAAGAAAACAATCCCATTTACAATTGCATCAAAAAGAATAAAATACCTAGGAATAAATTTAACTAAGGAGGTGAAGGACCTGTACACTGAAAACTTTAAGACATTGATGAAAGAAACTGAAGAAGACATAAATAAATGGAAAGATATTCCATGCTTATGGATTAGCAGAATTAATATTGTTAAAATATCCATACTGCCCAAAGCAATCTACAGATTCAAAGCAATCCCTATCAAAATTCCAATGGCATTTTTCACAGAAATAGAACAAACAATCCTGAAATGTGTGTGCATCCACAAAAGACCCCAAATAGACAAAGCAATCTTGAGAAAGTACAACAAAGCTGGAAGCATCATGCTCCCTCTGACTTCAAACTATGTTACAGAGCTATAGTGATCAAAACAGTAAGGTATTAGCATAAACACAGACACATAGATCAATGGAACAGAACAGAGAGCCCAGAAATAAACCCATACATATATGCTCAATTAATTTATGACAAAGGAGCCAAGAATATACAATGGGGAAAGGATAGTCTCTTCAACAAATGATGTTAGGAAAACTGGACAGCAACATGTAAAACAATGAAAATAGACCATTATCTTACACCATACACAAAAATTAATTCAAAATGACTAAAGACTTGAACTTTAAGACATGAAACCATCAAACTCCTAAACTAAATTCACGTAAGCTTCCAAACCACTTTGCAAAACACTGAAATTAATTGTGAAGATAGAGGGAGGCATTAAGTTTGTTAAGAACACAGCTTTCTCAGACAGACCTGAATTTCTCTGTACCCTCGTTCCATCACTTTCAAGTGTTATGACCTTGGACAATGTCATCTCATTTGCCCTATTTTTTTATAATGAGAAGAATAACTGAATCTACCTCACAGATATGTTGTGAGGCTTAAGTGAAATAAGACATATGCAACGTTTAGCACAGTGACTGGTCCCTAGTAAGTACTCAGTAAATGGCAGTCAGTGTTAGTAAAATTATACGGAAGGTAGGAAGAAAGAACGTAAGCCTGGATTTCTAAGTTTTCTTTTCCTTTCTGATATACCTTAGGAAGACTGAACATCAGTTCCAAAACAAGTGGATGGGAGTTTTAATTTATCAGGAGGTTAGGAAAGGTTCCACCACTGTTGCTCCAACATAATCTTGAAAGGAGTTCAACAGGCAGAGAAGGAAGAGGAAGTACCTGCCTCCTGCACCGAGACAAACGTCCTGGCATGCTTCCAGGACCGAAGATGGTCTGCAACAGCTCGAGGCACATGAGGGCCTTGGCAGGAGCTTGGGTTGGAGGGGCTAGTGGCAAAGTTGGTGCCACTTAAGTCTGTTAAGAAGGAATATGACCTAAAAGGTTAAAAGACTGCTTTGTCTTCAGGAGAAATGCTTGGGTCTAAGGTAGCGTGTGAACAGAGTCAAGGAGAGCAGTGGGAGGTTGTCGCTGGAACGCAGGGGGAGAGTAAAGGCTTGAATATGGCAGGTCAGGAAGACCAAGAGGAAGGAACGGACAGGGAAGGGTCTTAAGGAGGGGGGCTCGCCAGGATGAGCTCCAGGGATTGGACAGGGAAGGTGAGGGAGAGCGGCCACTCTAGCTGCTTCACCAAATGTAAGAGGAAAGGTGGTCACACGGGAAGAGACCCAGTTGGGGACGTTCAATCCAAGCTGGCTTTAGAAGTGTGAGTAGCACCTGAAAAGAGGAGTCTGAACTGAAGCGATATCTGCGCTGGAGGCAAAGGCTTGAGAATCATATGCAGAGGTGGTACAGGTTTTTCCATTTTCTTACAAAGAAGATGGTAATTGTTTTCCAAGCTCTGAAGAACAGGGAACGGGAGGAAAAATGCTAAGATGTGCTGAGACCAGGCCCACAGGCCTGAAGCAAACAACCCATCTGGCCTCCGAGTTCCCCGCCCTCAGTCTCCGGAGCCCTTCCTCTCCTTGCCCTCAGCCCACCAGCACTCCCTGAATCTGACTCCACCCCCAGCACCTCCAAATCCCTAGTCCTATATCTCGAACCACCTCCCCTTCCAGCTCCCTCCACACACCCGCAGGAAAGCTCCGGGCCTTCATGAGGCCTCCACTTCCAGAACCAACGCCCTGCTTCTCTATCAGCCTTTTCTGCTTCGCCCTCCCCAAAACTCTGCACAGGCCTGTCTCTCCCTCTGCCCCCTCAGCTGGAAGTCCACACCCTGGATAACCCTAATTACCTGCTTCTTCTCCATGCCAAATAGTTTTGGGCAGACCAGCACCATGACTGACCAATCTCAAATGTAAAATTCTTCTTTTATCACAGCAAGAACGATTCCTTACCTTTTGTTTACTGCCCAAAACTTCCATAGCCATTTACTCTCCTGTGAGATGAGCTTGCCTCACATTCAAAATACAATAAAAAACGTTTTAAAACACAACAATAAGCACATCTGTTATTCAGTGGGCGCTTACTCTGTGCTGTGTGCAGCTCAGAACAATCATGACTTCATTTAGGCTCCCCTAAATTGTAGGCAGTGGTACTACTATTCCCCCCCATTTCAGAGATAAAGAAACTGAGGCTTAGGGAGGTCGAGGAGCTGATGCAAGGCCACAGGCGAGCAGGCAGCAAAACTGCGGCTCAAACAGGCCCCACTGCAATGCTCCTGCTCCAAACCACCAAGTGCCACCCTAAAAACCGGGGGCGCCCCTCACAGGGCCACCAGGGGAGTATTAAATGACAATCTTTGACAAACACACAGCATAGTATCTGGTGCATGTTAAATAAACACGAGCTCTGCATTTTTGGGTGAGACATCTGGCAGCCCTCCCCAGGCGAGCTCTGCTTCCTGCCGCTGTGTCGCCTCATGGGCAGCTGGCCTCGTCGGCTTCCACACAGAGTCAAAAGTGCCTGGAAGTTCCCCTCCCCGTGGGGAAGCTCTAAGCAATGAGGGGTTCAGGAGTGTGAAAGTCCAGGCCCCTTGCCTTGGCAGGGGACACACTCTGGGGACCAGTCACTTACCTCCAGTGGCCCCAGAAGTTTCAGGCTGGGGCTGCCCTCTGCGGGACTTTGAAATTCCACTCTACTTGGCTTCTTCCGCATCCCTGTCAAGCTCCCTCACTCCTTTACCAGTTTCTCCTGGAACGCACCCATGATAAATCGGTTACACCTGAATTTGTGTCTCAGGGTTTGCTTCTGGGGACTTAGCCTAAGCCACCATCCCTACCTGCACCCTGCTCCGCTGCAGCCTTCAGTACTCTGACCCTATGGACCTGGCCTTTACATGGTGTGAGAGTGGGCAGGTGTCCAAGGAGGGGCCCAGGTCATGAGTGGAAGCAAACTCACTCAAAGGATCAGAGTCACCTGGCCCCAGTTTACCAAACTCAGAGAGGGCCATCGGGATTAGCTGTTCATACATCCCATTTAACAGCCAGGCTCCATCTGGAAATAGGGACGGAGGGGAACCAACAGCTGGATCCCATCAGCCCTGTGGGTTCTACCCTGCTTCTCCACCCATGACACATGCTGACCCCAGAGCCCCAGGCCCTCCACCTGGAACCACCCTGCCTCCCAGTAAACAGCATTGCTTCCTTTTTGCTCCACGTCCTGTTTTAAAGATGTTGGCCTCTGCCACAGTTTCCAAGAAGATGCCAGTGTGTTTTCGATCACAACACAGCCAGAGATGTTCTGTACTGTGGCACAGGTAGGCTCAGTATCCAAGGCAGGTGAGTGTATGAGGGACCCAGGAAAATATACAGCAACCTGAGAAAAACAATTATTGGCTAACAACCAAGAAAAGAAAACTGCAAAATTGAAACCGGATATTTAATTAAGTGGATATAAAACATAACATAATATCAACTTCATGTAGAATTCATAAAAATGTTATTACGTGTATAAACATTTTGCAAATTGGATTAGAATAGAGGGATTTTCACAATTCATAAGAATCCCTATAGATGCAAGATGACTGCTGAGAAGTCATAAAACAAAATTCCGTATAGTCAATTTCAAAAACAAACCATAAAAACACTTCTAAGATTTTTATGGCAAAAAAGTTATAATTAGTGTGAAATGTGGAAATTTCAACATATTTGACAGTATGTGGGCTCCCTGGGGTCTGTGAAAGCTCTCAGGGGCCCCAGCTTTTAGCACATGCTATTCCATCCCCACCTACTTTCATGCCCAACTCATCAACCACAATTCTGGCAGACTGCCAGAAGTCACCCTATTCTCCAACCTGGTGCAGGAGATGGGACATTCGACCAATCTAATCTGAGGGTGCTGGTCAGAGCCTCAAAGTGAGGACAGGATGGACACAGCAGACTTTGCCAAGGGCTTGACAGGGCTCTGGTCCATTGGGAGGAACCAACGCTTCTATGACACTAGTGCCCTTCAGGGAGGATGGGGGGGCCTGTGTTTAGGGCCCAGGTCATCCTCGGAGATGGGACAGAGCGAACCCTGAGGTCTGCAGTCCTACACCCACCTGGCTTAATGGTAAAAACAGGTTAAAATGGACATCGGTCACAGGGGTGAAGCCAGGAGACAGTCCAGTTTGGTGCTGTTATGAGCAAAGGAATGAATGTTTCATGGGGTGGTTCTCTGTGACATGACCAGGTGTACTGAGGGGGCCAGCTAGGGTCACAAGGATGTCACGGGAACTGGGAGGGACACTGGAGCCTTACAGGAGGCCGATGGACCTGGGGAGCAAGCCTGCCAAGGAATAGGGAGCAAGAGCCACCCTTTCAGGCCAGCTCGTGTTCCAGTCAGGGAGGGGCTCCCTAAGGGTAGAGTCACTGGGCACAAAGCTAGCTGAGAGTCTGGGGGCAGCTGGATGCATCACACTCAAGATAACACCAACACAAGGAACATAACTTTTAAAGAGGAGACAGGTCCAGGAACTGTAGTAGAGGGTCACACCATCCCAGTTCGCCTGGGACTTGCAAGTTTTAGCACTGCAGGGCCCACGTCCTGGGAAACCCATCAGTCCCACACAGCTAGGCACTCTAACCAAAACCAGTGCTCCACACAGCCCTCAGGAGCTGGGGGCAGAGCAGACTGAAGGAGGGAGAAGTAAGCCATGTAAGCCTAGAAAAGAGGGCTTTGTTGCTAGAGTTCTGTAGTCTTGCTGGTGAGCAATGTGCCAGAGAATTCCTGGTTACTGAGCTCTGTCCTAATCCCAAGAGGGTGTGGCCTGAGGGAGCTAGGTACCAGTGTGCAAATGCCCCCAAAGCTTGGCCATCAGTTGCTTCCTCCCTGCTGCCCCTCACTGGCCAAGGAGGCTGGGTGCCAAGGCCGGTGGGGAGTAGGGAGGAATCCAGGGTAACCATTGGTATTCGCGCACCCTGAGGGTGGCTCTGGCACCTTGAGGCCTGTGGCTCCGATCCCAGACACCACTGTGACCTGTCCCCAGAGCCTGACTGCCTTCCCGGCCTGAGGAGTCAGGAAACTCCTACAAGGAAGTGCCTGTCTGTGGGCCTGCACATCCACTCAACCATGGGCAGCATAGCGACGGGTCCCCAGAGCTACCCTGTCCTCACCTGAGAACACAGACCATGGAGGGACCGTGCCCAGCCCATCCATTCACGGCTCTTTCAGCCAAGGAGGGCAGGGGGACTCAAATGATGATGTTCAGACAGTAGTTTGGAGTTTCATTTCCTTGTTTTGTTTTGGGGTTGCTCTTTTTAGAAGTTTTCTTTTGGGGGTTTTTTGCTTGTTTCTGGTTTTTTGCTTCTTTTGGCGTTTTGTTTTTTGACAGGGGGAGGGAGGGCGAGAGGACTGGGATGTAGGAGAGAGAGAAGTCTGACTATGATGGAAAATATTGCTTTACGTCCCAGAGACACTGCCTTTGGATGGAGCATTCTCCCTTTGGTTAAAGTATAAAGAGTTCTCAGCAACCAAACCAGGAGATGTCACGGAACTGTCAGCGTAGAAGCCTGTCATCTTACCATCAGGAAATCAACATCCAGGAAGCCTCTCAGTTTTCCTGGAACTCATGTTTTTTCCTGGAAGACAACCACATATTTTCCTAATAAAACATGTCTTGGGAGGGGCTCGACTTACATGCTGACTCTCTCATAGAGAAAACATTAACTTAGCTTCTAAGGAAATACTATTTATTTGGAAACAATTGGAAGTTTTTCTCACCCTTTGGGTTGTTTTCTATGAAGGAAGATTTGGAGTAAAGAAGCTCTGAGATGTCTAATTCTGGGTTGACCATTAGCAAGCCCACTGGGCCACAGAGAGGCCCAGGTTGTCTGGGCAGCTTTGTCAGCAATTAGATGATATCTTGACCTCTGTCTAGGCTTGGTTCCTATCTAGCTCCCACTGGGCTCTGGTCTCAGACAAGGCTGGTCCATGGCCAGAAACACTGAGAAGCAGACACTGGCATCTCAGGACGAAGTTAACGGACACAGAGCGAGGTTTGGTTGGGGCCTTCATGATGTGCTTCAGGATTCAGGCTGAGCCTAGCCCCAGCAAGCAGAGAGAGATGACTGCAGAAGAACTGTCAGAGAGATGCAACGTGGCTAGCTTTGTAGATGGAGGATGGGGGCCACACGCCAAGGAACCAAGGCAGCCTCTAGAAGCTGGAAAAGGCAAGGAAATGAATTCCCACCTAGAGCCTCCAGAAGGAACACAGCTTTGCTGACACCTTGATTTTAGCCCACTGAGACTGTGCTGGACTTCTAATCTACAAAACTATAAAATAATAAATTTGTGGTGTTTAAGGTGCTAAGTTTGTGATAATTTGTTACAGCAGCCATAACACCTATGAACCCTTTGGACTCCTTAAGAGCGTAGCCCATGAGCCAATAATTTACAAGAAACCTCACCCATTACCATGCTAGAGTTTGGACTTCACCTATAGCTCACAGGGAGTTAGGAAGCAGACAAGAGATGGAACTAGATCTGTGCATGGAAAGCTCACTCTGGAAGTAACACAGAGGACGGATTTGGGAGTAGAAAATAGGACTGCAGGCAGCGAGACCAGTGAGGAGGCCTCTCAAAGATCCAAGTCAAAGATGATGAAGGCCCGGGCTGGCACGGCATCAGGGGGAATGGAGTGGAAAGGACTGATGGGAGAGAAGTTTTGCAGAGAAGTTCTAAGATAACAGAAAATATATATTGGTCTCTCCGCTGGTTCCTGGCACAGAGCTCCTGAAAGTCTTGTAAATTCCTAACTGATAAGGACACTAGAAGCATCCTTTGTTCTAATGAGGTGACTGTTGGTGGGCTCATGGATGGAATTGGTCACCAGAAAGACCAAGCCATGATTAGAAGCTTGGAATTTTCAGCCCAATCTCCCATCCTGCAGAGAGGGGAGAGGGGCTGGAAATGGAGTTTATGACTGATCATGCCCACACGAGGAAGCTTCCATAAAACCCCAATAGCAGAGGGTTCAGAGAGCTTCACCTGGCCGTTCATCTGTATCCTGTATCATTTCCTTTAATAAACTGGTAAAGTAAGTAAGTGTTTCACTGAATTCTGTAAGCCACTCTAGCCAATTAATGGAACCCAAGGAAGGGGGTCATTGGAACCTTCAATCTATAGTTGTTTGGTCAGAAGCACAGGTGACAACCTGGGCTTGCAACTGACAGCTGAAGTGTATGAGGTGGAAACCGTCCTGTGGGACTGAGCCGTTAACCTGTGAGATCCGATCCTATCTCCTGGTAGATAGTGTCAGAATTAGACACCCAGCTGGTGTCACAGAGAATTGCTTGGTGTGGGGAAAAACCTCCACACATTTGGTGACCAGAAGTGTCAGAAGTGTGAGTCTTCCATGTAAAAGTAAAGGAGACCCACAGGAAAGAAAGAGCAGGGAAGAACTGGTTTTTTCTCTACACAGGACGTAGGCTGAACTGAGTTTTTCCAACTCAGGAGTGTAAGGAATTGGTGACCCATTGGATGCTGGTGGTGAGGGAGGAAGGAGTTTCAGTGACTCCAAGTGTCCAACTTAGGTAACTAGTAGAATGGAGAGATAAAGCACGAAAGAGGAAAAGTGGGTTGGAGAGCACAGTAAGAGTTTATCTTGGACATGTTCATTCCCAGTGGAGACCTCCAGTGAGCAGTTGGAAAGGCAGATCCAGGGCTCACTGGGGATGGAGATTTGGGCATGACGCAGATGCAAGTGAAGGCTGGATGTGGAAAATGGAGAGCTTGTGGAGTGAGCTGTCCACCAGGGACTGAACCTCAGGGAACTCCCAGGTTTAAGGGGCAGGTCTGCCAAGAGGAGTTTGAGAAACAAACAGCAGAAGAGTGATTAGGGAGGACTAAGGAGAGGGGAATAATGGGAAAAGAGAATTAGTGGGAAGAGGAAAGTCATAGGCAGGGCCCTGTTCCAACCATCATGGGAAGTCCCTTCTTCCACGATACCTCCCTTTGCCCTGCCCAAGTCCCCAGGGTGCTCAAGATTCTATCACTTGTCTTGGGACCTCTCCTTGCTTCTGCAGCCATCCAAAACCCATCCTTAAGCTCAGGCTGCATTGGGTCTTCTCTCTTCTTGTCATTCCCTGTGCTGAGAACAAGAACATCGTCCCTACCCCTACCCCGACTCCTGCTCTAAAACTCTTCTCAGGGGTCCTGACAGGCACTCGTGAGAGAGAGGAGGGGTCCAGAAGCCCAACCAAGAAGAGATTCTCAATGGCCCTCCACACCCTGGAATCTTCACTCCCCTTTAACTCTCTCTGACCTCAGTAGCCATCTTTATCATTAACCAGAAGCAGAATAACACAGGGGAGTCAGGCACCTGGGTTCCAGCCCACCACCTCCTGGTTGCAGAACCTTGACCAGGTCACTTAGCCTCTCTGAGCTCAGCTTCCTCATCCGTAAACTGGATAATGGTACTAACTCTGTGTAATGGTACCCATGTTTCTGTAAACTGAGTAATACTACCTTACAGCATTGTTGTGAGGATTACTGGATAATGCACGGAAAGCCCTTGGCACAGCAGTTGGCACAGAGTAAGTGCCAGTAAACATTAGCTGTCAGTGACCTTAGTCAGGAAGAGAACACAGCCTGAGGTAACTATGCGTGAAATACTGCCCTGCTCCGGGGCTTCTCCAAGAACAGTGGGTGGATAAGTACCTCGTATTTGGGTACTTAGAGGCTTTTCTGGTATCCTTGCCCCTGTCCCAAAATTGTCTGTTCTGAAGTGCTTGCTTTCTTTATCTCTAGAAAGTTCAAACAGTGCAATTCTCTCACTACCAGAAAAAAAAAAGGAAAAGGAAAAGAAGTTCAGCGGCCTGGGGAAGCTGCTACATGGGATGGGGCCCTACACCACAGGTGGCTGCAGAGAGTCTGCAGGCGGCCAGAGGGAGACGAGATGGAGGAGCGCCCATTTTCTCTTTTCTTTTAAGATGGAAGTGACCTAAGGGGACGGAATTGCTCGAGAGGGAGAAGGTGAAAGAACAGGAGAGGCCAAGGAAAGGAGCAGGGCCATCTCCACTGCTGAGACCTTCCCAGAAGTCTGGCCTGAAGTGGAGAGAAAGACCAGCTGGTGGCGCAACCTCCGTGAAGTGGGGACCACGTCTGCTGAGAAAGGGGAGGAGGGCCGGGGGGGAACTTGAGGAGCTGGAAGGAATTTTAAAATGCTGCCATGAGGAACAAAGTAGAAAGATGGTGAGCTCGGATGTGAGGCCCGGCTGAATCCTCGGCGGGAGGTGTGCGGGCAGGAGTAATTCCCTACGTCTGACTCCTGGTCACCTGCAGCTCTTCTGTGTTTTCCGTGGCCAGAAGACTCCTCTGATCCCTAACGAAGTTGGATATTTACATTATGAAGTCTTATTTTAAACCTCTGAGCGGGGAAAACTTTAAAACAGAAGCATAGCATTACATAAAAATGGTAATACAGTTTTATTATTTGAAAGATCAAAATACAAATGCATTTATAATAAGGCATTTTAAAGACTATTCCCATTACAGTAACTATGTTGTCATGCTCTACTTAAGAGTCCAGAACTTTCATGCACATGCATTACGTATGCATCGATATATGAACAATATATGGAAAAGACAGCATGCACAGCCTACCAAGAGACGGTTCTCTTCCTCACCGTGATCATCATTCAGAATATTCTGCATGTCCATTCTGGTTTGCACTCTCTGACTTCTACGTCAGAGTCTAGGCCTCAGTATACCTTCCTGCATTTTAGCCCAAACATATAGTGAAGTAGAGCAGGACAGAGAATTCCTTTCCTAAAAATGAAATCAGCAGTACAGGCATCTAGATTCCCTTAAACAACCATCTGAGGCTTGCTGACTGCTGGCTCTGTGCTTTTGTGGAGTTATGCTGCTCTCCTCTCCCTCGCCCTCACGCTTCTCACCAGCACCGGGCAAGCATCTCAGACAGGATGGCCTGCATGGAGCTCAGTGCTGAGGGCAAGGGTGGCCTCACAGGTTTGCAAATATATACAGGGGCTGTTTGTGCTTCTGAGCAATCTCTGCCCACTGACCCCTGTGTCCAGTAAAAGCGGCAGAGGGAACAAGGACTGCTAATGACAGTGCAAGACACAGATAACACCACACACTTTGATTACAAATAGGCCTTGTTGCTAATTAATGTTTACATAAAACAATTAACAAAATATTTCAGTGTGAAATTTCTCTTTTAAAATGCACTACAAAAACCACATATTTTAAACAGTCAACTAAATGACAAAGTCGTCTACAAATTTGTCTATAGTCTTGCTGAGTACCTCTAATTTATAGCAGCTTAGCTGGTCTCTCAATGCCCCCTGGAGCTTAGAGGTAGAAGATTCTATAATGTCAACAAGAGGACATGCAGACAGTAAAATATAGATGGGAAAAGTTTAGCTTCACAATGATTTAAGCAACACAAATAACTATGAAGTTTCATTAACTATTCCCAATAAATTGATAAAATCCAGCTTACAGCAATAAACAGCTGATTATAAGTGGAACAGGACAAAGGACACCTCAAACATCTCTGATGACACTGCAAATCACCAGATATTGTAACCTCTTTGGGAGCACAGTCATGCAATACGTGATAATAACCAAAAAACTCTGACCCAGCAATTCCACCTTTGGAAACAGCCCCAAGGAGTTAGGACAAAGGTAGGAAAAGAAAATTCTGTACAAAGACATTTACTAAAGTTGCTCTCCATACGAGAAGGACATGTAAGACAATCCTATCAACCAAAGGGTGTCTTAGCAAACCACAGTATGCAGGCACACCATGAATGTCTGAGGGGCCATCATAATGCTACCACTGTCAACTGAGTCCATGCAGGGAATTTTATATGTGAAATAATAAATGAAAGTAAGGGGAGAACACAATAGAATCAATATGTAACTTGCAATAGATGAAAATGTATATGGGTACACAGATCACATCAGGAGTGAATGAAGAATGGTATAAATAAATGGTATTTAGAGATTTCTGTTGTTGATGTTGCTGTTGTAAAGTTGAGTCCAAAACAAACTTTAAATTTACAAAACAAAAAGGGACACCGAGAGCTATCCATGGATGCTGAGTCATACCCATGGTGAGTGCTGTGGGCCCAGAGCAGACCTTGGCTCAGCCAGGATTTCTCAGCCTCGGCACTACCAACATTTTGGGCCAGATAATTCTTTGCTGTGGGGCTTTTCTGTTCATTATAGATGACTAACAGTTTTGCTGGCTTCTCCCCACTAGGTGACAGCAGCACCCTCCCAAAATGTCTCCAGGCCTTGCCAAATGTCTGAGGGTTGGGGGATGGGGGCTAAAATGACCTGGGTGCACTGGAGTAAGTGATAAACAGCCACCCACTCTCCACCTTAGCTGTGGGCAGGGGACAGGAAGTTCTGAGGGTTGGGGGGAGCCAGAGAGTATGCACCCTTCTAAAGGGGGCAGCCCCTACTTGCTTAAAAATCCAGAATGACAGACCCTGATTTCTTTTTTAATTAGAAGCTAATTCAAAGTGAATACACTTTGTGGGCCAACACGGTGCAGTCTGAGCCTTGTTCTGTACAGGGCCAGATGGAGAACACTGTAAGCTTGTGGGAGAAACTCTGTTACAACTACCCAGTTGTGCCTTGGGAGAAAGCAGCCATAGATGACGTGTAAATGAGGGGCCTGCTTGTGTTCCAATTAAGCTTCATTTATGGACACTGAAATTTGAATTCCACAGAATTTTCACGTCATTAAACACTCTTTTCCTTTGATTTTATTTTCCAGCCTTTAAAAATGTCAACATCGGTTTTTAGTTTACAGGCCCTACAGAAACAGGGCCTAGATATGGCCTGAGGGCCGGTTTGCAGACCCCTGGGATGGAATGTGGCCACAGCAGCAGCAGCAATGAGGGGCATGCTGGAAAGAGGACAGAATCCCCTTGGGTGGCCTGGCAGACCAGCACAGGCTTCCCCCACACGATGGAGGGGCAGCAGTGGGGACCACTGGCATCCATGCTGGCCACCTCTCCCGCCTCAGCTCTCCTCATCTCCCGCCTCTTTCAAAACCCCGCACCGTGTTTTTACACTGCTGCCTCCTGAGAAACCAGAACAAAGGTATCATCATTTTTATTTTTTTAACCACAGATTGGCTTCTCTGCTGTTCTTTCAAAATTTTCTGCTATTATTGTAAAAGAAAGGCCATTAATAGGGCATGGTTCCCAGAGCCCCGGAAAACTCTTAACAGGAATGTTATCAGTTTTTAACGACGTTGCTAAAATGCAAGCTTTCCTGTTTGTGTCCTCTCAACATCTCTTTGACAGTAACAGAGAAAACGCAGATGGCTTTCTCTGGACACAGAGGCAGCCCAGGATGCTGGGGGTCAGGATAGTTCATGACTCCATCCCAGGAGGGGAAGGTCACCAGTGGCTTCTGAGCTTTCAGGCCTGTGTTCCCTGAATCTGCCCTGGAGAGCAGTGTGTGGCCCACTGAATAAGTGTCTGGGGTTCGTGGGAAAACTGCTCCTCTTACTGGCAGGAAATGCTGACTCTCATAAACTACATCTAGAACAAAACAGAGAGTGCCAATTTTCTTAGCCCTCAAACGTAGCAAAAGTAAATATAGGTAGAAGGAGACTGATGGGAAGGGGTAATAAAATGAAAAGAAACAGGAAAAAAAGAAAAAAAAAGGGTGGAGTGAAGAAGATGAGAAGCTGCTGGGAGTGGTGGAAAAAGAAGCAAAAGATAAGAGGCAAGAAGGAAAGTAAGAAAAGAGAAGAAGAAATGAAACAGAGGAAGGACCCTGACTGTGACATTTGCAAACTGTCCCTCAGAAGACGCTTCAGTCGTTAATGAATGATTAAGGGAGGGGGAGCAACATCTTCATCTCTGAAACCCACCCATGGGAGCCATTAGGGAGCCCTTCTCTCTCCCCAGCCATCAAATTTTTGGATTTTAGGATCAAAAGCCTAATCCACATGTGAAACAGACAAGCTTGGGAGGACTCATTCCAGGCACTCCCCTCCCCCACCCACCTCATACAGAATTTGAGAAGATCCCTCAGCTGAAGTGGGTAGAGCGTCACAAGAAAGAGAGAATAGTTGTGGAGGACAAGGCTAGGACCTCCCTATGAGTTCACAAATCCAAAGGCAGAGGTCGAAAGGGCCCCATCTGGAAGGCTGGGGGCGAGGAGCTCATAGAAGTGCCCAAGTCACAACAATGTGTGGGCAGAGGGGAGGTAACGAGGCAGGGAGAGTCCCACCATGGCGTGGGAATCTGGTGCATCCCTTTTGTTTGGTCCCTTTCTACTGTTCTGTAAACTAGGAACAAAGAATTGAGGGGTGGGGATTGCTGCAGACACTTGAAATTTAATGAGGAGAGAGTTTGGGGAGAGAAGCCCCATCTGCCTGCGCCCACAGTAAGGATGCAGCAATTGGCTGAGGAAAGTGGCAGGTGACCCAACAGCGACAGGTGGGGCTACAGGAAAGTCCCAAGACTAGTGTTGGGCAGAAATCAAATGAGAGACAAAACCCTGCTTTTCCACTGAACATCCTCCGTTGCTCACCATCAGTCCCAGGGAGGACAGGGGGTCAAAATCCCGAATGTGACTGAGTTCTCAGAAATCACCAGATTGGGCTGCAGTTACTTCAAAATTTTAGTTATAGGAAAGTAAAGCTGGCGGCTTGTGAAGTTCATGGCTGCTACACAGGTACTGACTCCTCAAACTCTCCTAGAAAAAATACCGCCAGCCTTCATGCTGACAAATGCCAGGTTCACTGCACTCACCGCTCACTCACTGCCTGGCCTCCCCGGATCTCAACAGGCTCTCAGCGACCTCCCCCAACAGCCAGATGAGTCACAGCCACACGTCAGGAAGTCATCTGATGTCAGGGCGCGAGCCCAGTGCCAGCCATAAGTTCTCAGGTCTCAGCAGCTGAATCCTGCCACCAGCATGTGGGCTAAAGGCTCCACGAATTGTCACAAGCTCTGTGCTTAGCTGGGGCAAAGAAGGAAGCATCCTGGTATAGGAGCAGCGAAGGTGCTAACCATTGCATGCTCCCAGGCCCTGCTCAGCTGCTTCAGGGAAGAGGTCTTCAAAGGGTACGTTCAATAAGCATTCCTGTGCTCTGAGCCAGTGAGGGACGGGAGTCCCTGTACAAAAGCCACTGCAGTGTTTGGTGTCTGTCTACTCCCAGGCTTGGATGTAAGATAGAGGGGCAGCAAGGGCCTCCAGGAACTGCTTCCAGGGCTGGGCAATGGCAGACTGGAGAGTAAGGCGGACCTGCCGACTCAGTCTGGAGTCCATCCGCCAGTGCCCTGCTAAGCATGCCCCTCACTCCTTGATTCACCAGCAGCCAGCATGGAGTGGACTAGGGGTGAAGAGTCCTGGGAGGGGGTGCTGCTGCAGACACTTGAGATTTAATGAGGGTAATGAGAGCCTCAGGCACACCATCAGGAAGCCCACTCCACTTTCCACCTGTATGTTGAGGGAGAAACATAATCTCAAAAGTAAGGTTTCAGGGCTATCCCAGAGAGAGAGCCCAGAACCCAGGGGAGGCCAAAGTGAAGGGAGAGAGACTCTCCCCTCCCACCAGAGTGCCCAAGTGCCAACTAAACAACTGGCATCAGGGAATTCCGAGGTGTCGCCCCAGCAAAGGCGGTGATGGTAACCCAATTCCTAGCGAAGGCCAGGTATATCCAACTCAGGGATCCACTGTCCCTCCAAGTCAAGCTGTCAGAGGCCTCGGTGAGAGCTTATTATCTGAAGAAAAGAAAACAAATTGCTTTGCCTCTGCAAAGCACTCAGTCTTATCACCATCGCTGCTGCTTCTCAGGCAAGTTAACCATCTGTGCCAACCAACTTCAACCCAGGGGCATGCAAGACTTTCTCTAACACAAGCAGGATGGGGAGGTGGCCAAGGAAGCTCTTCTGGCCAAGTCTTGACATCTTCTCTGCCAGAGTCACCCACGCTGAGATGCAGAAATATTCAAGCCATGGTGGCATCTAGACTTCTCTCTTGGTTTGGTCTGGAAGTTTTTCAGGCACAAGAAATTCTCTGGTTGTTACTGAATTTTTCAAATATGGATTTGGTGCTCCTTCCTCACAGAGATGGTCTAGCCCTAAACTTGAAGCAGAAGAGAGAAGCTGCTCTTTGTCTTCCGAGGAAGTCCCCTCTGGCACTCCAGAACTCAGGCATTGGGATTTTCTGGATGGAATCTCAGTTGAAAGGGGGAGCTCCTTGAATTGCTTCCCAGTGGGGCAGTAAGGCCTATAGGGAGAGGTCACATACTCATTCTTTTCCCCTCCCAAAATATTTTCCTGACCCTTCCCAGGTTCCTCTGTGGAAAACTCTTCCAGAAAATTCTCAAAGTCCACCACTAACTTGTCAATAAGGTCACTGGGGACAGAACATGGTTTTAGAATCCTCTCTTCTTCCATGTTCACAGAGTCATCAAACTCCTTCACATTTAGCTTGTCCTGGAAAAGAGAAAGGGACACTCCAAATGGTCATTTGGGGACTACATATGATTAGCCAAAAGCTCAAAAGGCTTTGGACACCCAACACCCCACCTCTTAACCAGCTCCCTGCATTCTCTCTGGAGACCACAGTGTGGCTAATCACCTCCACCTACCCTTCCATAGGAGCTTGGTAAGGGTAGCCCATTTCCTGAAAAGGAACACACTGTATTCAATCAATTTCTTCCAGAGAGCTCAAAGCTATTTTCCATAAAATCATATGCTCACAAAACCCCAGTTGAGATGGGAGCATCAAAATTAGAACTCTTACAGATGGAAAAACTGTAATCATAAAGACAACTGACTTGCCCAATATCTCCAGAAAATCAAAGGTGGCCCCATGGCAGAGGCAGTGTCATCCTTGTCATCTTTGTAACACCAGAGCCTAGCCCAGTGCCTGGCATACAGTGAGTGATTAATAAGTGCTTGCTATAGAGGCCAAACCTACAGATTATTCAAAAAGCATTTTAGATATCAGACAATACTGCCTTTGAACTCATTTACTCTCTTAATAACTTTTAATAAGTAGGAAAGTAAATAGAGCAATACAAAACTGATAAAAGAGATAAGGAAATACAAACAGAAATAACAAAAATCATAACAATTAAATAAACAAAAATAAAATGTCCATGTTAAAAGGAGACTTCTGAGTTGAAACAAGGGCTAATATTAAAAATTTCTGCATCAAGAAATACTGGTATATGCTTTCAATAGCAAAGATTTAAAGGTTATATCTGATGGGGCTTATTTCAACTTCAGTAAGAAATTAAACCTTAAAATTTTCAGAATAGTTTTCAATTTAAAAACTTAAGAAAAACGAGAGTTTCTACTTATGGACAATTCACTAGAAAACCCCATTGTCAGTTAAAGTTTGACTTTAACTTCCCCAATCTGAGAAAAACAATTCAAGGTAGCCTGCCCAGCCTTTGGACAGCTATGCACTCTGCATCCGCTCAGGGTCTCCAGGTGGTCTCTAGATTAACTTGCTCTTGGCTGCTTTTTAAATGGTCTCAAATCTTAGAGCCAGGCTCTCTCACGCTCTCTACTTAGACAGTCAGGTCCTTACAGGCAGAGCCAGTGTCTTTCTTCTGTGGCTTCCTTTAAACGACCAGTTCCAGCCTGGTGCACACTGGGTCCTTGTGAGCTGGTGAAGCCTTTCCCTCTTGTTCAAAGAATGAAATCAGAGTCATTCCAGGAAGGCTGATTCCATCTGCCCTGCCAGCCACTCCCAGGACTTTTTAACCTCCAGTTCTATCTGTGTGAACCCTGTACAAAGCTCAGCCCAAGCCTCTTCCCCACCTCCATCGCCCTTGTCCACCTCCCACAACCAGCCTGCTCAAAGATTTCTTTAACAAAAACAGGGGTGTTTACCTCAAAATTATCCCCACGCCACATGGCTATACTGCTTTTAGCGGGGTTGGGGACATCAGGCCAACACAGGTGCTTCAATTTGCTAACAAGAGATAAGATTTTAAATCAGAAAGTGAGTCCAAGAAGCATTTTACTTGCAGTATATGGCCAAGCCAAAAGGGTAGGGCTTTGCTAAAGATAATTGTGTGGCTCCCTATTAAATAAGGGCCTAGCCTCCTGACTAAAACTGGGAAAGCAAAGTAATTCAGAGGGTGAAATTGCAAGTCACTTAGGGAAGTGATGGGAAAAGACCTCTCCACATGCAGAGCTATTCTTACCCTTCCTGCTCTCCCGCCCCTGCATCTACACCCCTGGTCCCGATGCCAGGAACCACAGCATCACAGAGCCATTTCTTTGAGATTTATTCCACAGGAAGGGTAACACTCTAAGCCTTATAAGATACCCACACTTTAGTGCAGTGATTCCCAAAGTGTGGTCTCAACCAGCAGCATCAGCATCACCTGGGAGCTTATTAGACAAGCAAAATGTACAAGAATTTGTGCTGGTGACTTAGTTACAACTTCCAGCTGGGAACTGAGGTTGACATTAGCTTAACCATAACTAAGCACAGCTGCTTGGCAAAGAAGGCCCACAAGTGTGCAATTCTGGAGAGAAAGGTCTACCTGTGAGGAAGTCCTTGACCATCAAGGTAGTATGAGACTCTCTGGGGAGAGAAGCACAAGACCCTAAAGACAAGCTTCTTTCCCCACAGTGGCCAGGGCAGGCAGGACAAATGACCCTGCAGCCAGTTCTCCAACTGCACCACAAGCAAGAACAAGTCTATGCTAGGTCAGGCTCTAATGCTATGGGTAGGCAGCTCCCTGCTCCCTGGGAGAGAAGCTAGTGGCCTTGAGGCCTTTGCTGCTGGGATGGGCCCCCTCTAAACAGTGAGAAAAAGGATCTTCTCCCCAACTCTAGACTCGGATACGAAACATAGCTGATAAAGCCTGTGGGGCAGCTGGCCCTCACCTGACCTCAAAAAGGCTTAACCCTCATACATGCGGCTGAGGGGGTGGGGTGAAAGTCTTATCGTTTGGTCAGAATTCTGATGAGCCACAAGGTACAGCATACAATGAACTTAAATACATACCGAATTAATAAATGAATGAACACCCCCTCTTCCACCCCTGATGCCTTCTACCCTTTTCCATCCCTGATTTTGAGGGCACACGCTGTTGCCTACAAACTCACTTGGGTTTTTTGAGACCATATGCCACCGTTGGGATGATGAGAATAAGAAGGCTTCCTCCAACCAGAGAAGTTATAAGGAAAATCTCGAAGACACCTTTGGGAAAAGGAGAATGAGAGTGAGTAGCAGGTTGAACTCCTCACTTTCTTGACAGAAATCAAAGATTATCTTTTTCTTCTAGTAGTTCAGCAACACATTCCTTATTAGTTTTCTTTCAATTCAATTCAAATTCATTTGATATAAAAAAAAAATTTTTTATGTGGCTGCCCATCCAGTTCTTTTCTCCCTGAATAATACTGACAGACATTGTGTTCACCAAGTTTATCCTGCAACTTCATTCATTTAGTAAATATTTATTGAGCATTTAGAATTTGCCAAACACTATTCTGGATAATAGAACAAACAGCAATAAGCAAGAAGTACAGGATCCTTATTCTCATGGAGCTTACATTCTGGTAGAAGGATTCAGCCAATAAATAAGATTATTTCAGATAAAACAGGGTGACAGAGAGGAAAGTTAGCAACTTTAGATATGGTGGCAAAGGAAAACTTCTTTGACAAGTGAAATTCCAGCTAATGTTAATAATAAGAAGGAACTAGCCCCGCAAAAATACGGGGAAAGCATTCTATGTAGAAGCAACAGCAGATGCAAGTCTTGAAGCAGGAACAAGTTAAGGAACATAAATGGAGGCAGAAAGTGATAAGAGATGATGTAAGAGATCAGTAAAGGACAGATGATGAAGGATCCTGAAAGCTATGGGAAGGAGTTTGGATTTTATCTAAAATACAACAGAAGCCGCTGGTGGGTTTTAAGCAGGGATTCTAGGGTTTTAAACTGGCTGCTGTGTGGAAAACAGATTGTAGAGGATCAAAGATAGAAGCAAGGAGATCTATGATCTGTAGACTAAGGGTAAGAAACCTGTAGGCTCCAAGACAAGATTTGCCTTCAAATGTGACCCCTGGAGAAAATTCCATCAGATAATGCAATTTGTGTCCACTGTTGTGAAAATACAACGTGATTTTAAAATATTTTAAGGAACACTATAAAAAATAACTCCAAAAGGTAATGTTCGCCCATAAAAATAGAACGTTTTCTATGTAAAAAACACATGCTATACTCATATTTTCCAGAACCATAAAGCTATTTTTATTCTTTTGAAAATGTGATGAACAAGAGGCTTTCAAGAATCCTTATTTATTTATTTATTTATTTATTTATTTATTTATTTATTTGAAGAAGGCTGGCCCTGAGCTAACATTCGTGCCCATCTTCCTCTACTTTATATGTGGGACGCCTACCACAGCATGGCTTGCCAAGCGGTGCCATGCCCGCACCCAGGATCCAAACTGGTGAACCCCGGGCTTCCGAAGTGGAACGTGCAAACTTAACCACTGCACCACTGGGCCAACCCCTCAAGAATCCTTAAACAAGACTATTTTTACTTTTACTGTAAAATTTGGCAATGTTTCTTTACTGTTCTTACAAAACGTTGTTCATTTCTTGAAACAGTTTTGGTATATCCTTAAAATCAAATCTTTGCCACTCAAGGACTTGGAAAAATTAACATATTTCTCTGTTTCTCTCATTCTCGTTCCTTCTTTCTTCTTCATCTCCTTCCTCATTCCATCTTCTTTTCCTCTTGAATATTTCCCATAACATCATATGAAATGACATTGTATTTTACACTTTTGTTGTATTTATTAAATTTTTCTTACTCCTCATTTTTTAATGTAAAAGCTGATAAGTAGAACATATTATACATTTTTTGCTTAAAAATCTCTACAAAAGATGAAGTTAAGTCCCTTCATGTAGGCTGATGGTGCTTGTTCAAACAAGGTTTTCCCTCCAAGGCCCCACTGTACACACTGAAACTGGTGACTGTGAACTTGGGGGCAGCCCTGAGGCGGGAGCTAGTTGGAGGCTGAAAGTAAAGTTGGCATTAACTTTATCCCTCCTCCTCAAGATCACATGGGCTACCCAAGAGGAAGGAGCAGCATGACCAGTCTTTCCAAAGGCAGCTCTCAATTTGCCTGTTCTCCCTACTCTCTCCTCACCTGTACACCTCCCAGGAAGGTCAATAAGCCAGAGAATAGATGGTTCTCCTCACTTAGGTACTGTTCTTTCATTTGGCTTCCCCCACCTCCTTTGGCAAACATCATCTCTTATTGGCCCAAGGGAAATGCCAAGGAGACATATCCAGGGCTTAAAGAAAATACTTACTAATTGACAATGTCTTGAAGTTTATCCTGGTGCCATTGATTCCCCCAGCACTGGTGCTGGCCATGACCTGAACAGTGTAAGAGGTCATTCTAGTCAGGGACTCCAAGCCATACTGCAGGATGCTGGAGTTGACTGTCTTGGCTAAAGGAAAAATATAGAAGTCAAACACCACAGCTAAGCCCGATTGAAAACTGTGCTTTAGTGGCACTGAAATAAGAGTGTTGGAACCTGTACTGCCAAGCTTGGCTGTCTCATACCCCAATCCCTTTATCCATGTTCTGCTTAAAATTAGCCTATCAAGATGGATCAAGAATCTAAATATAAGAGCTAAAACTATAAACTCTTAGAAGGCAACATAAGGTAAACCTACAAACCTTGAATTTGGCAATGTTTCCTTAGATATGACACCAAATACACAAGCAACAAAAGAAAATAGATTAAACTGGACTT
The DNA here is from genome assembly GCF_041296235.1 of Equus asinus. Lineage (NCBI taxonomy): Eukaryota > Metazoa > Chordata > Mammalia > Perissodactyla > Equidae > Equus > Equus asinus. The sequence goes on from NC_091799.1 coordinate 67,577,024, forward strand.
CATCAAAATTAAAAAGCTTTTGTACATCAGAAGATACTACCAAGAGAGTGAAAAGACAGCCCACAAAATGGGAAAAAAATACTTACAAATCACATATTTGATAAGGAACTTGTATCCAGAATATAAAAAAACTCTTACAACTCAACAACCAAAAGACAAAAAATCCAATTTAAAAATGAGCAAAGAGATTGAAGACTTTCTCCAAAGAAGAGATACAAATGACTAACAAGCACAGGCAAAGATGCTCAACATCATTAGTTATTAATAAAATGCAAAGCAAAACCATACTGAGATACCACTTCATGTCTACTAGGATAGGCATAATAAAAAAATTTTTTAACAAAAAATAATGTGTTGGTAAGGATGTGGAGAAATTAGAACTCTCATACATTGCTGGTGGGAATGTAAAATGGTGTAGCCACTGTGCAAAACAGTTTGGTGGTTCCTCAATAAGTTAAACTAGAATTACCATATGACTCAGCAATTCCACTCCTAGCAATTATACCCCAAAGAATTAAAAGCAGGAACTCAAAGAGATATTTGTGCACTAATATTCATAGCAGCATTAATCATAGTAGCCAAAAGGTGAAACAACCCAAATGTCCATCAACTGATGAATGGATAAACAAAATGTGGAATATCCACACGTTAGAATATTATTCAGCCATAAAAAGGAATGAGGTACTAACACACGCTAATCATGGATAAACTTTGAAAACATTATGCTAAGTGAAAGAAGCCAGACACAAAAGGCCACATGTTGTATGATTCCATTTAAATGAAATAGCCAGTATAGGTAAAACCATAGAGACAAAAAGCAGTTTTGTGCTTGCCAGGGCCTATGGGAAGAGGGCCACAGGAAGTGACTGATTAATGGGTACAGAGTTTCTATTTGGGGTAGAAATAGGTAATGGTGATGGTTATACAACATTATCGATGTACTTAATGCCACCAATTTGTACTCTTTCAGATGTTTAAAGTGGTAAATTTTATGTTATATGTATTTTACAATAACAAAAAAAATTAGCCTGAATAGGAATCCAAGCCTATCCCGGAATTTAGGATGTCAGGAGACAGCGTGGATTCAAGAAATAAATATGACTTGTCAGTGGGCAGTAGGAGCCATGGTAGGGTCCTGCACTGAGGTAAGTGCCACCAAACCGGGTCTGTCCCCACTCCACTCTTTAATCCAGGCATGCTCCACTCTGGAATAACGGTTGGGAAACTCCCAGGAGGCCAATCTGTTCACAGCCTGACCAGGGCAAATTATAGCAACTCCACCTGTTTCTACAGGACTCTCAGGTACTGTCACTTCACTCTCATTTGACTCAAAAAAACTCAAGAGGTGAGTGCTCTTGGCTCCATTTTCAGAGTAGCTCAAAGAAGCTAAATGACTTATGTGGGGTTGCAGGGCACCAACCATGTGGGGTTGCAGGAACCACTCCAGTGGCAGGTCTATCCATAGCATCTACTTGGGGTTTGGGGGATATTTCAGTGTAGCTATAAGCACACTTACAGAATTCCTTTCCATCTTCGGCTTGGTAAAATATGGTGTAGTTGCTGATGAAACCATTTCTCCGACTCATGGGAATTTCTTTCCATGTGATTGTGACTGTCTTCACGCCAATGTTCTCCACCTTGCTCACAGGACCTACTGATGGAACTTTACAGGACAGGGAGATAAACAATAAACACTGAATCACACCCCAGCAGATCCCTGCTCTACAAAGGCTCTGGCCAGTACTCAGACCGAAATCAGTGCTGGAGATGGGAGGTGGTAGCAGAGTAAGGAATCGATGGATCAACTTGTTTGGAAAAACTGCTTTCTGAAGTCATTCATCTTGAACAGGAAAAGAAGCAGTGTCAAAGACCAGAGAAAAAGTACTCTCTTACAGACCTTCTCACTGTAATTTGGCACCCAGCTCTTTCATTCATATGTTTCATAGCTATTATCAAAGAGTCGAAGAGTATGCCTTCATGGGCTACCTTTGAGCAATAGAATCTTGTTCTTAATGTTGAATCTGGAAGATATTAACTTTGAAAAAGATAGTCTGAGCAGTTCCCCAGTAAAACCCTTGCGTATTGCTACACAATTAAAAATAATTTGGGGGGCCGAGTGGTTAAGTTCACGTGCTCCACTCCTGCAGCCCAGGGTTTCACTGGTTCAGATCCTGGGTGCAAATACATGGCACTGCTCATCAGGCCACGTTGAGGCAGCGTCCCACATGCCACAACTAGAAGGTCCCACAACTAAAATATACAACTATGTACTGGGGGGATTTGGGTAGAAATAGCAGAAAAAAAAAAGATTGGGAACAGTTGTTAGCTCAGGTGCCAATCTTTAAAAAATAACAATAATAATTTTTTAGCATTTCCGACTTATGATAAACTCTGTAGGGTCCCTAACTTGATCTTAACTAATTGTTATTTCTGCTTACAACGCTATTTGCACTAAGTTTCTTTGTGAGTTTAGGCAAGTTATTTTACCTCTCTGAGCCTCAATTTTCCATTTGTGAAATAAGGGGCTTGGACTTGATGATCTCTAATGTCTACCCTAGCTTTGAAATTCAGTGAATCTATAACCTGACTACAATTGTGTCAAATATACATAGCTTACTACAAGCTGAAGGTGCAGCACAGACGAGCCCTAAGACAACTGTGAATGAACGACAGGTGTTCACAGCCTTGTCTGAATGTTGGGCAAGCCCCAGTGTTTCCTTTTCCCCATGGGACCTTGTCCATACATACTGCCTTCTTTGACATAAGCCTGGATGGAATATGGCTCGCCCACTTGGTCCTGTAACATTGGATACACAGAGATGTTATAGCACCAGAAAGGTTTTAATTCATCTGTAATAAAAAAACAGAGAGAGAGAAAGAGGGAGAGGAAACAAGCATTAAGTGCAGAGTATGGCATAGTAGGAGGAAGGAATGCTAGACTAGGAGTTAACGGCCTAAGACTTACAGCAGATATTCTATTTCTCTACGGTTTCCACATCTGGAAAATAAGGAGGTCCAGCTGGATGGTCTTTAAAGTCTATTCCAGTTCTAACCTTTTAAAATTAATTCCTAGAACTAAACCCTGGACCACTCTAACAAAATGACAGAGCTACCCAGGTAGGGAAAAGGGAAAAGTAAGAGATCCAGTCCCTCCCCACCACATATTTTGTTATATTATTTGGGGGCACTGCAGAATCAACTTAATCCTTCTGCCAAACGCATATCACCCTAGAGAACTCTGATACCAGGAATTCTAGCTCCTCTGTCTGCCTGCATCCCTGCATGAGTATAATTCTTCATATGGATGCTATTAAGTATTAAGAAATGGTTGGACTGATAGGATTGGGAGGGTGAAGCCCCTCTCATGTGTCTTACATGGAGCAGGCACTGTCTTGAAAAGAAGGCTATTGCCTCTATCAATCACTTGGGGAAGGGACCCAGCTCCTAAACAGGTAACCAGAACTGAAGAGGGTGCCCTGGGTAGGACAGATGGGATATAAACTCTGGTGTTATCCACACGATCAAGATATCTGAGAATGGCTCTCTAATGGTAGGTGTTAAGATGGTGTTTTTCACCTAGAAACAGGCCAGAGACCTGGTCTGATACCCATGGCTTTCTGTCCCAGCCTTGCTGGGAAATGCCAAGAAGTGTGTCACTTTACTAAGCTTGCACTGGCTTGTCAAATGCTATTAACCACATTTACAGCTTCAAAGCCAAAGTTAAAGATTTAAAAACTGATGAAAATGAAACTAAATCCTACGGGAACTTGTGGGATCTGCACTGGTTACCTTGCTGGATTGTCCAGTTCCTGGCCCCAGACACAGATTCCCAGGAGAAGATGGAGGGCTCTGAGTCCAAAACTGGAAACCACTCGACCATCCATGTGTCCACCTCTGAAGCAGAGCTTTGCCACTCCACGACCAGCTGGTCCTGAGTGAGGCAGGAGTGCATGGCCTCAATGCACTGAAATGCTGAAAGGACAGAAAAAGACAGCTTCACAGCTACCTAACTCATCCTCCAAATGCACCAACCACATTGGCATCCATTCACTGCCCAAACTGTAAAGAAGGTCAAAGTTCAGGACCTCCTCGGCAGCCTCTCCCTATGGTACTCTTTTCACCCCTTTTGTTGTATCCCTTTCCTCACCCGTCACCTTTGATAATTAAGTGCCTTCTTAATCTTTTCTTATCTCCCCAAAATTTACATATTTCCAGAAAAGGATCTCACTAGAGAGTTGCTGACTAAAAAGATTTAACCTTCCACAGGTGTCTCTGCAAGTCAAAACGAAAGCAAGCCTGAGAAAAAGAAAGAATCTCTAAAGGGAGAATTTCAGGCATCAGGAATTCTGTGTCTGGGAAGCTGGGAGATGGCAACCCTAAAATCATACCAGGGAGATGGCTTCAAATTTCAACTGTCTAGGCTGGCTCTACACAACCTAGCTATGGATTCCTATTCCCAAGGGAGTAAGAATTGTTGTGCCTGTACTAGAAAGATACAAACACACCCATCCAAAGCACCTAGGTAAGGACCAATATATAAATGACAACATTTTCTGCAGGCCTAGTAGAAAACTCATGTCTGGAAACAGGCACATGGATTCTTTTAACAGAAAAGTTGAACATGTGGCTTCAAATCCACTATCTGGGATGTAATCAGAATTAGAGAGCTATCTTGTTAAAAATGCTCAAACTATGGAAAAGAGAGAACCACTGGAGGTGCAGTGAGGCAGAGAAAGAGGGCACGAAGGGGTGGGGCTCAGAAGGTGCATAGGCTGTGGCTCTCCCCTTGCATTCACTCCTCACCACCCACAACACAACTGAGCCTTCAAAATTGGAATCCACAGGCAGTTTAAGTGGATTTTAACTTATCCAGTTTATGTTGAAATAAACATCAAAGACAGTCCTGGAGAGGGCAGAAGAGACGGTGTTCCTCAAAAAAACTAAAAAGCCTTTTGAAGCTGGAAGCCGAGGCAAGTGTATGGATTTGAGGCAGGGACTGAGGTTACCGAATCCTGCTATTTCTGGGCAACAAGCCCCATCAGGCTGTGTGCATATTTAGGAGCCTCTGTTCTCGAAGGCCACAGTTTATGAATTCCTTTCCAAAACTGGGTCTTTATGAGACACTCCAGCTGCTAGTCCTCCAAGTAAGGCCAGATAATTTGTCAACCTGAAAGGGTAGCTCTGAGGAAGGACGACTGAGGCATGAAGGAAGGGAGAAGCTGAGGAAGGGGTGGGGCTGGGGCAAGGCACACAAGCCAAGAAATCAACCCCCACTAATCCCCAGGGCTCTAACTTTCTCCTCCCGGCCCTCCCCTGCTCATAGCCTCTAAGCATCCTCAATTGCTATTTTGGTCAGGCTGAAAGTCATTACTAGAGCATATGGACCCTTACCTAGCCTCTTGTGGCAGATAATGTTAGCACTCCCAATCTTCTTAGATTCCTTCTTATTGTTTTTGTGTGTTTTGCTTGGTTGGGATAACTTTGAGATGTAACTTACATCCCAGAGTCCCCCTGCAGTGTCAGGCTAGAACCACTCTCCCCAAGACTCTTATTGCAGATCGCATCTGTTATGGGTTGAATTGTGTCTCCGCAAAAAGATATCCTCTTTATAGATATACCACAGAAACTAATCATATTTGGAAATCAGGCCGTTTTTAGATGTAAGTAATTAAGCTAAGATGGTGGCCCTTAACCCAATACAACTGGTGTCCTTACAAGAAAAGTAGAATTTGGACACAGAGGCAGAGACACAGAGGAAGCTGGCCAGGTGAAGACGACAGAGGCAGAGACTGAAGTTATGCTGCCACAAGCCAGGGAACACCTGGGGCTTCCAGAAGCTAAAAGATGTACGAAGGATCCTCTCCTAGAGGCTTTTGAGGGAGCATGGCCTTGCCAACACTGATTTCAGACTTTTAGCCTCCAGAACGAGGCGACAATAAGTTTCTGTTGCTTGAAGCTATTCAGTCTGTGGTCCTTTTGTGAGTAGCCGTAGGAAAATCAAACAGAACCTTTGGCTTGGCCTCTTCCCCTTCCCTGGCCTTGCTTCCTCTGCTTCCTTTTCTGGTCTCTCTGGAGGAACTTTCTTAATAAAGTACTTGCACACAAGCCCTGACCTGAAGACCTGACAGAGTGTTGGTTCCTAACACCACACTCCTTCTCATTACCAAACTGGTGCTCTGAGGAGCAGGAGTCTGGTTGAAAGAGCCAAAAGTGCTGTAGGGACCAAGGGAACAAGCCCACGCTCTGGACCACAGTGGGTGTGGTTCAATTAAGCCAAGAGTCAGCCTTGAAAGACGAAAGGGCCTAGGCATCATTAAGGAGTGTTGAAAGAGAAGTTTCCAAAGCATCACTCTACTAAATATAAACTAATGGCTGTATCCTTCCATCATTCAACAAGAACTTTTTGAGCAATTTCTCCCACCGCAACACATCCCTAGGGGAAGTAGGAAATATAGAACCTTCCTGGGAAAAGGGGGAAGGGGGTTGGCTATGAACACCATTAATGTCTTGTGATTTGCATGAAGGCAGTCACTCTAGGCTTATCAAATACAGCTCTCAGATGCTGGTAGTGCCTCACCTTGCCAGCTGTCCTAGCCCATCCTGAACGCTACCCCAAGTCAGTCCCAGACTCCTCCTCAGTGGCTATTCATCACACAATCCAGGCCCTGCCTCAGACCATTCCATAGCTGCCTACTGGCTAAGGCCTCCTAGAACTTGGAGGATGTTCAGGCCAGAAGGAACCTGAAGGTATATCTATTCCAATCCCTTATTTTAAAGATGGGAAAATAGAGGCTCACAGAAGTAAATAACCAGTTCAGCGTCACTGATTATTTACTGTGACCAGAATTCTAAGTCACTTTATTAATACCAAGTCCAAGGTTCTGGATAAAGGATAGTATACAAGTTTGGAATCATGCAGATCTGGGCTTGAATTCCACCTGAGAGACCTTGGGCAAATTATCAAGCTTTCCTGAATCTCAGCTTCACCATCTATAAAGTGGGTATAATAGCATCTGCCTCATGGGTCATTTCAAGGCTAACATTAGATTAACCTATGTCATCTTAGCACAATGCCTGACATATACTAACGGACAATATATGATAATTATACTTAATGACTATTACACTTACAACAATTCTTATTACTATAACTACTCTCCAGATGACCTCACTTTATTAAGCAAAATTCTGTAGAACATTATTTTCTTATATGTCTAGGACAGGAGTCTGTAAACCTTTTCTGTAAAGAGCCAAATAGTAAACATTTTAGGTTTTGCAGGACAGATAGTCTCTGTCACAACTTTCAACTCTGCCATTGTTGCACAAAAGCAGCCATGGACAATACATAAACAAATAGGTGTGGTTGTGTTCCAATAAAACCTTTTATACAAAAACAGGTATCAGGCCAGATTTGGCCCACAAGCTGTAGCTTGCCTACACCTAGTCTGGGAACATTATAATTGATGATCACACTGATACTTCTGACACAAAGCAAGTACCTTCAGAACTAGGGAAAAGTTTCCTTTTTTTCCTTTTTCTCCCCAAGTCCCCCCGGTACATAGTTGCACATTCTTAGTTGTGGGTCCTTCTAGTTGCGGCATGTGGGATGCCGCCTCAGCGTGGCTTGATGAGCAGTGCCATGTCTGCGCCCAGGATTCGAACCGACGAAACACTGGGCTGCCTGCAGTGGAGCGCGTGAACTTAACCACTCGGCCACGGGGCTGGCCCTAGAACTAGGGAAAACCTTTGAAGTTTCAGAATTGGGAAAAATTTTTAAAGTTGATAATCCAGGTCTAATAGAAATTTAATTAATCAAAAATCATATTAAGAATGATAATAATAATTAGCACTAGACAAAGAATTTTACATACATAATCTTATTTAATCCTCACAATAGCTCTATGAGGTAGGTATTATTATATAATAGGCCCATTTTACAGTAGCTAAGTTTCAGAGAGGTTAGATAACTTGCCCAAGGTTTATGGTATCTAGTGAAAGAGCAAAGATTTGAATCCAGGGCTGTTGGCTTCCAAAGCCCATGCTTTTATCCTCTACTCTTTACTGCCTCCCACTCCAGAGCCACACCAAGACACTGAGATTACTATGCAGCAGCACCTCTTTTAACAACGAATGTATATCCAATGACATATATTTGTCAGAAACTTCATCACTAGGGTATTTGATAGGCAGGAACTAGGATGCCAGGAACTAAAGACTATGGAAAATACCATTAAATAGTAACTAAAATAATATCAAATGTAGCTCAAAACATAAAATACGTATATCTAAGAGTTCTAAAATGAGGCAAGGGAAGAAAACAGGTTATGTTTAAGGAGAAGAGCTAAAATGGAGCATAGGCAGACAAGTCTAGAGCTGGTAGTGGAAATGCCTGAAGCAGTCTGGGTCTAAGCAAATAGAGAGAGGTGACGAATCGGAGAGTGCATTCTCTAACTATGATGTGTTTCAACAGACAGTTACTAACCACCTTCTCTATGCCAACTGCTCTTTGCCTGTTCTGTATGTTGGAATAAAGGAGGAGGAAGGAGGAGGAGACGAGGAGGAAGAGGAAAAAGAGGGGAAGAGAAAAGCAAACAAAAATCTCTGCCCTCATGGAACTTGCATCCTATTGAGGGAGAGAGAGGTAATAAACAAAATAAATGAGAAAATCTATAGAATGAGGAATAGTAAGATTTATAAAGAAAAATAAAGCAGAAGAGTAAGTCCATTACCTGCAATTCCTTGAATAAGAATCAAAGAAGGTATTTTATTCCAAAACAGGATATAACATATGAGTTTGCCTGGGAGCAGTAAAATGTTAAGAACTACTTAATCAAAAGGGTAATGAGCAATTTATTGGCAAGTATAAATATTAGAAATTTTCCTAACTTGGTATTCAAATGTAAGGGAGAAAAGGAAGAAAACAGGAGTGAGCAAACCAAGGTAGGACATGCTCAATATTGTGAGGGGAGGATTTCAAAAGAGAGGTTTCAGCCACTGAGGACAGATATGGCAGATCTGATAGTTTTATATGGCTCATTCCAGCTCACATTCACTTAGAACAAAATAAATACAAGCTGCACATAGAACTCCTAGGGTTATGACTTTGTATCACATGATTTATGAAGTCTCTGATTTTCAGCAAAAGCTTTGTTCCAAAGGAACTTTATTTCAAGGAGCTCATTAACTACCAGAGATTTTGCTCTCCTCACCATGACCTAAAAAGTTCCAACTTCATTTTCATTTTGACTCTAGAGAAATAGCAACCCTTGAGAGGATAGGGACTACTCCTTGGCTACCTGGATGGGACCAGGCATCTAAGTAAGAAGTTTACACTGTACTTACGCTTTTCATCAATAGCTGGAATCCTCAGGGTGGCCAGTGAAGACTCCCCAAGAGAATTATAAGAAATCACAGACACCCAATAGGTCTCGCCTCCTAGATACAGGTCAAGCTGCTGGTTAGTGGTATTCACTGTCTTTGTGAGGTTAGTGTTGTTCTCTGGAAAGTACTGTATGTTGTAGCCAAGTGTTTTCTCCAGGACTGGGGCTCCTCTTGCCTTCTGAACCCAAAGGAAACAAAATTTATTACCAAAAACAAAAAGAGAAGGGCATTGAGGCAGCGATAAATAGTGAGGATGGGGTTGGGGGGTAGTGTTAACTATTAGGTGCTAAACCACAATCAGGTAATTGCTTTCCAAGAATGAATAATATACTCTGTGCTGTGATATTAACCCTTCAAGTGCCAGAAGAGGGGACTTGATAAATGTCTCCTTGGTGTCAACCTTTAACATAAGTTTAACTCCATGAGGCTAAACTAGGAGAATGTCCAAGCCAATGTCAGCAAGCCACCTCCATTTCCTTTTGGCTGTATCTTTCTCTTCATCCCACGTGGGCAGAGAAATATAAGCTACCGAGCCAGTCCCAAGACTGTTCTGGCCCTGGGTCATCTCTCACCTGGAAGCCCCCAAGGGTTGGAAAGGACCTCTGTTCTTGCCTTTTATCTCCCCAACAGCCCTCTGAGGAGGGGGCTGGCTTCCCTGGACCAGACATTTTAGCCAAGAGGACCTAAACATTCCGGGCTGCCCTACCAGAGCCAGATCCTTGATGAGAAGCCTAAGGTGACTCCAGGGGCTCCAGCTAAACTCTTCTTTTCAGCCTTGAACCTGAGCCCACTAACAGATGTTCTGTCAAGGGATCAGAATGCTTAGTATTTCCCAGGAATTATAGGGCTTTCCAGTTGTTCACTTTCTGTTACTGATAACACATATAAATGGAGCAGAATGACTAAATGTAAGGCCAGACAGGAGTTTAGAAGTCATTTTGTCCTGTTGCCTTTCCAGTTCAGGAATTTCTTTTGTAGCTTCCATGACATAAAATGTCAGCTAGAACCTTCTTAATGACTGGGAGCCTTTTCTTTATCAAGGCAACTCATTCTCTTTTTTTGAAATAACAGCTTTATTGAGAAATAATTCACATAACAGAATTCACTGCTTTAAAGTGTACAATTCAGTGGCTTTTAGTATATTCACAGAGTTGTGCAATCATCTTCACTATCTAATTTTAGTCCATTCTTTTTTAACCAACTCTGATTCTTAGAAAACTCTCCTATTGACACAAAGGGAAGACCAGTCCCCAGGCGAGAGGGAGGAGGAGGGCATTGAAGTCCATCTCACCTACTTCACAGCTTGGCCTACTTGACCCACTGCTATGTGGCTAAGACCACACGTGGGTATATGCCATTGTTTGCTTTGTTTCCCCAAAAATATGTTGACAGAGTCATTTGTTTCTACACCTGATCACTGAGAAAGAAACCACAACATCTGGAATTGATTCTCAAAGATTTCCCAACACCACTGGTTGTGCTTTCCCCTGCCTGCTGCCTCTGTAACCTAAGGGTGTCCCACAGCCCTGAGGGTGTGAAGGGAGAGGAGAAAGGTAGAAGGATGCTCTCACTCTGAAGTAATTGGTATTGGAATGTCATTTGGCAAAGCAGGGCAAGTTTTCCATTTTTAAAAGGATTTTAAACTTGCCTAGACTTTAGCAAGTATGAGATAACATGATGAGTATTTCCTGAGAATTTTGGAGACATCCTAAAGAGTTTGGACATCTTACTGGTCTCCTTCCTCTCTTCTTCCCCCCAAATCTCTCATCTTTTCTCCCCTATTTCCTGGCTGGGGTTTTTTTCCCCTCTATTTCCCATTTTACTTTCCTGTATTATTCTCTCTTCCCCCTTCTTTTCAGTTCTTTTTCCTACCTTCTTCTCTCATCTACTCCTTCTTTCTCCTCTTCTCAGCTTCACCCACCTGGCTTCTCCTTTGTTCCTCACTCCCAGGCCTCCATCCTAGAATGGACCATTTGGCCCCTGTTCTGTCCTTGTACCCCACTATGCCAGCACTCAAAGGGGCACATGTGCAATATATGCCCTAAGGACACATCAGTGAGCTGACTCCAAGTCAGTGCTCTTCTCCAATGTGGGGCTGGGGGCTACAGAATTTTACATTGACTTCTAGTGGAGGCCAGACAGCGATGGTTTTCTCCAGGAGGTTAAGTTGCTTCCTGCACTTGAACTTTTTGTACTTGTCTCAAATATTAATCTTTCATGCCAAAGAAGAGGGGGAACAGGGTCTGTCATACATCTTCATGCCATCTACAAAATGACCAATGGGGCTTTTTTGAGCTTGGAAACCACTGTGAGATTTGGGGCATCATAAAGCCTTTAGAGAAGAAAATTCAGCAGGCAAAAGTTCAAGAATCACAGCTCTTGAAGATGTAAGAGATCAAGAGTTTTAAACAGAAAGAAATATATATATCCAGAGGGAGGTCACCTTCCACAACAACTGCACTGGCCTTCTTCCATCCACCATAGCTGGTCTCAGGACTCTCCACAGATCCAGGCCATGTGGAGCTGTAAGGAAAAAGAGTGAGGTGCTCAACTCAGACAGAAGGAAGTTGCAACAGAAGATGATGAAATTAGCTGGGCTGCCTAATGTGGGTTTTTTTTTCCCTGAGCTAACATTGGCCCTGAGCTAGCATCTGTTGCCAATCTTCCTTTTTGCTTGAGGGAGATTGCTGCTGAGTTAACATCTGTGGCAATCTTCTTCCATTTTGAATGTGGGATGTTGCCACAGCATGGCTTGACGAGCAGTGTGTAGGCCCATGCATGGGATCTGAACTTGCGAACCCTGGGCCACTGAAGCGGAGTGTGCAAACTTAACCACTATGCCACCAGGCCCACCCCTGGGTTGCCTGTTTAGAAGATCTAGTTGAGAAGGATTTGCTTGAAGGAGCCAGGAGCAGTCAGTGGAGAGTGGAGGGATGACAGCATTACAATGACCAATGATGTCTTCATTTTGTGGCTGAAGGATTGAAATCAACCAAAAAGGTAAAAAGTAAAGCTGCTCTTGGATCTGATGACTTAATGTAAGGTAAAAGAAAAGCACAATAGACTCCATTGTAGTATAATTTATAACTCAAATCTGGATTGAAATGTGACATCTCATGTCCTCTAAGATAGAACACTTACATACATTACAGCTAGGAATGACACAGATAACTGATAAGGAGGTGTATATATATATATATTTATATATACACACATGACTATATATATTATATATAATATATAGTATATATAGTATATAGTGTGTGTATATATATTTTCTATATAGATATAATATATAGTCATGTGCTGCACAACAATGTGTTGGTCAATGACAAATCATATATACGATAGTGGTCCCATAAGATTAGTATCATATAGCCTAGATGTGTAGTAGGCTACTCCATCTAGGTTTGCGTAAGTACATTCTATGGTCTTTGTACAGCAACAAAATCGCCTAATGATACATTTCTCAGAATGTATCCCCACTGTTAAGCAATGCATGGTTGTATATATAATTTAGGCCATATCTACAACCAAAAAGGATGAAACTGCATACTTACAATGTTATAAAATATGAGAAAGAAATAAAGAATAAAGGAACAGAGAAATAATCTTTACTAGGTCCCTCCCTGAGCTCTAAATTTAATGCTGATCTTCCTCACAAGGAAAGTGAAAAAAAAGACTCATACTGAGTTGCATATTTCTCATGGCCTGATAAAAAGGAAACAAAAAATTCATAAGAAGAGGTCAGTATTTTCTGGCTATGGGCACTGAACTCATAAACAAAATTTATCATGTGAATCCTCTCAAAAAAAGACACAGGGCAGCATACAGACCAATGTCTGCAACTGCACTTGAGCAAAAGTACAGAAATATTGCAAGTGTACCTTTCTCATGATTGTCTTCTGTAAAATGTAGGGGCATAATGTGAAACCTGATTCATGCATTTCTTCAGCGAACAACATAATCTAAGACAAGATAGTTCAAAAGTGTGTTAGCTTCTGATGATCTAACCATACAGGGATAAACAAAACAAGAGGGATGCACATTTTACTTTATCTCTGGACTATATGTCTCACATATCATGTCTCAAGCAAGTTTTGGCAAGGAGTGGATCACTGGCAATTTATAGTTGAATGCTCTGACATGAGCTTGAAATTTCAACATGCTGAGCTTCTGATTAAAGAATGACCCACACACTTTGGCCATGAGAGGAAGGCAGAGTTCTAAAGAACTGTCCAAACGGCTAATGGCCTGTAATTTGGAGAAGCAAGGAAATGTCTCTAACTAAAGCCACAGTTGACACACTCTGATTCTTTTCTCGAGGAAATCACATGGCTGAAGATAATGTAATTAGGTCTGCAAAGAATGGGTCCACCACGCAGGCCAAGATCTAAACTATTTTAGTACTGAGAGATCATTTTCAGGGATCTTTTTAACTTCAGGTGATTGAATGTCTTAAAGTGAAATTGCTGAACTCCAACTACAGACCACTTCATAAGGTGGAAATATGTACCAAAGGGCAATTAAGTCAATAATCTGTCTTGTCGTCAATGGAGAGTCACATTTCTACAACTACTCTTGCAGAAGCCAAAGTGTGGGTAACACAGTCTAACTGTTAGGCTCCAAGTCACCCAATGAGATCTATTGTAATTTCATGTAAGCTGGATATAAGGAAACTGGAACTGTTTAGACTTCACATATGACTTCATCTGCATTCCACTGAGATGCTGTCTTACAAGGTCTGCCAGGAGTTTTCTGATTCCCAAAGGTCTTTATTGAATCAGAAGATGGGACAATCGGTACTCAACTTTCTCAGACAGGGAGCAACAGGCCTGGTTTCAGCCTATCTACAACAAGTGAGATGTGAGCAGAGACAGACTTCTTCCAAGAAGACAGACTTATCCCGAGGCTACCTTCAAAGGTGACCCACAGAACTAGAAGGACTCTCACTCCATTTCTTACTTGCAGAGCTTCTCTATTCTGGTTATGTGGAAGTCAGACTCAGGGATAATAATATTGAGAGTAAGAAAGAAAAAACCTAAAGGTAAAATGTTCATACAATCCAGTCCCACATATTCATCTGAAGGATAGAGAGAGGTAAAAATAAACTGATTATTAAATAATCAATCTTTCTAGTCACTTGATTAGAAATATGAGTGAAATTCTCCTTAGATTTATCCCATAGGTGGTCATTTAGTATTAGCAAATGGTGATGATGAATGAATATAATCAGGTATTTTTTTCTTTCACTGAGGCCACTTTTTCCTGCAGATATGGTCCAAAGAGAAACAGTCTTCCCATTCTAGACTTTCCACAGATACAGCTTTTAGTAACACCACTGCCTGACTAGCATGCAAATGTTCTATAATTATTGAAGCCAATTTTCCATTAACCATGAGTTAATAATGGATTTGCAGTTTAATCAAAGGGGGAAAAGTAATAATTCTGTATTTGCGAAAAAACAAAATTAAAATTTTCCAAATCCATCAAAATATCCACATATTCAAAGGCATCAATTGTTTGGACCAATATAGTAACAATTTGATGCTACATTGTTTCTGTTACAATCTGGGAATACTGACAACTATCACCACCTCAGACATATACTGGTGCCCTTGCTGAAGACCTAAATAACAGCTAACTTCTGGCAAATGCCACTGCAGTAAGCCTTTTACCTGAATTATCTCATTTAATCTCCACAGCCCTATAATTAGGTACACGAATATTATTATCTCCATTTCTGAAGCACAGAGAAGTTAAGCAACTGATAAATATAATAAGCTTTTAAGTAATAAAGCCAGGATTTGAATATAATGATATCTGTGTCATATAGTAGACATTTACATGCTTAAATGTGGGTAAGTAACCCTAATAATCAATACGTTTAAGTCCAAAAGAAAATAGGCAGTATTTCACATTCAACTTAGAATAGAAATAACCAAACACTTAGAAAAGGTTTGAGGTGGTGTGTATTAAAAATGCCTTTCTTTGTGAAAATAGTTTATGATTTGGAAAAGGAGAAATTAGGATTTGCTGGGAGGTGGGGAAATATTCATCGGTTTCCTCTGGGATCCTGAAAAAATGAAGAAAAACAAAAGCAAAAGTTCTCTAGTGGTAACTTTGATAAGTCTTGATTTCATTTAATTAGTAAAGGACACAGAGAACACCAGCATCTCTTGTTTTGCTAATTAATCTTAGTCAAGATAGCTGAAATAATAAATCAGTTGAAATGGCAGATCTTGTTTCTGGGAGCAAAAAATGTGGATGAAACTGACATCAGAGACTGGCTGGACTGTGATGAGCTAACTTAAGACACTGAGCCATACGGGCACCAGGAAGTCACTTGGGAAAAGAGTGGCAGCTACAGAGAGAAGAGGTGTGCAAAACAAGATTGCACCTGAGGTAGAACTTCATCTCCCAGATTGTCTGCTGAAAGGCATAGCAAAGGGAGAGGACAGTTTGCTCAATGATATCGCATGTGTTTCATTCTAATATTTTTTTTACTGCTTTTTCTCCCCAAATCCCCCAGTACATAGTTGTATATTTTAGTTGTGGATCCTTCTAGTTGTGGCATGAGGGACGCCACCTCAACACGGCCTGATGTGTGGTGCCATGTCCGCGCCCAGGATCCGAACCAGCAAAACCCTGAGCCACCGAAGCAGAGCATGCGAATTTAACCGCTCGGCCACGGGGCCGGCCCCTCATTCTAATATTTTAAAAGGGAGGCCTCAGCTAAGACGTAGACAACAATAACTGACTACTCCAACAGACTGTAACCACTGGGCCATTTTTTACTGTGCAATTTATGTGCTTTTTGACATTTGTAAATTATTATATTTGCATTCATTGGACACTTTGAGGTGATCTCTGTAGAATGTAAATACGTTCCTAAATATTGTATGTAATTTTAATCAAAAGTTTACATTAGATCCACAACTTGACTAGTTTTGTTTTAACCATGCTTGCATTTCTATTTATTTAAAATTTATATAGCCCTTAACATTTGTAAGGCACTATTCTAAGCACTTAAACACATAACGATTTGGGATTTTTACTATACTGCTACAGGCTGGCATAGAAGACTGGATGCCTGAACTGAATAGAAGAACAGAATCTTAGGGGTAGTCCAGACTAAGCATGAACATCTCCACTGGGGATAAAAAAACTCACAAGACACCATATTGTTTCCAGACATCCAACCATACGGGAGGACGTGCCAAACATCTGTTAACACCAGCATAGTCTCATGGGAAAACTCAACCAGTATCCAGAGGAATAAACTGTTGTCATTTGGACCAGGGAGCACACAAGTTGACCTAAATGTTACCTGAGACCAGTGTGGGACTTAGCTATGAGATTGAATAAGAAGGGCCTGAAATCATGGCTGGGGTAGGGTGGGGAGAAATTCATGGTCTAAAACCCACATGTTTTATAAAGAAATAAGGTTAAAGCCTCAGAAGTCTAGAAAGGTCAGCATTTTTGCCTTTCTCTTCCATATTTTGGAAGAAGATGTGTGGACATCACTGAGTATTCATCTAATTAGTCATGCATTTATTTATTCATTGTGTTAGGCTGAAAAACAGACCCCCAAAATTGAAATCCTAATCCTTGGAACCTATAAATGTTACCTTATATGGCTAAAGGGACTTTGCAGATGTGATTAAATTAGGATCTTGAGACAGGGAGATTATCCTGGATTATCCAGGTGGATCCTAAATGCTACCACAAAGGTCATTATAAGACAGAGGCAGAGAGATTTGACAGAGAACAGGAGAAAAAGGTTCTGCAAATGCAAATCAAAACCACAATGAGCTATTACCTCACACCCATGAGAATGGCTATTATTAAGAAGACAAGAAATAACAATTGTTGGCAAAGATGTGGAGAAAAGGGAGCCTTCATACACTGTGGGTGGGAATGTAAATTGGTACAGCCACTATGGAAAACACTATGGAGATTCCTCACAAAATTAAAAACAGAACTACCATATGATCCATCTATTCTACTTTTGGGTATTTATCCAAAGAACACAAAAATACTAATTCAAAAAGATATGTGCACCCCTATGTTCACTGCAGCATTATTCACAATAGCCAAGGAAGCAACCTAAGTGCCCATCAATGGATGAATGGATAAAGAAGATGTGGGGTGTGTGTGTGTGTGTATATATATATATATATATATTCAGACGAAATCTTGCCATTGCGACAACATGGATGGACCTTGAGGGTATTATGCTAAGTGAAGTCAGTCAGACGGAGAAAGACAATATACCAAAAGATTTCACTCATATGTGAAAGACAAACACACACACAGATACAGAGAACAGATTGGTGGTTACCAGAGGGGAAGGGGTTGGCAGAAGGGCAAAATGGGTAAAGGAGCACATGTGTACAGTGACAGATGGCAAGTAGATTTTTGGTGGTAAACATGACGTAGCCTACACAGAAGGCGAAATACATTGTTGTGCCCCTGAAATTTATACAATGTTATAAGTCAATGTGACCTTAATTTAAAATAATTAATTAACACTAAAAAGTAGGTACTACTATTAACTCAATTTTACAAATTATATTTCATTATGGAAAAGGGGAATAAATAGTGAGAAAACTAAGGATTAAAGATTAGATATCTTGCCCAAAGTCACTCCAGAGCCAGGCTGGGATTTAAGCCAAGCCCACAGACTTGAATTATTAATCTTAATTACCACATCTGACTCATGGTAAGCACTTAACCCATTTCTTCCTCTTTCCTTCCCTAACTATCATTAAAGATGTGACTCTTTTTTTCTCCTTAGTTATACTTTTATTTATTTTTTTAGTAGCAGCTCCAAGGTTTACAATATATATCTTTAATTTATCATAGGATAGCTTTAAATATTACACTGCTTCATATACAGTACAAGAACTTTATAAGAGTATTAAAGATGTAATCTTTTGCCTTTAGGGCAAAAAGCTGCTAATGTAACTATAACCATCAGAGGAGGGCCGGTGTCTCCTGTGGGCTCAGATGGGTGCAGTGAGTGCCCTTGGAGAGGGAATGTAGACTCCCTAGGCTCTGGGATTGAGGGAGTCCATGATTCCCATGAATAGCCCTTGACAAAACCCACAAATGCTAGGCCCACGCCACCCAACCCAGAGCATACAGAAAAGGAATTACAAGGGACCAGCTTGCCTTCTTCTTCAGTTGTTCCCATTTTCTCTTGGCTCCAGCCACTCCAGAACACTGACTCCTCAGCCACACATTGCAGAGCTACGACATATTCTGTAAAAGCCTGCAGCCCAGTGAGGTTGTATGTTGTGTCTCCATTGGACCCTTCTTTGAAGTTGACTTCCATCTAGAAGACAAAGACAACTCTGAGCTGGAGGGGAGACCACATGCTATCTTTCCATGTTTCTTCTTCACTCCCCAACCCTCTCCTACCTTTTCAGAACTAGTAGCATTATATCTCAAATTTTAATACTGTAACTTTCATAAATAACGCTCCATGCATACCTGGGGACCATTTGCACCTAAATAGATGTGAGTCACCCCATGAACCATCACCCTCTCCATTTCCTGTCTCTAAGCTTGTGAAGCAGAGTTTCCTGCCTTTAGGATGGATGTGAGTGAGCAGAGTCTTGCTGTTCTGGAAGATGTAAGGTGGAGTCCTGGGACCCAGGGCATCTTGGGCCTCAATTTAAACTATGGAGGTGACTCCAACACCTAGAGATAAGGTCTCACAGAACAGTAGGTAACACAGACCTTAGCTGTATTAAATACAATCTTATGTCACGGACAAGACCCAGAAAAAATTAAGTGACTGTGGACTACCTCAGCATTTGTCATCTGCAGAACTAGGACCAGAATACAGATTTCCTCACTCCTAGACTCCCTTTACCCAAATCTTCCACTTCGAATTACTGGTTTTTGGGTGACCAGTCAAGCTGCTAAAGATCTTAGTAGCCTGGATGCATAAACTCATTTTGATACTCTCTTGAGGTGGGGAGGGAGGAGAGGTAAATAAATCACTTCTCCTTTTTAGACTTCAGTTTCCTCATTAGTATTGCTTTATATTATCTCTAAAGTCCTTTCTGGACCTAGCCCTCCAAGAGAACCTGAAAATTCAGCTATTTCTTTCTGAGTATGGTCACTGTTACTACAATATGAACTTTTAACTGTTGGTTTATATAAACTTACATTGAATTAATAAAAATAAACTGCACTAATAGGCATGTCCATTTTGTGAGTACGCACACTAGTTCCAAAGAACCGTGAGAGAGAAGGAAGTCCTGATATTTCTTATGTATATATAACAGATGTGAAATAAGTACATAATTATACCTCCTGGGCCTAAAGGAAATTGGGCAAAATGAGGATGTGAGTATGTGGCAAAAAGCTGAGCCTCCCAGCTGCATCTGGACACTTCTGAACTCTCAGCCCAGTGAGATGGCTTTGGAGCAAGGAACTGGGGACCAAAGGTGAGGCAGTTTCACTGCTGAATCCCAGGTTCCCTGAGCACTCTCCTCCAATAGCCCCTGGAGATGTTGCAGTGGCAGAATAGGGTTGTTGGGAACACAACTTAGGACAAGCCATTGTCTCTTGGAAAATAGCCTCCTCAATTTACCTTGGTTATGGGGCCCAGTTGGAACCAGATTAAGACCCTTAGAAGGTCAACCACATGGTGCCCTCCATATGTAATTTAAAATAAAAACAATATGAAGCCATAAAATATGTGCAAGGAAGTCTAATAAGGTTCTATTTTGCCTTTCACGATTTTTAAATTATATATTTTTTCTAAAAATCTCTCAAATTTTTCCTCCTGCTTTTGCTAGTACCCTCAGCACGTGCTTGGCCTGCTTCCTGGGCCTCCACGTTCATGCTCAGAAAGCTCTGCCTAATGTAGCTATGCAAGCCTGTTCTTCTCAGCCTTAGCCTCAAAGGGAAAAAAAAATAACTGTTCTGTCTTTCAAATAGTGTGCCTCTAAGGCTTCTTTAACTTTTGCTTTTTGTCCAGGCGAAGCGCCTTTGGCCCTCACAGGGTCCAGGATCGGTTGTTCCTCCATATAAAGGCTTAAATCTAAAACTTCCCAACCCAACACAAGCAATAGACTCCTACCAAAACACTAATTAACTTCATCAAGTTTGTTTCTCACCATCTACACTTTGTGCCAAATCCTAGCTCATCCAAAGGGTTTATGTCTTGAGATGAGTCAGAAGTTTTGGTTTCAAGGCCTAAATCAAACTCTTAAAACAGTCTTGAAAAATAAAATAAATAAATAAATAAATAAACAGTCTTGAGATCCTTTTGTAAAGTGTTCACATGGCTCCAATTATAAAGGTGGAAACCATTTAGACTATGGCCACAGGAAGGTGGTCTGGAGGTTGCTAAAGTACATCAAATGAATGACTGAACTTGGAGTCAGAAAACCTGGGCTCAGATCTGCAACTTACAAACCTTGCAATCTTGGACAGGTGATTTAAACTCTCTACATTGCAATTTCCTAATCTGTAGAAATAAGTACTGTGATGCCTCATTTATAGGATATTTGCAAAGATTAAATAGTTTGGAGTATAAGAAAACTTTGTAACTCATATAGCATCATATATATGAGTCTTGCTATATGGACATATTGGGATTTTAGCATTAGTTTTTATATAGTTTAGTTTAGTTAAACATTTATTGAGCCCACATGCCAGACAATGAGAAAACAAAGATGAAAACCAAGGTCTCTGTGTGTGAGGAACTTACAGTCTAATGCTGGGAGAGATGACTTTAAATGACTGTGTTGAGTGTGACATGCAGTGACAGAAGAGGAGCCCCTAGCTTAGGCTCTCCAAAGGAAATATGTCAGACCTGAGTTCTGAGAGATGAATAGATTTAGGAAGGTTTGGGGCAGGAGTAGAGGTACAAAAGCAGAGGGTGTTCTAGGCAGAGGCACAGAATAGGAAAACGACATGACAGAAGGGAAACTTGCAATTCAGAATTACTTGAGAAGCAAGAACAAGATGAAAAGATGAGGCTGGAGGGGTTAATAGGGGCCAAGTCTTGGAGGGTTAAGGATCTGGACCTTTTTCCATAGACAATGGGAACCATCCATAGCAGTTTGGGTTGATTTAGTTAGATTTAGAACTGAGTAGACTTAATTGTTTTGGAAAGCTGAAAGGAGAGAGATATTGGCTGCACGTTCCACTTTCCTTCCTACTTCCTCCAGGAGAGCAGGAGGAAAGACCTCTGACCTCAGGGACTGGAAGCAAGGAGGCAAAGATGAGTGTAGATGTAGGTGAGTTTGTCAAAGAGGTGGGTATAGGATGCTGGGAGTTGGGGTAGTTTACACATCCTACCTTCATTTAGTGTTGTATAGGGTTTAGTAATTTTTTAGAGGGACATAGATCCTGGTTTAGTTTTCTTCTTGAATCCTATTCCAGCAGCTGCAGGACTCTGAGCCCAGACAAACAGAAGAAATTAAGGGTTGCTAGACAGTAGATTATTTTAGAAGCTCCTCGGGTTCACTGAGACCATGACATGTGGTGTGAAGGAAGATGAGCTTATGTTGTGCCAGGGACTGCCCTGCTAAGGGCTTCCTTTCTGAGTTTCAGGAACTACAAATCAG
Source organism: Equus asinus (assembly GCF_041296235.1). Lineage (NCBI taxonomy): Eukaryota > Metazoa > Chordata > Mammalia > Perissodactyla > Equidae > Equus > Equus asinus. Next base: position 67,599,001 of record NC_091799.1, read on the forward strand.
TGAGTCTTAAGTTACATGTAGTCAGGTTCTAGGAAAATGGTTCCAGAGCTGGCATAGAAGGAAAGCTGAGAGGAGGAGTGGACATCATTATTTCTCTTGTCTTGAACACAAGTGAAACTTAACCAATTTTCTCTTCTGAAAGAGTTCTAGACTAGGAGAGAATGCCACAGACATGGTATCTATGGGTTTCAGCAAACAAAAAAGTCTAGTGATAGTCTCATGAACAAGATAAAAAAAAGTAGGCTGAATGAGTCTAGTGGTAATTAGGTATATTCAAAGAAGCCTGAGTAAATGATCACACTCAAAGAAGGAGAGATTGATGTCTCTGAATGGTCTCTACTGATTTACCACAGGGCTCTGATGTAGTCACTACTTTGATTAATGATTAGATAAAGGTATAGAAGTGAGTGTTATCAAATCTGAACATAGCAAAAAATTAGAAAGTTAACTATAAGTTTGGAGTGATAGAATAAAGATTCTAAATAGGCTGAAATGATGGATAAGACAAATATGAAGAAATTCAATAGGAATAAATAAAACACCTGCATTTAGGTTAAAAACCAACAAGTTATAAGACAGTGGAGGTGTGTTTTACTAGCAAATCTTGTGTGGGGGAAAAAATTCTTAAAGATTTAGCTAGATTGAGCTGGCTTGGAGGTAATTAAGAGTCAATATGCAAGGTGTTTGCCACAAAAAATGTTGAAATAATTTCAGGCTGCATTAATGGAAATATGAAAATACCTTCTGAACTCTGAAGAAAATATTTCTTAAGATACAAAAAGCATTAAAAACAAAGGAAAAGATTGATGAAAGTTGACAGTATTAAAATTAAGAAGTTCTATTCATCCAAAGTCACCATTAAGGGAGTGAAAAGGCAAGTCACACAATGAGAGATGTTTGCAACACATATAACAAATAAAAGACTCATAAATATAATATATAAGGAATTCCAACAAATCAATTAAAAATTCAGACAGATGATCCAATAGAAAAAATGTGCAAAAGATTTCAATGAACACTTCACAAAGAAGAACTCCAAATGGCCAATAAACATATGAAAAGTTATGCAATCTCATTTAAAAAGTCAGGTAAATGCAAATTACAGCCATCATTCCATTGTGTTCATACAATGGAATACTACACAGCAATAAAAACGTATAAATTCCAGCATTATATAACATGAACGAATCTTAAAAGCACAATATTGAGAGAAAAAAGCCAAACATAAAAAAAAATACAAAATGTATGGATTTCATTAATATAATATCTCAAACTATGTTGATCAAGGATGCAGGCTTAAATGGTAAAATCACAGCAAAGAGCAAAGAAGTAATTACCATGAAAATCAGGCTAACAGTTAGCTCTATGGGAGGAAGGGCCTGTCATCAGGAAAGGGTAGGCAGAGGGCTCTGGCATGTTATTTTTGACCTCACTGGTTTTTACATGAGTGCTGATAATAATTTGTTAAATGCAATATTTATGGTTTTTTAACTTTTCTAAATGTGCGTTACATATCACAATTTCATAAAAGGTTGGAAAAATTTAAAAAGAAATGGCCAAGCCGTAGAATCTCTGGTGGTCAACGTAGTTAGACACAAACCAAGGTGAAATGCAAAAGTAAATTTCTCACTCTTTAATAAGTCCCTGTGTTCAGAATGCAAGATGCCTATAATAAAACACTTTTCCCATCTAAAAGGCCCAAATGGGAAACTGGGAAGAAAAGTATTCACTATTGTCTACCCTGTATTTTCAATGTAGAAAATGGAAAAAATGATTCCAGGTCAAAAAAGTTGTCAATAATTCTCTTCTTTGGGCCCTCTAATAGAAATATTACAATGGTATAACTTACCCAGCCGGCACCATTTACTGTTCTGAATCGAAGTCTGTATTTTAAAGTAGTTGATTTAGGCGCCAACACAGGCCTTTTCCATTTTATTTGAACCATTCGTTTGATGCCCAAAACTGGTTTCACACTGTAAATCTCAGGTGGTTCGGTTTTTACTGAAAATAAAAATCATACAGTTCCAATATTTGCAAAAGATCAGAAGGTACTAATAGTATCCACCCAAAATAGAAAAAAAAAAAAAAAACTAGAAAGGAAATGATAGTGCATATTTTGTGATCTACTCCATGCGGATGGCATTAGGAAGGCAGTGCAAAAGAAACGCTGCCCCTCCCCCTCCCCCCCTCCCCTGCCAAAATAGGAGCATCCAATGAGGAGAGGATACATTTCTATGATTTTTCTGAAAATCAGCCTTTTACTGATCCTACGCTGAGCAGAAGGGAGGTAAAAAGCAAAGACCACATGACAAGAAAATTGGCTATTCCCCTTATCTATTCTCCCTTCCCCTTGCCCTCTCTTTCCTGGACCTCCAAGATGAAGAAGTGCCCAGTACAAAAGCACCTCTCATTTCCTGTGAACACTAAAACATTCTTTTCCAAAATCTCTCTCCTTGAAAATATGTATTTTTTTTTCTGGTTATAAAAGTAACACATGCTAATTGCAAAAATTTTTTAAATATAGAAAAATACAAAGAAAAACTTTAAATCATCTATAATGCCATCAACCAGAGATAACCATTATTAACATTCTGGTGTATATCTAGGCTTTTTTTCTATGTAAGTATTTGTATATTTTTAAAACAAATTTAATGTTATGCTAAATAAAGCTTTTGTCTTTTTTAATAACATTATGCAGTCAGCACATACCCCCTTGCATTAAAAATTCTTCAGAACATGGTTTTTTCAAAGCTTCATAATATTCCATCTTATGGATGTACAAAACTTATTTGACCCTGTCTCTACTATTGCACATTCATAGTGTTTTCAATTTTTCATTTTAAAGCTCCCTGAGAACAGAAGCTGGGTCTTGATCACAAAACCTAAAATTAACACCTGGCACTGAGCAGGCATCAGATATGTGTTAAGTGAATAAATAAGTGGACGACAGTGCATCTTCGTCTGCAGCTATGATGGTTTCCTTAGTATAGAGTGACTAAGTAAAAGAGTATGAGCATTTTTAGGGCAGCTTCCACACAGTGCCATTTTGCTTTCCAAAAAAACTCTACTAATTGCAGTTTCCATCAACAGTAACTGAATACCCATTTCACAACATCCTTGCTAGCTAGTATTGAATAGTATTATCTTTCTCATCTTTGTAATCCCTGAAGGCTTTTAGAGAGCAATATCCCTTCTTAGACCCATGGAATTAAAAACATTGGGTAAAAATATTCAGAAAGCACTTAGTAGCTACTCAAAAAATAATATGTACTTAGCATGCCTGGACTAAAGGGTAGTCATCAATATATGTGGCCATTCAGTGGATGAAGCTGTAAACAATAGATATATGAAGTAATTTTCATAACATTATTGGTATTTATTGAGCACTTGATAAAGCGTTTTTTGAGGAGAATCATTTTGTTAACTCCTCTCAACCACCTATCATTTCATATACTCATTTTTCAGAAGGTAAAACTGGGATTTTGAAAGGTTAAATAACTTTCTCATAAAAAGCCAAGCTGGGATTCATTTGTACCAACTCCAAAATTCCTTCCCTTAACCATTAAAAAGACTGCCTCTAGTTAAGAGTAAACACAAATCCCTTTTTTAGCTCCATCCAATTCTACAACTATATCACCAAGGAGATATAACGTATTAATTTTTACTCTGATTAAAAATGGCTCTCAGGGGGCCGGCCCTGTGGCTGAGTGGTTAAGTTCACGTGCTCTGCTTCAGCAGCCCAGGGTTTTGCTGGTTCGGATCCTGGGTGCAGACATGGCACCGCTTGCCAGGCCACGTTGAGGTGGCAACCCACATGCCACAACTAGAAGGACCCACAACTAAAATATACAACTATGTACCGGGGGGCTTTGGGGAGAAAAAGAAAAAATAAAATCTTAAAAAAAAAAATGGCTCTCAGAATTGTTCATTAAGAAACTGATATATATATTTAGTGATGTCAGCAAAATGATGGACTAGAAAACTTCAAGTTTTTGTTCCCCCATGGAAACATAAAAAAATAAAAATAAATAAAATAGAAACTGGCTGAACTAACATGGTTGGTGCTCTGAAAACCAGTCAAAGGTTTACAGCAAACAAACAAATACCCAGTCAAGAAAAAGTCACCTTTCAAAGTGTTAGGAAAAGTTCTGTGGCAGTCTTACTTGCCCTTGTCTTATTCCCCACCCCCCAAGCATGTCAGTGGTCTGGAGGATGCAGAAACCCAGCTCCCACTTCCCTTCCTCAAACCACAGAGCAGAACAGACCTTATTTGCAACATTCTAATCTCTCTGGAGGAAGACTGAAAGATTGGTCTCTGTTTTGTCTAACTCAGATCTCAAGTAGGAAAAGCATCAGGTGCTGCTCATGAAAGCTGCTTGGAGACTGGGTCAAGAGATTACAGGTAGAGACATACAACAGGACATCTAAGGTCCTGAGAAGTCGGGTGAGACTTTTTGAGAACTTAAGACATTCAAAAGCAGGTATGTATAAAGAGGAATTAAGAAAGCAACATGCAGGCCAAGGCAAGTTGCACACACAGAAAAGACCCGAGAAGAATTTAAGCTTTCACCTGAGACTGATCCTTAGGCTCAGAGCAAGCCTAGCTAATCTGTGAAGGACTGCCCCAGTACAACTCAAAGTGGATCAAAAAATGAAATATAAGAGCTGAAATAATAAAACTCTTATGGGAAAATATAGCAGATCTTTGTGACCTCAGGTTAGGCAATGGTTTTTCAGATCCGACACAAAGCACAAGCAATAAAAGAATAATAGATAAACTGGACTTCATCAAAATTAAAATTTTTATGTTTCAAAAGACAACATCAAGAAATTAGAAAGACAGGGCCAGCCCAGTGACATAGTGGTTAAGTTTGTGCCCCCTGCTTCAGCGGCCTGGGGTTTGTGGGATCAGATCCTGGGTGCGGACCAACACACCACTCATCAAGCCATACTGTGGTAGCATCCCACATACAAAATAGAGAAAGACTGGCACAGAGTTAGATCAGGGACAATCTTACCAAAAAAAAAAAAAGAAAGAAAGAAATTGGGAAGACAATTGGACTTCAGCATCATGGCAGAGTGAGTTGTTCCCTTTGTCTCTCCCCTCTAAGTTACAACCAGTAGGACATCCACTGGCGAACAAAGGACTCTCTGCACAGCACACCAGCACACCGGAGAGATCCATACATCTATATATCTGAAGGTGGGTGGACTGGACCCCCTGGATGGAGTGGAATTAGGGGAACAGCAGCAGCTCCCCAAACTGGAGGTTCCAGGATCTATGGCCATGCCTATGAACAGAGGCCCCAGAAACTGAGGTAACACCCACGAATGGAGGCCCCAGGAATCCAGGCAGCCCATGCTCACGGAGGTGCCAGGAATCATCGTGGGCCTGTGACTGGAAACTCCAGGAACTATGAGACACTTGTAACCCAGCCTCCACTCCCTCCCCTGACAGCAGTGATTCTGACACTAGCCCTTCCAGCAGTCGGAGCTGCACCCAAGATGCAAATACCCCTAGCAGTGGTGGCAGTGCCCATGACCTAAAGTTTCAAAAAGCATACTAGCACCAGAGACCAGAGGCTACAGGAGCAGTAGCAGCACTCACAGCTCAGCTCCTACCCCTCCCCTAGCAGTGGCAGATGGCACCTGCAACCTGAGATTTCAGGAAATGCAGTGGCACTTGTAGCTTAGCCCCTACCCCACCCCCAGCAGTGGTGGGTGTCAACTGCGACCTGAGGCTTCAGGAGTCACAGCAGTAACTGCGACCCAGCCCTCAGTGGCAGTACCCCAAATACCAGCCCTACCAGCAGCAGGGCCTGCATACAAGACCCCAGGCCCCTGGCAGCAGCAGTGACATCTGCAAACCCAGCGCCTCTAGCAGTAGTGCTGCCAGCACCCCCAGATAACCCAGGAGCAGCAGCGAAGGTGGTGCATGTAATAGCAGCACTTGACCTCGTGGAGAGTCTGCAGAAAGCCAGAGGGGAATACGAGACCCAGGTGACCCCAGAAGCAGCAGAGGTGCTCACAGTCTGGTGAATCCAGTGGCAACACCCACGACTGCAGTGACATTGTAAGCAGCAAGGCACCAGCAAACTCAGAGGCACAAGCAGCATGAGGACACTGACAACTCTGGCAGAAGCAGTGGAGAGTGGAAAGCACAGGTTCTCAAATACAACCAGAAGAAGCTCAGAATCAAAGTAACCAAAACCTACCCAAATAAGGAAGTTGTTTACTATCACAAATGTGCTGGCAGAAAAACAACTCATCAAGCACCGTGAAGAAGTAAAGTAACAGGCCAGCACAGAAAGAAAATGACAACTCTCTAGAAACCAAACTTAAAGTGACAGAAGATTGTGATCTGACAGAGTATTCAAAATAACTGTCATGAAGAAACTCAACAAGCTAGAAGAAAGCTCAGAAAGACAGTTCAATGAACTCAGGAATAAAATTAATGAACAGGAGGAGTACTTCACCAAAGAGCCATAAATTTAAAAACAAAAAATCTGGAGACGAAGAACACAATTAATGAGATGAAAAATAAAGTAGAAAGCATTGGAAATACAGCAGACTATATGAAAGAGAGAATTAGCAAGCTTGAAGATAGAAACCTAGAAATAATTCAGGTGGAAGAGGGGAGAGACCTAAGATTTTTTTTAAATGGTGAAATTCTACAAGAAACATCTGACTCAATTAGGAAAAGCAACATAAGCATAACGGGTATCCCAGAAGAAGAGAGGGAGAAAGTAGCAGAAAGCATATTTAATGAAATAATGCCTGAGAACTTTCCAAACCTGGGGAAGGAAGTGGATTTACAAGTACATATAGCTAAGATAACACCTAATTATCTAAATGCAAAAACACCTCTCTAAGGTACATTATATTTAAAGTGTCAAAAGTCAAGGACAAAAATGAATATTAAGGGTGGCCAGAGAGAGGGAAATAACTTATAAAGGAACATACATTAGGCTATCAGAGATTCTCAGCAGAATTCTACAGGCTAGGAGAGAGTGTAATGATATTTTCAAAATGTTGAAAGATAAAAATTATCAGCTAAGAATACTCTATCCAACAAAGTTTTCCTTCAGATATGAAGGAGAAATAAAGGCTTTCCAAGACAAACAAAAGCTGAGGGGATTGGGCACCACTAGACCTGCCTTTCAAGTAATGTTGTAAGGAGCTCTCCTATCTGAAACAAAAAGGCAAAGGCATACAAAGCTTTGCATAAGGTGATAAACAGATAGACAGAATCAGAAAATTGCAACTCTGTATCAGAATTAGTTAGCAAACACTTAATTATAACATAAAAGCTAAGGAAAGGAAAGCATCCAAAATAGAACCACTTCAAGTTGGTAACAAACTCACAATACAAAAATGGATAATTTGTAGCAACAAAACCACAGAAAGGGAAGAGGACAGGGAAGGAATCTGCATAGGCTAGTGGAGATAAGAGGCTATCAGAAAAAGGACTATCTAAAAAAAAAAAACAAAAAAGGGGCCAGCGACGTGGCCAAGTGGTTAAGTTTGCACGCTCCACTTCAGCAGCCCAGGGTTCGGATCCTAGGATGTGGCACTGCTCATTAGGCCATGTTGAGGCAGCATCCAACATGCTACAACTAGAAGGACGTACAACTAAAAAAATATACAACTATGTACTGGGGGGATTTGAGGAGAAAAAATCAGGAAAAAAAAAGATTGGCAACAGTTGTTAGCTCAGGTGCCAATCTTTAAAAAAGAAAAGAAAAGAAAGAGGACTATCTCATATATGAGATCTTTTATACACACTTTATGGTAACCACAAAACAAAAAATCAGAGCAAAGTCACAAATCATAAGTAAAGAGGAAACTGAGAAAAACATCACAGAAAACCACCAAACTGAAGTAGCAGACAGAAATACAAGGGGAAAGAAACAATGGAAGTACAGAACTACCAGAAAACAAAAGATAAAATGCCAGTATTAAGCCCTCATATATCAATAATCACTCTAAATGTAAATGGATTGAATTCACCAATCAAAAGACACAGAGTGGCTTGATGGTTTAAAAAACAAGACACAACAATATGCTGCCTCTACGAGACCCATGTCAGCTCTAAAGACAAATATAGACTCAGAGGGAGAGGACAGAAGATGATACTCCAAGTAAATGGCAACCAGAAGAAAGTGGGTTTGTGATACTTATATCAGACAAAATAGACTTCAAGCCAAAAAAGACAACAAGAGACAAAGACGGACATCATACAATGATAAGACAGACATCCCACCAAGAAGACATAACATTTATTAACATAAATGCACCTACCATAGGAGCACCAAAGTATATAAAGCAACTATTAAAAGACCTAAAGGGAGAAATTGACAGCAACACAATAATAGTAGGGGACGTTAATACCCCACTAACATCAATGGATAGATCATCCAGAGTCGACAAGGGCACATTGGCCTTAAGTGAAAAACTAGACCAGATGAACTTAATACAGATATATAGGACATTCCATCCAAAAGCAACAGAATACACATTCTTCCCAAGTACACATGGAACATTCTCAAAGATAGACCATATGTTGGGTGGGAAAACAAGTCTCAATAAATTTAAGAAGATCAAAATCACATCAAGCATCTTTTCCAACCACAATGGTATGAAGCTAGAAATCAATCACAAGAAAAAAGCTAGAAAAATCAAACATGTGGAGATTAAACAACATGCTACTGAACAACTACTGGATCAAGGAAGAAATCAAAGGAGAAATAAAAAAATACCTGGAGACAAATGAAAATGAAAACACAATATACAAAAATCTATGCGATGCAGCAAAAGCAGTATTAAGAGGGACATCTACAGGAGAAGGGGAGGAGCAAAATGGCGGGATGAGCTGACCCGGGATTCTCTCCCCTCCAAAATAAAAGAAAGGATTGGAAAAACTGAATTTCAGAGAATAAATCTAATGCCAACACATTAGAGACCTACAATACCAAGAAGGCGGAGATCATAAACCTTGCTAACAGCCTCGGAGGTGCTGTAACAGGTAGGAGAAAACGTCACTCCCCCCCTAGAGTCTGCGATCCCTGCTGCATGGGTCCGGGAAGGAGTGGGGGAGGGGCCGCGTGACCGGGGGATCATCCAGGACTCCTGACGCTGGTTCAGTGGAAACCCACTGACGGGGGAAAGCTTCCGTGTGCGGGGACCCCATAAACCCAGGGCCTTGGGAGATCAGAGAACAGAACTGATCTGAATCCAGATCAGCATGCAAGAATAGCAGCCTCTCCCTCCCGGCAAAGCGCACTGGGCGCTGCCATCTTGCCCGAAGGCAGAGAGCTCAGAACTCGCCGCTCTCAACCCCCATCTAGTGGCAACAGACTGTAACTGCAACCGAATTCTACCACCATGTGAAAAAAACGCTCCTCTACCATCCAGCACTTTATAAAAGCCCCAGACCAGAAGGAAAACAATAAAAACATAGAATTAAGTCCTGAGGACTTGGAATTAGGTAAACTAAGTGATAATGAGTTCAGAGCAGCTATAATCAAAAAACTCAATGAGGTAGAGAGAAAGACAGAGAAACAAGCCAATGAGTTCTGGAGTTACTTCACAAAAGAGACTGAAATCATAAAGAAGAATCAAACAAAATTACTAGAGATGAAAAACACAATGGACCATATAAAACAGAATACGGATTCCCTGAATGACCGTGTAGACACCATAGAAGAGCAAATTAACATAATTGAAGACAGACAGGCTGAATGGCTCCAGACAGAGGAAGAAAGAGAACTAAGAGTTAAAAAAAAAACGAGAAAATCTCCGAGAGATAGTGGATTCAATGAGGAGTGAGAACTTAAGGATCATAGGAATTCCCAAGAACGTGGAAAAGGAAAATGAAGCAGAAAGTGTGCTTAATGAAATTATTGAAGAGAACTTCCCAAATCTAGGGATTGATGGAGAAATGTATGTAGAGGAAGCTTTCAGATCTCCTATATTTGTCAATGTAAAAAGACCTACTGCAAGGCACATAGTAGTACAATTGGCAAGAAGGAAATATAAAGAAAGAATACTCAGGGAAGTAAGAAAAAAGAAGAGAATAACCTATAAAGGAGCCCCTATCAGACTTTCAGCGGATTTCTCTACAGAAACCTTACAAGCTAGGAGAGAATGGAGTGACATATTCAAAGCTTTAAAAGATAAAAATCTTCAGCCAAGAATACTCTATCCAGCAAGAATTTCCTTCAGATATGAGGGAGAAATTAAATCTTTTCCAGACAAACAAAAGTTAAGGGAATTTGTAACTAAAAGCCCTCCACTACAAGAAATCCTCAAGAAGGCTCTCATACCTGAAAAAAGAAAAAAGGGAGAAAGGGGTCACAATCCACAGACTAGGGAGACCGATGGGTAGAACCAGAACAGGATAGCAAATATTCAACTATAGCATTAGGGTAAATGTAAGGGGACTACCAAACCAAGGACGATCTTATCACTCTAACTACAAATTCATAACATGAGTTGGAATAAGAAATGAAAATAATTATTTAAGAGGGGAAGAGCAAAGGGTCTAAATCAGTATTGGCCATGTAAGTAAGAGACCACCAGAGAATAGACTATATTATACATGAGATTCTAAATACAAACTTCAGGGTAGACACTAAAATAAAATACAGAACAGAGTCACAAATCATAAATAAGGAAAAATCTAAGAAACCCAGCATAAGAAATTGCAGTATTAAATGGGTAGGCTAAAGCACACAGGAAAAGAAATGCAGGAAAACAAGATAATGAGCGACAGATTGACAGCATTAAGTCCACATGCATCAATAATCACTCTCAATGTAAACGGATTGAACTCTCCAATAAAAAGACAAAGAGTGGCAAAATGGATTAAAGAACAAGATCCAACAATTTGTTGCCTCCAAGAAACATACCTCAGGCCCAAGGACAAAACACAGGCTCAGGGTGAAGGGGTGGAGGACAATACTTCAAGCTAATAGCAAGAAAAAAAAAGGCAGGTGTTGCAATTCTTATATCAGACAAAGTGGATTTCAAAATAAGACAGGTAAAGAGAGACACAGAGGGACAATATATAACAATCAAAGGGACACTTCTTCAAGAAGAAATAACGCTTATAAATATCTATGCACCCAACACAGGAGCACCAAGATTCATAAAGCAACTATTAACAGACCTAAAGGAAGATGTTAAAAACAACACAATAATAATAGGGGACCTCAACACCCCACTCACATCAATGGATAGATCACCCAGACAGAAAATCAACAAGGAAATAGTGGAATTAAATGAAAAACTAAAACAATTGGACTTAATAGACATATATAGATCACTTCACCCTAAAAGAGCTGAATACACATTCTTCTCAAGTGCACATGGAACATTCTCAAGGATACACCATATGTTGGGAAACAAGGCAAGCCTCTACAAATTTAAAAAAATTGAAATAATAACAAGCATCTTCTCCGATCATAATGTTATAAGGCTAGAAACTAATTACAAGAAAAAAGCTGAGAAAGGCACAAAGATGTGGAGACTAAACAACACACTACTGAACAAGCAATGGATCATTGAAGAAATTAAAGAAGAAATCAAAAAATACCTGGAAACAAATGAAAATGATGGCATGCCATACCAACTCATACGGGATACAGCAAAAGTTGTATTAAGAGGAAAATTCATTGCAATACAGGCACATCTTAACAAACAAGAAAAATCCCAAATAAGTAATCTTAAACTACACCTAAGTGAACTAGAGGAAAAAGAACAAATAAAGCCCAAAGTCAGCAGAAGGAGAGAAATAATAAAAATCAGAGCAGAAATAAATACTATTGAAATGAAAAAGGCAGTAGAAAGGATCAATGAAACAAAAAGCTGTTTTTTTGAGAAGATAAATAAAATTGACAAACCCCTAGCCAGACTTACAAAGAAAAGAAGGGAGAAAGCTCAATAAACAAAATCAGAAATGAAAGAGGAGAAATAACAACAGACTCTGCAGAAATACAACGGATTATAAGAGAATACTATGAAAAACTATATGCCAACAGAATGGATAACCTAGAGGAAATGGATAAATTCTTGGACTCCTACAATCTCCCAAAGCTCACTCAAGAAGAGGCAGACAATTTGAACAGACCAATCACAAGGAAAGAGATTGAAACAGCAATCAAAAACATCCCAAAGAATAAAACCTCAGGACCAGATGGCTTTCCTGGGGAATTCTACCAAACTTTCAGAGAGGATTTAATACCTATCCTTTTCAAGCTATTCCAAAAAATTAGGGAAGATGGAACACTTCCTCACACATTCTATGAGGCCAACATCATGCTGATACCAAAACCAGACAAGGACACCATGAAAACAGAAAACTACAGGCCAATATCACTGATGAACATAGATGCAAAAATTCTAAACAAAATTTTGGCAACCAGAATTCAGCAATTCATCAAAAGGATCATACATCATGATCAGGTGGGATTCATACCAGGGACTCAGGGATGGTTCAACATCCGCAAATCAATCAACGTGATACACTACATCAACAAATTGAGGAATAAAAACCACACGATCATCTCAATAGATGCAGAGAAGGCATTTGACAAGATCCAACAGCCATTTATGATAAAAACTCTGAACAAAATGGGCATAGAAGGAAACTACCTCAACATAATAAAGGCCATATATGACAAACCCATAGCCAACATCATACTCAATGGGCAAAAACTGAACGCCATCCCCCTGAAAAGAGGAACGAGACAAGGATGCCCTCTATCACCACTCTTATTCAACAGAGTACTGGAGGTCCTGGCCAGAGCAATCAGGCAAGAAAAAGGAATAAAAGGAATCCAAATAGGGAGGGAAGAAGCGAAACTCTCGCTGTTTGCAGACGACATGATCTTATATATAGAAAACCCCAAAGAATCCATTGGAAAACTCTTAGAAGTAATCAACAACTACAGCAAAGTTGCAGGGTACAAAATCAATTTGCATAAATCAGTAGCATTTCTATACTCCAATAACGAACTAACAGAAAAAGAACTCAAGAATACAATACCATTCACAATCACAACACAAAGAATAAAATACCATGGGGTAAATTTAACTAAGGAAGTGAAGGACCTGTACAATGAAAATTACAAGGCCTTTCTGAGAGAATTGGATGACGACATAAGGAGATGGAAAGACATTCCATGTACATGGATTGGAAGAATAAACATAATTAAAATGTCCATTCTACCTAAAGCAATCTACAGATTCAATGCCATCCCAATCAGAATCCCCATGACATTCTTTACAGAATTAGAACAAAGAATCCTAAAATTTATACGGGGCAACAAAAGAACCCGAATTGCTAAAGCAATCCTGAGAAAAAAGAACAAAACGGGAGGCATCACAATCCCTGACTTCAAAACATACTACAAAGCTACAGTAATCAAAACAGCATGGTACTGGTACAAAAACAGGTGCACGGATCAATGGAACAGAATTGAAAGCCCAGAAATAAAACCACACATCTATGGACAGCTTATCTTTGACAAAGGAGCTGAGGGCATACAATGGAGAAAGGAAAGTCTTTTCAACAAATGGTGCTGGGAAAACTGGAAAGCCACATGTAAAAGAATGAAAATTGACCATTCTTTTTCACCATTCACCAAAATAAACTCAAAATGGATCAAAGACCTAAAGGTCAGACCTGAAACCATAAGGCTTCTAGAAGAAAATGTAGGCAGTACTCTCTTTGACATCAGTATTAAAAGGATCTTTTCAGACACCATGCCTTCTCAGAGAAGGGAAACAATAGAAAGAATAAACAAATGGGACTTCATCAGACTAAAGAGCTTCTTCAAGGCAAATGAAAACAGGATGGAAACAAAAAAACAACCCACTAACTGGGAAAAAATATTTGCAAGTCATATATCTGACAAAGGCTTAATATCCATAATATATAAAGAACTCTCACAACTCAACAACAAAAAATCAAACAACTCAATAAAAAAATGGGCTGGAGAAATGAACAGACATTTCTCCAAAGAAGATATACGGATGGCCAATAGGCACATGAAAAGATGCTCATCATCGCTGATCATCAAGGAAATGCAAATCAAAACTACACTAAGATATCACCTTACACCCATTAGAATGACAAAAATATCTAAAACTAATAGCAACAAATGTTGGAGAGGTTGTGGAGAAAAAGGAACCCTCATACACTTCTGGTGGGAATGCAAACTGGTGCAGCCACTATGGAAAACAGTATGGAGATTCCTCAAAAAATTAAAAATAGAACTACCATACGATCCAGCCATCCCACTACTGGGTATTTATCCAAAGAGCTTGAAGTCAGCAATCCCAAAAGTCCTATGTACCCCAATGTTCATTGCAGCATTATTTACAATAGCCAAGACATGGAAGCAACCTAAGTGCCCATCAACAGACAAATGGATAAAGAAGATGTGGTACATATATACAATAGAATACTACTCAGCTGCAAAACAGAACAAAATCATTCCATTTGCAATAACATGGATGGACCTTGAGGGAATTATGTTAAGTGAAATAAGCCAGCTAGAGAAGGATAATCTGTGTATGACTCCACTCATATGAGGAATTTAAAAATGTGGACTAAGAACAGTTTAGTGGATACCAGGGGAAAGGTGGGGTGGGGGGTGGGCACAAAGGGTGAAGTGGTGCACCTACAACATGAATGACAAACATTAATGTACAACTGAAATTTCACAAGATTGTAACCTATCATTAACTCAATAAAAAAAAAAAAGAGGGACATCTACAGCAATACAGGCCTATCTCAACAAACAAGAAAAATCTCAAACAATCTAACACTACACATAAAAGAACTAGAAAAAGAAGAACAAATGAATCCCCAACACATACAAGAAAGGAAATACTAAAAATCAGAGAAGAAATAAATGAAATAGAGACTAAAAAGACAATAGAAAGGATCAATGAAACTAAGAACTGGTTCTTTGAAAAGACAAACAAAATTGACAAACTCTCAACTAGACTCAGTAGGAAAAAAAGAGAGCAGGCTCAAATCAATAAAATCATAAATGAAAGAGGAGAAATTACAATGGATACCATATAAATACAAAGAATTATAAGAGAATACTATGAAAAACTATACACCAACAAATTGGATAACCTAGAAGAAATGAATAAATTATTAGAATCATACAACCTCCCAAAACTGACTCAAGAAGAAATAGACAATCTGACTAGACTAATCACAAAGAGAGAGACTGAAACAGAAATCAAAAATCTCCCTGGGGCCAGCCCCATGACTGAGTGGTTAAAGTTCTGCAGGCTCTGTTTTGGTGGCCCAGGTTTGCGGGTTTGGATCCCAGGCACGGACTTGCTCCACTCATCAGCCATGCTGTGGAGGTATCCCACATACAAAATAGAGGAAGACTGGCACAGATGTTAGCTCAGGGCTAATCTTCCTTGAGCAAAAAAAAAAGGAAAATTGGCAATGAATGTTAGCTCAGGGAGAATCTTCCTCACCGAACAAAAAGAAAGAAAAAATTCTCCCACGAAAGTCAAGGATCAGACAGCTTCTCTGGTGAATTCTACCAAACACTCAGAAATTTAATTCTTATCCTTCTCATACTTTTCCAAAAACTTGAATAGGATGGGACTCATTTTATAAGGCCAGCATTACCCTGATACCAAAACCAGACAAGGATAACATAAAAAAGGAAAATTATAGGCCAATATCACTGATAAACATGGATGCAAAAATCCTCAACAAAATATTAGCAAATAAAATACAACAGTACATTAAAAGGATCATACACAACAAACAAGTGGGATTTATTCCAGGGACGCAGGGATGCAACATCCACAAAGCAATCAATGTGATATACCAAATTAACAAAATGAAGAATAAAAATCACACAATCATCTCAATAGATGCAGAGAAAAAACTGGACAAGATTCTACAACCATTTATGATATAAACTATCAATAAAATGGGTGTAGAAGGAAAGTGCTTCATAATAAAGGCCATATATGATAAATCCACAGCCAACATCATACTCAGTGATGAAAAACTGAAAGCTATTCCTCTAAGAAGAGGAACAAGAAAAGGATGCCCACTTTCACCACTCTTATTCAACATAATATAGGAAGTCCTAGTCTGAGCAATTAGGCAAGAAAAAGAAATAAAAGGGATCCAAATTGGAAAGGAAGAAGTAAAACTGTCACTATTTGCAGATGACATGATTCTATACACAGAAAATTCTAAAACATCCACCCAAAAACGATTAGAAATAATTAACAAATAAAGTTTCAGGGTATAAAATCAACATACAAAAATCGGTCACATTTCTATACAGTAACAATAAACTAGCAGAAAGAGAAATCAAGAATATAATCCTATTTACAATCACATCAAAAGAATAAAATACCTAGGAATAAATTTAACGAAGGAGGTGAAAGACCTGTACACTGAAAACTATAATATATAAGTGAAAGAAATGGAAGAAGATATGAAGAAATGGAAAGCTATTCCATGCTCATGGATTAGAAGAATTAACAAAGGTAAAATGTCCATATTACCTAAAGCAATCTACAGATTCAATGCAATCTCATTCAGAATTCCAATGGCATTTTTCACAGAAATAGAACAAGGAATCCTAAAATTTATATGGAACAACAAAAGACCCCAAATTGCCAAAGTAACCCTGAGAAAAAAGAAGAAAGCTAGAGGTATCATACTTCCTGATTTTAAAGTATACTACAAAGTTATAGTAATCAAAACAGCCCACCACTGTGAGAAAAACAGACACCCAGATCAATGGAACAGAACAGAGAGCACAAAAATAAACCAATACATCTATGGAAAGCTAATTTTCAACAAAGAAGCTGAGAACATACAATGAAGAAAGGAAAATCTCTTCAACAAATGATGCTGGGAAAACTGGTCAGCCCCATGCAAAAGAATGAAAGAAGACCATTATCTTACACCATACACAAACATTAACTCAAAATGGATTAAAGTCTTGAAGGTAAGATGTGAAACCATAAAACTACTAGAAGAAAACATAGGCCATTTGCTCTCTGACATGGGTCTTAGCAGCATCTTTTTGAATATCACGTCTCCTCAGGCAAGGAAAACAAAATAAAAAATAAACAAATGGTAATACCTCAACCTAAAAAGCTTCTGCAAGGCAAATGAAACCATTGATAAAATGAAAAGACAACTCAACAACTTGGAGAAAATATTTGCAAATCATATATCTGATAAGGAGTTAATTTCCAAAATATATAAAGAACTCATACAACTCAACAACAAAAAACCAAACAACCCGATCAAAAAATGGGCAGAGGATATGAACAGACATTTTTCCAAAGAAGATATACAGATGGCCAACAGGCACATGAAAAGATGTTTAACATCACTGATTACAAATGGCTACTATTAAAAATATAAGAAATAAGTGTTGCAGAAGATGTGGATAAAAAGGAACTCTAGTACACTGCTGGTAGGAACGCAAAGTGGTGCAGCCACTATGGAAAACAGTATGGAGAGTTCTCAAAAATTAAAAATAGAAATACCGTATGATCCAGCTATTCCACTTCTGGGTATTTATCAAAAGAATACAAAAACACTAATTCAAAAAGAAATATGCATCCCTATGTTGACTGCAGCATTATTCACAATAGCCAAGATATGGAAGCAACTTAAGTGCCCCTCAACAGATGAAGGGACAAAGATAAGATGGTATACATATACAATGGAATAGTACTCAGCCATAAAAAAGATGAAATCTTGCCATTTGCAACAACATGGAGGAACTTTGAGGGTATCATGCTAAGCAAAATAAGTTAGATGGAGAAAGACAATTACCATACGACTTCACTTATATATGGAAGATAAACAAACACATAGATACGAAGAACAGATTGGTGGTTACCAGAGGGGAAGGAGGTAGGGGGAGAGTGAAAGGGGTAAAGAGGCACATGTGTATGGTGACAGATAGCAACTAGACCTTTGGTGGTGAGCACAATGCAGTCTATACAGAAGCTGAAATTTAATGATGTACACCTGAAATTTATATAATGATATAAATCAATGTGGCCTCAATGAAAATAAAGATATTGAAAAGACAACCCACAGAAAGGGAGAAAATATTTGCAAATCATATATCTGATAAGGAACTTGTACCTAGAATAGATAAACAGCTCTTAAAACTTAACAATAAAAAGACAGCACAACCTAAAAATCGGTAAAGGATTTGGATAAATATTTCTCTAAAGAAGATATACAAATGGCAAATTAGCACATGAAAAGATGCTCAACATCATTAGTCATTAGGTAAATGCAAATCAGAACCATATTGAGATACCACTTCAAACATACTAGGATGGCTATAATCAAAAAGACAGGCAATATCTAGTGTTGAGGATATGGAGAAGTTGGAACCTTTATAAATTTCTGGTGGGAATGTAAAATGGTGCAGCCACTTTCATAAAGTTTGGCAGTTCTTCAAAAAGCTAAAGACAGAGTTATCATTATTACCCAGCAATTTCACTAGGTATGTATCTAAGGGAATTGAAACATATGTCCACACAGAACTTGTACACAAATATTCATAACAGTATTATTCATAATAACCAAAAAGTGGAAACAACCCAAATGTTGATCAACTGATGTATAGATGAACAAAATGTGGTATATCCCTACGGTAGAATATTATTCAGCTATGAAAAGGACTAAAATACTGATAAATGCTACAACATGGCTGAACCTTGAAAACATTATGCTAAGTGAAATAAATCAGATCCAAAGACCACATATTGTATCATTGCATTTATATAAAATGTCAAAAACAGGCAAATCCATAAAGACAGAAAATAGACTAGTGGTTGCCAAAGGTTGGGGGAAGGGAGAAATAAAGTACTGGGGACTGGCTATTATGGGTATGAAGTTTCTTTTGGGGGTGATGAAAAGGTTCTGGAATTAGATACTGATGACGTTTGCACAACTTTGTGAATATGATTTAAAAAAAACAGTGAATTGTCATTTTTAAAAGGTGAACTTTTAAATGGCATGTGAATTATATCTTAATAAAGATATAATTGGTGAAATATGGTGGAATAAATATGGTGAAAACAAGTGTCTGAAAAAGAATTAAAAAGGTAAGAATTAGTAAGATTATTACTTTTTTTTTTTAAGATTTTTATTTTTTCCTTTTTCTCCCCAAAGTCCCCTGGTACATAGTTGTATATTCTTCGTTGTGGGTCCTTCTAGTTGTGGCATGTGGGACGCTGCTTCAGCGTGGTTTGATGAGCAGTGCCATGTCCGCACCCAGGATTCAAACCAACGAAACACTGGGCCGCCTACAGCAGAGTGCGCGAACTTAACCACTCGGCCACAGGGCCAGCCCCAGTAAGATTATTTTTTAAAATAAGAGTTTTACTCTCTTTTCCTACATGAGCAATGATATTTTGAGGGGAAAAACTCTGTTTCTTTGAGTACAATTTATGGTACAAACTGCAAGAGGAAATCAGGGACCAGCAAAAATGTTTCTTCTCATGCCTTGTTTTTCATTGATCAATTCCTTCTCTCCTTCCTTTTTTCCTTCTTTCCTTTCTTCCTTCCTTTTCCCCTCCTTTCCTCCATCTCTCTCTTCCTTCTTCAATAAGAAAACAAATTTTCTGTATATCCATAATACACACCTACTATATCTTTGAACTTTGAGTCTACTTTTGAGTCCACAGATATCTCTTTAAAAAGAAAAAAGAAGGGGGTATCTCTTAATAAAAGTATATAAGAATATCAAATGACACTTACCTATGGTATCTAATCTCCATTGTGTTATATCAGATTTAATTATACCGTCTGCATTTTGAGCTTCCACTTGAATGGTGTAATTATCTGGTATTGTTATTGGTGGAGGATAAAAAGAGCATGAGGTACGAGCTGTACTTGTAGAATTACCAGTAGTACAATGATCACTTTTACGTCCAAAACAGCTTTGAAGGAAAAAGTTATTCAACACAACTTTAGTACAGCAGTTTGGAATATATTAGCCATACTTAATATATTAAACACATATTTGTTAGTTTCACTCTGGGTTTCTCTTGCGAAGTGTATAGTCCAGAATTTAGTGTCCCTGTCTCCAAACTCCTTCCTCACCTCCAAAGAGAGATAAAAATTACCTGCTTCCTGCCTACCTGAGTTGCTATGAACCGTGGAGACCTCCTTGAAACCCTATGAGTCTATCAAAAGCTACACTCATAATGCATTTCCTATTGATAAAAAATAATGACTAGACCCCTGAAAATCCAAGATTCTAGCCTTGAGAACTTATTCTTAAAAAATAAAATCAAAGTCGATTTGTTAAATAAATTATGGTAAATAGATAAATTTTAAAATGATAGTTTTTAATACATCTATATTTATTGATATGAAAAGATACCCATGCTCAATTGTTGATGAAAAAAAGCAGGATACATATTATGTACAGAATGCTCAAATTTATAGAAACATATTTACATAACTATTCTTAGAGATGTCTGGAAAGATCATCAAAATGTTAATATTGTTACCTTTGTTGGTAAGATCTGGGGTGATATTTTATGTTCTTTATATTTTTCAGATTGAATTTCTTGCCACTGGTATATATTGTTTTTGGAAAACTCATTACAATTATTTTCCTAAAGAGATAGATAATTTAAACCCTACCAAGGTGTAACTTAATGACAACAAGAACTCATATTGGTAGGAATCACATGCGTGGATATAGCTATCATGCACGTGGCCCTGGGGATTATGTAGGAGACGGAGTAGGCTGAGAACAGAAAAGGAGGCCCTTCTTACAAGGTGCCATTGTTTGCTGGGGCAGGGGGTGAGGGAGCAGAGCTTGGACACACAGCATCATGGGATTTTGAAAGTAGAAAGGACCTCAAGGGTTTTCTACGGTTATTGTGCAGTGCAGAAACGGCCTCCAGGGTAATGCTGTGTCCAGGTTACAAGTACAGGCTCTAGAAGCAGACCAGGTTTGAATCCTGGCTTTGCCCCTATTAACCCTATGCCTTGGGCAAATTTCTCAACCTCTTTGTGCCGTAGTTTTCTCATCTCTATAATGAGAATAGTAATATACCTATAGCATAGGTTTGTTCTGAGGATGAAAGGAGTTAATATATATAAAATACTTTTAAAATGTCAAGCACGTAGTCTAAATGTGAGGTAATATTGTTGCTACTAGTACTATTATAATAGTTGAATATTTTTGTGTTTATTCATGCTAGAACCTTCGAGAAATACTCCTTCATCCCTTTTCTACACCTCTAGAGATCGTTCAAGTTTCAGTTCAAAAACCACTACTTCCATGAAGGCATTCCAATCCCTCTTTTTCTTCTCTGAGGAAAAATCAATTCCTATTGTTTCTGGGCATCAGTAGGTTTTTGTTCATACTACTGACCCACTGTAATCCACCCTCAGAGTTGACTAACCACAAGGAAATCCTTCCATTCTGCTTGGAAGAGATGGTCTCAGTGATAAAATCACAAAAATACAAGCCAGTCTGGGACTCTTGGAGAACCTAGCAGGCCTGGGGTCATCAACTGGGGCTGTGTATAGGTCTTAGGACACCCAGGGGTTTCCTGCTTCTACATGACCAGCTGGCAATAATAATGACAATCCAAAGGAAGCAGCGGAGGGGCAGGGGAAGAAATGACTCTTTAAAACAGAAATATAGGAGTAAACCTACTGAGGCTTACAGATTTTCATTCTACAGGCTCTTCCTATTCAACATTGGGCTTAGAACCAACAAGTCTGGGAGAAGATAAGTCATTTGGACTATGGATTATTGGGCTTTTATCATCCTTATTTTCTAAAGGAGGGGTTAGCAAACTATAGCCTGCAAGTCAGATATAATCTACCTCCTGTTCTTGTGTGGCCCACAGGCTAAGAACAGGTTTTACATTGTTAAATGGATGGGGGAAAACAATAATAAGAAGAGTATTTTGTGGCATGTGAAAATTATATGAAATTCAAGTTACAGTGTCCATAAATAAGGTTTTATTTAGGACAGTCAGCTCCATTGTATGTTTTACATACTGTCTATAGCAGCTTTCCTGCTACAGAAATAGTGTTGAGTAGTTTGACAAAAACCCATCTCTCTCCAGGCCTAAAATATTTACTATCTACCCCTTTACAGAAAAAGTTTGCCAACCCCTGTTTTAAATCATCTCTCTGATATATTCATTGATATGCCAGTGCTGCAAAGAACACTGTTTACTTCTTTTCCTTTCTTCTCCTGTAAAACATGAAGTGGACCTTTCCTTACAACACCACTTACCAATTTCCAAGGAGTGAAAAAAAAAGGAATATATATGAGATCTTGCATTCAAAAACAAAACAAAACAAAAACTTGGAACTATAGACTTTCTTTTTGGAATGGAAAAGACTTAAAGATCATCTTTCAATAGTCCCCAACATGGGCTTCCTTATTCCTCGGGGAACATGAAGGACATTTCAAGAGCTATTTTAAAAATTTCAAAAAATCCCTCTCTAAAATATCTAGCTTTTGGCTAGGATTATAATAAAAATTTTATATTTACATTATAATAGAATTAGAATAAAAAGGGATATTTGAGGTAGTGAAGAATTGGGATTCACTGTCCTGGTGGAATATTGTTTGAGAGGGGTCACATAGCAAATTAGTAGCAGTCTGAGGTAGATCTGCCTCTTAGTTTTGGGTCTATAACCCTATTTACTATATCTGAATCCATGAATAATGGACAGTTTATAACACATTCTGGAAAGAGGAGGAATATAGTTGAATATAGTAAATAAACAGATTTTTCCACTGTGCTTATCACTGGTGACTACTCTCGCCAATCCAGCAGCTCTAGGAGGAAGCCATCATGCAGCTATACCCGCCCTCCCTCTGTAGCTGCAGATCCTGTCAGCATGGCTGCAAGTAGCCAAGATATCACCCCAACCACTGGATGCATATCGTGGTCACCCAGAAGCTGTAACTGAGAAAACATTTTACTTCATAAGTGACTTGAATCATGAGTGAGCCAGGAGCCTCCGCCTCCCCTCTTACTCCCACTGAGAGCACACAAGCTCCTGTACTTACTAAGTTCTCTTAACTGTGTACCATGTATCACTGGCTTCTTTTTCTGGACTCCAGGTGCAAGTAAAATTTCTCTCATAGTAGAAGATGCAAGAAATGTTCTCAGGCTTAGCCAGCAGAACTAAAATAAAACACACAACTTCAGTACATGATAAATACTGCCAGCATTGAATATTTTGATGAAAATAAGCTAATCAAAAGCTGGATTTGTTGGTTAGTTGCTAGGTATAATACATTCTCCTCATCAGGTCCATGGAAAAAAGTCTAACTCAATCTCTTCAATTATTCCCTATGAAAAGCTGGATTTCTAATTTTTACATTCTTACTCAAAAAAGCAATATTTGAGGAGCAAAAATTACATTAAGACACTGGGAAAATACAAAGTGTTAGTGAAATACAAAGTAAAGCATCAAATGATAAAACCACTCTGGATAACTGGGCAATGGATGATGTAGGGAGAAGAGAAAAATACAAAACGTTGAACTATGCCACACTTCGACCTTATCTATCAATAATTTTTTACCAGGAGAGTGTATAAAAGAGAAAATTTCTGAAATATCTTCAGCTGTATTTTCATATCTTATAAATCTTTCTCCTTCTAGTTCCCCATCCAATAATATCCATCCCTTCATACAGAGAGCAGATGCTACCTCTAGAACAGGGATCTAGACCCTCAAGGGGTCCAGAGATAGAATTCAGGGGTGCATGAAATTAAATAGGAAAAATTATGCATCTTTATTTTTCCTGAATCTATCGTTGACATTTACAAATTCCTTCCATCATGAATGTGGTCAGCAACCTACAGTAACATCACTACTTGTAACTTTGTCACCATTAAAAATCACAGTTACTTTCTGTTATATTTCAGTTGTTGCAGATACCTTGAAATATCAAATACTATTGTCACTATTACTAAATTAAGGTAATTATGAGGTCTTCTTATTTAATGTGTTAATAAAAAAACACATATATTACTATGTTACAAATTTGTTTAATATTTTGATAATGTTGTTTTAATATAGTTGGGTTCCTTTGTAATCCTATACATCTTATTTATGCATTTACAAGTATTATTTTGAGAAGCGGTCTACAGGCTTCACCAGATGACCAAGGGGTTCACCATACCCAGGCACACATAAACACAATTAAGAACTAAGGGCAATTTTAAACCAAGGGCAATGTTCAGCTCTGAGGCTCAAACTAACTTTTTTTTGAGCCTTTGGTAAGAGTATAGCCTTAAGAATTAGGCATTTTTGAGAGAGGAAGGCAACTTCTTAAGTTACCTTCAGATGTTAAAGCAAAGCTTTAATGCTTCTAGGAAGGTAGTCCCTACCAGACAGGAAGTAGGGAAAGGCACATCACTTCTAACAAGTAAAATATTGTAGGGGTTGGGGGGAAATGAAAATAAGGTAAAGTAAAGGGCTCAGTTGTGAGTGTTCTTGGTGGAGCAGTACAAACACATAGATGGGTCTCATGAACCAAGGCCATCTGGGCTGGTGGCCTATTTCACCAGGCACAGCCTGGAGGAGGTTACAGGCCTGTAGCCTAGAAGCCTCATGTTCTGTTCAGCACCAACTCCAGAGTGGCAGAGAAGTCTTAACACTGCACTGAGGGTAGGCTGGGGCAGCTCTTCAGGTGCACTCCATACAAGTGAGTGCAGCATGCAGAGATCCAGAAGTTCACTGTGTCTCAGAGTAGGTGGTAAGGGGTGGGTATAGATGTATGGGGCTGGTCCAGGCCTGAGATTCAGATGAAGAAGCTTCTGTGCACAGGGGGACTTCAGAACCACAGGCAAACAACTGGGGTATGAACTTCAGGAGTAGGTGCCAGAATGATGCCCCAAAGCCAAGATAAAGCCAGTTGTCCTGCAGTAGATAGCAGAGGAGGGATAAGATCACAGCAGACAGTCCAGAGAAGACCACAGGGCAACACAAGGACTGCTCACATGATTCAGGAGCCCCTGCCCAAGACTCTGAAGTCACATAAACCCTGCTCATATACCCAGACACCATCTAAGCAGGAGTGGGAGAAAGGCAGGAACTCTGAAACAGTAAGCATGTACCCCAGAGAGACTGAATTAGCTAAAAGACACCATAAACCAGAAGAAACTAAGACAATGTTAACAAATGTAAGTGCTACCCACTCCTCCCCTTTCTCAGCTCTACCTGGCTTTCCAAGGGAGAGGGGACTTTTGAAATTGATTAACTTGATTATAGCAAATAAAGATGCTATTAATTTTCTCTGCACATCTGACTAATACTGTATACATTTCAACTCTGT
The DNA here is from genome assembly GCF_041296235.1 of Equus asinus. Classification (NCBI taxonomy): domain Eukaryota; kingdom Metazoa; phylum Chordata; class Mammalia; order Perissodactyla; family Equidae; genus Equus; species Equus asinus. The sequence continues at coordinate 67,624,383 of NC_091799.1, forward strand.
CAGAGGTTTTACTTTCTAATAGGAAGGCAGTAGTAAAGGGTTCCAGAATGGGTGGCATTCATTGTTTTGTTTAGGTTTGAGATTTTTTGGATTTGTACATACATTCACATATTTGCTCTACGAAATGCACACTGACCACATGGGTAAAGGAGCCCCTGGGAACGACAAACAAGAGTGAGGGAGAGCTAGGTGCCTCCATGTTGTGTCAACATTTCCAGCTCTTTCCTGAGAAGCTGCCTTCCTCTGAGTCCTGCACATGAACCTGATCCCTGCAGGTGACCCCTCAGTCAGCAGTTAAGTCAAAAGACTTTCTGTCTTTGCTACTTGCATGCTGAAAACCATGACAAAGCTGGTGATCTCTAATTCCAAATGATTAAAAAGACCAAAGTTAACCGAACCTGAACCAAATAATACTGCATTATTAAGTGGAGATTAGAAGTTAGACCAGTAACACATTCCTCGAAGAGCCCACACAGCTTGAAACTCTCCTTGAGGATTCCTTGGGTCAGCAAGCAGAATATTAATGATTTGACACTTCATAAGTGCCAGTGGGAACGTGGAAAATCCTACAAGACAGCGAACCAAGGGTCAGCAACAACGCCCCTGGAGGAACAACTTTCACACTGACCAACTCACTCCCTCTTTCCATGGCTCAGAGATAATGGCTGTATGTGTGTGTGTGTACATGTGGGTCTGTCTTTAGTCCTTCGGTCAAGTTTCTTACAAATAGTCATCCAATGTTAGCCTGCCCCCCAACCTCCATTTCACTAATACCTGTCACACTAACTCTTAGCAGGATTTCCAAGGTGATCCTTTGCTGGAGATCAAGGACACAAAACCTTTTCCCTATCTCCCCAGAATATTCTTTGGTCTTGTACTACTCTCATTACGGCTCCCTATGCTTTTTTTTTTCTTTCTATTTCCTTCTTCATTCTCACGCCACCATACATTGGCTGAACCCAAAGCTAGCCACCAAAAAACTAAGGCAGGAATAGATCCTCATGGATCCAAATATACCCCTACAAAACCTTGGTGAACCATGGTCTTACCTGTTTTTCCTCGAATACCTGTCCTTAGCTCTTTCAGAAGCTTTGATTAAATTATATAAAAGCCGTAAGTCAGTAAAGGAGTTAAACATCTGGGTTCTAGAACCATCAGTATCACCAGGTATCAGGAGAAGAGAAGGTGGTTCTAAAAACAATTTTCCACTCCACCTGAGCTTTTTTATGGAGTTACATTTGTTTTGCCCTTACTGTTTGGCACATGGCAAGAGAGAGCAACATTCTTACAGAGGCCACTTGATATTGGTATAGGGAAGGAAAAAATTCTTTTTCCTTTAACTTCCTGGGTTCTCCAGCTGGGGTCCTGTAAAATTAGACTGACGAAAGACAGATTAATAAGAGAAAAAGAGTATATTAATGCATGCAATGCATATTATGCAAAAGAAACCTCAATGAGGAATAACTCAAAGGGATGGTTAGAACTTGGGCTTATATAGCATCTTAAGGAAAAAAACAACAAATTTATAGAGAATAGACAAGAAAAAGAAAAGAAATTTAGGTTTTCAAGGGTGGCAAACTGTGGAAAGGTAAAATATATGCGGGAAATTAATGGAGCAAGGTTTGCGTCTGTGCAGGTCCATCTTGGCACCAACTTTCCGTCTTCTTCATGGCCATAAAACTTCCCCAGGAGAGGAGGTTTTCAGCAGTCCTCATTTTTCAGAAGTTTCTGCTTTTAGTCAGATAAAGGAAGAACCAAGAAGGCTTCATTTCTTCTTCATCTATTGAGTCTCATTTGCCTCCAGATCAAAATAACCCTTATGTCAAAGCAGCATATTTTGGGGTGGCATATTCTAATCCCCTACACTGGTATTACAGAAGAGATCAGTGATAAATAAAATGAATGCTCAGTAATACTTCCAGTGCTTATCAATATCTCCCCTTCCTGGACATATGAGAAGAATTTACTTCCTTGCCCCCTTGAAATTAGGCATGGCCATGTGACTTGCTTTGGCCTCTGACATGAGAGGAGAACTTAAGTGCTGGTGCATGATTCATCTTTCTCTCCTCCCTCTGCCCCTGCACAACCTGAAAATCGATGCTGAGCTGGTAATATATTAGGATGGTAGAGCCTGCATCAGCCTAGGTCCCTGCTTACCTGTGATGGACATATAAAGTTTGTTGTTTTAAACACTAATATTTGGGGCTTGCTTATTTCTGCAGCATAAACAATGCTCCCTGATTCATGTAAAAATAGAAAGCCTAGTCTGAAAATCTAGGATTCTAAGACTTGGAGGAGGAATTAACTTTAACAGTTTTGCTGCTTCTTCTTGTGTGTCCTCATGACATTCTAATTGTGCATATGTATCTCAGGTCATTTTAGCTTTGTTTTATCACAAATTAGGGGGTTGGGGGAAAATGGAATAAAAAGGACTAAGTCAATAAACAATATTAGGCTTTACTCTAACTTTCTTGCTTTACTTATGGTTACCCGTTCCAGTTTCAGTTATCTGGTGTGACACACACATCTGAACTGCCTTAACGTTATGTAACAGAACTGCCATGGCTGGCAGAGCTTACACATCTATTGTCCTGCCTTTTGACTTGCTGGCAACCAGCATGTCTATTTTAAATCTTATTCAACTTATCTCTAATTAGAATTCAACTCTTAAGTGGAAGGAAATTGTGACCAAGCAATGAAGGGCACTTCACCTCTGTTATATTTTTTACAAAAACCCAGTAGTACTGGACAGTACTCTTCATGACTGTCAAGGTCATGAGAAATAAGAAAAAAGCTAGGAAACTATCACAGACCAGCAGAGACTAGCGAGACATGACAATTCAATGCAATATAGTACCCCAAATTAGATCCTGGAACAGAAAGAGAACATTAATGGAAAAACGAGTGAGATCCAAATAAAGCCTGTAATTTAGTCAACAGTAATCTGCCAAATATCAGTTTCTTAGTTTCGGCACATGTACTGTGGTATTATAAGATATTAACAATGGGGGAAAGTAGATGAGGAGTACACAAGAACTCTCTGTACTATCTTCACAATTTTTCTGTAAATCTAAAATTATTCAAAAACAGAATTTTTATTTTTAAAAAATAGGGTAACTGAAGGCTAATTTGTCACTTGCACACATCTATCCTCCCACAGCTTCAAAAAACTACATAACTATATTCCTACATTTCTAGAAATAACTATTTCCCCTATTTTTAGAAATAAGGGGTAATAGTCATAAATTTCTTCTAAGAAAGATTAGGAGAATGTTCTTGCTTTTCAGAGAATTTCCCACATGTAAGAGGAGCATTTTTCAAAATTAAAAAGATGTTCTCAATCCCCCTTTTTTTCTCTACGCTCATATCACTTTGGTGCTGTTGCTGTCAGTCTTTTGAAAAGTGTCTTGAAATAGAAGAGTAAGGCTGAGCAGAGACCAAGGGAATGATAGTGCAGAAGGGAAGTAGGCTGGTAACTGAAGCCAGTTATGTAGGAGATGGTGTAAGTAAAAGGTGGTAAGAAGAGAAGACAAAGACGAAAGATAGGAAAAGACAAGCTGAGGGAAAAGGTGCTATGATGCACATAATAAGAACTTTAAATTGGATAACTGGGAGCAATTGTTGATTTATGAGCTGGCCAGGAGAGGCTAAATGAAATGGGGAGACACAGGCCTCCCTGCCTATATTGTCTATAAAGCTCCTGGGTACCACAGGTGTAACCCAAGGGGGCTGCAAGCCAGGCCATGCCAGGACAGAGGTCTGAAAAACATTATCTCTAGGTCATGACTGCTCTCTTGGTGACCCCCACTTACTACATGTTATGGGCTGAATTGTGTCCTCATTCAAAATTCATATGTTGAAGTCCTAATCCCGAGTACCTCAGAAGGTGACTGTATTTGGAGATAGGGCCTTTAAGGAGACATTAGTTAAAATGAGGCCATTAAGGTGAGCCCTGATCCAATCTAACTGTAAGAAGAGGACATTAAGATACACAGAGGGATGACTACATGAAGAGGAAGCAAGAGAAAAGCCAAGTGTGAGCCAAGGAGAGAGGTGTCAGGGGAAATCAACCCTGTGGGCACCTTGATCCTGGAGTTCAGTCTCCAGAATTATGAGAAAATTAATTTCTGTTAATTTAAGCCCCCAGTCTGTGGTATTTTGTTATGGCAGGCCTAGCAAACTAGTACACTACAGGATGCCTTCCCTACCTTCCCATTGCCCATTCTTCACTTTTCCCCCCTCTGGTCTTAATTTTTTTCCTTTAATGTAAGATGTGATCAAACTAATGGACCTTAGATCTGGAAGGTACTGTATGGATATTAGGCCCATAGTCTTGAGTTGGACCGTTGTAGAAATACATTGTTTCATCATTTCCCACATTCTTGGAATTTATTGCAAATAGTGCAAAAATTATATATTTTTGTTTTTATGTATTTACGTTTTATATGAAACCACTGCACTTAACACAAAAACTATTGAGATAAGCACTTATCATTACTCTAAAACAGTAGATCTTGACCTTTTGGGGGGGGGGGTCATATCTCCCTCTGAAAATATGATAGGCCATCTTGCCAAATTTGCATATGCATAAGTATATACCAAAATGCACACGCCTACCCACACAAATTCAGGGAGTTCACAAATCCTCTGTTGCCCATGAACATGTGCCATGTCCAGGTGTCCCTTTGTTATCAGGTAACAATTCTTGTCCAAAGAAGGCAGTAAGAATCACATAATCCATAAAAGGCCACAGGCCCACCTACCTGCCAGGCTGAATTTGCAGAGTAGAGGGAGCATCCACAGTGTCCAGGCCCACATAGTCTTCTAGCTATCTCAGGCAGGCTGGTGAGAGAGCTGAATATGTCATCAGTCAAGAGTTACTGTGCTTCCTGTCTCTTCTCAACAACTCTATTTCCAGTAACAAACAGATTCTGGGGATTTTGAGGAAAGGTATTTTATTTATTTTTTTAACTCTTTAATTTTTTTTTTTTTTTTTGGCAATCATCACATAGATCCCTTCATAATTACTCTATCAACCCTAGTCAACATTTTATTTTGTCCACAATTCATTCCACTATGTAACATGAAAAGTATACTAGCCACCAAGAATATATCCGAAAAATAGTACTGCCCTCTGGTCTCCGTCTCAGTTCCCAACATTCTGGCCAAATGGAACAACCAATAATTTCCCAAAAGCACGGTGTTATTTCACATCCCCATGCTTTGCCCATGTGGTTCCTTCTGCCTAGAATGTCCTTTCTCCCTTATTCTTCGCAAATCAATCCATCCTTCCAGACTTATCTCAAGGCTAACCTTCTCTAAATGCCCTCCCTGAACTCCCAGACGGAGTTGGCCAGCCAGTTCCTCCCTGTGTCCCATCCACCGTCCTTGCCATCTTTACTGCAGCACGTGACACACAGCATGGCATTTAGCAGTTTACCTATTGGCTTCTCTACATATAGGAAGCTTCCAAAGAGTAGAGCTTCTCTTACTCCTCTTTGAAGCCTTAGTATTTAAGACAGTGCCTGGTACATGGTAGACATTCACTATTGTTCATGGAATTAATTAGACTAAAAAGACTGTTGGCTCCTCATCATATCCCAGGTAAGATGGTGAGATAGTCTAAGGATAAGCAAATGTAAAAGCAATACCTCACTTTCAGGAAGAAATAGATGATGCTACATTTTCATCTGACAGATCATTATGGGAAGGGGGGAGAAGAGTTCTCAATAAAATTAATCATTTGAGAAAAATTCACATGCAGCATTTCTGGAGAAAACCACAAGGATAAAATTTTCTCATGTATGAACCAATTGAAATACCTAACTAACTGAAAATGCCTAAGACAATAAAGCAGAATGAGAACTTGGAGCTATAATAATAAAAATACTATCATGAAACAATAAGAGGCTGGTTACATATCAGCAATAGTTAATGACTGTTACTCAATAGCAGTAGCTATTCTTTCAAGAAATAACTGTTTTGATTTAAATGAGTCCAAAGTTTAAAGGGAAAAATTTTAATTTTCAATGAAAAATAAATGTGTTGTTTAAAAATTAATCATAACACTAATAGCATTTTTTAAGGTCTAATCATTAAAAATATTCTCTTAATTTTTTCCATCTCCTAGCCAGAAGGCGTGCCCTTACAAGTCCCAAAAGTATACTGCAAAGGGAGGGAGCCAAACCATGAAAACTCTATAGAAGCTATGATGTTGACAGTCTCAATAATTGAATAAATGAATAATTACAGATGCTAAAGCTAAAACTGCTATTCTGGGTTTTGCATTTTATTAATCTTATCAATATTAAATGTTGAATAAAATATTAACATATAAAATATTTTTAAATTAATAGTAATTATTGCTTGACTCCTTTACAGTGAGAATACTCACCTACTATTTGGGAAATTAAAAAAAAAACCTCAAAGAAAATCAACAGTACTAAATTATATGTAGAGACAAAGCTGGAAAAGTTGCAGTAGTTGAAGAGTGTGGCATTCTAGAAGTTCACACTGCCTGAGTTCGAGCCCTGGCACTCTCACAAATTAGCTGGTGACCTCAAGTATTCTCTTATTCATTCAGCACTGTGCCAGCCACACATTAGATGCTGGAATAAAAGAAGAGCCTGTCCCTGACTTCATTCTAGTTCAATGGTTTTTAAGAAGGAGAAGGGGGTCAGAGGACAGAGAGGATGTAAAATTCCAGGGTGAGCTACTGTCATTGATGGCTCTGTGTCATACCCCTCAAATGGGTTTGAGGCAAAAAAGGGCTGAGAACCACTGATCTACTTGCAGAGACAGAAGCATGGACACTAATCACAAATATCACATGCTCAGTGCTGTAATTATAATAGTGCAAGGAGAGCACAGAGCATCTCAGGAGAGGACTGACAGTGGAAAGCCAATAAGCATTGCTATTATGACAATGCCCCTCATTCTAATGCTTGCTTACCCTCCAGTGCCTTTTCCACTTTCCCTGACACACCGGAGGACCACCTCAAAGTGATTGCTCATGGGTGGTAAATGCGAACAAATGTGAGGTGCCTCCCAGGAACTTAGAAATAAGTTCAATTGAGAGTTCAACTAGCAAAATCTGTGCACAAAGGTGACCCTAGTTATCTGTGGGAGTAAATCAAGACTATATGGGTAAATGTTCAGTTGAAGAGCTTGAGTTCACTCCAAATGCCAGGCAAGGAAAACTGGTATAATCTCAGAGTTGGATCTGGAAAATCATCGTCATTCAGCTGCAGGAATCTATTCAACTAATTGAATCGTAAATAGAAGGAGATTTTCAGAACAGAAAGGAGAGGTCACCTCTGAATGTAAAACATCGATAGTTAAAAATAAAACAGTAAGTTGGCAGTGTTTATCCAGTACTATCTGCTCGAAGAAATGATGAAACTTCCTGTTACTGGAGCAATATATTCTATAACAGTGCAACCATCAGACCTCACCACAACCTTGATGAAAGATACCTCAAAACCCCAAATCTCTCTGATTGCTCTGATTCTGTGAAGCCTTCTCTGATTACTAATTTAGCAGAAGGGGAGGCCCTGAACAAGAGATGTGAGCCTTCTAGGGGGAGGGCGAAAGGGGTAAAGGGGCACAAAAGCATGGTGATGGATAAAAACCAGACTACTGGCAGTGAACATGATGCGTCTATACAGAAATTACTATTTAGTAATGTACACCTGAAATTTACACAACGTTATAAGCCAATATGACCTCAATAAAATACTTAAAAAAAAAAAAGAGACATGAGCCTTCTAGTTATTAGAAACACTATCCCCCCTTTGGTTAAATACATCAGTTTCTTGAATCTTAAATGATGTGAATCAGCCTCCCCAAATCTGAGCAGTTCTGGGTGCAGCAACACTGTGGGTCACAGGAAATTCACAAAGATGATGCCATACTCTTGAGGAGAACCATCAAATCATTTCCTGCATTCCCTGGGTCATCAGCCCCAACTTTTAAAATGCAGCAGCTTTTAATAACTGGACTTCAATGAGGTCACTTCCTAGAAAGACACAGTTTCTCAATGGTAGGACCTCATTTGAATACAGCATTTAATGGAGGCCTAGAATTCTCAAACAACACTATGAATATTCCATGCTGGACTAAAGGACTCAGAATATACAGTGATGCCACTTAAGTAATTCGTGGGGTATTATCTTTAAAGTACTAGCTACTGTTTGGAGTAGAATGAGTGGAAACAAATCCACGCAATTATTGCTGGCTATAGATAGTCGTTGGGGACAAAGCAAGAGGGAGAAAACAAAGGAGGAGATACTGCCTCTGCCAGTTGATGCTAAAAATTTTAGCATGTTAAATTATCCCTGCCTCCTCACATCCTGTCTCATAACCAAAGCAAAAGAAATAGAGTGTGGCTGTTCTACTTTCTAGCAATCCCCCACTACACACACAAGTGCGTACACATACACACACACACACACCCCCACAGGCCGCCCTCTGGCAATTCAGTTCCTACTCAAAGCTGCAGCCTGGATGCTGTTTCATCTGCTTTCACTTGTACAAAATGTACCACTATGTGATTTTTCCCGGGTCTGGCCCTACTTTCATTCATTCATTCATACAGTCACTCAACTAATGTATGCTGATACCCATTCTGTCCCAAGAACTGTGCACACTATGATATTGGGTTTTTAAATGATGAGTAAATTCGAGGAGGAGTAAATTCAAGATGCCGTCAGCTCTATCACTGGGAGGAAGGTAGCAAGCAGCTAGCTACCTGGCCTTATTCAGTGTCCGCAAATTCCTTACAGACCAGTAGAATTTGGTTTATAGTTTTACTTTTATTGATCAAGTAGAGGGGCCCCCTGTTCTCATTCTCTTTTAAATGTAGATTTGGAGCCTGCAGTGATGATGATAATAATAGTAATAACAGCTCTTTATTTACAAAGCACTTTTATACATATGGTCTCATTTGATCCTTGTCACCTTTGAGGTAAATGAGGCAGATATTTTTAGATTGAATCACATGAAATTGCTATTTTCATAAGTTTAATAGTCAAATATTGGCAATTTTAGTCTAATAAACTAATGTTATCCTTTCTTTTTGGATGAGGAAATTGATTACATACTCTGCCAAAGATGGGATCAAGAGTTATCAATATAGTGCCTATAGTTAATAATACTGTATTGCATATTTGAAAGTTGCTGAGAGAGTAGATCTTAAAAGTTCTCATCACAAGAAAAAATATTTTCTAACTATATATGGTGATGGATGTTAACTAGACTTATTGTGGTGATCACCTTGCAATATATAAAGTATCAAATCATTATGTTGTACACCTAAATCTAATATAATGTTCTACGTGAATTATACCTCAATTTAAAAAAAGAGCTGTCAGGTAACTACATTCAGTTTCAAAGTCTATAAACCCATTTGAGGTGCATGCTACCTTTGTACAAAGAACATTTTGAGATGGCAAGCAGGAAGATTGCCAAAACACAGTGATGATGTGACACTGAGACTACAAAATACCAATTATGTTACATAAATTATATCTTGTCCTTCTAAAAATCCCTGTAGAGTTGGCATTATTATCTCCACTTTACAGATATGGAAATTGAGGTTCTGCGATATTAAGTAACCAGTCCAAAAATCACGCAGTTTGTAAGTGGCATAGCTATATTCAAACCCATGACTGTCTTATTCCAAAGCCTAGACTCTTTCTACCAAAATCAAGCAGTAGCTATTAGTGATTTACTCGTCCTCAGCCCTCCTGCCACAAAACACCAATACACACAAGGATTTTCCTCCATATCTCCTACGTCTAATTTTCTGTAGCCTAGAGTTTCAAGAAAGATAAATCCATTATGTTCATTTATTTTCCCCAGCCCCTGACCTCTGACCCCCCGATTCTCCACTATCACCCCAGCATTTTAAAATATTTACAGCCAAAATATAGATTCCCTGTGACAATCAACAATCAGTCTAGCTAAGGAGCAATTCATGTGGTGGGTTCTCACCCATAATTTCACTGAAGAAAGCAGAAAAAGACTCTTGCATAACAGAAAAAGAGGCCTAATTTGCAAGGGTTTGAGTTATCAGACTTCTGAATGAGTGTGGCGCTCACCTGCCTGTATCAGGCGGTGTCTCACAGATGTCCTGCTGGTTCACAGGATCCGCATCAAAGGTGCTCTGTCCCTTCTGCACAAGTCAGGACAGGGAGGGCGATTTGGAATTTATCTACAAAAAGTCGTGTGAATATTTCCTCTCTGGTTGTCCAAGGGCTCTTCCTTTGCTTTTAAGCCCAGCCCCAGCCAGGGTGGCACTTAACCCACTTGTGCTGGGAAGTGGAGTGCATTACTGTAACTAAAAAAAAGAATCTGCCTCCATGGGACCACTCAACTTTACAGGAAAAGTGACATCTGAAAGTGCCATAAACAACTAAAAGGAATGATTAAATTTTAAATTTTAAATTCAGGAAGTCCTTACAAATGTGGTAATAGGTAAAATGCTGAGAGTATCTTTAGCTCGAAAAGAGAAAGATGTAATCATGTAATTACTTTTAAATGAAGAAGGAAATATGGTAGCTAACTCAGAAAAGAGTTTATAATTCTTATTTATGTCTCAAGGAAAGCATACTGAACTGAGAGTCTGGAGCCCCAGCTAAGCCACTAATTTAGCAGATTATGAGAGTTAATGATAATTAATAATATGAGGAGCTCTTACTATGCATCAGGCACAGTACTAAGAACTTTGAATTAATTATCTCATTTAATCTTCACAACAATCCTATGACATCAGTAGTATTTTTTCCCCACTTTACAGATGAGGAAACTGAGGCCAAAACAATTGAGAAACTAGTCCAGAGGAAGTGGTGGAACCAGGAATTGAAGCAAGGCAGCCTGACTCAGTTTCCTATGAATCAAAGGGTAAAATTTGATGACTTCTGGGATCCTTTTGAGCACTAAAAGTTTACAACCTTTTGTAACTAAGTCATAAAATAGACTAGGGAAGAGATTATGAAGCAAAAGGAAGGAAACCCAATCTAAACTTTAAAACAATATGTGCTTTCCAGCCTCATATGTTTTATTTTGAACCCATTCCCCATCTTCCTTAGGCAATGTTCCATAAAGTAAAAGAGGTTAGCAGAAATGAGGAGGAGAAAGAGAGGTAGTCTTCTACCTAGTAGATCATGAGATATTAAAAATCTCATTATAATGTACTATCTAGAATAGCTACGTTAGCATAAAAATGGTACTTCCTTAATTTATTCAACCAATACTTAATAAACATCTGTTATATGTGTAATACTGACTAAAGGTCTTGTGTATGAAATAGAATTCTGGTTAAGACATGGCTGATTGAACGTAAGCATTTATCTCTACTCTCTCAGGAAACTCCAGGAAAATTAAAGGTATAGGAAAGGTATAGAGCCACAAAACAAATGGGAGAAGAGACAATGAGAGATGTCAACACATTTTTGCAATATGAGAAGTGAATTGTGTGGTAACTGAATTGGTAAAGACAAGAAAGCTAAAACCTAAGAACACCCAAACAGGATGCCAACAAGAAGCAAGAATTGTGCCATGGAATCTCATAATGGCTCAGGAATTTGAGACACCAGATAGCTATAATTGATCCTCATTATTCATGGATTCCGTATTTGCAAATTCATCTACTTTCTAAAATTTAACTTGTATCCACAAGATCAACACTTGAGGTGCTTTTGCAGTCATTCGCAGACATGTGCAGTGGCGAAAACCTTGAGTCGCCTGAAGCGCACATTCCCAGCTGAGGTTAAACAAGGCAACACTCTGCTCTCATACTGTACACAAGTGTCTTTTTGTTGTTTATTTAGTGCCACGTTTTTCAGGTTTTTGTGTTTTTTTGTTGGTGATTTTGCTTTTTAAAATGGCCCCCAAGCATAGTGCTGAAGAAGCAAGCTGTGATGTGCCTTATAGAGAAAATACATGCGTTAGATAAACTTTCTTCAGGCACGAGTTATACCGCTGTTGGCTGTGAGTTCAGGGTTAACGCATTAACAATATAGTAAATAAGGTGTCTTTAAACCGAAACACATATAAAACAAGGTAATGTATTGATGGGTTGACAAAAATGTTGTGACCAGAGGCTCACAGGAACTCAACTCTGTATTTCCCCTAGAGAGAGAGGCTCAGTATGTATTCATTAATTCAGTCTTCGCAGTGACTTTATAGAACATAATTACCACAAATAACATCTGTGCAATATGGTAGATTAACGTGAACTGAAGGAAGAGAGCAACTTGAACCTGCAGGTCCCAATGAAGCTATGGCAGCAGGATTTTGTTGATAAGGGCTAAAGTAGGTGGTGGCAGCAGGGAAGGAAGAGATGGGGAAGGTCTGAGTGTGTAACAGAGGGCATAACAAAGCACAAAATCAGAAAGAACTGGGTGAAATGGATAATTAATATACTTGAATAAAGTAACACTGAGGTTAGAGGGGAAGAGACTCAATCCACACACTCCAGTCTTTCAACTCAATTCCATAAACATAATTCAATGTCAGGTCCTGTGCTTGACACTGTGGAAACAAAGCCCAGGAAGGCAAACGCCCCACCCAGGAAAAGTTCACAACTTAAGTGGGAAAACAGACATGTAAACAAGATGCTATAAGCCAGTGGCAAGTGCTGTCAAAGAGGTGTGTATAAAGTGCTACGGGAAATGGGAAAGGGAAGCCATTAATTCCACCCTAAGAAAAGTGGATCCCAGAAAGTAATGAAGAGAAAGAGACATTTTAGTGGAACATGTCACTTGGAAGTAAATGCACAAAATTATAAAATAACAAATATTCCTGGCAGAGATGTGTAAAAGCCAGACACTTACTGGCACCTGGGATGGGGCCTAGAAGCCATGCTGGTAGCCTTTGACTACACTTCCTGTAGTGGGTCGAATAGTGGACCCTCAAAAGATATGTCTACCTGGAACCTTAGAATATTGCTTTATTTGGAATAAAGATCTCTAGATGTGATTATCCTGGATTAAGGTGGGCCCTATAGCCAATGACCAGTGTCCTTATAAGAGACAGAAAATGAAAGAGAGAGAGACACAAGAGAAAAGCTATGTGACTACAGAAGCAGAGACTGGAGTGATGCACCTACAAGCTAAGGAACACCAAATGCCAGAGCCACCAGAAGCTAAGAGACAGGCATGGAACAGATTCTCCCTCAGAGCCTCCAGAAGGAACCAACCCTGCAGACAGCTTGATTTTGGACTTTTAGCCTCCAGAACTGAGAGAGAATAAATGTATGTTGTTAGCCACCAATTTTGTGGAAATTTGTTACGATAGCCCAGGAAACTAATACACCCCCTGTCCCAGGTTACAAGTGATTCACAGGCCAGGCTGACCCATCAGATTCTCTCACCTAGGTACATGGAACTGAGTCAGCTAGATGGTAGTGGACCATGGGGCTAACAGGTCATTGGTGCTAGCAGCCATATTTTAGATGTGCAGGAAAAGAAAGAAGGTTAAGAGGAGACTGATGGAAAGCAAAGAGAGAAGCAAGGGTGATAGTCCACATGATGACATACAGTTCAATACCCGACTTCCCATATGCTTGTGTGGAACACACGAGACCCTGATGTATTCCCTGCCTACGATGTCCATGACATTATCTGTTATATCACTGCAATAATCTGCTGATTAAAGTTAGATTAAAGTTCCTTGCAACCAGATTATCCCCAATTTAACAATGATGTTTGGGAGAAATATAGTTGTAAGAAAATATAAGGAAGTGGAAATAAAATAGTAATTACTAAACAGATGAATAATTTCAAAGTGTAAACTGATCAGGACAGACAAAATAACAATTGGGAAATTTTACCAATACAAAGGCTCTCTGAATAGAAAGCAAAGAAGTTTTCTCTTATAACACAGCATGTTGTTTCAGGTCCCAGACTGGATATTCAAATCAGGGGAAATGATGAAAAAGGAGAGACTATCAAATGGCGAAGAGACTGAACAAGTACAGCTCTACTGACCACCATTTATCCCTCCATGGGGTCGATATTGTGGTGCTCTGCCCTGATCAGGTCTCAATATCTTATATACCAGCTTAATTACCTGATTCCTTCAGTCTCTAAATATCTATTAGCATCTAACACATGCCAAGGATTATGGTAGGCCCTGTGATACAAAGATGAAGATCTCAGTCACTAACATTCTGTGGACTAGGTGTAAGACAGACGTAGAAATGGGCAATCCTTACATAATGAGAAAAATACAGGACTGAGGAAAATGGAATGTTTAGGGAAAGCATTTAACTTTGCCTAGGAAGTTCAAAGGCAGCTACATAAAGGAGTAAACATTTGAGCTAAATCATGAAGAATGAGTAGACAGACGTACACCAGCAGAATAAGGCATCAAGGGGCATTCCAAATAGAGACTGCACAAAGTTGAGAAGGTGGAGAGAATGACACTTGCAAGAGCAGCAAGTCCTTCAGGCAGGGACCAGACTATGATGGTAGGAATTTTCTGTTCTGCTTACTGGTAAATCCCCATTGTTAAAATCTACACTCAATAGTCAGAATGGAAGTTCACAAAGGCAGTGATTTTTTTTTTATCACAGTAAATCCATGTAGCTTAATCCAATGGTCATTTCCTAGACCTCATCTTAGCAGCATTTGACACAACTAATCACTTTCTCCCTGATACTCTATCTTCTCTTGGCTTCCATGCAGTTGCGTCCTGGATGTTTAACAAGCTCTCCAAGAAAAATCTTAAAAGCCCTGATTTGTAGCATTTGCTGATGTCTGTAGTATAAATAGTTCTACCATGGCCAACTTTAAGCTACCAATGTGACATCACTGAATGCGGAGTTGGAAACAGATGTGCAATAGCACACATCATTATATGGTATTTCCACCACACAGATACAAAAGACATAAATAATCTCAAGAGCATAGACAGTAGTAAAATGTAGTAAAATAATTAGAAAGTGATTGACCATTACTTTTATTAAAACAATTTTTTAAATTAAGTTTATATAATTTTTAATGATGGCCATACTTGACAACCAGCTCACTAAATTCTAAGCTGGCACCAGGACACCACTGCTTCCAGAGCACCGTGCTCTACTGGTTTTCCTCCTGCCTCATGAGTCTTCTTTTCAGTCACCTTCACTTAGGCCTCCTCTTCTCCCTGACCTCTACCCTCTACATGTTAAAGTGTCCAGGGCTTAGACGGAAGGAGATGAGAAGAGGGAGGAGTATCTACAAACGAGTTATTTTAATTTTATTTTATAGTTGTATATTTTATGACACTTTGAAAATAAAATTTTATTTTACTATTACTTGCATAATCTGTTTAGCACTTATGGCATCTCGAGCTGTGCTGTCCAATGCAGTAACCAAGTGGCTATTGAGCAACTGAAATGCAGCAATTTCAAATTGAGATGTGCTGGAAGTGTAGGATACACACCAGATTTTGAAGACAATACAAAAAAAAGAATGTAAAATTCTCATTAATAATTTTTATATTGCTTACATGTTGAAGTAACATTTTTAATACATTGGGTTAAATAAAATATAATTAATTTTACTTTCTTTATAAAATGAGGCCTTTCCTGTTGGATTATGGCTGCTTTAGTTTTAACGCAGCCTTGCCTCTACCCTTCTTTTCCCCTACTCCTCCTCTGAAAATCTTCAGCTATACTATTACTTTTATCTTCTCAAAGGTTTGTAAGTTTTACATTATTTTACTTATGACATACATGCTTTATCTATACGTTGATTTTAAAACAACAAATAGCATTTATAATACTAATCAATAATTACAACAGAATCAAGTAGTGTTTTGCACATATAGAAAAAGTAACATAATCCCATTTCCCTCAAACTACAACGCCAGATTGTTTCAAGAATCAAAGTCAACTGGATTATCTTTTCCTAAACTCTAAGGTTTCCTCAAAATAATGCCACACTTTTTCTTATTTAGATGATGACTTTCTAGTAGAGCTTTTTATTTTTCCTGAAGTTTTGTTTCCTATTTTCTTGTTGACATGAGGAGCCTATACCTTCATCTAATACTAAAATCATCCAAATTCTTCATTACACACTTTGTTAAAGTAAATCCATTTTAAATCCACTTTGTTAAAATAAGTCCTCTTGGAGCCAGCTGCAATGAGATTTTGGCAGCAGGAGCATGGATGCAGCAGGAGGAATGCATGGGAAGTGAAGAGCAGCATGTCTCTTGAAAGAAGCTTAATTCTGAAATTAAGGCTGTGAAAAATGGATACATTGGTGGGATGCCTGATAGAGGAGAGGGTACGTGTTTATTTGTCCTCTCAGAATGAAGAATGAACTTGACTGCAGATGTGTTTGTAGATTGGAGCCCTTTCCACCTGATGGCCTCTGTCTTCCCTCTAAAATAGGAGAAATGGCCATCTGCTAAGAGAAAGGATTTAAAGACAGCAGTAACATTTTGGAATAGCTAATGAGAGGAATGTACGAGGAACCAGATCCTGCTGAGGACAAAGACAGCTGAGTGGAAGCCAGGATCCCACATGGCTGAAAAATGAAACATTCTTATTCTCCGATGCTCATTGCTGAAAAATATATTTATTTCTATGGCATTCATCTCAAAACTTAAGCCCTTTCATATTATTTCAAGAGAAAAGACCTATGGCATCAAATCAATGAATATTTTCCTGTCACAGCTCGAAAGAAGATAAGTCTGTTACTGTTTCTTTAACTAAACTCCTGACTCCATCCCTCTTCCCACTTTAATAACTACCGCAGGGTAATTACACAGCTCATTGTTGAATCCCATACTCCAACACCTGGCAGCTCAGCTCGCTCTCTCCAGCTCAAGTGAGTGCCAGAAGTCACTACTCAAACCAAGCACAATGCAGTAAAGTAATCTGAACACAAAGCATGGAAAAGTCAGAGGTTCGTAAGAGGTTTATCAGCCAGGATTTCCATATTGTTCTTGTTTTCTGTGTACAGAAGAAAATGTTGAGCAACTACTACTTATTAAACACTGAGTTGGATGTGCTAGTCATGTCAAAACTCATTAAACAAATGGAAAAAATTCATAACACTATAGATATATATTTGAAAGACAAAATATTTGGTTCTTATGAAACAGGAATTCAGGGAAGAGAAGCAGAACCATGAACTATAGTAATCTAGGAAGACTTTTGTGAAAGAAGTAAGACTTGAGTACAGCATTGAACTACTAAAATTTGGGTAATTAGTGGAAAAGACATAAGAATGCTAGAGTATAAGATCCCTATTCTCAAAGAATAGAGTCCTTTTTTCACACTCAGGACCCCGTTGCTGGTTAGATTTTTTTGAAAGTTAGATGTGTATGCCCCTATAAGAACAAAACAGCTTTCTTTGAAGAGTCACATGGAATGGGATGTATGATTTGCAGAACTTCAATCTTAATTTCTTTGACTACATTCATTTTCCTTTAGTTTATATTCCCTGAATTCAAACCAATGGATTATAGAAAGAGCAGCTTGAATATTTCCCCCAATAATTGTTTAGCTAAACCACTATGTGGCAACTGACAAGCAACTTGACCAGAGTTACCAGCCTTTGGACTTGGAAAGAGACATCTTCCAAAAAGGTACAGCCATTCTGCTCTAAAAAACTGGACGCTGAACGCTTATTAGAAATAATTAAGTTTTAGAAACAAAGTAGCTTTGGAAGCCTGGCTTCCCTCCACCTGTTCAATTACATTTGTTTATTTACTCAGCCTCACGTTCAATTCTACCTACTTTCAAATAGGTTTGATAACATTTTCAAACCATAAATATTTCTTGAGCACTTTCTCAGTGCCAGGCAGAAGTCCCTGCCTTCCTAAACCGTGTAGTCTAAAGTTAGTCTAGACTCCAGAGTTACACTGTCAATATAGTAGCCAACAGCCAGCGGGTGCAACTGAGAAACTGAATTTTTAATTACACGTAATCAAAATTTAAATTTAAAAACTGAGACTTGATTCAGCTATTGGGAAACTTTTAAGTCTGTTTGGAACAACTTGGGTATGTGAGTCTCTACTGGGTATGTGAATCGTAATGTGTATTTTATAAAATCTAAATATTGATCAAGTATTTCCAATGAAAACAGCATTCAAATTGAAATGTGAGGTAATTGTAAAATATGCAACGGATTTCAAAGATTTAGTACAAAAAAGGTAAAATACCTCAATAATTTTTATATTGATTACATGTTGAAATGATATTTGGGATATATTGATCACATATGTGGCTCACATTATATTTCTATTGGTCAGCAGTGCCCTAGAGCAACAATTTCCCCAAGGAAAGCTTAAACACAGAGCTTCTTAGGATGATCTACTGCAGCTCAACTCATGCTCCTTTTCTTTCTGTTTCCTCTCTTCTTTCTTCCCTTGCTTTCTTCTTCCTCTAACAATGATGTACACTGGACTCTTAAGAGCTAGAAAGATTGCTGACCCAGGGTTTAAATGATTTAAGGCAACCTCTCTCTTATTGGTTAAGGATTTTAACTACAAAAGAAAAATGGAATGACTTTAGCAACTCCAATGTATTAGGAGTATCTTAGTAGCTCAAGAGAAAGGTGTCAAACAGCTTTGCACTTCCCCATAGACAGTCTTAGAAGTAGTTTTCTAATAAGTCACTAAAAACTACTTAAACACTTTTTTAAAGTTTTAAAATCACAAAGTCCTGAAATATTAATTTTATTACTTTATTCTAAATTACATTTATCTTATAAATATCAGATATTAGACAGATAAAATTATAATGGAGAAGAGCTTTCACCAAAGCATTTTAAGCCTTCACAGAATGGATTTATTAAGTTATCATTATCTGTACTTCCACAGTCACTCTCTAACTCCTACAGCACAGTCAGGCTACAGACAACACAGACTGCAAAGGTGTCTTATTTAAGATCCTTTAGCAGTTTACACAGATTCCTTGCTATCTGAAGCAGATCAGGAAGTTAGTCTTTGTTCTGACTTTAGTACAGAATCCATTAACTGTTCCTGAGAACATCTCATTTCATCAGTAGTGGCAGAGACTGCTAGCTGATTCCCAGCTTCCTGGGCACGCAGATAAGGTTACATTTCCCAGTCTCCTTCACAGTTAGATGTGACTAAGTTCTCAACAGTGGAATGTGAGAAGAGATCTATATGCCATTTCCTTGTTTGATCCATAAAAACCTTCCATATATTTACCTCCTTCTTCCTCCATCCCCACTCTTTCCCTGGCTTCATGAAGAGCAGCATAAAGATCTTGGAAGCCATGTATCAAAGACTGCAGAGCCACACGACAGAAGAAGCCTGGAGTCCTAAGTAACTATTTGAGAGGCCATCTACCTACCAGGAACACCCTCCTTAGATAGTTGGGTGAACAAAAACATACTTCTACCTTGTTAAGTCACTGAAGTTTTGGGGGTCGTAACCTCAGCTACTATCACTCTAAGAGATATAATCAGTGACCCAAAGGACTGTAATTTAGCCAAAAGATAAACCATTTTCACAACTCTTGGTGTCACCAATCCACTGACCAGAAAAATAGCACCCCATCCCTTGATTCCATCTTTTCTCCACCCCCTTTTATGACTCAGGTGTATTTTTTGCAAGATCATGACTGAGTAGACATGTAAACAGGTGAAAAAAGAAAGAAATGGCCAACAGACGTAAGAAATCAGGTAAATATAAATTAAAATCACAGTAAATGGCTAGAATTAAAAATACCAGCAATACCAAACAATGGTGAGGATGTGGAGCAAATGAAACACTCTTACAATGCTAGTAGCTACGTTAAATGGTACAAGCATCTTAGAAAACTCTTTGGCTATTTCTAATGAAGTTAAATATATACTTACCCTATGATCCAACAATTCCACTCCCAGGTACACGCCTAAGAGAACTGAGTGCTTATTTCACCAAAACACTTATAGAGAAATAGTCATAGGAGCTTTATTCATAATAGTAAAAAACTGAAAACTTAAATGCCCATCAACAAGAAAGTGGAAAAACAATTTGTAGTATATTCACATGACAGAATACTGCACAATAAAAAGGAACTAACTAATACACACAACATGGATCAATCTCACAGATGTTATGTTGAACAAAAGTCAGACACAAAAGAGGACACATACTCTATGACTCCATTTAGATGAAGTTGAAGAACACGCAAATCTAATTTATGGTGATAAAAATCAGAATAGTGGTTGCCTCTGGGCAAGGGAGTTGACTGGAAAGGGGCAAGAGGGTGATGAAATGTTACATATCTTGATTTGGGTGATGGTTATAAGGAGTACGCATAGGTAAAAATTTAAGCCATACACTTAAGATTTGTGCATTTTATTATGTGTAAATTTTATTTCAAATGAGAAAATTAAAAAGTTAACTTGTCCCAGAATACAAAATTAGTAAACAGTTGAGCTGGGATTCAAACTTAGGCCAATTTGAGTCTTTTCACTAGAGTAGGGTTCATTTTCCTACTGAATTTTTCTATACAAAGATGAGAAAACGATGAGAAGTCTCTATTATTACTTAAATACACAATAAGCATCATTCATGTCGTATATTTTATTCGTAACATCCACAATATGATAAACTGTACTTATTTTGGCACCAAAACATCCTATATTCTAGTTCAAATGCTGATATTAACTTTGTGGCACTATACCAACAGTAACTTTTTATGGAATTGAAATAAATTGTTGGAACCAAACTTCCCACCATCCCAGATGACTGGTAACCCAGTAAGATAATTCAGCTGAAGAACAAACATGTTAAGATGAAATTGTCAGAATATGCATTGCCTTTAACTGGCAAGAACACATTAGCTGATTGGCATTTGTGAATTATCATTAATAAATCTCCAGTGGTTGAACATCCTAAGATTGATGAAACAATTTACAGATAGACAGTAAGATGCCAAAATGTCAATTAACAAGCATCACTTATGCCTGTGTGATATTTATAATATTCAACCACTACAGTTGCAAATATGATCTCTAGCTTGTTTCTCAAGAATCAACTATTTAACATTGAGAAGGCAGCTAATGCAATATTAGAATAAGACTTGAACATTAAAATACCAGTGCACCAGCATTCAGCTATGATACCCTGCATTCTTACACAGGATGCCTCTCAAAAAATATTTTATTGTGGGGCCAGCCCGGTGGCGCAGTGGTTAAGTGTGCACGTTTCACTTCGGCAGCCCAGGGTTCACCAGTTCCGATCCCGGCTGCGGGCATGGCACTGCTTGGCAAGCCATGCTGTGGTAGGCGTCCCACATAGAAAGTAGAGGAAGATGGGCACAGATGTCAGCTCAAGGCCAGTCTTCCTCAGCAAAAAGAGGAGGATTGGCAGCAGATGTTAGCTCAGGGCTAATCTTCCTCAAATAAATAAATAAATACATATATTTATACATTTTATTGTAACAGCATGCAGTGTGTGACTTCTCCACTGGATGCAGATGAACATGGAGAAAAATCCCCTTCTTTTTTATAAGCAAACTGAGGCCTAAAATAGAGCAATGATACTGCTAGGCATCACACAACTCAACAAATAAAACCAATGTTAAGGCTACTTCAATTAGATCTTTATTATGAAGCATCATGCCCACCTTGTTATACAGGAGCTTCTCCTATACATAAAATTTTTAAGTATTTTTAAGCGTTTTGATTTCTGTTGAGAATTTTTATCCTCCACAGGGTAACTCTCCCCCTCCCAAAAAAACTGAAAACAAAAATCAAGTTAAAATAGATATATCCAAGACTTTGGGATAATTAGTAAGTTCATACATTAGAAGGTGAGGAAAAGTTGGTTTTTGTCCTGAATGGTGAAAAAGAATCCTACAAACACATGAGACTCCAAATCTAGAAAACACTAACTGATGGAGACAAAAGGAATTCTCACACACAAAACTCCCCACAGAAAAGTAAATTCGTGAGGAACACGATGCAGTCTATACAGAAACTGATATATAATAATGTACACATGAAATCTGCACAATATTACAAACCAATATGAATTCAATAAAATCATTTAAAAATAGATATATAAAAAAAAATTCCAATGCCCTACTTTGACGGTTTGACAATCACTCCCTAAATTATAGCTTCAAACAATTAATGAATCACTTAGGTAAAGGTCTAAAGAATTTACCTGAATCGCCATCCCCCAACTCTAGGACAAATCTCACTTGCTCACTTCAATCTCCAGTGTCCGCAGTGTCCCTGGCACTAACCAACCCTGTTGTCCCGTCCTCTCAACTTGGAATTCCTCACCATCTGTCTCTAAAACAGGAGTCTTAATTTCCGGTTCCTGGGCCCTGGGGGTGAGTCTATGAATGAAGTTTACATAAGTTGATAAATCCCCTGAGATGTTACGTAAAACTTCGGTCTACAAATTATGTGACCAAAAAGATTAGGAAGTGTAATTCTAAACGGAGAACCCGAGAAAAGCCTGGTCACTCACCTGGATGCGGCAGGCCCAAGCTCCTGGCGACAGGAACCCCTTCGCGGGGGCTCAGCCCAGTTCCCTGGGTCCCATCGGGCCAAACTCAAGCTCCGCCCCGGGGGAAGGCTCCCGACGCCCCACGCCCTCACTAGCTGTCATTCCCAGATGCGGAGCGAGCGCTGCCAGATCACGAAGAGCGGAAGGACCACCCGGTCACGGCCGCCCCTGGGAGCCGCCTGCACGAGGAGCCGGACGCAGGTGGAAGTTGCTTTTCAGCACTGGCAGCTTCACAGTACCACAGCAGCACACAGCCGCCGACTCCCGAAGCTTGGCTCTCTCCTGGCCGGATTGTAAAGGGCA
The DNA here is from genome assembly GCF_041296235.1 of Equus asinus. Lineage (NCBI taxonomy): Eukaryota > Metazoa > Chordata > Mammalia > Perissodactyla > Equidae > Equus > Equus asinus. The sequence continues at coordinate 67,647,162 of NC_091799.1, forward strand.
GAGTGCCCTTCCTCACCGCCAGGGCCTCGGGATGTAATGCGAGTCCATTCCCGACTAATTTACAAACGAGGTGCGCAGGGCGCGGTGGGGTAATCTAAAGCCCACAGTGACCACAGCAGCTTCTGCCGACCATGGCATCATGCGCGGTGGCGAGTGGCTGAAATTTTCAGAGCCATTTTCAACACACTCAAAAAGCTATGAAGAGCACACAAACCAAACAAATGAAAAGCTGTCTTCTCTCACATTAGGGGAGAAGTGATTGATTCTTGAGAAACAAGCTAGAGATCATATTTGCAACTGTAGTGGTTGAATATTATAAATATCACACAGGCATAAGTGATGCTTGTTAATTTACATTTTGGCATCTTACTGTCTATCTGTACAGCACAAGTGTAAAGCTATGGGGAAGGTGGGGGGGTCAACTTCTGATCAATGCTGCTGCCCTCTATAAAAATGTTATCCGCGCTGAACAATTAAATCAGAAAAACAGTTATTACTCTACGCCAAGACCCTTGGGACAGATGGAGTACCTAGGTCGTCTACCTGTATGAAATCAGCATCATTCACTTCATTCACTACCACCATTGCCCCACACGTATAGCTGACCTTGATATTCCACATTTTGAGCTTCCTACCTTAGCTTTGGCCAGAGCCTTAGACTCGTTAAAATGTAAAGGGAACAAAAGCTAAACTTTATTATTCACATCTCACTCTATGCCTTCTCTTGAGAGCTAGGTCTTGATGAAAAGAGAGACGAAAGGGCTAGACTCTGAAAGGTACAAAAATGGGATAGACTGCTGAACTTGACTAAAGCTAGAATTCAATATACACACAACTTATAAACTGATAAAAGCTTAAGATTTCTGATGCCAAGCAGCAGAAAAACAAATGTTTAGTGTAAAAAACAAAAAAGATTTCTTGGGTTAAATTCCAGGGATTAAAAAAGTTTCAGTGAAGCAGAAAACTATTAAGCAACATTTGGAAAAAACGAAAATTAGATAGCTCTTGGGAATAAAACATAACTGCTAAAAAAAAAATAATAAAAGGGTTGAAAGACAGTAAATATTCTACCAGAACATAACAAGCAAAAAGATGAAAAAACATGAAAGAGATAATAAATTACTTCTGCAGTTCTAGCATCTGACTAATAGAAGTTCCATAAAGAGAAAACTTAGAAAAAATTGTCAAAAAAGTAATACAAAACAATCCCAGGGCCAGAAAAGGATGATTTGCAAAGTGCATCACATCAAGTACTATCAAAAATTCACAGGCCTACTCATTACAAAATGTAAGAACACCAATATCTTTTGGGAGCAAGCTTCCAGAAAACACTAACTTTGGAACCTAGAACAGTAATAATATAATGAAAAAGCCATGTCTTTTCTCCCAGCAAGAAAAAAGGACGATCAAACTGCAGAGTAAACAAATTGCTCAAAAATAGTCCAAATTTAAAGCAAAGTGGTACGTGGAATGGTTTTGATCAATTTTCATCTGACCCTGGCATTTATAATAATAATTCTCTCCGGAAATACAGCGGTCATAAAACTGGAAAAATAGTAAAGAAAAGGTAGTAAGACTGTGTTAATTGGCTCATTCAGAGAACAGTACCTATAAAATGTAAACCCTGCCTATTGATTTCCAATTTTAGAATCAATCTGCAGAAATAACAAGGGAGACTTGATGGTTATAGAATAGAACGCAAATATTAACTTTGGAAATGTAAATATACAGTTTACAGATGGTACAATGTAAAAACAGAAATAGAGGGAAGGAAAAAGGTGCATTTATCATCATCTCACAAGGTTCTTCTTGTTCCTGTAGTTCTTCTAACTATATTAGTTACCAATTTTTTTCCTTTTTTCACTTTCTCTTTTTATTGTGTCTATATGAGATGATGGATACTAACTAAACTTACTGTGGTAATTATTTCACAATATATGTAAGTCAAACCATTATGCTGTACACCTTAAACTTATGCAGTGATGTATGTCAATTATATCTCAATAAAACTAGAAAAAAATAATAAAGTTACCAAGGAAGTGAGAATGAGGTGAGTTAAATCCTTCCCTGTCACACAGAAAGTCAATGGGAGTTTAAACTTGGTGAGACAAAAATAAAATATACAATGGCAACCACCAGAAATGGTTAAAGGCAGTTGTGGGAGGTAGAATAGCAATTTAGAAAGAGAAAAGCAGAATATTGCTGCTTCTTATAAACCCTTCTGATGCATTTTATTTTCTAATCATATAGATATCTGATACCTTGACATTTTTAAAGAAATCATTCAAATCTATACCCAGAAATGAAGAAAATAAATGAACACTGAGACATTTACAGTTGGTGTGTAATGATGGTAGGATCATGTATGATTTTCTTTTCCTTTTACATTTGATTCAGTAACGCTGTTACGGTAATCTGACAAATCAAGTAAATGCAAAAAAAATTTTTAAACAATCAGGCTATGACCAAGAAGCTCTTAGAGGAAATGAAAAAAAGGAAAAAAAGATAGAAATGGCCTATAAATGCCCTTTGTAAACAAAACAAACTGGAAGAGAAAATTAAGACAGACACTACAAATAACAATGTGAACACCTTCATTCATTTAGCCTTTCCCAGAAGCAAGGTTATAGAATATAAGTTAAATATTTCCCATATTTTTATCAGTTGAACTTCCCTTTTTGAGTTGTCTATTCTTTGTGCATTTGTCTACTGGTATTCCTACATATCCACATATAAAGGTCTACACATTGAAATCCACTGTAGTCACAGTAATATTTTTCCTTGTCTACTGTTTATGTCATGATTTCTGTCCTTTGAGCTTAAAGTCAACTCTCATTCTCCAATTCAAAGGTTTAATATTTAACTATATTTTTTGTAGTTTAATTTTTTAGAACTCACATAGAAGTGATTTTGAATATGGCATGGAGTAGGCATCTAACTAGTTATCCTAACAATATCTGTTGAATACTCCTCTTTTCATATGTGATGCCTCATTTATTAACCAAATTCCTATAACAAGATACATGTCAGGGTCATGTTGCTTTGGATTTATGGTTTTTTTTGCTGAGGAAGATGAGCCCTAAGCTAACGTCTATTGTCAATCTTCCTCTTTTTTTTGCTTGAGGAAGATTAGCCCTGAACTAACATCTACACCAGGCTTCCCCCACTTTATATGTGGGTTGCTGCCACAGCATGGCTGAGGAGTGGTATAGGTTCACACCCAGAATCTGAACCTGTGAACCCAGGCCACCGAAGTAGAATGTGCCAAACTTAATGACTATGCCACAGGGCCGGCCCCTGGATTTTTTTTTAAGTGAACAATAATATACACTCAAAACTGATCATTTTTGTCTTCCTAATATTACACCTCACTTGTCTTAATGTCTTATCTTTTAGTTCATTCATTTAATGATTAAGAACTTCTTACATTCTAGACATAGTAAGTTTAAGATATATAATAGTAAATGAAAAAGACAGGGTTCTTTCCCTCATTAATCTTAAAACATCAAAAAATTAACTATGGCAAGAGTCAACAGCATTGTTTTATGTTGATATAGTTTGAGTTCAAAGAATGATTTTCCTTATTACATCTGTGTAGTAATGTATATTATACTTATTTAATTTATGTAAGACTTTTTGTTCACTTCATTGGTTTCATAACACTCAAAATTTCAAAATACAGGAGTTGAGAACTACGATACATAAACAAAGAAAAATTAAAAGCGCTGTTGGAAAACTTAGGGGGAAAAGTGTTTCATCCTTTATTTTCAAGGAAAGTCTGTATATTATAAAAACAAATATTTGTTATGACATTGAGTACAGAACTCACATTGCAAACATTTAACCATTTTCATTATGTATCTGATGATCTAAAATCAGAATCACCTTGAAAGGCTTATGTCTTCCACTGTTTGCTTCGTAAGAATCATGTTATCACATTTCAGTGACACTACTGTTTTAAAGACTCCTTTTATGTAAAAATGAGACCCAATAATTTTTAACCAAAAGTGTATTATATATCCTACTGCCTGTTATAGGATCAATAAAGACTATACTAAGACATAGCATTTAGACATGAAAAATGTCTAAATCCCTGAAGAATACTCTAGAAATAAGCAAGACATTTACAATGCTTTAATCTTTCCAGTTAACACTATTTGTATCAGTAACTGCAACGTTGTAACTTTTAGCATTTCACATAACTAGTCAGTAAGGACTTTTTTTTAAGGGTGGGAGTAAGAACAGAATGACAGAAGATACCAGAGTGTCAGGTTTCACACTTCTGTTAAAAACTCAAAAATCAAAACTATTTTCTTCTCTGCACCAAAACTGTACCACAAACTTGAAGGTTGTTTTAGCTTTAATCCCATGACTCATCATCTACTGGATTGGGAGCTTGTGAAGAAGAAAACCCTGCTGCATTCAAAGTGCTCTTGCCCTGGTAATTCTTCAAAAAAAAAAAAAAAAAGAGAAAGAAACAGTTAATTTTATGACAGCTTTAAAGTTACATTGCCCAGACTGAGAGCAGGGATTCAAGCTTTCTACCATGTCCTCCCCAAATATATGAAGAACTATTCTTACTAAATCCAATCCATTGGAAAAAAGGCCCATAGCAATCTGGGAAGTCTACATTGAATAAAATATTTCAAGAAAAAAACTTTAAGCCAACGGTTTTGGAAAGCAGAAAAAACTTTCAATGAATAAACATAAATATTTAATGATTAGTAGGCTCACTGTTTCTGTATAAAGGCAGTGTTGCCCATAAACTGACACATGCAACTCATATCTCTTGTATTTTATCTTACTGAATAATGTGGTCAGAATGCCAAAAATCAAGAATTCCTACAGAGAGTTCAGAAGATCCCAAATTAGAATTTAAATGCCAACACATTTGGAAAAGGAGGATGTTGGAGCATAAATCTCAAATTTGTCAACTTTAAGACCAAAACTATACATGTACATAAAATTTGAGAAATATTAAAGATATTGTAGGTATGAAAACAATGATTTAGATAAATTATCGAATGTTATATAGTTAATTCACAACATTAAGCACAACATTTATAAGAGTAACTAGAAGCCAACTGAATTTTTCCCCTCAACTAACCTTTCTAGTATCAACTGATGCAAACACACTTCCTCTGGTACTACCACTGAAGCCAGGAACATATGTACTAAAGGCAATTTCTTCCAACCATGCAGGAACATCCTGTTGAGCCTTTAAAAAAAATAATAACTTCATATACAACACTCATAAATAAAGTCTCAAAGATTGGAACAGTCTACCTTTCCTGAATATACTATCTATAAAATGTCTATTTTCAATGATAAGGTAAGAACACTACCCACCCAGTTTTAAAACTTGACAACTTACATCCGACAGTACTTTCACTAGAGGCTGTGCTAAATGGCTATCTGATTCAGGATCAAAAAAGGAAACAGCTCTGCCAGTATTTCCACAACGACCAGTACGCCCAATTCGATGAACATATTCATCAATGGCAGAAGGAAGATCAAAATTGATAACATGTTGAACATTTTCAATATCCAGCCCTCTGGCAGCTACTGATGTAGCAACAAGAACTGGGCATTTTCCACAGCGAAAATCTCCAAGAGCTTGCTCTCTCTCTCTCTGCTCCCGATCACTTGAAAGAAAAGAAAGCATGTATAAGGACAGCTTAAGAAAATTATTATAGAGAACCATTACAGTCCAACATATAAATTTCTTTTTAAAAACAGTAAAAACAGCAGCATTTAACATTAATGTCTACTTACATACTAGGTATTATACTAATTCCTTTCAAGCCATAATTTTATTTAATTCTCACAATAATACTTTGAGGTTAGAACAATGATCCCCAATTGCAGATAAGGTAATAGCTAACATGTAGAGCCAAAATACAAACTCAAGAATGACAAATATCCAATCACACTTATTAATAATCTCTATTAATCTCTTTCTAGTCTTGACAAATATATACAACTGTTTGATTAGAATGCTTTCTCAAAATATACAGATTTTTGAAAAGTATAATCTCAGAATTCTACATATTCATTGATTAATATTTTAGATCCACTAGTAAAGTGCCAATAAAGTTCTGTTAATATGACATTTTTAAGTACTCCAATTAAAAAAATGGCAGGCATCAGAAAGATTAGATTCAGCAGAGGAAACACTTAGATCCAAAGACTAAAGAGCCTTAAGTGAGATAGATCTCTTGAGAATTTACCACTCCTCATGATGAGGAGTCTAAGACAGACCTTTAAGTTGTCCATCCCCACCACCCAGTTCTTATAAACACTTAAAATGAAGATGAAGAATAACAGTTTAGATCTTGAGAATGATGAATCCTAATCTCAGAATTTTATATTAGTTATATATACTAATGTTTCTTAACACATGACAAATAGAAGTCACCTCCCTACTAAGAAATCACATTAATCTACTCACCCATGAATACTTGTTGTTGATATTTTTTCTTGACAAAGAAAAGTGGCAATAAAATCTGCTTTCTTCTTAGTTTCAACAAAGACCATAGTTCTTTCATCACCTACAAGACAATGAAACAATGATTAACATTCAAACTACAAGAATAGGAAAAGGAAAAAAGGGCAGGGTGAGTAGGAAATTGCCTCATCCACTACTGTATTCCCAGCACCCAGACCCAGGTCTGGTAGGGAATAGGAAAAGAAATATTTCCTAAATAGATGAATGTCAAAGATAAAGAGACAAGGACAGTTTTCCTACTTTAGGGACTAAAACAATTAGCTTGCCCTTTGCCCTCCCAGACCAACACCAGAAAGTAGAGCCTTAGGGAAAGATAAATTATATCTATCTGCCAATTCTTAGTGATTTCAAATTTGCCTCAGGCCCTTCATTTCCCTCTATATAAATAAATACCTTTGCTTTTTATCTCCCAAGATAATCCTTCATTCTGCCTTGACTGCCCAAGGTATTTATAATAACAGCACCCAAACCAGAGCTGACAAACTCTACAATATTCCAGGTGCCAACTTTATCTCTTAATTAAAATCCTTTAATCCCCAAAGTATCTGACACATACAGAAAATTAAATAACATTATTTCAAGGTCTTAACACATTAAAGAATATCTGTTAGCTTAAAGTATTTAACTAGTAGAAATTCAAGCATAAGCCAGAGATTTTTCCACACAAGGAATTTTCCTATACTATGTTAGACAGGAAAGATTCTAATTTATAGCCTTAATGGAAGGAAGAATGCACTATTGTTCATAATTCCTTTCCCCCATCTCTCTATCAGCTGGCTTCATTTATTCAACAAATATTTAGTGCCTAGTAGATGCCAGTAACTACTCTAGGTGTTGGAAATACAGCAATAAAACAAAGGCCCTGTTCTCATTGTTGGGAGGCAAACAGTAAACAAATATTATATATTAAGTCCTAAAAAGGAAAAACTCAGCAGGATAAACAGTCCCAAGAAGGTTACTTTAAATGTACCCTCTCCAGTTAGATGACATCTCAGTAGAGACATGAATAAAATAAGATAGTGAATTATTCAGCTATCTGGGGAAAGAGCATTACCAGGCAGAGGGAAGAACAAATATAAAGGTTCTGAAGCATGGGTGTTCTTGATGTGCTCAAAAAAAACAGAAGAGAGTCCCCCATGAGCCTCTACATTCTGGGCAGAGAGAACAGCAAGTGCAAGTGTCCATGTGCTCTAGAATATTAAAGAGTACAATGAAGAGGACAAAACTTGGAAAACTGAATTTTATTTGCATTGATTTATAACGTGAGTTTTCATGGAAACTATGAAATGTGTTAAAATTTTACAAAATTCACTTTGGACAGAACTATTTCTTGATTTACTGTTTAATGCCTTTACTTATAATAGTAAAGGTTATTCTTTCTCTTCCTTGTAATGAGTCTATCTAGTAAAGATTATGTGGACATTATTACGTCTTTGATTATTTAAAGAAGGAAAAAACCCAAAAGCCAAAGATCTTTATTCTTTACAATCACATTACCTTCTACACTGATTTTTAAATATTTTATTGTCACTTCAATTAAATTGGTAACCAAGTATTGTTTCTCAGACACCAATGGTCCTACATTTATCAAATACTCAACTCTTCGTTTTTCCCTTTTTAAGATCAGACCATAAATTTAGAAAAAGAAATCCACCTAACCTACCTTTGAGATTTTCCAGAGAACCCCAGGAAAAGTAAAAAGGGTTGTTATAAAATAAAAGAAAGGCTAAAAATAACTAGGCTTGTTTGATGTGTTACTATTTTTAAGAGTTGCATGGCAAGAGTTGTCCAATCATAGGAGACACAAAGCTTGCCCCAGGTTAAAATGCATAGGTAAAATCTTGTTAATACATTTCAAAAATGTATCATTTGTGGAAAGTCCCTGGAGATGTGTAAATTCTTTTGCTGTTCATAATAGGTTTTTACCTTCAGGAGAAACACCAACCAAAACTTAAGAAATCTTAACTCTATAGAGTTTTTCTATATTTTCAGAGGCCTGAAGGTACACTGCCTGATACAGAAGTATAGTGTTGCCAATCATAATTTCACTTATTATTTAAAATATTTGGCTACAACCTTACTTCTCTCTTAACTTGAATCTAGCATCTTCGAGGCCAGTGGTTCTCAACGAGGATGTACATCAGACTTACAGCATTTTGTAAAATACAGATGACTAGATCCTATTCTACACTTACTGAATCTATTTACTTGATATTTTTGGTATGAAAAATTGTATCTACACATTTTCATACACAGGATATTCACATCAAGTAACATTCACATACTTCTTTGAAAATAGGCTTAATCATCATCATGAGAGAAATTTTGTCTATAATTTTTGTATGTGGGTTGCCACCACAGCATGGATGCCACTGAGTTGGTATCGGTCCATGGCTGAGAACTGAACCCAGGCTGCCAAAGCAGAGCATGCCAAACGTAACCACTAGGGTATGGGGCTGGCTCCATCTATAATTTCTTTGGAATGGTTTTATTACCTTTATTTTACATGCCACAGAAACAAGCAAATTTCCTTGTTACTAGCATTATTATGATGATCCCACATCAGATCTTCCATATTTAACAATTATCAGTAATAAACTAACCACAATCATTAAGTCTCTGACAGCTACACACAGTTGTTTTCTTTCAATGCTTGCCCAAAGGCTGTGCTATAAGCTACAGAAGGATAAACTCCTTCTGGATGGATATTCCACACAAAGTAAAAAAGAAAAAAAAATAGCAATAAGAGAGCAATGAACTGCAAACTTTCACAAGAAATTTAACAGTTCAAATAATACAGAAGTATACCAATAATGCTCATACACTGATCTGAAAGGTTTCTCAAAGGCAAACTAGTACTTTTGAGAAACTGCCTTCATTAGGATTATTCTCAAAATAAACTTTATTCCACAAATTCATATATAAAAAATCTTAAGGTGTTTAGAATAGAAATGTGCTCTAATTTGAGCAAAACCATATATTGCTTCTCTCTTCTGCATCTGAAGCTTCAATTAATATGGGCAAGTTACTTGACCTCTCTGTGGTTTCAGTGTCCTCATTCTTAAAATGGGGATAACAAAACCTGACTCAGAAAGTTGTTCTGAAAATTAAATGAGCTAACACATGTAAGACAATCAGAACAGTATGTGGCTCATAACAGTTATTATTTTTATTTTACATGCTATAGTACGTGTTACGAAACATATGATGAAGCAAACCAATAACATTTCTCAAACTCAAGATGAGTATTTGGTTTTAAAACTTTTTTTTAATAAAACTCAGTAGAAAACTGAAGACTAAGAGCCTTTAAAAAGCGTTTTCTAAATTAACTTCCTTTCCTTTTTTTTTGCACTTGGAAATTAGATGGTTTCTTGTCTTCTCATTCCCCTATCCCAACACTGACATTCAAACTGAAACAGAATTGGTAAAATGGAGGACAGGGGGAATGGACCATATGTAAGTACACTTAGCCTATGAGATAACTAAAAGATATTAAAATGGTCATATTAGAAATTTTTATTTCCAGGCAAAAACTAAGGCTATTTCAATCACACAAAGAAATATGACTTTCTATAAAAATTGTTTTGGGAGGGGTGAGGGAGAGATTCCTCACTAGTATTGTGAAGGACGAGAACTAGATTTTTAAAGTCCCTTCCCTCTCTAAAATTCTTTCAATCTATAAATAAGGGAAGTCTTAGGAAGCAAACACTGGGAAGTATAAATATAAGAGAACTCAGTTTTGGTGGAACAAATAGAGCTTGATGTCAAGATATATTACATTTTTATTTTCTAAAACAGAAAAATATATATTCCTGCTGAATAGCTTTCAGTCAAACATTATTAAACCAAGTCTCAAATCCTTCCTATTTTTAACATTTATGGAGGAGAAAGGACTATAATGCTATATAATTTACACAGAAAATTGAATCATAAAACCATTTTTAAAAAGAAGTTTAGAGAAAGGAAATAAAAACTTACTAAAACTCATGCCAAACAATTCTTAGAGTAATTTTTTTAACTAGTCATTTTTTAAAAGTCAAAATTATGATAAAAAAAGAATTAAATTAATGTAAGATACCTATGTTTCGTAGAATTTCAACAAGTTTTTCTCTTTTTGAGTACTGGCCAACTTGGAGAATGGTCTGCTGAACATCTCTACATGCTCCACCCACTTGTCCAACAGCAACAAATAAGTATTTCGACTTTAAAAACTCCCCAGCCAACCTTGAAAAACAAAAGATTATTCCTTAACTTATCCTCTTCCATTAATAAACATTCACTGAATTCCTACAAGTGTTACTTCAATATTAATTAGACAGATTATAACAGCTGTAATAAGGTGAATACTTACATCATCCAAGTACTATTTTCAAAGATCAGTAAAAAAATGTTAAGATTTTGCAAAATACAAAACAACTGCTAGTGAAAAAGTGTGTGTCAAATTATGGATACAGTAATTTCAAGTGTATGTGCTGACCATGCAAAACTATATAAGATGTGTATATAATAATAATAAACAAGTATGCTAAACTAAGTATCAGACTACAATAAGCAGCAATTTTTATTAAAAATTGAAATGCAAGCCTATGCCAAAAATTCTCTTTTTCACTCACTGCTTTTATATATGTTATTGCTAGGAGTTGTTTTCTAAAAATATTACTTGTTAAATTACTATACTTCAAATGAACGTTTATAAGCAGTGCTTTTCACGTCATGACACACAAAGAGAATGATGATATTTGTAAAGCACAATTTGGCAAAAAAAATGAGACACAAGGTGAAGGGTCTAGGGGGTAGGCCACACAAGGCTGCATATGCTCACCCCAAAAGTGGAGGGCATCAGCATCTCGACACACACACAACTCACTGACACACACAACTCACTGACAGCATACAATTAAGAAGCCCAGCTTCAGATCACCCAGAAACACGGGGGAGGGGAGAAGGGGAACTGCCATTGAGAGAGCTAGTTTTCTGGGATAAAAAGGGAGGTCCAAATCTATCTTCAGTCCTCCTCGCTCCTATGTAGGAGTCTCTTATTTTCTAGCTGCCTTCTAGAATATCACGAAAATAGTTCAAACTCAGCATATCCAGAATCTTAATAAATCACTGATTCTTCTTTCCCTTCACCTGCTCTCTTACCATAAAAGAAAAATAAAAGCTTCTTTTTGATATACCTCCTTCTAGAGTCAACAACCCTCACATCCAGGCACAAACATTGAAATTATCTGCAGTTCTATATTGTCCATCATCCTTTTCATTCACTAAAACATACAAGAAGTGCCTTGTGTCAGGCATACATGGTACAAGGTACTGGGAGTACAAAGATGAATATGATGGTCTCTGCCTCTGAAGTGCTCACATCTAGTAGGATAAACGTAGTTATATAAAAAGTAATTACTATAATTTAAAAATATTTAATTATATTTTAATATTTACTTATTTTAATTATATATTAAATATTTTAATATCTTATGCTTTAATAATCTAGTTTTAGAATAGTTAACATCTACTGAACATTTACTATATTCCAAGAATGCAAAGTGTTTTAAATAGTTTCTTTCATGAGATACATTGACAAGAAATGGATAAAATGATGTCTATTTGGAAAAGCCTTCAAGTTTGAAGATTGATCTAAGAAAGCAGCAGGGAAGAATGTGGAACAGTGATGACTGGGTAATGGGCTTCTACACTGAAGGAAAGAAGAGACAAGAATAATGAAGAAGGATAGAATTTGGCTTGCTCACCCAACAGGAAGAGTCTTAACAGACGACAGACTATGCCATGTGTAAAAGAATTTGAAAGTTGGTTAGTTTGTGGAGATGGGAAGACATGGGAGGGTTTATTTTGAATAAATATCCATAAGGATCAGACTTTATTTTGGAATCATTACACACCCAAAAGGGAGACTAGAGCCAGGGAGACAGGTTAGAAAGCTACTGCCAAGGAGCAGAGGGAAACCCAAAAGGACTCAAATTAAGATGGGAAATAGAGAAGAAACTAACATATTTGAAATATTTTAGAGATAACTGCTATGCTGAATATTTTTAAAGGGTAGAAAGTTAAAGGAGCATGAGGGAGGAATCAACATGATTCAGAGGATTTTGGCTTAGAAAGACCATGATGCCAATACGGAAAATTAGAAAGGAGAGAGCTGAAGAACAGGTTCAATTTTGGATGTGATGAACGTGAGTTACTGGTAATCAATCTAAAAGGAAAAACATTCCTAAAGAGTTAAATCTGAAAGTCTGGAACTCAGGAGAGAGATCAAGGATACAAGTAATAAGTTTGGGAGAGTTACAGGTAGAAGAGCAAGCCAAGGAAACGGATGCTGCTATGGTTCAGCAAACAGGCAGAATGAGAAAAGTGGACTTTAGGGGCCGGCCTGGTGGCACAGCAGTGAAGTTCGCATGTTCCGCTTCAGTGGCCCAGGGTTCACCAGTTTGGATCCCGGGTGTGGACACGGCACCGCTTGGCAAGCCATGCTGTGGCAGGCGTCCCACATATAAAGTGGAGGAAGATGGGCAGAGATGTTAGCTCAGGGCCGGTCTTCCTCAGCAAAAAGAGGAGGATTGGCAGCAGATGTTAGCTCAGGGCTAATCTTCCTCACAAAAAAAAAAGAAAGAAAGAAAAGAAAACTGGACTTTAGACAGAATAAAAAGCAAACACTGGAGGAATTAACAAGTCATGATGAATTCAAGAACATAAAACAGCTCAAGGTCAGGGACTCTTATCTTGTTTACCATATATCCCCCCAAGGCATTTAATCAAATATGACTCATAAAAAGTCCTCAACAAATATTACTGACTGATGATAGTACACATTTAGTCATTTTGGCTGGTCAATATCCAAATACTTTTCTATTTCAGGGTAAATCGAAAAGTAGAGATAGGCAGCAGGAAAATTACCTGCTAATTAGGTAGGTAATTCCCTACCTAATATAAATTACCAAACATGATGATGGGAATGTAGATACACCATTGCAAATATAAGACATCTTTTAAATATAAAAAACTATTATTTTATGTACCACTAACAAAGAAAAAGATCTTGCCAAGTGGCCAAATGCCTTCTTAAGATTTAGACTTTTTCCTCCATAAAGAGCTCTTTATTTTTTTTTCTAATGTGGTTTCTTCCTTAATTGAGTTTATAATAGTTTACATCATTGTGAAATTTCAGTTGTACATTATTTCTTTTCCAACACCATGTAAGTGCTCCCCTTCACTCTCTGTGCCCACACCCCACTCCCCTTCCCCTGGTAACCACTGAACTGTTTACTTTGTCCATGTATTTGTTTGTATTCCACATGTGAGTGAAATCATATGGTGTCTGTCTTTCCCAGTCTGCCTTATTTCACTTAGCCTAATACCGTCCAGCTCCATCCATGTCACTGCAAATGGGATGATTTTGTCTTTTCTAATGGCTGAGTAGCATTCCATTGAATATATATACCATATCTTCTTTACGCAATCATCAGTCAATGGGCACTTGGATTGTTTCCATGTCCTAGCTATTGTGAACAGTGCTGCAGTGAACATAGGGGTACATATGTTACTTTGGTTTGTTGATTTCAAATTGTTTGGGTAGATACCCAGCAGTGGGATAGCTGGGTCATACGGTATTTCTATTTTTAGTTTTTTGAGGAATCTCCATACTGTTTTCCATAGTGGCTGCCCCAGTTTGCATTCCCACCACAATGTATGAGAGTTCCCTTTTCTCCACACCCTCTCCAACATTCGTTATTTTTTGTCTTAGTGATTATAGCCATTTTAACAGGTGTTAGGTGGTATCTTAGCTTAGTTTTGATTTACATTTCCCTGATGATTAGTGATGTTGAACATCTTTTTATGTTTTTAGTGGCCATCTGTATATCTTCTTTGGAGAAATGTCTGTTCATATCCTCTGCCCATTTTCTGATCGAGCTGTTTGCTTTTTTGTTGTTGAGTTGTGTGAGTTCCTTACATATTACGGAGATTAATCCCCTGTCAGATATGTGATTTGCAAATATCTTCTCCCAAATTGTGGGTTGTCTCTTTGTTTTGATCCTAGTTTCTTTTGCCTTGCAGAAGCTCTTTAGTCTGATCAAGTCCTACTTGTTTTTCCTTTGTTTCCCTTGTCTGAGAAGACATGGTATTCGAAAAGATCCTTTTAAGTTTGATGTCAAAGCATGTACTACCTATATTATCTGCCAGGAGTTTTATGGTTTCAGGACTTCAAGTCTTTGATCCATTTTGAGCTTATTTTTGTGGATGGTGTGAGATAATGGTCTATTTTCATTCTTTTGCAAGTGGTTGCCCAGATTTCCCAACACCATTTACTGAAGAGACTATCTTTTCTCCATTGTTCTTGGCACCTTTGTCAAAGATCAGCTGTCTGTAGATATATGGTTTTATTTCTGGGCTTTCAGTTTTGTTCCATTGATCTGTGTGCCTATTTTTGTACCAGTACCATGCTGTTTTGATTACTATGCCTTTGTAGTACATTTTGAAGTCAGGGATTGTGATGGCTCCAGCTTTGTTCTTACTTCTCAGCATTGCTTTAGCAATTTAGGGTCTTTTGTTGCCCCAAGTGAATTTTAGGATTCTTTGTTCTATTTCCATGAAGAATGTCATTGGGATTCTGATAGGGATTGCACTGAATCTGTAGAATGCTTTGGGTAGTATGGACACTTTAACTACGTTTATTCTTCCAATCCATGTACATGGAATCTTTTTCCATCTCTTTATATCACCATCTATTTCTTTCAATAATGTGTTGTAGTTTTCATTGTATAATTCCTTCACCTCCTTGGTTAAATTTATTCCTAAATATTTTATTCTTTTTATTATGACTATAAAGGGAATTGTATTCTCGAGTTCTCTTTCTGTAAGTCTATTATTAGAGTATAGAAATGCAACTGATTTTTGTAAGCTGATTCTGTACCCTGCAACTTTACTGTAGCTGCTAATTATTTCTAAGTTTTCCAATGGATTCCAATGGATCATGCCATCTGCAAACAGCACGAGTTTCACTTCTGCACTCCCTGTTTGGACCTCTTTTATTTCTTTCTCTTGCCCAATTGCTCTGGCCAAAACCTCCAGTACAATGTGAAATAAGAGTGGTGAGAGTGGGCACCCTTGTCTTGTTCCTGTTCTCAAATGGATGGCGTTCAGTTTTTCCCCATTGAGCATGATGTTCGCTGAGGGTTTGTGATACACGACCCTTATTATGTTGAGGTAATTTCCTTCTACCCCCATTTTGTTAAAAGTTTTTATCATAAATGGCTGTTGGATCTTGTCAAATGCTTTCTCTGTGTCTACTGAGATGATCACATGGTTTTTATTCCTCATTTTGTTAATGTGGTATATCACACTGATTGATTTGTGGACGTTTAACCATCCCTGTGTCCCTGCTATAGATCCAACCTGATCATAATGTATGATCTTTGTGACGTACTGCTGTATTCCGGTTGCCAATATTTTGTTGAGGATTTCTGCATCTATGTTCATCAGTATTACTGGCCTGCAGTTTTCCTTTTTTGTGTTGTCCTTGTCAGTCTTTGGGATCAGAGTGATGTTAGCCTCACAGAATGTGTTAGGAAGTGTTCCATCTTCCCTAATTTTTTGGAATAGCTTGAGAAGGACACTTATTAAATCCTCTCTGAAAGTTTGATAGAATTCTCCAGGGAACCCATCTGGTCCTGGGCTTTTATTTATTGGGATGCTTTTGATTACTGTTTCAATCTCTTTACTTATGATTGGTCTATTCAAATTACCTATTTCTTCTTGATTCAGCTTTGGGAGATTGTAAGAGTCTAAGAATTTATCCATTTCCTCTAGATTGCTCATTTTGTTGGCATGTAGTTTTTCATAGTATTGTCTTATAATGCTTTGTGTTTCTGTGGTATCTGTTGTTATTTCTTCTCTTTCACTTCTAATTTTATTTATCTGAGCTTTCCCTCTTTTTTTCTTTGTTAAGTCCGGCAAGGGGTTTGTCCGTTTTGTTTACCTTATCAAAGAACCAGCTCCTTGTTTCATTGATCCTTTCTACTGCCTTTTTTGTTTCAACTGTTTTTATTTCTGCTCTGATTTTTTACTTCTCTCCTTCTGCTGACTTTGGGCTTTGTTCTTTTTAATTCAGTTAGGTGTAGTTTGAGACTGCTTATTTGGGATTTTTCCTGTTTGTCAAGGTGAGCCTGTATTGTGATGCATTTCTCTCTCAGTACCACTTTTGCTGCATCCCATATGAGTTGGGATGGTATGTATTCATTTTCATTTGTCTCCAGATATTTTTTTATTTCTCCTTTAATTTCTTCAATGATCCATTGGTTGTTCCACAGGATGTTGTTTAGTCTCCACATCTTTGTCCCTTTCGCAGCTTTTTTCTTGTAATTAATTTCTGGCTTCATAGTATTGTGATCGGGAAAGACGCTTGTTATTATTTCAATCTTCTTATATTGACGCTTGCCTTGTTTCCCAGCATTTGATCTATCCTTGAGAATGTTCCATGTGCACTTAAGCAGAATGTGTATTCTGCTGTTTTTGGATGGAGTGTTCTATATATGCTTATGAAGTCCAACTGGTCTAGCTTTTCGTTTAATTCCACTGTTTCCTCGTTGATTTTCTGCCTAGATGATCTATCCATTGATGTGAGTGGAGTGCTGAGGTCCCCTACTATTATTGTGCTATTATTAGTATCTCCTTTTAGGTTTGTTAATAGTTGCTTTATGTACGTTGGTGCTCCTGTGTTGGGTGCACAGTGTCATATCCTCTTGGTGGAATGTCCCTTTGATCATTACATACTGTCCCTTCTTGTCTCAATCTGTGTTATCTTGAAGTTTACTTTGTCCAATATAACTATTGCAACACCTGCTTTCTTTCATTTGCAATTAGCTTGGAGTATTGTCTTCCATCCCTTGACTCTGAGCCTGTGTTTGTCGTTGGAGCTGTGTCTCCTGGAGGCTGCATATTGTTGGGTCTTGTTCTTTAATCCATCTCACCACTCTGTGTCTTTTTATTGGAGAATTCAATCCATTTACATTTAGGGTGATTATCAATATATGAGGGCTTAATGCTGCCATATTATCACTAGTTTGCCAGTTCTCCTGCATTTCCTTTGTTTCTTGTCCTGTGTATTTTGGTCTACCAATTGAGTTACGTAGTTTTTTATGTTGTGTTTCTTTGTTTTCTCCTTCTTTATTATTTGTGTCTCTGTTCTGCTTTTTTCTTTAGTGGTTACCATGAGGTTCGTATTCAGAGTCTCATAGATAAGATAGTCCATTTTCTGATGGCCTCTTATTTCCTTAGATTAAACCCATTCAGTCCCTTTCCTCTTCCCCTCCTATGTTGTTTTTCTCACATCTTATTCCACCTTGTGCTGTGAGGTTATGGTTAAAATGACAAGATTATCTCTGTTTTTGTTGTTTTCCTTCCCTTTATCCTTAATGCTATACTTGAGTACTTGCTAACTTGTTCTGATGTACAGCTACAATTTTCTGATTTTGTCTACCTATTTATCTCATTCTATGCTTTTTAACCCCTTTCTCCATTTTTTTTCAGGTATGAGGGCCTTCTTGATCCTTTCTTGGCGGGGGGGTGGGGGGGCTCACAGCTATGAACTCTTTTAGCTTTTATTTAAATTTTAATTAAAATTTTAAAAAATTTTTATGGGAAAATTTTTATTTCTCCATCATATCTGAAGGATATTTTCACTGGATAGAGTATCCGTGGCTGAAAGTTTGTGTCTGTCAAAGATTTGAATATGTCATTCCAGTCTCTCCCAGCCTATAAGATTTCTGCAGAGAAATCTCCTGAAAGTCTGACCGGGGTTCCTTTGTAGGTTATTTTCTTCTGCCTTGCTGCCCTTAGTAGTTTTCCTTTGCCATTCATGTTTGCCAGTTTCACTACTATATGCCTTGCAGTAGGTC
The DNA here is from genome assembly GCF_041296235.1 of Equus asinus. Lineage (NCBI taxonomy): Eukaryota > Metazoa > Chordata > Mammalia > Perissodactyla > Equidae > Equus > Equus asinus. Next base: position 67,665,576 of record NC_091799.1, read on the forward strand.
TTTTTACATTGACATATTTAGAAGATCTCAGAGCCTCTTCTACATGGATTTCTATTTCCTTCTCCAGGTTTGGGAAGTTCTCTGCTATTATTTCTTTGAATAAGCTTTCAGTTCCATTCTCTTTCTCCTCTCCTTCTGGAATATCTATAATTCTTATGTTGCATTTCCTAATTGAGTAGGCTATTTCTCGGAGACTTTCTTCATTTATTTTCAGCCTTAGGTCTCTCTCCTCCTCCATCTGGAGCATTTCAACATGTCTATCCTCAATTATGCTGATTCGCTTATCTATGATGTCCGCTAGAGCATTCAGGGAATCCATATTTTGTTTTATCTCATCCATTGTGTCTTTCATCTCCAATATTTCTAATTGATTCTTCTTTATAGTTTCAATCTCTTTTGTGAAGTAGCTCCTGAACTTGAATTGTTTCTCTTTTGACTCACTCAGTTTTTTTAATGACAGCTATTTTGAATTCTCTGTTATTTAGATTACATATTTGTGTCCTCAGGACTGATTTCTGGGTACTTGTCATTTTCCTTCTGAAGATTTAATATAATTTTTGATACTGCTAGAGGGCATGGCTCTGTTTTTGCACACTGTGATATTATTTGGTTGTAGTTACCACCTATCACCACTGGGTGGGGGTCAAGAGCCATGTACTCTGAGCCTTTTGCATTCCGCCAGGATCCCAGGCACTGGAGCCGGTGCTTGGCGGGTGGGGGGAGTGGCACTTTCTTCTGTTTGCTTTCACGGGCTTACTCGCTCTGCTCTTGCCACCTGCTCTCCTGGGGCGTTGGTTTGATGAGGTCACCCCCTGCGATAGCTTTCACTCTGGTAGAGGGCTTCCCTCTAGGCTGTTAGCGCCCTCGGGAATCTTTGATGTTCACGCGAATGAACATCCCCTCCTCCCTTCTTCCCTCTGAGAGGCTGCACACATTCCCAGATCACAGTCTTTTTGGGAGAGAGGGAAGTTTCCTCTTACCCCATTCCACTTCCTCCAGATAGGGTGGGGGGTCCAGCCTCTCCACCCTCTGACAGGTGGCTTCGTGGGTCTCTCAATCTTCTGCGTTGTGTGGATGTCCTCTGAATGTCTTTTTCATTGTATGGTAGAGGGGAGAGATTACCAGGAGAGCTCACTCCACCATGATGCTAATGTCACTCCAATAAAGAGCTCTTTTTAACTTTACAACAGACTTTTTAAAGCACCTACTAAGTAAAACAAATTGCTAGCCAGCACCACTATCTGAGGGCTTGTGAAGTGTTTGACCCCACATAACATCCTATCAGATTGGGGACCCACTTTACAGCCAAGGAGGTATTGGAGTGAGCCCATAACCACAGGGTCCACAAGTCATATCATACCACAATACCCAGAAGCTGCCAGCCTGACAGAAATTCAAACCATCCACTGAAAGAATAGCTGAAGGGCCAGCTTGAAAGTATTCTTTATGAGGATGGTACATCATTCAACAAAACAGAGTAACTCCTTGAATCAAAGATCTTTATATGGTGCATGGTTCTGGGAACCAAGGGATCCAAGCAACAGTGGTCCACTTACCATCACTCTCAATGACCCACATGGGAAATCTGTGATTCCCGTCCCCTCATAAGTTCTGCAGGTCTGGAGATCTTGGTTCCCAAAGAGAGAACAGTTCCACCAGAGAAAACAACAAGAGTCTTACTGAATTATAAGCTAAAGCTGCCATTCTGGGCGCTTCAGGCTCCCTGTGGCCAAAGGACCAGGAGGCAGGAAGAAGAGTCATCATTCTACGAGGGATATATCACCCTAATCTCAGAATTCACCAGAAGACATAGTATACAGTATGATACTCAAATACTTGTCAACAATGAGTATGTGAATTTTCTACCAAAGGCCCAATTCTTCCAAGCTCTATAATTTTGGTTTGAAGGGAAGGCACAATTATAAAAATAACTTCATATAGCAAGCACTTATTAAAGCCTAGCTAAGTGCTTACAGCTAAGTGCTGCGCTGTAAGACCCATACACATACACATTTTAATAAAATGTGATAGTAATGCAAAGGCAGGAATAAAGGTAAGAAAATGAAAAATATGGTAAACTTTTTAGGAATACATCTACTTTTCGAACTACCTGTGTTAAAATCTTAAGTTAAAAAAAAAAAAAGCTCTCAAAAATAGGATATTCACATTGCTTCTCCTTCCACAAAAGCATTCATGTACATAACAATTACTTTAAAGAAGAAAAAAAATTTACTTTTGAATTTCTTCTGGAAAAGTTGCACTAAACATAAGGGTTTGACGCTGTTCCTTTGATGGCATTCCTGGGCAGGAAATTAATTTCTTCATTTCTGGTCCAAAACCCATATCCAGCATGCGATCAGCTTCATCCAAAACTAAATACTTGACTTGTCTGAGACCAATCTTAAACGGTATTTTTCAAGGGTTAGAGCAGAAAATGCATTCTAGTTAATATATTAAACTAAAATATTGTCTACAATTCCAACTGTTAATATATTCTTAACGATGAAGATTAGAAATCAATGTATAAAATGATGAAAATTGTTATGCTTAGATAATACTACTGCTGCTCATTTCAGTTCTCAATTTTCTGTTATAAAGCATTTTATAAGACTAAAAGAAACCAAGACATCTAGATCAATACTACACGATAGATCTGCAATTACTTAAAAATTCTATTTCTTCACTGTCTAATACCTTAGCCACTAGTGACATATAGCTATTATGCACTTGAAACTTGGCTACTGTGCCTGAAGAAACGCATTTTTAATTTATCATTTTTAAATTTAAATAGCCACATGTGGCTAGTGACTACTGTATTGAACAAGGCCGATCTAGACTGTTAACTGGTAAAGTCAGATTCTTTAATGTAAGAAATAAAACTTCCTATCAGCATGACATATTCAAAGTCTTATAACGGGTAAATTTATTTCTAACTTCTTTAAATCCTTAATAAATTCTCCATTCTCTAATCACTCAGGAATAACTAGGAAACTTCTCTTACCTATGCATGAACACTTATTTCTATAAATATAAGCACACATTTGAAAAAGGAAACAAGTGACTTTAGTACCACCATGGAAGATGGTTAGTGAGAAATCAAGGTGGATTTCTCTGGATACTATTAACAAGTATCCTAAGAAAAGTGCCTTTATGCAGAAAGAACATGTTTTGAGGAACCCCTTTAGAGAAGAGCCTAAAAAAGCAAATCAGGTTCACGAAAGTGAGTTTAAATAATGATTTAGAGACATAATAATGTGGTATGCGAATACCTAAAGTAAGTACATAGTCCTAAAACCTCTTTTTAAAGACTTAGAAAATTAACAACCCTGGCTAATATCACTCCCATGCTAAAACAGGATACGAGATTACTCATACCACAAAGGCTTTCTTTCAGGGAAAAAATATTTCATTAAGACATACACTAAACTAGCTAAAAGCACTTACAGCATTTTTCTCCTAGTGTAGTGGGGTATAGGATATGGATTCTGGAATCAGAACCACATTCTAACCCTAGCTCCACTACTTACTAGAGTTAACTGAGGGATTTTTAAGTAAAGTACATAATCTCACTTAGTTTGTTTCCCATTATAAAATGGAAAATACTATTTACTTCCTGTTTGGATTATTTTAAGAATTATATGAAAAATCATAAAAGAATCTGATGAGGGCCTAATATATAAATGGTGCTCTAACAAATGTATCTATCTCTGAACCATTCTTTCCAATTTCCATACAAAAAAATTAATCAATCCCACAACTTTGTTATCCCTCTAGGGCCTACCTTTTCTTTACTTATGATATCCATCAGTCTCCCAGGAGTAGCACACAATATATTACAGCCTTGTACTATTTGTCGAATTGAATGCCCCAACTGGGTTCCCCCATATATAACAACAGCTCTTACACAAGTCCTATTGACAAGAAAAATAAATGTCATTTTCTAGTTATTTGAAAATTAGACATTTCTTTCTAACAAGACATAAAACGAGGGGCCAGCCCCGTGGCCGAGTGGTTAAGTTTGCATGCTCTGCCTGGGCGGCCCAGGGTTTCGCCGGTTTGAATCCTGGGCACAGACATGGCACCGCTCATCAAGCCATGCTGAGGTGGCATCCCACATGCCACAACTAGAAGGACCCACAGCTAAGAACAGACAACTATGTACCAGAGGGTTTTGGGGAGAAAAAGGAAAAATAAAATCTTTAAAAAAAAAAAAAGATATAAAACGAAATCCGTAAGAAACTGATACATTCAACTATCTGGAAAAAAAAAATTAAATTCATCCCAGGAAGAAGTTGAAAAACGGTAGGGAAAAAAAATATTTTGCAAATCTAACTGATAAAAGGATCTTCAGAAACAATGTAAACACCATCCACACAAAAATAGGCCCAAAACATGAACAAATGGTTCATAAAAAATACAAATGACTTTTAAACATTTTTTTAAGTTCAACGCTACTTTAAAAAGAAAAACAAGTGAAGACTGACACTGTTTTTTCTCAAGTGTGATCATATCATGTTAGGGTGCAGGGAAATTGGCACTCATGAGGGTAAACTGAGAAATCCCTTTCACAATTTTAGTCTCTATTAAAATTTAAAAACTTATCTTTTCCCCAATAAATTCGCATCTAAGAATTTAGCATTCAAATATGTCCCCACAAACAGGCAAAGATGACTGTACAATAATATTCATTGCCAACATTATTTTTAGCATCAAAAGACTGAAAAACAAGTGTCTAACAATAGAGGACTTAAAATTTTAGTCCACTCATACAAAAGAATACTGTGCATTCATAAAAAGAAAGGGGTACAGTTCTAGATTAAGCATTACCTCCAAAAAACATTTAAAAAATAGGGTGACAACAGCTTAGTACTTCATCATTTGTCAACAGGAGGATTAAAGTGCATACATGTGCATCAGCTATTTCTATAATAATTCATATGAAACTGCTATTAGCAGATAACTCTGAAGAGGAGAATCAAAGTACTGGGGATCAAGAGTACGGGAAAATTTTATGTTTTATTAAATAAACTCATTGCTTTAAATGGAGTGTTTGTTTTTCACTATTGTAAGGACTAAAGAGTTAACATACATAAAATACCTAACTTAGCACATGCTAAGTATTCAATAACTTACTTATTACCATTATTATTCTAAATGTACCATAATTTAACAAGTCCTCAAATGACATTTAGATATTTTTCAGTCTTTTGCCACAATGTTGCAACAAATATCCACATACAAATATTTATTTTGTGCACACATATTACCTGAAATTACCATGCACATTTTCATCTTTAAAAAAGAAAACTATTATCTTTTACTTGATTTAAAAGCCTGAAGAGCAACATAATACATGCAGATTAGCCAGAAATAAACACTAGTATAAGCAATATACATCTACTTTTTCCAAAAGATCTATCCAGCTTGACATTAAAGAGATTTTAAGAATTTTAGTTTTTTCCTCTCATTTTAAATAAGCTGATTTATACAAAATAAAGGTTAACAGTTTCTACATAGAAAGGTCTAAAAAAGTTGTAAAGAAAAATACTGAGATTCCAATAGAGAAACTGGTAAATAACAAACAGATAATTCACAAAGGAAAAAAGTAGTTAAACTTCTTAATCATCAAAGAAACAAAAAAATGAAGATCACTGTGGTGGTTTTAAAATATGTACACAAATTCTTCAATATTCCTTCCTTCCTTCAAATATGGATCCTAACTCCCTTCCTTCTTAAGTGTGTGCAAGGCTGGCTTCACAGGTGTGCAACCTGCACAGTCACACATAGCCCCAAGCTTAGAGGAGACCCGAGCTTGATTTAATGCTCGACTTGCTGTCTTAAAATTTGCAAGAATTTTTAAACAAAGGACCCTGCATTTTCATTTTGTACTAGTTCCAGCAAATTACATAGCTAGTCCTGAGTATGGGCTAGACTTAGTGACTTGTTTAGCGATGAACAGAATATGGCAAAAGTGACTGAGACTATTTTATACATGCGCCATTGCAGCCTCCTCCTTGCTCTTTTCTCATTGACCACTCAATCTAAGGGAAGACAGCTGCCATTGCTAAGGACAACCAAGCATCCTCATGGACAAGTCCGGTCAAGCTTTCAGATGACTGCAATCCTGGCAGACATCTTGTGTGCCAACTCATAAGACACCCTAAGCCAGAAGGCACCCAGCTAAATTGTTCTCCAATTCCTAACCCTCAGGAACTGAGATAATATTTATAGTTTTGAGCAACTAGGTTTTAGAGTAATTTGTTAAGCAGCAATAGATAACTAATACTAAATATAAATACCAAAATGTATAGTGAAACTGGCATTCTCACATACTGCTGCTTTAAAATAAGTTTATACCTTTCAACATTAAATTTATAAAAATCTACTCTGAGGAAATACTTAAAACATAAAAATAAAAAAGTTTTATACAGCAGGCTGTTCATTACAGTTTTATTTATAGTATCCCCAAATTAGAAACAACCTAAATGCCCCAAAATAGGAAATAAAATATATACACATGAACAATCTTTTAAAGTCATTAAAAATTAGGCATGATAATGAAATAAGCAGTTTTCCATACTATGGAAGTTATGTGTAAAAGAACAGAAAATTATCAGGAACACCCTAAGTTAATATTTTAAATACGCATTGAAAACTGCCAGAAAATACACTAATATGTTCACTATTGTCTTATCTTTCTACTTCTGCTATCATCTAATTTTTAATAAGCATGTTTCTTTTTAAAAATAAAAAACATGGATTCCATAAACAAGATTATGAAAAAGTACACTTCAATCAAGTAACATTAATTACATGAGTACCTTATTACTGAGTTCTTCCCAAACGAAGTGAGAAAAAACTCTAAAGAAAAACTTGTTCGCAAGTGCCATTCCAGATGTACTCACCCAAAAGAAAATTTTCTGGCTTCCAAATAGATCTGATTGATCAATTCTCGAGTTGGTGCTACAATAATACACTCTGGCTCCTGCAGCTCTTTAAAACGACTGGCAGTTATTCCATCACGCATCATATGAGCCAAAATTGGCAGAAGAAAAGCTGCCTAGAAGTTAAATTGCATAATTTACAAATTTATACTGCATCATCCTTCCCTATGGAAACCTATTCCTCATGTCCTTTATAGTCTTTAGATTCTTCTTCCATCTTGCTGGTAAATTTAAGATAAGAAAGGAAAACAATTTTTATTTCAATGAGTTTTTAATATCTAGGTCTTTATACTCATAGCTACCACAAAATGTTTGATAAAGTTAATCTACTCTTTCAAAATATTTTTTAGTTCTTTTTTCTTTTTATGGTAAGGAAGATTCACCCTGAGCTAACATCTGTTGCCAATCTTCCTCTTTTTTTTCTGCTTGAGGGAGATGAGCCCTGAGCTAACATCTGTGCCACTCTTCCTCTATTTTCTATGTGAGATGCTGCCACAGCATGGCTTGATAAGCAGTGTGTAGCTCCATGCCTGGGATTCAAACCTGTGAACCTAGGATGCCCAAGCACAGTGCACCAAACTTACCACTACACCATGGGGGCAGTCCCTTTTTTTTCAGTTCTTTTAAAAAAAAACAACATACCCATGGATTCTAAATAAATCAACAACACTACTTATTTATAGAGAAGAATGTAGATATAACTTGATAGAAATCACTGCACTCAGCAGTTATTCTAAGTGAGTGCTTCTGGAGTAGTAATAAAATGCATGACAGAAGTGGCCCACAAGCAGAGTAAAAATTGGGAAATCATTAATTTGGATTACTAAACATATCACCCTTATTGAAGTTACATCTGTCAAGAGAAATTTTCTGCTATACTCTTCTCATTGAATAAGACACTAAAATCTACCTCCAAAACCACGTTTAAGTCACACATCAGCTGCAGTATTATACCTACTGCCCCTTCTACTCTACTATGGAGGCTGATTAAGACTAAAATAGTATGAACCAAGACTCTATGATCCTGGAAATGATCGTCTTTAAGGTTTATCTCATGGAACTCTATTTAACAGACAAATTCCAGAGAGTAGTCCTAGGACCAACCTGGTTTCATCAGAGTTCTTTAGAATTAAAATAACCTGAAGTCATTTGATAGTAAGGACCACATACAGTGCATATAGCTATTTCTCACTGCCTGACTCCAAAACTGTGATTATCAGCTATATTACATGAATTTTTTTCTCTCTTTCTCTGTGTTTTATAACCTCTGGTGCTTTGATCCTCAATCATTTTGTTTTAAATACTACCATGTTCCAGAAGAAGTTAAACACACATACTTAGATTAAACATCTATGAACTGCAACACTACTCTAGAAACAGTTTAAAATTCTTTCTTCAGAAGTATACAAATCCCAGTAAAATCAGAAAACAGAAGCAAAAACATGAATATTCATCACATTCACTGAAATCATTTACAAACTTTTCTATCTAACAAAAGAGATTCAACCAACCTGGGAAGAAGCAAAGTTCAAAACACTTAACAGTCTGCGTTTGGGACAGAATACATACGGGAAAATGACTTACAGTCTTTCCAGATCCTGTTTGAGCACAAGCCATCAAATCTCGTCCTGCTAGTATAATAGGAATACTGTATTTTTGCACAGGAGTAAGCTTAGTATAACCAGCTTTAGCAATGTTGTTATTCAGTGTCTGACACAGATTAGCTTCTTCAAAAGTCTAACAAAAAAAAGGGAATTAAATTCCATATCATATGCAGATCATTCCATAAATATATTCCATTTGAATTAGTTTCAAGTTTTTGTTAATTACACTTTATATATAATGCTGTTTTACCAATATATCCCCACTCAAAAGTAATATCCAGAACCTATATATCATTACTTGATAGAATTAAGGAGTATTTCCTACGGACAGTGTTTCTACAAATGTTTTTTCTGCCCCCTCAAAACCTGTGAGAGATAAATAACTGACCAGTAAGAACAGCTGATTACCAACAGGGGACTGGGGGCTCTCCTATTCCTTAGAAAATCACTCCCCTAAGACACACTTTCTCACATCCTTAGAAAGCAGAAATCTTGACTCTCTAGGAAAAGTATTCTTTTTAATAAATTTAAATAAAGCTCTCTTCTTGGTTTGTGGAGGTGGGGACGAAAGATAGTACCCTCCCTTTTGACATTATAATTCTATTGTTGATGGTAGACACAGTTCGAAATTTCCAACCTAAGATATTTGATACTAAAGATGGAATTTTTATATTCTTATCAACTTACAGAAATGTACCATATATTTTAAAACTAAAGTCTGCTACATAGTCAATACAGAAATAATTATTAAACTTACCAGAATTGCTGGTGGGGCATCATGTCCAGATACTTCTACAAGAATATTATCATATTTGTCAAAGTTTATGCCTGTCTGATAATGTGCAAAGATGGAGTCCTCATCCTCAGGTGGGGGAGGTGGTATGTAGGTCACTTTTGGGCCTTGAAGTTTAAATAAAAAACAGAATTTACACTACAAGAATTAGAAGAAATAAAGAAAAATAAGAAGAAAAACATAAAAACTGACAAAATCACATTTTAAATACCATGGAACTTCACAATGTTTATGATTAAAGTTTCCATTTCAAATAAAAAAGTTAACTTTACTTTTAAATTATTTGGCATTTTTACTAAAATGCAATAAACATTCACGTGGATCACACAAAAATTAATATACCTTGAACGTCACCACCTTCTCCTCCTTCAGCTTCTGACTTCCAAGTATCTTAAAGGGAATCAAACCCCAAAAAAAGATAAATGTTTTTAAAAATCAAAAGGCGAAAGAACTCACTATAAAAAATTAACTACCTTATCTAAAGTAAAACTTACTCTTTCCAGAGTCTGTTATTACTTCTTCATTTAAACCTTTGTAACCACCTATTAAAGAAATCCATAGGGACAATCAGTCAAGATACAAGGCTGTGCATATCTTTATTTTCATTGCTTGTCTTCAAAGAGAACAAGTTCTAAACATAGACAGACATCTTTAAAGTCTCTTCGTACAAATAATACTTGAGACAATTAAGATAAATGGCATCCTGAACGTTTGAAGTTTCCTTAGTATTCAAAATGCTGAGGTTTTGCAGATGACCCTGGTATATAGTATTTTTTTGTTTAAGCTCTCTTTCCTAATTCCTGTTTTCCTCAGCAAAGCAATGTATTTTCTAAAAGAAACGAAAAAGCCATGTGTGTTGGACTATTCCTACTACCACTCACAGGTTCAATGATTTGCTAAGACAGAATATAGTAGTCATATTCATGGCTATGACTTATTACAGCGAAAGGACAGGGAGCAAAATCAGAAAAGAGAAAAGGTGCATTAGTTAAAGTCCAGAGAAAACCAGGCATAATTTTCTCTTGCACTGATGTCCCACTGATGCTTAACTCCCCCAGCAATGAGTTCTAACAACACACTGGAAATGTTGCCTATCAGAGAAGCTCATTAGAGACTCAGTACGCAGGGTTTTTATGAGGAGCTGATAATGAGGCACTTTATGCCTGACACATACCAAAATTCCAGACTCCCGGAAAAAAAGCAAGTATGCAGCATAAACCACATTGTTATACAAACAGTTTGGGCATAGTGAGTCACTCTTAACCAGTTAGGGTGGTGAGAGCCCTCCCGAAATCTAAGTTCCTAGATGCCAGGCAAGGGCCAACCTTGTAAGCAGGGCTTTCAAACAATAGCAGTCAGGCCTGTTATGTTAACTCTTTCCTATACACTACCTTTCTGATTTACAGACAACCAGTCATCTATTGTACCACTTTCAGTTACTATCACAAAACAGAATAAGGACTGCATTAGATTTGAAAAGCTAACTAGATATAACATATTTATAGGTGAGCTCTTTAATTTTCTTGTCCTGTATGCCCACAGGTCTTGAAATCCTCTTTCAAACAAGATACAAGCATTTGTAGAAGATATGGTTTGAGTAGCAATTAATAATCTCTTTCTGTAATGAAGATTCCAAAAATGAGGTGGAAGGCAGTTCAAGGTAGTTGTCACTTTGAAAGTTATCAGACTAATGATCACTGAGAATTTTTCGGTGACATCAAACAAGCTTTATTGTTTTACTAGTCTGGAAAGCATTTCAACTTTTATATGACATTTAAGTATTTCTAAGTCTGAAAAAAATTTTCATAGTACAAAATTATATATACTGAACTTTATTCCCATACCAAGCCAAATAACTATCTCACGATTTAAAAAACATTGTTTTAATAAGGATTTGTAGATACAGATGTATCTCAATCTTTAATATTTGCACAATATCCCACTTTATGGTTATATTATTTATTTAACCATTATTTACTGATGAATTTTAGGTGATTTCTAGTTCTTACTTACTATAAATGAAGCTTCAGGGAACACCCCTGTATACGTGTTGAGCAAATACATCTCTACAATATATAATTTCTATAATGGAATTGCTGGATTAGAGAGTATTAAATAACTCTCCAAAACAGGCTGTGCAAATGTATACTCCTCAAAGTGAATACTCCTCAAAGCATATACTCCTCAAAGCAATAACAGTTAAACTTGGATTACAATAATTTTAACCGCTTATAGGTAAACCAAATAAGAACTCACCTCGTCCACTTCCACTGCAACTTCTGCTTTGATAAGTGTCACCATTACCTGTAAGGTATTGTTTGCAGAATATTTAGAGAAAACACAGCTCCTCCTCAAGCACATAAACCACATAGCTATTTCTCTTCAAACACTGAGTAATTACTCAGGATTCCTAATCCCCTCATCCATCCATCTCTTAATTATACATTTAACTTAAACCTTTTTCTCATTTGAACATTTTGTTTAAAGACTTCTTTTTTTAGAGCAGTTTTAGATTCACAGCAAAATTAAGAGGAAGGCACAGAGATTTTCCCATAAACCTTCTGTCTCCACACCTGCATAGCCTCCTCCGTTATCAACATCCCCCACCAGAGAGCTACATTTGTTACCAATGATGAGACTACAATGACACATCATTATCACTCAAAGTCCATAGTTTACATTACAGTTCACTCATGGTGCTTCACATTCTATGTGTTTGGACAAAAGTACAATGACATGTATCCATCATCGTAGTATTATACAAAGTAATTTCACCACCCTAAAAATTCTCCATGCTCCACCTATTCATCCCTCCCCTCTAACTCCTGGAAATCACTGATCTTTTTACTGTCTCCACAGTTCTTCCTTTTCTAGAATGTCATATAGTTGGAATCATACAGTATGTAGCCTTTTCAGATTGGCTTCTGTCACTTCGTAATATTCATTTAAAGTTCCTCCATACTTTTTCATAGCTTGATAGCTTATTTCTTTTTAGTATTGAATAATACTTCATTGTCTGGATATACCACGGTATATCCACATTTGAGTATTTTTCACCAACAATTATGTTTTTTTTTTCCAAGTTCCCTAAGTCAGAATGCTTTCTTTGAAATCAATGCAAACTTCATTTTCCTTCCTCCAATTAAGAGTATAATTTATGGGGATGGCCCAGTGATGTAGGGGTTAAGTTCGCATGCTCTAGTTTGGTGGCCTGGGGTTCAAAGGTTCAGATCCTGGGCATGGACCTACGCACCATTCATCAAGCCACGCTGTGGTGGCATCCCATATACAAAATAGAGGAAGACTGGCACAGAAGTTAGCTCAGGGACCATCTTCCTCAAGCAAAAAGAGGAAGATTGGCAACGGATGTTAGCTCAGGGCCAATCTTTCCTCACACACACAAAATTATAATTTATATCTCAAATTAACTGGTAGCTAAAGGGGAAGAAATAATCCACAGTGTACAAATTTTATAAGAGAGGCAAAAATGTCCATTTATTCTTGCCTATAGATCTAAAAAACAAAGAAAATCATAAGCCAACCTAGTACACTTAAACATACATATTAGGTTAACTAATCCTAGAGACAAAAGCATGTATGAATGATTAATATTCAGTAATAAAGTTTTACTTCTCACCTGCACCACTTAATGCTGGTCTTCTAGAACCAAAGAGCCCACCAGTGCGCTGTGTCCCCTCATCTTGTTCATATTTGCTATCTAGATTTGTAGATAATAAAATGAGGCTGTTAGTTTTAAAAAGTTTTTAAATCATGCAATTAAGAGAAAAAAATCAAGTTATGGTGCCAGAAGTTAAAAGATGTGGGGTAAAATACTTTAACAGGAATCACAGTATTTTTCTAAGCATCACAAAAAGGCTTTCTCCACAAATTATTTCCTTCAATTACAAGTTACTCCCTCACAATTTTATTGTATTAAAATTATTTTGTAAAAGAAGTTAGGGCCAATGTTATGCCAAAATATGATATAAGCAAAAGTTAAATCACCTCTGAAAAGTAGCACCATTACTGCCCCATAAATTTCACATTGCATCATCTCACTGCTTATTGTCCAGAATAGCATGCCTTGCTCCCACTGTTGCCAAATCAAACCTTAGCAGTCCTGCACACCAACCCTCCAGATCCCTACACTTCTATAAAAGTGACAATTCACTAATCTTCTATACATCTATTAAATCATTATTACAACTTTATCTTTTAGCTCCCAAAGCCACTAATCTGTCCTCCTCTGTTAAAAGACACATGCAATCCAACAGTGACTTCTAAAGACAATACCTTAACTCCAAGGAATGATGGCTGGAAGAATTTAAGGTAGAAAGCCACATTGTGGGGTTGGGCAGTTGAGCCACAGAGAAGGCCAGCTATTTATAAGGTCAGCCATTATTATCAAGGCTCTAAAACACTTGATAGTATTTAACATAAAAGAACTGAGTCACACAAACTTCTAAAAGGATTCATACATTTCAACTTAACCAGTATGCAATTATATGTATGTCTAAAAAATATTATATACGATGCAGGTGATTATGTATCAGCCACTGTGCTAAACTATTCTCATACAATCCTTATAACAACCTTATGTGATAGGTATAATTTTTTTTTATCATTTCCTTCTTAACAGATGAAGCACACCATTTGGAATCCACTACTAACTTGGACTTCCTAGACCAAATCCTCCACGGCAACCTCGGAAACTACCTCTTCCACCTCTTCTGGATGCCCCTGGAGCTTCTGAATCATTTCCATCTTGATAGCCTACAATATCAAAACATACACACAAGAACAACACAAAACAACAACAAAGAAATCTTGTGGACATGGTGGCCAAATTAATTGAAGCCTTCCATAATTCAACGACTTTACATAAGTATTTTAGGGCATTAATGGATAGTTACTAAAAAGAAATGTCATATTTGACCTATAAAAGTTCAACTTTATTGATATAAATAGATAAGGCTACAATTTAAAAAAACCTACCACTTGCTTTGGGGATCAGAAAATGACTAAAAGGAAAAAGTGAACTTGTAAAACACTGGAAGTGGCCACAACTGCACCATTAACAGGATTTCTACAGTCCACACAGGATTAAATAAATCTAGACTGATATTTGCTCCCTATAAAAAATAATAAACATCTTACTCAAAGCACAGACATATAGGCGCAGAGTTTGATTTCCTGTTACAAACAGTACATTTTTAATTCAATTGAATACCAAACAATGCAATCGAAACAGTTCAAAGAAAATTTGATCCCATCTGGGGCAGAATGGGATCAATTCAAAACCAAAACGCCAACTGGGCAGGAAATAAAGAAACTGAGATTATTCAGTTTATGAACTTGCAACTATTTATAAAGAAACTGATCAATAAAGGTAAAAGTTCTACATATGATATTTCTTGATATTGAATTATATGGTTTTTTTGCAGGGTGGGGGGCGTTGAGGAAGATTAGCCCTGAGCTAACATCCGCCACCAATACTACTCTTTTTGCTGAGGAAGATTGGTCCTGAGCTAACATCTGTGCTCACCTTCCTCTACTTTATATGTGGGATGCCTGCCACAGCATGGCTTGATGAGCAGTCTGTGCCTGGGATCCGGGCCAGTGAACCCCAGGGCACAGAAGTCAAACACGTGAACTTAACCCCTATGCCACCAGGCTGGCCCTGAATTATATATAATGTATTTTTAAAGTCAGTTTATAAAACGGGGCAGAACTATCACACAGTAGATTTATAGTTATGCATCTATGACCTAAACCTTACAGAATACTCTTCGACCTAACAACAAATCTATTTATCAACACTTACACCCACTTTTTATTCTAAATTATTTATTTGTGCCTCTTTATCTTTCAAGAAACCTTGTCAGGGTTTATCTCTTTTCAGAAAAAAACAGTTTATCTTTTTGATCTTTTTTGTTTTTTTGGTATAAGTTACTTTCTTATATGTGTGTACATAAGTAAACATATATAATATATATATAAGTTTAAAATATAATAAAATGAAAACCTATGAACCCACCATCCAGCTTAAGACTAAAATGTTCCCAGTACCTGTGCAACCTATTTGTGTCTCTGCCTATCATGTTTCCCTTCTTCCCCAAGACACTTGCCCCCCACCTAACCAATATCCTGAATTGTTTTTCATTTTCTTGTTCTTATTTTATTTTACCAACTATGTATATACCTTTATGCAATGTATTGTTTAGTTTTGTTTTTGAGTTTTATATAATGGAATCATACAGAAAATATTTGTCTTGCTT
Source organism: Equus asinus (assembly GCF_041296235.1). NCBI lineage: Eukaryota > Metazoa > Chordata > Mammalia > Perissodactyla > Equidae > Equus > Equus asinus. Next base: position 67,681,195 of record NC_091799.1, read on the forward strand.
CTTTTATTCACCTTGGCTTTTGTTGATGGGCGAAAACGTGCCTTATCCACTTTACTGCTGAATAAAAATCCACTGTATTTATTTCTAGCATTTATGTCTATTATATTTTTTACTTCCTTCCACTGAGTTTTCTTTATCCCTTTTTTAATTACTTAAGTGGAACACTGAGTTAATTTTTTTCTAGTGGACGTATTTAAAACTATAAAATTTCCTCAAAAAGCTAGCTGCTTTAGTTATATCCCATAAGTTCTGATATGTTCTGTTCTTACTGTCATTCAGTTCTAAATATTTCACTATTTCCAAAACTGAGAAATTCAGTTTCCAAACCAAAAGGATTAAAGGTTTTGTTTATGATTTCTACTTTAACTTGAGGACATAATCTATGATATAAATTCTATGGTATATTTTGGGACTTCCTTTTGGCATAATAGATGGTCAAATTGTACATATTTTCCATATGCTAGAAAAGGATGTGTAATTTACAATGTGGGGGCATATTATTCCAAATAGAACTATTAAATCAAGATTAGTAACTGGTATTCAAATCATCTATAGTCTTAATCATTTCTAGTCTGCTCAATCTATCAGTTTCTGAGGGAAAAAGTGTTTAAACCTAGGATCAATGGTTTAACTATGATTTGCAAATGTTTCCTTATAATTATGTCTATTTTTGCTTTATATACTTTAAGAATATGTTGTTTGGGGCCAGACCGGTGGTGCAGTGGTTAAGTGCACACGTTCCGTTTCAGCGGCCCGGAGTTCACCCAGTGGGATCCTGGGGTGTGGATATGGCACCGCTTCGCACACCATGCTGTGGTAGGCGTCCCACATATAAAAAAAGTAGAGGAAGATGGGCACGGATGTTAGCTCAGAGCTAGTCTTCCTCAGCAAAAAGAGGAGGATTGACAGCAGTTAGCTCAGGGCTAATCTTCCTCAAAAAAAAAAACCAAAAAACATGTTATTAGATTCAACCCATGTTAAGAACTGTAATGTCTTACCAGTGAACATGGATGGTATCATTAGGTAATTATTTCTTTATCTGTAACATGTCTGCCTTAGAGCCTATTTTATCTATTTCTATACCAGGTTTTTTTTGGTTAATATTGGACCAACATTTTTTCTCTTTATTTTCAACCTGGCAACGAAATGTTTACATATATTATAGCTATTGATACATGGATTTTTATTTTCTATCATCTTATTTTCAATTTTCTCTTTACTGAGTTTTTCCAATGCTTCTTGTTCTCCTTTCTGTCCATTAGATTTCCAAAAATGCGATATTTTATTTTATGCTTTTACTGATGTTCTTAAATTCCACCATGAATATTTAACATTTAAATTATTTTCAACATATTCTCTTCCTACAAAGTATTTCCTCCACTAGTAAGTTAGACATTTTATCCTTTTTCTGATTCCTCTTCAATTTTACCATATTTAAGAAATCTTGAAGTTAGTTTTAACCTATTCTCCTTCCTACTGCGCTGGTGAAAAACTTTAGTCTTTTCATTTGCTAGTATTTTAGTTCTTTCTTATTTCTAAAACCCTGAAATTAATCATCGTTATTATTACTAGCTTATACAGTCAGTACTTACTTAGGTTAACCAATATGCTTACCAATTTTAAATTTTTCATTTATTTATTTTGGTGCATCACTGCTTCCCTCTCCTGTCTTCCTGCAATCAGTTTCCTTCTTACTAATATATATGATTTAGTAGTTCTTTCCTCAAACAGCCTGAGAGTATTAAACACCACCTTTATCTGAATGGCACTATTTCTCCCCAACATTTAAATTATGTGACTACAGCAGTTTGGATTCAGAGCTATTCTCGCTCACCATTCTGAATTCTACTACATTCTTATCTCTACCTTTACTGAAAAAAAAGCTCTGCTGTTAATCTCTCGTTCTTTTACAGATGGATCTGTCTGTTTTTCTCTGGGAGTTTTAAAGATTTTTTATCTCTGTAATCTCATAATTTCAATACATCATAAGGGTGTAAATTTGTTTTTACTTTGTTTGCTAGGGACTCTTATACCTCTTGACATCTAGAAAAGTCTCATCTATTCTCTTTCAATAGTCTCCTTTCCACTGCTTCCCCTCCTCTCATTTTCTCCTCTCTCTCCTCAGAAGATATTTAGATATATGTTGGAATAACAGAGCTTCTTATTCTATCTTCCATATCCATTAGCTGCTTTCATATTTTCCATTTCCTCAGATCTTTGGATTCATCTATTCTCTTCAACTGTGTTTAATCTGTTTAATCCATCCATTATGTTTTTAATCACTCTTTTCTTTCCTGTAAGTTCAACATGGTTCCTTTTCAAATCTATCTCTTCCGCTGAGCCAATGACTATGTAATACCTCAGTATCGCTGGTATCTATTATTCCACACACAGCAGAAACTCAAACGTTTAAAAGAAACGCTCTTCTTTTCCTTTAATTGATGCCAATTCCAAGTTCTATAAAGAGCCTAATAACTAGAGGTGAAAAGAACATGGATGTTATGTAGAATTAAAAGTCTACACGACCTTCTTCTTCCAAGGTAGGGGCAGAAATTCCACGTATCCTGCACTGTCTTGAAAATAATGATCTTTGTTAAAATAAATAGGTTAAAAAGTTAGGAAAACACTATAGAACTTAAAATGAATGAAATAGATCTACACTTTCAATAAATAATTTTTAAAAATGTTGACTAAAAAGGTCACAAAAAGAAAAGTATAATATTAAACTTTAAAAAAATATGAGCAGGAAGTACACACACCAATGTCAAAATAAGTTACCCCTTGGAAGGGGAAGACGTCAAATATAAAGGGAGGACAGGTCTTCCAACAATTTTGTAATTTTTTTTCTATATTTGAAGTAAATATGACAAACTGTTCCTATTAAATCCAGGTACTAATATACAGGTTTTTGTATAAGAGAATATTCAGCGCTTTTCTGAGTTATTGAAATATTTCAAAGGTTACCACTTTAAATGCCACTTTTCATAAAATAACATTAATATATTTTTAAAGGTGACATGAGTCCTTCCATGACATATATTCTGCATTTCATAAGGGAGAACCAACAATCTTTCATGGTTCTTAAAGACGTCTGATAACATCCTCCAAAAAGAATGAGTTTAGAAATCATTTAAACTTTGTGTAAAAGAAACATAAACATCTTTTTTCATTTAAAAAAAGTACTTACCATAAATTTAGTGAGGTCACTGAAACTTCAATATACAAAAGTCAACTGAATTTCTATATACTAGCCAAGAAAGTGAAAGTTTTTAAATGATATGGATCACTGACATCAGCGAAAAAGGCAAAGTAAGGAACTCCAAATTCTACGACTCCACAAAAGAAAAAAATGGACAAAAACTATCAGAATTAACATTTTCTTAGCTCTGAAAATTAATCAAAGACTTGCAGCAACCCAGGGAACATTTATTTTAAAAAAAGGCCTAATTCTCAGTAAGAACAGTGAACTCTGCTGCATATTTTAACTTACCCCAGCCCCAACCCCTGGTAATTCCATTTCTAGACATATACCAAAAAGATGAGAAAACAATGACTCAAACAGGTAAGTGTATATGAATGTTCACAGTAGCATTATTCACAACAGCCAAAAGGAGTTAAATACCCAAGTGTACATCAACAGACTTATGGATAAACAAAATGTACATACAATGGAATATTATTCACCCATAAAAAGGAATATGGTTCTGATACATGCTACAATATGGATGAACATTAAAAATGTTATGCTAAGTAGATTAAGCCAGACGCAAAAGAGCAAATGTTGTATGATTACACTTGTATGAAATACCTAGTACAGACAAACTCATAGAGAACATAGAATAGAGGTTACCAGGGACTGAGAGGAAGAAGGTATGAGTAGTTATTGCTTAATGGATACAGGTTTCTGCTTGGGTGATGAAAAATGTTTTGAAAACAGACAGTGGTGACAACTGCAAAACAGTGTTAATGTACTTAATGCCACTGAATTATACACAAATATAGTTAAAACGGCAAATACTATAGTTATTTTACCACAATAAAAAAATACAACAGCAGAAAACTTCCCAAATTTCAAGAAGAATAGGAATCTACACATCCAACAAGCTAAACAAATTCCAGGTACGATAAATATAAACAGATCTACACCAACACACATCAACATAAAACATGAACAAATGGTGCTGGGACAACCAGATATCAACATGCAAAAGAATTAAGTTGGACCCCTACCTCACACCATATGCAAAAATGAACTCAAAATGGATCAAAGACTTAAATGTAAGAGTGAAAACTATAAAATTATTAGAAGGAAACATAGGTGAAAATCTGCATGACCTTGGAATAGGCAAACGGTTTCTAGATATGACACCAAAAGCACAAACAAAAAAAAAAAGGAAGAAATTGGACTGCATCAAAATTTAAAACTTTTGTGTTTCAAAGGAAACCACTAAGAAAGTTAAAAAAATAACCCAGAGAAAGGGAGAAAATATTTGCAAAGCACAAATCTGATGACACTTGTATCAAGAATATATAAAGAATTCTTAAAATAAAAAGACAAATAATCCAATTTTTTAAATGGGCAAAGGATCTGAACAGACATTTCTCCAAAGATATACAAATGGCCAATACACAAAGGAAAAGCTGCTCAATATCACAGTCATCAGGAAATGCAAATCTAAACCACAATGAGATCACTACTTTATATCCACTAGGATGGTTATACTCAAAAAGACAGACAATAACAAGCACTGGTGAGGATGTGGAGAAACTGGAACCCTCATACATTGCAGGTATGAATGTAAAATGATGCAGCTGCTGTGGAAAACAATTTGGCAGCTATTCAAAAAGTTGAACATAAGAGTTGCTACATGACCCAGCAATTCCACTCCTAGGTACATATGCCAGAAAAATAAAAACATATGTTCACAAGATGCATCACAAATGTTTACATCTTACTCATTATAGCCCCAAAGTGGAAACAACCCAATGTCCATCAGCTGATGAATAAACACTGTTTATTGACACAATGGAATATAATTCGGCCATTAAAAGGAATGAGGTATTACCACATGGTACATGGATAAAGCTTGAAAACCTCACGTTAAGTGAAAGAAGTCAAACACAAGAAGACCACATAGCATGTACTTTCCTTTATAGGAAATGTCCAGAATCGGCAAATTTACAGCTACAGAAAGCAAACTGCTGGTTGCCAGAGGAAGGGGAGGGGGGAATTGAGGAGAGGGGGACTAACTGCTAATAGGCACAGAATTTCTTTTCAGGGAAAGGGAAATGTTCTGGAATTAGACAGTGGTGACGGTCACACAACATGGTGAACATATTTAAAACCACTCAAACTCCACTTAAAAAATGGTGAAGTTGGAAGAGTGATGTCAGCATCACAGCAGAGGAAGCTCTTCCGTTACACTCTCCCCACTAAGATACAATGAAAATGACGTTCATAAACCAAGAGAGGACACACACACAACACAAAAGATGTCTGAGAGATCCATGAAGCCATACATCAGAAGGTGGACGTGCTATATCCCCTGGGAGAAAGTGGAAGGAGGTAAGGGGAGCTCCTCTCCCTCCTCAGCAGAGACCCAGGGCATGGGAACACGTGCAGCTCTGAGAAAAGAAGTGGGAGGGGCAACTCTCCACAAAAACTCCTTTGCTCTCCAAGTTCTCTCACAGCCTGTGGGAAAGTTCGACACAGAGGAGGCAAAGCTACTGCAGGAGTGTCTTCATCAAGCCAGTAGCCCAGAAGAACAGATAGCAAGGATAGATTGAGAAATTCACCAGGGGTCTAGCCCAGTGGCACAGCGGTTAAGTTCGCACATCCCGCTTCTCAGGGGCCAGGGTTTCGCCAGTTTGGATCCAGGGTGCAGACATGGGACTGCTTGGCAAAGGCCATGCTGTGGCAGGCATTCCGCATATAAAGTAGAGGAAGACAGGCATGGATATTAGCTCAGGGCCAGTCTTCCTCAGCAAAAAGAGGAGGATTGGCAGTAGGTAGCTCAGGGCTAATCTTCCTCAAAAAAGAAAGAAAGAAAGAAATCAACCAAGATTGCAAATGAAAAAGAAAGCACCCTTCCTCCCACCAGTGCTCCAGCTAAGTCTGTGAGCCAGAGTGCCAGTGCATATGTTAGAAAAGCAGCAGCTGTAAGCAAGTGAGCCGGGAATCACAGACTGGCCATATCAGCACAGATGCCAAAGGACAGGCACAGAGGCCAGAGATTACAGTGGGCTCAGAAGACACAGCTCCTGACATCCCCACTCCCAGTGGCAGTAGGTGGAATCTGAGACCAGATACTATCACAATGTGAAGGTACAAATCCACAGCAACAAACAGTATGAAAAAATATATTAATACTCCAGACCAAAAGGAAAATGACAAGCATGTAGACATCAATCGTGAAGGCACAGAAATTTACAATCTAAATGATAGAGAATTCAAAATAGCTATCAATAAAAAACTCAATGAGTAACAAGAGAACTCACAGGGACAGTTCAATGAAATCAGGAATAAAATTAATGAGCAGAGGGAATTGTTCACAAGAGAGATTGAAACTATAAAGAAAAACCAATCAGAAATGTTGGAGATGAAAAACACAATGAGACAAAAAAAAAAAAAATCTGGAGCCCTTAAATAACAGAGCTGATATTATGGAGGACAGAATTAGCAATTTAGAGGATAAAAATACAAAAATGCTTCAGATGGAAGACGAGAGAGAACTAAAACTAAACAGAAATGAAGAAATGCTCTAAGAAATATATGACTCAATTAGGAAATGCAATATAAGAATTACAGGTATTCCAGAGGGAGAACAGAGGGAAAAAAGAGCCGAGTTTCTTCAAAGAAATAATAGCTGAGAACTTCCCAAACCTGGAGAATCAGCTGGAATGACAAGTAAAAGAAGCTAAGAGAATTGCTAATTACACCAATGTAAAAAGACCTTCTCCAAGGCATATATTAGTAAAACCGGCAAAAGTCAATGAGAAAGAAAAAATATTAAGCTCAGTAAGACAGAAGAAAATAACCTACAAAGTAACTCGTACCAGGCTTTCAGCAGATTTCTCAGCAGAAACCTCACAGCCTAGGAGAGAGCGGAATGATATACGCAAAATTCTGAAAGAGAAAAACTTAGCCAAGAATCCTCTATGCAGTGAAAATATCCTTCAGATATGACGGAGAAATAAAAACTTTCCCAGATAAACAAAATCTAAGGGAGTTCATCACCACAAGACCCCCCTCTACAAGAAATGATCAAGAAGGCCCTCACTCCTTAACAAAAAGAAAGAAAGGGTTTACAAAGCCTTGAGCAAGCAGATAAAAAGGCAGACAAAATCAGAAAACTGCAGGTCCCTATCAGAACAGGTTAGCAAATCATTGTAACATTACATATAAAAGGAAGAAAAACATCAAAGATAACTATAATCTTGTCATTTTAACCACAAACTCACAACACAAGATGAAATAAGTTGTGACAAGAATAACTTAGAAGGAGAAACAGAAAGGAGTGGCATCAGCTTAAACTAAGGAAACAAGAGGCTATCAGAAAATGGACTGTCTCATCTATGACATTTCTTATACAAATCTCATGGTAACCACTAAACAAAATATTCATAACAGAGACACAAATGATAAATAAAGAGAAAATCATCATAAAGAACTACCAAACTGAACTGGCAGTTGCAAATACATGGGACAAGAAACAAGGGAAATACAAAACAACCGGAAAACGAGTGATAAAATGGCAGCATTAAGCCTTCATATATCAATAAGGACCCTCAAAGTAAATGGACTGAATTCTCCAATCAAAAGACACAGAGTGCTGAGATGGATTAATAAACAAGAACCAACAATATGCTGCCTCCAGGAAACATCTCAGCTCTAAAGACAAACACAGGCTTAGAGTGAAAGGATGAAGACGATACTCCAAGCTAACGGCAAACAAAAGAAAGCGGGTGTTGCCATACTTAGACAAGGCAGACTTCAAGATAAAACAGACAATGAGAGACAATGAGAGGCAATATATAATGATAAAAGGGACACTCCACCAAGAAGACATAACACCTATAAATACATATGCACCCAACACATGAGCATGAAAGTACATAAAGCAACTATTAAAAAACCTAAAACAGCCTATTAAGAGCATAATAATAATAGGGGACCTTAACAGTCCACGTACATCAATGGATAGCTCATCCAGACAGAAAGTCAACAAAAAAAATAGTGGAATTAGAGCCAGCCCAGGGGCACAGCAGTTAACTTTGCACATTCCACTTAAGCGGCCCGGGGTTCACCGGTTCATATCCCGGGTGCAGACATGGCACTGCTTGGCAAGCCATGCTGTGGCAGTTATCTCACGTATAAAGTAGAGGAAGATCGGCACAGATGTTAGTTCAGGGCCAGTCTTCCTCAGCAAAAAGAGGAGGAGTGGCAGCAGATGTTAGCTCAGGGCTAATCTTCCTCCAAAAAAAAAAGTGGAATTAAATGAAAAACTAGACCAGATGGACTTAAAAGATACACAGAGAACACTCCATCCAAGAACAGCAGAGTATACATTCTTCTCAAGTGCATATGGAACATTCTCAAGGATAGACCATATGCTGGGAAACTAGGCAAGCCTCAATAAATTTAAGAAGACTGAAATCAAATCAAGCATCTTTTCCAACCATAATGCTATGAAATTAGATATCACCTACAAGAAAAAACTTGGGGAAGCAACAAATATGTGGAGACTAAACAACATGCTACTGAACAACGAATAGATCCTTGAAGAAATTAAAAGAGAAATCAAAAAATATATGGAGAAAAATGAAAATACACCACATCAACTCATACAAGATGCAGCAAAAGCAGTCCTAAGAGGGAAATTCATAGCAGTACAGGCCCACCTTAAGAAACAAGAAAAATCTCAAATAAGCTATTGTAAACCACACCTAACAGAACTAGAAAAAGAAGAACAAAAAAGCCCAAAGTCAAGAAGAGGGAAATAATAAAAATTAGAGCAGAAATAAATGAAATCAAAACAATGAAACAGTAGAAAGGATCAATGAAACTAAGAGCTGTTTCTTCCACAAGACAGACAAAATTGACAAGCCCTTAGCCAGACTCACTAAGAAAAAAAGAGAGAAGGCACAAATAAATAAAATTAGAAATGAAAGAGGAGAAATTACAATGGATACCACAGAAATACAAAGGATTGTAAGAGAATACTATGAAAAACTGTAAAGCCAGCTAATTGGACAATCTAGAAGAAATGGATAAATTCTTACTCATACCATCTCCCAAAACTGAATGAAGAAGAAATAGAGACTCTGAATAGACCAATCACAAGAGAGTCAAACAGTAATCAAAAACTTTCCCCAAAACTAAGAACCAGATGGCTCCTGTAGAGAAGTCTACCAAACATTCAAAGAAGATTTAACACCTATCCTTCTCAAACTATTCCAAAATGCTGAAGATGATGGAACACTTCCTAATACATTTTACAAGGCCAACATCACCCTGATCCCAAAGCCAGACAAAGACAACACAAAGAAGGAAAATTACAGGCCAATATCACTGAAGAACATAGATGCAAAAATCCTCAACAAAATATGGCAAACCAAATAGAGTAATACATTAAAAGGATCATACACCATGATCAAGGGGGATTTATACAAGGGATGCAGGGATGGTTCAACATCCACAAATCAATGCAATATACCACATTAATACAATGAGGAATAAAAACCACACCATCATCTCAATAGATGCAGAGAAAGCATTTGACAAGATCCAACAGCCATTTATGATTTTAAAAAACGCTCAAGTAAATGGCTATAGAAGAAAAGTATCTCAACATAATAAAGGCCATATATGACAAACCCAGAGCCAACATCACACCCAGTGGAGAAAAACTGAAAGCCATCCCTCTGAGAATAGGAACAAGACAAGGGTGCCCACTCTTTCCACTCTTATTCAACATAGTACTAGAGGTTTTGGCCAAAGAAATTAGGCAAAAAAAAGAAACAAAAGGAATCCAAATAGGCAATGAAGAAGTGAAACTCTCACTGTTTGCAGACGACATGATTTTGTATATAAAAACCCTAAAGAAGCCATCAGAAAACTATTAGAAATAACCAACAACTACAGCAAGTTGCAGGGTACAAATCAACTTACAAAAATCAGTTGCATTTCTGTACCTGAATAATAAACTAACAGAAAGAGAACTCAAGAATAAAATCCTATTTACAAGGGCACCAAAAAGAATAAAATATCTAGGAATAAATTTTTTCTTCTTTTGAGGAAGATTAGCCCTGAGCTAACTACTGCCAATCCTCCTCTCTTTGCTGAGGAAGACTGGCCCTGAGCTAACATCCATGCCCATCTTCCTCCATTTTATACGTGGGACGCCTACCACAGCATGGCTTTTGCCAAGCGGTGCCATGTCTGCACTCAGGATCCAAATCGGCAAACCCCAGGCCACTGAGAAGCAGAACACGCAAACCTAACTGCTGCACCACTGGGCTGGCCCCTCTAGGAATAAATTTAACCAAGAAGGTGAAAGACCTATATGTTGAAAACTATAAGACATTATTGAAAGAAACAGATGAAGACATAAAGAAATGGAAAGATATTCTATGCACATAGATTGGAAGAATAAACATAGTTAAAATGTTCATACTATCTAAAGCAATCTACAGATTCAATGCAATCAGAATCCCAATTACATTCTTTCTGGAAATAGAACAAAGAATCCTAAAATTCATATCAGGCAACAAAAGATCCCAAATAGCTAAAGCAATCTGTGGAAAAAAGAACAAAGCTAGAGACCTCACAACCCCTGACTTCAAAATATACTACAAAGTTACAGGAATCACAACAGCATGGTACCAGTACAGAAACAGACACACAGATCCATGGAACAGAATTAAAAGCCCAGAAATAAAACCACACATCTACAAACAGCTAATCTTTGACAAAGGAGCCAAGAAGATACAATGAAGAAGGGACAGTTCCCTCAATAAATGGTGGTGGGAAAACTAGACACCCACATGCAAAAGAATGAAAGCAGGTCATCTTTCACCATACACAGAACTTAACTCAAAACGGATGAAAGACTTGAAGGTAAGAGATGAAATCATAAAAGTTCTAGAAGAAAATACAGGCAGTAGACTCTCTGACATCAGTCTTAGAAGGATCTTTTCAAATACCACGTCTACTTGGGCAAGGGAAACAAAAGGAAAAATAAACAAGTGGGACTTCACCAGACTAAAGAGTTTCTGCAAGGCAAAAGAAACCAGAAAAAGACAATCCAACAACTGGGAGAAAATACTTGAAAATCTTCTATCTGACAAGGGGTTAATCTCCAAAATATATAAATAACTCACACAACTCAACAACAAAAAAGCAAACAACTTGATCAAAAAATGGGTAGAGGATATGAACAGACATTTTTCCAAAGAAGATATACAGATGGCCAACAGACACATGAAAAGATGTTCAACATCATTCATCATCAGGGAAATGCAAATCAAAACTACACTAAAATATCCCCTTATACTTATTATAATCACCAAGACAATAAATAATAAACGTTGGAGAGGATGTGGAGAAAAGGGAATCCTCATGCACTATCAGTGGGAATGCAAACGCATGCAGCCACCATGTAAAATAGTATGGAGATTTCTCAAAAAATTAAAAATAGAAATACCATACAACCCAGCTATCCCATTACTGGATATTTATCCAAGGAACATGAAATCAACAATTCGAAGAGACTTATGCACCCATGTTCACTGCAGCATTATTCACAATAGCCAAGACGTGGAAGCAACCCAAGTGCCATCGACTGATGACTGGATAAAGAAGAAGTGGTGTATATATATACTACTCAGCCATAAAAAAGACAAAATGGTTCCCTTCGCAACAATACAGATGGACGTTGAGGGTATTAAGTTAAGCAAAAAAAGCCAGAGAGAGAAAGACAAACACTGTATGATTTCACTCATCTGTGGAATATAAACTAATACAAGACAAAGAGAACAGATTAGTAGTTACCAGGAGGGAAGGGGGTCAGGAGGTGGGCATAAGGGGTAAAGGGGCACATTTATACAGTGACTGACAAGTAATAATGTACAACTGAAATTTCACAATGGTATAAACTATTACAACTTCAATAAAATTTTTTTAAATCGTAAAGTTTATGTTATATGAAGTATGAGCTCAATAAAAAATATGCATCACAAATAATCAACTACTCAAGTATAGAAATACGTACAAAAACTCAATAGTGAAAACACAGTAGTAAAAATTAAAGACCTAAACAAATGGCCATATTTATGGTTTGGAAGACTCTATACTGTAGAGATGTTCATTCTCCCCAAATTAATCTACAGATTCAACACAATGCCAATAAAAATCCCATTCGTGTTTTCTGGAAATTAGTAAACTGATTCTAAACATCACATGGAAATGCAAAGGACTAAGAATAACCCAATCTTGAAGAACGACAAACTTGGAAGACTGACTTACCAAATATCAGGACCTATTCTAAAACTACACTAATTAGACTACATGACAATGGTGCAAAAATAGAGAAACTGACCAATGGAATGGAACTGAGTCCCGAAACAGTACAACATATATACTGCCACCTAATTTAGGATAAAGACAGCCTTGTAGTGTAGACTGGAAAGTCTTTTCAATAAGCAATATTGGATCAACTGGACAGCCTTATGGGGAAAAAAACTGTACCCTGATCCCTATATTACGCCACAAAAATAAATTCCAGATGAATTATAATCTGAAAGTGGAAGCTAAATAGATAAAGTTTTAAAAGGAAAATAGAAGAGAATATCTCCATGACTTTAGGAGTAAAGAGTTCTTAAACAGGACCAAAAACAAAAGCACTAACCATAAAAGACCAGGCTGGTAAACTGCACTTGATTAAAATGAGTAACATCTATTCACTAAAAGACTCCTAATATAAATGTTACACAGGAGTTACTTGTACTATTCTTGCAAATTATATGTAAGTTTTATTTACAAGTAAAAAGGTAAAAATGAAGATAGCCAACAGAAACGTGGGCAAAAGACCTGAATAGGCATTACATAAAAAATGAAGCCGAAATGGCCAACAAACATATGAAACACTGCATGTTTTATTAGTCCATCAAGGAAACGCAAATTAAAAACACAATGAGATACACCACCATGCACTCAGCAGAATGGTTAAGATGAAAGCAAACGAAAATGCTAAGTCTTGGTGAGGATGTGGGAGTGTATCTTAGCATATTTACTTTGAAAACATTTGACAATAGCTATTAAAGCCAAAAACATACATAATCTATGAGCCAGCAATTCTACTTCTGAATATATACCAATGTTACCAAAAGAAACGTAGTAGAATGTTCACAGCAACAGTTTCAAAATAGCCCAAAACTGGAAGAAATACAAATACCCAACATTAGCAGAACAGTAGAGCAAAGGCAATGATAATCTACAACTGCAACCAACAATACGAATGAATCTCACATATACATTAAGTGAAAGCCAGACACAAAAGAGTATACGTATGATTCCACTTATATGAAGTACAAAAACAGACAAATTAATCCATGCTGCTGAAAGTCAGAAGAGAGCTTAACCTGGCTGGGGGAGGGTGTTGCTAGTGAGCGAAAATGAGCATGAAAGGGGCTTTTGAGGTGCTAGTAATTTTTATTTCTTGATCTGGATGCTTGGGAACACATCGAACACAAGTGTGTTCAGTTACTGAAAAATCACCAAGCTATACATTTATGATACATGCACCTGTCTGGTTCTATATCATGTCATACTCAATGTAAACTTAGATACACTTACATTTACACACACACTCATTATTCACCATGTGCAAATTTCCTTCTCTCAAAATGTATTCATCTACAGAGAATAATGACTGAAAAATGACTGTGTCCCTGCTAGTTACCCTATACTAGTCAATAAGCCAGGATCAAGCACACAGAGCTAGCTGCAACTGATTTTTGATTGTCTCACTTAAATATGAATTAAATTGACTTAAAGAAAATGTAATAGTAAGGAAGATATTCACTGCTCTGCAGAAAACAAAAAAAAATTTAAATAGCTACATTTTGGGAACATTAAGTGTCAAAAATTGCTTGTTAAAAAGGGGAAAAAAGCAATCCTAGGAGTCTGGTTTTTTCTTAGCTAAATTTCTTCCCCATCATTACACAGCCCCTTGAAATTATTATAAAAAGACTCAATTTATATGACAAATGGCCACCCCTCACTCACCACCAAATTCCTCCCCACTTCATGGCCCCAACAAGGCTACACTGAAAGCCACAGCAAGTGCCAACTTCACTATGGAGGGCCTGCCATTCAACAAGCTAACCATCCAATGAGCAAGGAAAAACGATGTCCTCAAGTTGCAGCAAAAACACTGATTTCTATGGAGTTCCAAAACAATAAACTATTTTATCATAAGTAGACTGGCATATCTGTAGAAATTTTGTGATAAATTCACTATTTTTTGTGGGTTTTGTTGTTGCTATTTTAACATGTCTGTCTATAGATAATCAGGAACTAAGCATGATAATTTTTATACCATCTCACCTCAACTTCATTAGAGGTACAACTAACAGAGTATGGTGGAGTACTGCTAGAAAAAGGTAATCTACAATTTCTTCCCTCCTCAACATCTCCAATGATCCTATTTAGAGACGAAGACATTCCAGTTCATCTATATTGTGACTGACCATGATTCACTCAGTCCCTCTTCTATACTTCACAGCACATTCTGGGGATCTTAGGGGAAAAAAAATCCAGTGACATTAGAAAGTAGAAGGAGGGACACCGACTGAATATTCAGTCAAGTATTAATAGCACAAAACATATGGCAAAGTATTTTTCTTCAAAGTTTCCCCCCCGCCAAGAATTTTTCTTTCTTTAAGCTCTTCCAAAATCAGTTTTGTCAGTTTAGTACCTCTGTCTTAAGTACAAATTGTTCCAAAACATGGTTCTTACCGCCTCTCCTGGAAAACCCTCTGTTCCGTGTTTGATTATCTTCACAGTCATTATTAGACTCTTGAATAAAAATTTAACATGTGAATAGCATCTAAATAATTAACTTTAAAGATGTAATATCTAAAAAATAGCACTGTCACAAGATAAATTAGTAAGAAAAAATAACTATTTTCATAAGTTAAAATATGAACAATTCTTGAAATAATTTTAACAAAAATTTAAAGACATTATTTAGTCAATTCCCTATACAAATCACCTAACATATCCAAATATTGAATGTTAAGCGTATGACTTCTGAGACATTGTTTTTTTTTAATATATGCAAACTTTTCCCCATTCACCCTAAAGAATCTGGGGACATCCTTGTTTTTCTGTTTTTAATGACACATACTAAGGTTTCTAAATAGTGGTATGAGGATCTACTCCAAAAGCTGCCTAAGAATTATCTGGCAAGTTTGTTAAAAATAAATTCCCAGAAACCACCACAGAGATGTTTATTTTCATAGTGTAGAGTGACAACAAGAAATGAGTAATTTTTCAAAATTAAAAAATTATGTTATTAATACAACTTTTAGCAATAACTTTAAGCTTTCTAGAAGACTCCAACAAAGCCATGATTGGGAAATACAGAGATGGTTTCAAGGGATCTTTGTATATGTCATTAACGTTTAATATATGAGAACTTTAAGCCAAAGTGATGACAGCAAGTGGCTAAACAGATTACAAGAAATCAGTTAAGTTTCTGTGCAAAAGTACTAATCTACTTAATATTGTTTTACTATAAACAATGACCCAGACATCTTGTTGCAGGCTCCTATTTGAAGTGACATCAACAACTGACAAATATTCCTAAAGAGCCATCTAACATCAAGACAATTTTCTCAGAAGCAGGATTTAATACTACAAGAGAGCTGAACAGGAAAGAATGAATTCTGGAAAGAAGAATGGTCCTAGAATAATGATAATAATAGCTAACATTTATTGCCTTATAGAAAAAACCTATGAACTAATGTTAGACCTCTTTCTCCTTGCCAGGTCCCAAATTATCTGTGGCCAATTATTCCCCTAAAACAAACCTACAGTTACTTTGACCAACTCAGGAATTAAAGTAAGCTAATGACATTAGAACTAGGGTGAAGGGTACAATTACAGTACAAGAAGAGGGAAGGAAATCCTCTGTACTATTTTTGCAACTTCTTTTAGGTCAAACTATTTCAAAATAAAAAAGTTATTAAAAAAGAGATAATCTTGGGCCAGCCTTGTGGTATAGTGGTTAAGTTCAGCATGCTCTGTTTCAGTAGCCCGGGTTTGCAGGTCTGGATACCAGGTGCAGATCTATACCATTCGTCAGCCATGCTATGGCAGTGACCCATATATAAAGTAGAGGAAGACTGGCACAGATGTTAGCTCAGGGCTAATCTTCCTCAGCAAAAAAAAAAAAAAAAGAGAGAGAGAGAGAGAATCTCCGTAGGATTAGAAAATAAAGCCAAGCACAAACAAAAATGAGATAATATCTCAAGATTAGTTACAACCTATTAATTACATAAAGATAATAGTAATTACAATGCCTACAGAATTTAGTCTATGTCTGGCACTGTCCTAAATGAACTGTATATATTAACTTTTTAAATCCTCACAAAAACCTTGTGAGGTGGGTATTATCCTCATTTTATAAATAGAGAAAAAGAAATATAGAGAAGTTAAATACATTTTTCAAGATAACACAACTGACAGGAAGAGGAGGAGGATCTAGATCTAAAACCTAGGGTGTCCAACTCAAAATCTGAGCTCCTTAATCATTACACTATACCAGGCAGGGGAAAGTAGACTGCAAAGAAAATAACAACCACAAAACACTATACATTTGTGTGCAGAGAAAAAGTTTCTATCATGCTATCTAAACCTGCTCCTGGGCTTGCCAAAAACAATTGTGAGAATGAAAAAATTCAATCCTTATATATAATTTTTTATTTTAGGGGAACTAAGAATGAGAACAGAAGAAAGTAGACCAAAGGGAAGAAAGGAAACCATTTTGGAAAACACGTTCTCTCAAGTGCAGTAAGAAACTGGAATTTGTGCTCAAGAGCACTCTGGCCCCAAGTGGGGAGGAAGATCTTTGATAAGTGGAAATGTTTTTGAATATTAATTAAAAGTTGGAAAATAGAAAAGAATAAATATGGTGATGTGTTTCTTCTCTCAAACATTAGTTCTATGTTATGCATGTTTTCATTTGAATGGGAAAGGAGAAAAAGAAGACAGAAGCAGAGAGAATGAGACTGGCGGTAGTTTGAGGAAACAGCCTGATTTGATATATTAAAACCCTACCTTATTCCCAAAGGGTTTTAAGGTGATCAGGTCTGGGTTTGGTTCAGATTTTGAGAATCAAAGATAATACAAAGATCAATTTTCAAATACTTAATGAAGACAGATGCCACTTATTGTTTACCATGAATGTGTCTGGTACTAAACTCCATGCTTTTACATGCATTCTCCCTTAGTCTGCCTAACAACTCCTATAAAATGGGTGACCTCCATTCTACAGAATAGGAAACTGTGGCTCCAAGAAATTAAGTAATTTGCTCTAAGTTATTCAACTAGCAGGTGGCAGAGCAAGGACATGAAACAAAGTTTGGAACTCCAAAATATATGATGCTACAAAGATTCCATAGATCAGTGGTTACCAAACAAAAGAGGCATCAGAATCACCAGGGATGCTTTTCAAATACAGGTTCCAAGGCCTCACCCAAATCCACTCTCTCAGGTTCTCCTGGCAAAGCACTGTTAATTATTGTAATCTATCTTCTGATAACATTACTCTATTTTTATCATTCTCTGTATTCCTCCAAACCAGAGTGTCAGTAACTTTCACAGAAACGTCTTTGATCTCAGCAGTGATTCACATTCTCATGAATCTTTTTCCACTGTCAAGACTTATTTGAGTCTGAAGAGGGACCTATATGTCCCAAGCTGTATTTATATATGAAAGTGGAGCTTTGATTCTTTACTTGCTCTTTCAACTGCCCCCTTTTCCTTAAGGTAGCAAAGCATTCAAAAGCTGCACCTCATAGATTCAGGGAGGTGGCAACAGGCCAAATTAGGATGCCTGAATTCTTGGGTAAGGATCTGGCTATAGCTGCTTTATAAAATCGCTTTATAAAACTTTATAGAACTAAAATAAAACTTTATTTATTAAATAAATCAGAATTGGAACAGACTAAGATATTTAACCTTAGTTTCTCTTTAGCATGTACTCTGGACAATAAATTTTAAACGTCACTACAAAAAACACTAAACTTACCTCTCCAGAAACCAGAGGTATCACCTTCTTCAAACTTGTTTGAAAAATCTATAAAAAATATATAATTAAACTTGCAAATTTCTTAAAACAAGTTACCTGTACCTCTTTGGAGGGAAAAAACCCACACAAACAAAAAAACACTTTACAGGACTACTAGTTAATGACGCCCCTTTAAAATAGGATAAACCACATATAATTATATACATAAATAGTGAATGAGAACTCATTCAGGTTGTATTACAATTTCTGCCTGTGTCAATTTAGTAAAGTTAAAACGATAGCCAAATGTTATATCACCTCAAATGTCATATATTCCTCTATAGGTACATGAGCAAAACAGGGGCATATGTCAGTATAACCATTATAAAATTTCTATTCAAAATATTAACATTTTTTTAATTTTATAAATTAACTCAATCTCTTCATCTGCCAGAGGACAACTAAACTATAATCCAATATTTAATAATTTTTCCCTTCTCAGTAACAAGGAAATTTTGCCAAGATTTTTTTGTTTACAAAATTAAAAACAATCTTTCATCCAGCCCTGACTTCAAATTTCTCACTTAACAAAACTCTGTGGCTAGATTTATACATCTCTGGAGCACAGAGACATGTCTCTAAAATTAATTTTAAAAGCATCCATCAGCAATATTTCATAAAATCTTAAAATGCTGAGCCTTAATAAAATGATCTTTACTGCAGAGATATTCAGGGACTAATACACCTCAAAATTAAATGTCAATCTACGATGCCTGTCAATCACTATTTAATCAAAATTATAAAATATTAAATATATTAAACTATGGCTGCTGTAATACAGAGACTAATCAATTACTGTTTGACAGATGTTAAATTTATATGCAGAATGTAAACATATCAAGTCACTTAAGATGTCAGGTTCAACAAAATCTAATGCCCCTTCCAGCATAAAACTCCGTGGAAATTTAATACAGAATTAGCATATAAAAAAGTAAGTACCCTAAAGCATCAATATATGATTGTATGACAAAAAAATTTTTCCTTAATCAGATACATAATTTGAAAATAAAGATAATCCCTAAGAAAGGGTATCTTATCACAAAACCTAAGTTTTGAGTTATTTTATTCATTTAAATATTTGCAATCTTTGAAGCTGGTTCAGAAAAGAATTATATTCTACGGTCCTCTACAACTGCCTCTTCCCCGCCATACTTCCTGCCCCAAGAGAGTCAAATTCTGGGTTTCCAAAATGCGTGGGAAAGTCTTCCACCTACAAACTATTGGTCTTGATCGTAAATTCTGCCTAAGTTCTGATCTATAATCTTTAAGGAAAAAAAAGTAATTTCAAAGCTTCTACTGGTTCTTTGCTCAACTAAAGATGGAGACTCAAATTCACCTTCAGGAGCATAAAATGGATCTCTTATGTGGGGGTTGGGGGAAGAGAGTCTTGAGTACAGAAGAAAAAACTGGGGTTCACCTATAGGGTAAAACAATTTGAAGAGATGCTGCAGCAAGTAGCATGGCTATCAAAAAAAAAAAACGCTAAATGGAATAGCAGACACATCCAAAGCAGCATAGACTGCTACTCTAAACTATGACTAAGAAAATGAAAGCCTTCTCTTATGATCCTCACAAATTCTCGGGAAAGGCACAAACTTTCTATGCATATTAAAGGGAAATATGAACTCAAAGACTGGAAAACTTGGGGGGTCACAAGTTTTAACCGTAAGATATAATAAGCAGGTTACCTCTGTTTCCAAAACCCTTTCCAGCTCCAAAACTACCCACTGTGGTAGTATTCTCTCTTTTATTAGACTCACCAGCATCTGAAAAAGTTCAGATAGAGTTAAAATTCTTTAACACATAAAATTGTGTCCTCAAAAACTAGGAAGTAAATGAATCTTAGGGGTAAGGGGACTTCCAAGGATGGGGAGAGAGTAGTACAGGAACTTATAAAGATACAATATATGTTTCTTGTTTTTTAAAAACTCTTAAATTATGATACCAAGATAAAAACATAAATATACTACTGGTGAAATACAGCTTTCCACTAGTTATCTTTCTAGTGACCTTTAATCAAGAAATTCAACTCTCTGATTTCCTGTATATTGAAACCTCACCCTGACAGAGCCAGCTATTTACATTATGTCCTTGTGTGAAAATCATTGCTACAGAAAATTTTATACTCTTGTTTTATTTCATTATTCTATTTATTATGTATTCATTATTCTAGTATTTATATCACTCTCAATCTTTCCACTTTTAAAACTAAAATTAGGAAGGGACTACATAATAAAGGGAAAAAAAAGTATGAATACCACTCCCCATCACTTCCTGATCCCTCCATAGTATTTCCCTGTATTAGCCCTCTTAGCTTTATCACTACACAACTCTGAATACCCAACATTTTAATTCATATCAAGCAACTTCCTATACTTCACACTGTGAAATTCTAAACTTTCGTACCTTCCTACATGATGTTCCCTCACCACGGCATTCCCTGCTTTCCTATTTTGCCTATGAAAATTCTTTTCACTCTTTAAAAGCCCAGTTCAAAGGCCACCTCTTCGGTGAAGTTTTCCTTTAGTCATCTAGTCATAATCCTTGCTGCACAATCCCACAACACACTATGTGTATCTCTTTCTAGTAATATTTCTTTCCATGTGTTTTTCTACCACTAGATTAAGAATTCTGAGGGCAGAGTTGCTATAGCAATGAGAGCGGTTACTTAAGACAAAAAATTGGAACAAGAGACATCCACAACATCACAAACTGCCACTTTACACTATGACTGGGAAAAATTAAAGCATTATCTTGTTATCCTCATAAATTGTTTTACTTATCTCTGCAGTATCTTAACACAGGGAATCCGTGAAACTCCTAAAGCCACATGCAAAATTGTCTATGAGAAACTATCAGTATTTTTATCAGATTCTAAAGATGTGTGTGATACAAGAAGTTAAGGCCATTTAGACCATACTTCACAGATCATGAAAAGCTAATCAATATTATATTTTAAGCAATTAAGGGTCAATTTCAAAAACATTATTAGCTATGCAAGATAGAAAAAAATCAGACACTGAAACTAATTAAAATGTTAGATGAATTATAAGGGAAAAAAGTTGTACTCATGGGTCTATGAATTTTCAGGATTATATGTAGTATAAAGACAACTTTTTAAAGTATTAACATTCAATAAAGAGTTTTGATGAGAAGTTTAATGTGTATTTCAACCTAAAACATATGGAATTAAAAATTTGTAGTAAAATCTATCTTTAAAAAGCCTTTATTCTACAATGTTTAGAAGTCTGCATCAAAAAGTATCACATAACCTAAACTAGGATTTTAAAATATATCTAAATATTAAAAATTCCCAAGTATAATATTAAGATATTTATTATCTCTAATGTTGGTAGTAACAAATAAAACCCACACTTGAACCTCTTAGCACAACTACAGGGTCCAAATCATCAATATCTCTTAATTAATACGAAAGCTTAAAAAACAAAACATATACGCATATTTAAAGAATTATTTCCATTAGTAGCAGAAACATGTCAAAATATAAAGTTCACATTTGTGTTATTATATCTAAACAAGAAATTAAGTTTTCCAAATAGCAAATGAAACACCACACATCAACCTCTGGTTTCCAATGAATAAATAAAAGATCTAGAAATATCAATAACGTTTTTCAAAGAATAACACCTAATAAATTCAAGAATAAGTGTTATGTATATTTAAACCTACCAATCAGCCCTAGCTTATGGCATCCCATATAGAAAAAAGTGGTCACATGGATAGTTAAATAACTTTACTTTGAATTTCTAATAATATTTTATTGCACTATCAAAAAACAGTGCAGAATATTTTCAGCTTTTTAATATCAAATCTAAAAACGGACTGTAGGCAGCTATTTTGGTATGTCTTTATCTGTCAAATCAAGTGTTGGTTGTTCTAAAAGTAACAATGAAAAATTCTAAGCCTAGGAAAATAACCTCTTAATGCTAATGAGCTAACAGACATGCTTCCTATACTGTCTTTTCTTAAGAAGTACAAAACTTAAAGAAGTCCTTCTCTGAAGCTTTTACATTTCTCTCAAGCCAAGTGTCAGAAATCAATCACCACAAACACATTAAGAAGTACCTCTGTGAAGCAACTATCTTTTTAACCAATCTATCTAATCAATTTAACTATTTCCTACTATCCCAAAAAAATAAAACAGCAAAGACATTTGAAAAAATGATGAACTCATTATCCAAAAAAAATCTACCGTACACTGAGTTATAACAGATTTAGCTTTGCAGCAAACAGCCATAAACGCCCCTATTCATTCCACTATTCAATAGTCGAGAAGATTAAAGAAAGACAAAGATATTTACCTCTGTTTCCCAAACTCCTCCCAGAGGCAAATCCACTTCTCATGAAATGATCTCTTCGAGAAGGTCCACCATCCATTTCTAAAGCAAATAACATTTGAAGCAGTCAAAATAACAACAAATGTCTTAGTGGTATGCAGACTTTAAACCTTTTCAATTTGCCACCCATGTGGCAAAGACGGAATTTTATACAACAAAAAAAAGACCAATAGCCTCGCAGAAAAACAGGCTATGAATAAGAATAGGTAGTTCTTCAAAAGAAAAATAAATGATGACTAAATCTCACTCATAATTAAGGAAAGTGGAAATCAAAAGAAGGAGATAGCTTTTTGCAACCACATGATTGACTGGAAAACAGAACTAAGTTTGCTAATATTTGAGAATAGTTAAGGACGTAGGGAAACACACACAAATCACACACTACACTGAAGCAATAAACTGAATCAATCTTCATCCTAATTTTAAAAGAATATACTTTTTGAAAGTACATTATTGTGAAGTTCTCCTCTGCATATTGTCACATGGTAACACAGATACACATAAAGATGTTTTTATAAGCATTGTCTGTAATAACAAAAAAAAGTGATCAAAGGATAATAGGTATACTATAGCCATCCACAGAATACTGTGCACTTTCACAGAACTATAGCATCCGACATTAAAGAACTGACATTCTTCAACAGAATGTTTAAAAACACTGACCACATGGAAGGCCACAATACAAATCCAACAACAAATTTCAAAAATCAGTATCATATAACCAAAATTCTCTAATCACAATGCAGTCAAATCAGAAGTTAGTAAATTCCAAAAAGATTTGTTTAAAATCATCTTTTATTTGGAAATATGTTTTTAAAACACTTCTATATAACCCATAGCTCAAAGAAAAAAAATTACAATGGAACTTTAAAAATACTTAGGATTAAGGGCCAGCCCCGTGGCCAAGTGGTTAAGTTTGCCCGCTCTGCTTCAGTGGCTTAGGGTTTCACCAGTTCGGATCCTGGGCAAGGACATGGCACTGCTCATCAGGCCAAGCTGAGGCAGCATCCCACATGCCACAACTAGAAGGACCCACACCTAAAATATACAACTATGTACTGGGGGGATTTGGGGAGAAAAAGCAGGAAACAAAAAAAGACTGGCAACAGTTGTTAGCTCAGGTGCCAATCTTTAAAAAAAAAATACTTAGGATTGTATGATAAAAATGTTACTTATCGGTACTTAAATTTTTATATAGTCGCATGCCACATGACGTTTCAGTCAATGACAGACTGGATATAGGATAGTGGTCCCATAGGAGGTAATAGTACTGTACTGTACACATAAAAGGTTGTATGAGGTTAGATCTCATGTTATGTGCTTTTTATCACAATAAAAAATAAAAATTACCATGAACAACTTTACACTACTAAATTTAAAACTTAGAAGAAAAGTTCTGAGAAAATTAACTCACCAAAACTGACTTAAAAAGCAATAAAAACTAAATTATCCTATAGAAATTTAATCAGTACTTAAATCTCTGCATTATGCCTAGATATAGTTTTACAGGCGAGTTCTACACTCTAAAGAACATTCCAATGTTGTACAATTCTTCCAAAAATAAGAAGAGGAATTATTCCCCAACCTATTCCACAAGGCTCCAGGGGAGCAAAATTTGCCAACCCACAGTGCATCTCTTTGGCATGAGGATTATTTTAGGCTGATTATTTTTAAGAAAAAGAGAACTTGGAAAGTTTTTCTTTTTACCTCCCTCTTAACTACCTTAAATAATTTAGACAAAGGGCCTGCTCCAGGAAAAGAGCTCTAACTAGAGATAACTACAAAGAATATGAGCTAGGTGTGGTAAACTGGGGGAAACTTAGCACGGCCTGCTTGTTCAAAGTTCTCTGTCCCATTGTCTCTGCATGGCAGAATCAACATCTGTTTACCAAACATTCGCTCTTCCCATCTTCCTGTAAACTGTCTTCCTCACCTTTGAAGTCTCAGACTCCTACCCCCTTTTCTCTTTACCTCTAGATAGCATATAAGCTTCAACTGCCTGACTACCTGTGGGTCTCATATTCTTTTGGAATTCCCATACATATGTAATTAGTTTTTCTCCTGTTAATCTGTCTTACATCAATTTGATTATTTGACCAGCCAAAGAACCAAGAAGGGCAGATAGAAAATTTCTCCTCCCTTACAAGGCCAACATAAGTTTGATATGACAAGGATAGAAGAAAATTATAAACCTCCCTTACTCATAAGTAGATTCAAAATCCCAAAAACAAATATTAGCAAACCAAACTCAACAGTAACCTGAATAGATACAACATTATGACCAAGTTGGGCTTATTCCAGCACGCAAGGGTATTTTAACATCAGAACATCTAACAAAGATAATTAACAACACTAACAGATTTTAAAAAACTAATTATCTCCATAGATAAAGTATATGATATAATTCCACATCATTCATGACTTCAAAACATACTTAACTAGAAAAAGAAGGGATGTTCATGGCAGCTTTGTCCATGACAGCAAAAAAGGAAACAAATGTGCATCCAGAAGAGAAAAAAATTATGTGGTACAGTCACACAACAGAGTATTACATACACTATGTTCTATATTATATAGTATTATACATCTTATGTATATGTGGCATATTCACACAACAGAGTATGATTATAAATGAACTACAAGTGACAACATGGATAAACCTTAGAAACAATATTGACTAAAAAACTCAAATCGCAGAACTAAGACTATATAGTAAGGTACCATTCTTGCAAAACTCAAAGAAACAAACTTAAATATAGTGTTTGGGAAGACACACACATGCAATAGAGTTTTTTGAAAAGAGGAAGGGAAAGAAACAATGCAGGATGAGGACTGAACAGGACAGAATCGGAAAAGAGAACATAAACTATGTAACAGTACTAGTAATGTTCTTAAAATGGGTGGTGGTTCAAAACATTTATATTAAGCTTTACAATTTACATATGTGACGTTTTTAATACAGTAGGTATTTCCTTTTATGAAAAGCTCTTCAATAAAAGTTCTACAATAAAGTCACAGGTAATACATTATTCCTTAAATTCTTAACTCTCACTAGTTGCTACATATTTAACAGGGCAAAAGAAATAAAACTTCCAATAATAAAATATGCTGAAAAATATTTAAGTCACATATCCCTCCTTCTATATGTTCCTCCTCTTGATAAATTCTGGCACCACAATTCATACCAGTTTCCTTCTCTCTTGACAAGGCTAGACAATTCATCAAGTAACCTAAAGCTGCTGAATTCCAGGCTGCAGTAACTAGGTTAAATTCAAATGCTCTCAGATCATGGAAAACTCAAAGCCAACTTAAGAAAATCTATTCACAGGGCCAGCCTCATGGTGTAGCAGTTAAGTTCATATGCTTCGGCAGCCTGGGGTTTACAGGGTCGGAGGCCAGGCACAAACCTACACACCACTCATCAACCCTTGCTGTGGCAGCGTCTCACATACAAAATAGAGGAAGACTGGCACAGACGTTAGCTCAGTGACAATCTTCCTCAAGCAAAAAGAAGACTGGCAACAGATGTTAGCTCAGGGCCAGTCTTCCTCACCAAAATAAATAAATAATTTTTTAAAAAATCTATTCAAAATCTAATTGCTCCAACATTCAAGGGATTCCACAAGAAGTACCAGTTTCATTATCACTGAGTAGCCTAGCTTTTGGCAATGAGTTAAGAGGAAAGAGAAGGTAACATTACAAGGACAAGGACATTCCAGGCAAAGACTCAGCCAGAAAAATTAACAATTCTCCAAACACTACTTTCTAATGTTTGCCAGGCTTTACCCAAATACACAGGATAAGAATAGCTATGCCTTAGCTGGCTCAAATTTTAAAGCTATTCTGTGTAATACAATAGTCCCTAGCCACATGCAGCTTTTTAAATTCAAAATTAAATAGAATTAAAAATTCAGTTCCTCAGTTGCAGTAGTCACATTTCAAGTGCTCAACAATCAAATACAGTGCAACTAGAGACTATTTCCATTGTTGCAGAAAGTTCTAATGAACAGGACTGGTCTAAGATTGGTAGCTCCCAAGCTGTGAAACAAAGACATCAACAGAAACGAGAATAGCGTGCTCATTCATATTTCCATCCTGAATCAACATATAAAGCAGACTTTAGCATAGTGGTATTCAAATACAGAAGAAAGTAACTTATGTATAAGAATAGGTAGGCTCTTGAGAGTCAAGAGGAATTGTTTTAGGCTCAAGAAACAGCCTACAACATCCTTCATTCCATTAAGTTAAGTTTCTGTATAGGCTTCCCAAGACTTCCTCTATCTTTCAGCATTTATACCATTTAGCCACTACTGATTTTTTTCCTCCTTCATCTCCTATAATTTTACGTAACTCTTCATCTGACTCATTTTGCACTTAAGATCCACGAGATTTATGTCCATTTGGTTTTCCTATGGTATCTACAGCCACACTTGTCCCCATTTCTATGACAAAAATGCAACTACCAAGACAGAAGGCCAAAAATTAAAATTACCATACAAATAAGGGGGGGGATGATTTTATAATAATAGCATGGAATTTTATATTCTGAAACCTCACTCATGTCAAGCAAATTTAATTAAATTTGTGCTAGCTATATTTTACTACCAGTAAAGAAAGGTCACTTACAGAACACGTAAAGGCTTTCTGAGAAATGCAGCTCCTTAACTAGAATGCCTATGATATCGTATCACACAAACCTTAATCATGCTTGGAATTTAGGAAAAAACCTGATATGGTTATATTCTTATACAGCTTCATCCATTTTAATAAATTGTCAACTATGTATGGAGAGAAAAGCAAATTCTCACTATATTTAAAGTTTCTTTCCCCAACAATTGTGGGACTGTTTCGTCAAATAAAATAGAAAAATTATAGTGGATATAATTAAACAATGCAAGGCACTGTCTCCAATAAAAGCATTTTACACTGGTATACAGCTTTATACTTTACAAAAGGACTTTCATATACATTACCTCATTTGATCATATCCTTATAATAACCCTATTAGGAGGCAGGGTAGGTGTTGCTGAGTTTGTTAGTTTTTAGAAGAGATTAAACTAAGTGAAAATCCCAAAATAACAGAACCTCTAACGGGTAAGCTCAGAATGCAGGGTTTCCATCCCCAAACTGTGCTAAATTATATTCATTCCAAAAACAATTTAAAAGATCGGAACTAGTAGGAAACATGGAAAAAATAACATACAAAAGAAAAGTTAAGATTCAACTAGTCAATGATAGTCGTAGATTAAGTAAAATTAGTTGACAACTAAAACAAGTGGTCAAATTCAAGACAGCTAATTGTTATCAGATGTAAACGAGAAAATTCTCATTTATTGAGTGCCAAGAGGTACCAGGCACTACATTAGGCCCTTATGCATATTAACTAGGTTATTTAACCCTCATAAACTTATGAGGTTTATTCTCATTTTATTTTTTTTTTTGAGGAAGATTAGCCCAGAGCTAACTGCTGCTGATCCTCCTCTTTTTGCTGAGGAAGACTGGCCCTGAGCTAATATCCGTGTCCATCTTCCTCTACTTTATATGTGGGATGCCTACCACAGCATGACTTGCCAAGCGGTGCCATGTCCACAATGGGGATCTGAACTGGCAAACCCCGGGCCACTGAAGCAGAATGTACACACTGAACTGCTGTGCCATGGGGCCGGCCCCTATTCTCATTTTAAAAACAAGAAAATAAACAGTTTAGAGAAGCTAGGCAACTTTGCCAAGGTTATTCAGCCAGTATGAAGACTGGACTTCAATTTGAACCCAGTTATCAGATTTAAAAGCCTACTTATTGGGCCAGCCCCGTGGCCCAGTGGTTAAGTTCACACACTCTGCTTCAGTGGCCCAGGGTTTCACCGGTTTGGATCCTGGGCACGCACATGGCACCACTCATCAAGCCATGCTGAGGTGGCATCCCACATGCCACAACTAGAAGGACCCACAACTAAAAATATACAACTATGTACCAGGGGCTTTGGGGAGGGAGAGGAGAAATAAAATCTTTAAAAATAAATAAATAAGCCTACTTATTGAAGTCCTATACACATTCTCTACAGCAGATATAGCAGAAGCACCTTGCCATCTCCAGATGGTAAATCAGATGACAAAGTTATAAATAAGTTTGAAAAAGATCCCACTTTGTCATTCAAATTTAGTAAGTAAAACATAGGACAAATACAATTATTTTTAAGAATTACAGGAACCAGTATGCAAGATTTTTAAAACTCTCGAGGTGAAGTCTAAAAATTATGGTCTAAAATATGTATTAAGTAAGAATTAACCCATCTTGCCATCTTTGCTATTAGCACCCAATAAACATGAAATATGTAATTAGTTTCTTTACATTTAAATTTTTTAGTAGTTTTAAACCTCACAGTAGTTTCAGGGATTACTGCTCTCACTTTCACGAATGTAATGATATGCTGTCAGTGAACTCTATCAGGTCAATCTCCATCATAATAAATACACAGCAACAAAAATATCAATAAAGAATTGAATAATACTAATAAATGAAGGAGTATAGCTACTTTTCTTGAATGCTCTGAAACCTGTCAGACAAACCAAAGGAAATAAAAATAAACTGAATTTAAAATGAACTTAAGTTAATGAAAGCAATCCCCAAGAACTGACCACAAAGAATATCTCCTACATACAGTCACATTTGGAACAGATCCAGGAAGAAGTACCAGATTTTGAACAAGAACTTAAAAAAAAGAAATCCAAAGAACCAAAAGCTATAAGACTTCAATTTGAGCTCTAATCCTCTATAATCTTCCAACCTTCCTCCAGAGTGATCTGCTTAACCCAAGGTAAGGAAGAATAAGGGAGGATGAGAAAAGAGTTAGCAGCAAAGACTTCTGAAACAACCTATCAGTACTTAGGACTACCAGCTGTCCTGACTCTAATCCCCTTCATTATTTCAAGTGGCTGAAAGATTGAATATTTATAAATCATCAACATCCAGTCTTCCAACTAGAGAGCATATAATTACAACAGTAGTGTGCATAGAAATTGCCTGGGGATCTTGTTAAAATGTAGCTTCTGATACAGTAGTTCTGGGTGGAGCATGAGACTCTGCATTTCTAAGAAGTTTCCAGGCAATATCAACGCTATTGGTCTGCCAACCACATTCTGACTAGTAAGATTCTTATATCCACCAAAAGATATGTACTGGAAAACATTCATAATAGAAAAATACTGGAAACTACACAAATGTCTATCAATATAATTTATTGTATATCCAAATAGTGGAATACTACATATCCATGAATAATCTACAACTACTTCTAGCAATAGGGAGAAAAACTTGAACACAAGAGAACATAATGTATAATTCTATTTCATATGATTGCTATTTATAGGGAAAGCTGATCCATGCTGTTAGCAATCAGAATAGTGTCTTGAAGGAAGACATAAGAAGGTTTCTACAGTTCTGCTAATGCTGTTTCTTAATCTGGATGCTGGTTACAAGGGCATATTCAGCTTGTCAAAATCCAGTGAGCTGTACATTTGTGATGTGTATCTTACTCTATTAAAAATATTGAATGTGGGTGTACACTATGTTTAAGAAAAAAAAAAAAAGCAGCAGCAGAAAAACCTGGCCTGGCCTAGACATTTCTGTGGACCAATTCGACTAAACCTGTAATAAACAGGTAATCTCCACGTTCCAGAGCTTATTTTTTAAAAAGATGAAAAGCTTGAAACCAAAATCAAAAGGGGATATGAGAAAAGAAAACTACAGGCCAACCTTAGATTGATTCAAAAGTGCTAAATAAAACATCTAATTTCATCCAATAGTGCAATAAAAAAGCTATGTAGGGCTTATCCTAGGAATACAAAATTAGTTCAAGTTAAAAAAAATCCATTTATTTCACCACATTAACAGATTTAAAGGAGAAAAACAAGAGAAATCGGTAATTTCCAAAAAGGTATTTGCTAACATTCAACTGCCATTACTGAACAAAACTAACATTCAAGCAGAAATGGAAAGAAACTTCCTTGGCATGATTTAAAAAAAAAACAACTAACAGAAGCCTAAAGCAAACATATTTTAATCATAAAAATTTTGAAGGATTCCCCTTGAAATGAGGAAAAACCTAAATGCTTGTTATTTCTACTCCTATTCAATGAACAGATTTTATCCAGTACTTTAAGACAAAAAAAGAAAACAAAAAGAAGTTACCATATGCAGAAAAAACTGGATCTCTATTTCACACCATATTCAAAAGGATGGATTCAACTATACACTTAAAAATAGTTAAGATGGGGAAATTTACTCAACTTGATAAAGAATATCCACAAAAAACCTAGAGCTAACATATTTAATAGTAAGAAACTCAAAATTTTCCCACTAAGATCAGGTGTAAAGCAAGGATGTGCCCTCTCATCACTCCTTTTCAAAATCATACTGGAAGTTCCAGCTAATGTCATAAGCCAAGAAAAGGAAATAAAAAGTAGACATACTGAGAAGGAAGACATAAAACTATCTTTCTTCACAAATGACATCATCATTTATATAGAAAATCCAAAAGAACTGACCAAAAAACTCCTGGAACTAATATGCAATTACAGAAAGTTTGCAGAATACAAGGTTAATACACAAAAGTCAACTGCTTGCCTATATACCAGCAATGAACAAGTAGAATTTGAAATTAAAAACACATTACCATTTACATTAGCATAGTTGAAATAGCTGAGTATAAATCTAACAACATATATAGATGATCCAAATGAGGAAAACTATAAAACTCTGATGAAGGAAATCAAAAAACTAAATAAATGGAGAGATATTCCACATTAATGGCTAGGAAGACTCAATATTGTTAAGATGTCAGTTCTTCCCAACTTGACCTATAGATTCAATATACAATCCCAATCAAAATCCCAGCAAGTTATTTTGTGGATATCCACAAACTGATTCTAAAGTTTACATGGAGAGGCAAAAGACCCAGAATAATCAACACAATACTGACGGAAGAGAACAAAATTTGAGGACTGACCCTACCCAACTTCAAGACTTACTCTAAAGCTATAGTAATCAAGACAGTGTGGTACTGGCAAAAGAACAGATGAATAGATCAACGGAACAGAATAGAGAGACTAGAAATAGACTCTTATGGTCAACTAATCTTTGACAAAGTAGCAAAGGCAATACAACAGAATGAAGACAATCTTTTCAACAAATGGTGCTGGAACAACTGGACGTGAAAAAAAATGAATCTAGAGGAGACCTTACATCCTTCACAAAAATTAACTCAAAATGGATCAGAGACCTAAATGTAAATGCGAAACTATAAAACTCCTAGAAGGTAACATAGGAGAAAAACTAGATGACCTTGGGTATGATGACTTTTTAGATAAAACATCAAAGGCACCATCCATGAAAGACTTAACTGATAAGCTGGACTTCGTGAAAATTAAACATTTCTGCTTTGCAAAAGACAACATCAAGAGAATGAAAAGATACAGAGAGGGGGGAAAAATCTGCAAAAGATATCTGATAAAGGACAAAATACCCAAAAATCTATTAAAATTCAACAATAAGAAAACAAACCCCATTAAAAAAGAGGTCAAAGACCTTAATAGACATCTCATCAAAGAAGATATACAGACAGCAAATAAGCACAAGAAAAGATGTTTCAACTATGACATCAGAGAAATGCAAACTAAAACAATGAGATACCACTACATACCTATTAGAATGGCCAAAATCTGTAACACTGACAACACTAAATGCTGGCAAGGATGTGAAGCAACAAGAACTGTCATTTATTACTGGTGGGAATGCAAAACGGTACAGACACTTTGGAAGATGGTTTGGTAGTTTCTTACAAAACTAAACATACTCTTATCCTACCATCCAGCAATCATGCTCTTTCGTATTTACCCAAAGGAGTTGAAAACTTATATCCACACAAAAACCTGCACACGTATGTTTACAGCAGTTTTATTCAGAATTGCCAAAACTTGGATGCAACCAAGATGTCCATGAGTAGGTGAATAAATAAAAACAAAAACTGTGGTATATCCAGACAATGGAATATTATTCAGCACTAAAAAGAAATGCACTATCAAGCCATAAAAAGACATGGAGGAACTTTAAATGCATATTACTACGTGAAAGAAGCCAACCTGAAAAGGCTACACACTGTATGATTCCAACTATATGATGTTCTGGAAAAGGCAGAACTATGGAGACAGTAAGAAAATCAATGGTTGTTAGAAGCTGAAGGAGTAGGGAGGGATGAGTGAGCAGAGCAAAGAGGATGTTTAGGGCAGTGAAAATACTCTGTATGATACTACAACAATGGATATATGTCATTATACATTTGTGCAAACCCATAGAATGTACAACACCACGAGTGAACCATAATGTAAACTACGGACTTTGGGTGATGATGTGCAATGTAGGTTCATCAATTATAACAAATGTACCACTCCACTGGGGGATGTTGATAGTGTGGGAGGCTGTGCATATGTGGGAACACGGGATATTAGGGAAATCTCTATACTTCCCCTTCAATTTTGCTGTGAACCTAAAACTACTCCAAAAGAATAAAGTCTTAACAAAATATCTTAAAATTTTAACAAATGATTAAGATGGTAAATTTTATGTTTATTTTACCATGATTTAAATTAAAGAAAAAAAAACTCCACTATAACTGCTGAAGACTCAAGGACCACATTGACCAGAAAAGTCTTAATGTCAGATTCTCTTTTGTGAGTCCTGTATGCACATTGATACTGCATACGCTATATGGCATTCAAATAAACATGGTGACAATGAATTTTTTTTAAAAAAGACAGATTAAGATGATTAAAAGCTAAATGTAAAAGGTAAAACTCTAAAGATAACTTAGATGGTTACTTTTTGACACAGAGGTAGGGAAGAGCTTCTTAACAAACTGCAAAAGCAAACCGGAAAGCAAAAATTCATTTGACTTCAGAATTAAAAGCTTTGATCAGTAAGGCATATCATAGACAAAGTTGACAGATAACAGAACAAAAGGAGATATTCAACAATGTCTAAATCAGAAAACAGCATAAAATCTAGAATGTAAGAAGAATGCCTGCCAATCAATAAGAGAAAGAGAGTAAGCCCAACAGAAAAATGGACTAAAAATATGAACAGGCAACTTACAGAAATGGAAACCCAAAAGAATAACAAGCATATGAAGAGACAGTTAAGCTCACAAGTAATCAGATAAATATATGTTAAAAAAATGAGATTTTACTTTATATACTCAAGAGACTGGTTAAAATTAAAAGACTGAATAATGTCAATGGGGATATAAGACCCCTCATGTCCTACTGATGGGAGTATAGACTGGTATGGCTATTCTAGAAAGCAATTATTAAATATTTAGTCAAATTAAATACACGTACACCCCATGATCCTATAATTCCTCTTCTGAATCTACTACCCAAAGAAATTCTCACTCTGGCCCACAAAGGGATATGTACAAGAATGCTCATCCTTGTGGTGGTAGAGGGAAATAGGTAATCTCAGCGTCCATCACGGGGGTAGAGAATTAGATAAAACTTGGTGATAAAGTGTATGAAATACTATGCAGTAGTTAGAAAAGATGAAATCAATCATCACTTAGGAATATATCTTGAACATAGTGGTGGGTGTTGGGGGGAAATACACGCACACAAAAAAATATGCACATGAAATAACATGTTTTAAAACACATAAAAAAGAATGGCTCATTCAGGGAATGAGAGAGATTAGAAGTCCCTGACACTTCCCTCTCACAAATACTTGCTCTAAGAAGAATTCAAATCATTCAAAAATAAACAAGAAATAAGCAAAGGCAGCACAGGATGTGTACAATACTACAGTGAGGAAAGAGAGGGAGGGAAGGAAGGATGAAACAGGAAAATGAAACAGAAAACAGTTTAAAAAACTTAAACACTCTAGACAAAGACTAGATGATTCCTCTCTAGGGAAACTGCTCTCCCCTTAAAACAGCCCTGGCCTAGGCCAATCAGTAGAGCTCATGAGTCAACAAGTTGTATCCATGCATAAGAGTTAAGTTTCCAATTAGTATTTTAATGTTCCACTCTTGTAACACCAAAAGGCGGGCAAGGATCACTAGACTTTTTAAGAAAGCCACCTACATAAAAGACACAGACTAAAACAAATACAGGAAAAAAAACATTCTAAGAAACAATAAAGGGAATAGAAATAACCTTTAAATGAAATTACAATAATCCTCAGAGAAAAAATAACACAAGAAAATGTCTCAGAAATGAAGGATATGAATTTCAGATTTAACAGGCCAACTAAGTGTCTTGTACATAAATAAAAAGCCCCACATCAAGGTACATAATCATAAAATTTTCAGAATACAGAAAACAAAATAAGATCCTAAAAGCTTTAGAAGAGTTTTAAAAAACTGTCATAAACAAAGGCCAAGGACTCATTGTCAAACTTCTCAATAGCATCACTAGAATTTCATATACAATGAAGCAACATGAAGTTTGGGGAGGGAATTATTTCCAACCTAAAATTTCACTCAAACTATTAATCAAGCAGGAAGGTAAAGACACTTGCAGTATCTCAAATCTTAAAAAGCTGCAGGAAAACGGGCTCCACTGAACATGGGGGTGGGGGGTCAAGAGAGAAAAAACACGGGATCCAGGGAAAATGAAATGTGACACAGGAAAGAGATGAAGGGTAATTCTTGCGATGAGAGCTTAGAGAGCAGTGAGTCTATATTGGAGTAGATGGAGGCATCAAAGATGAGGCTTTTATAAAATGAAACTAATAGGGGCTGGCCCGCGTGGCTGAGTAGTTAAGTTCGCACACTCCACTGCAGGCGGCCCAGTGTTTCGTTGGTTCGAATCCTGGGTGCGGACATGGCACTGCTCATCAAACCATGCTGAGGCAGCATCCCACATACCACAAATAGAAGGACCCACAACGGAAAATATACAACTATGTACCAGAAGGGCTTTGGGGAGAAAAAGGAAAAAATAAAATCTTTAAAAAAAAAAATGAAACTGATAGATTACTGTATGTGTTACAAACTATGAATATAGATAGTGTGATGGATATTTGTGGTTAGAAAGATGTATTATAAACTAAAATATAGATAGGAATGTATATCCGTGCTTCTGATAGAGGGTTTGGGAGTGAACTGGCAATAGAAACACAGAAGATAAAGTAAATAAAACAAGGTAATGATTAACTCTAGTAGAAACAAAACAGGAGTTGAATAATAAAGGAAATGTAACCATAATATACTGCATGGCTCAAATGTGAATGATATATACACAGCCATGATGATATAAAAACTGAATATATATTTTTAAGCAAAAAATGTGATAACTATTAGGAGAGTGGGAAGGGAAGAAGTGTAGTAGGGTGTACAGAGGGAAAAGGAGGAGCTAAATATTCATGTTCCATACTAGAAAGCCAAATGATGAGTAAGAAAGGGGACTAAATATTTTCAGTTATAAGCTGTGAAGTTACTAGTATTTGACATTGTAAACCCAGGTAATGTGAATTTTTTTCACTGATTTTTGGAAAGCATTAGATTATATCAGTTGACTTAGAAGGGTTTCCATGACTAACATTAAGTAAAAGCAAGATGCAGTATAACAGGATTCCATCTTTGTGAAATAAACAACGAAAATAAACATATCTAAATACAATTTTAAGATCATGAAAAGGGTATGAAAGATAAGGGCAGGTATGCAAAGGAAAAGTAGGACAGGTAATTATGATAGAAAGGAATATATATATATAATATGCCAGTGGAATATAATTACATATGTGGGAATATATACAGCGACCTGAAAAAATCAGAGTCAACAGAGTGTCAATGGTGGCTAAATCTGGAGCCAAGATTTCAGATCATTTTCTTTCTTTCATTTTACTTCTGTATTTAAGGATTTTTTCCACAATAAGCAAATTTAGGTATTGGCTTAGTATACATTCATTAGCCTTGTATATATTTCTGTAACAAGAAAATTTTCATGAAAAAAAATTTTTAATCAAAAAAGAGCTACGAAAGTGCTTACTATCCAGAAGAAGACAAGCAGGCAATCTTGTATTTTTCATTACCTGATTTCATCTCATTAGCCTTTGCCTTAAGAGATCTAGTGCTAAGAAAAGTCCTAGCTTTTAGTTGGTGGTTATTTCAATCTAGCTTCTTAAAGATTTCACCACAAAACAATGTTATGCTTTAATATACTATAAACCTAAACTTGCATTCCTTTACAAAAATTGGTTTTTGACACCTCAAAGAACAAGGTCTCCCCTGATTACACAATGATCTACACAAACAGACATATTAAGAAGTACAGATTACCTTTACCCATTTGTCTTTTTCGAATATTTCAAGTACACAGGCATGCATGAGGTTCACATGGTAGAAGCAAAATCAGCCTTTTGCTGGGGTTTCAGCAGGTAGCAATTTCATGAACTTTGGAGAATCTGAATATTCTATATTAAACCACTGCATTTAAATGTTCAAGAAAGACAAATCCACCTTGACAACAGGAAAAGCAAAAGTTTTCTAAACTTAACTTCTATCAACATAATTACTTCGAACTTAAGGTAAACACGGGAATTAAATTTGCTTTAACCTGATGAACTCTTTCAAACTCTCCTTCCCATTCTAGCAATTACCTTTCCACAGGTTTTTGCACTTTAATACAGGCCTCAGTGAGCCAGCAGCTCCCTTGACTATAAAATGTTTTACCTCATCCACTAATTTTTGCTGACAGAAATGATGAAACTACCTGGTGCCACCAGGAGCTTTCTCTCACACTAAAGACTTAAAAGTAGTAGTTACTCAAATTCATAGAGACTCATGATAAATTCATAGTAACTCAAATTCATAGAAAGTAGAATGGTGGTTGCCAGGAGCTGGAGAGAGAAGGAAACAGGTAGTTACTGTTTAATGGGTATTAACGTTCAGTTTGGGAAGATGAAAAAGTTCTGGAGGTGAATGGTAGCGAATACCACTTAAAAATCATTAAAAGCGTAAATTTTATGTTACATGTATTTTACCACAATAAAAATAATTGAAAAAAATATAGTAGAAATAGCATTTCAGCCTACTTCGGACTTCAAGAAAATGAAAGAGTACTACCCTGAGTTTAACTTCCTAGGCCAGGTCCTACCGCTTCCACCCATCTTCCCATCTACTTCAACTCTATAAAACATTTAGGCAACCCAGCCAGAAACAAGTGGTCAGGGAAAAACAGCAGCTCCCTTATCTTGATTTGCTTCTCTTGCCCTCCTAGGACCCTTCCTAAATTAATTTTCAGATCTCAAAGAAACTCATATCATCTTGATGGTTTGTTTTAAATAACTGTTACCCTGACAGGTCACCACAACTGTAAGCTGCTCAACAGCCTTACAATCCAATCTCCTACTCCCGTATGTCAGGAACCCTGACAATTCCATAGCAGCCTGAAAGCCAAACATGCAACTTCCACATTGGGCAAAGATTTTACAGCAAACCCACTAAATCAAATAATACAGTCTATATAGCACTACACTCTCACCTCTCTCCCTTCCTCTAGCTAGAAGTGGCCCCCATCCCAAAATATCCACAGCAGGACGAATTCTCACTAGGAAATTTAAAAATCACTCTCTACAAGATGTCTACTAGTCTGCTCCTCATTCACTAGATGAAGCCCTTAACCTAAAAAGGGTTTCACCTTTTTGCCTTAAAACCTACCTGATGATGAAGCAGGAGTCCTGTTAAAAGTGTCTCCATTTGCTCCAGAAGAATACCTATCCTGTAAGAAGGAAAAAAAGACTAGTTTTCTACTTTGAATAAGAATGTGTCATCTATTTCACAAATATTTAAAAATGTTAATAACTGGGCCTTGTTCAAAACAATTGTAGAATGTAAGATTTTCTGGGTCACTAGACATTCCTTTATTAATTATTCCAAAACATCTTCGCTCTAACATTGTATGCATATTAATATATCACTTAAAACGGTGGTCAGTAAACTACAGCCATGACCCAAACCTGGTGGGCCACCTGCTTTTGTAAATAAAGTTTTATTGGAACACAGCCACCCTCAAGTCATCTAGGTATGTCTATGGCTACTTTCACTACAAACAGCAAAGTTGCAACAGATACCATAAGGCCTGCAAAGTCTAAAATATTTACTTTCTGGCCTTCTGTGAAAAGAGTTTGCTGACACCTTACTTAAAATAAAAGTTTAGCCTACTCACACACTTGAAAAGTATAATCAAATACTATCACTATATAAATAAAATCTGACCAAAGTAATACATGAACAAATCAACGTCTGACAATATACAATTTACAGAATTCAGTATCTTACAGTACACTTATCAATACCGTACAAAGCACAGAATAGTGCATAACCGTTTCTACAGTAAAGTACTACAGAAATTTATTTTTTAAACTTCAAATGTGTTTATATAAAGTGAAACAAATTAACGTGTTCACATGTTTTAAAAAGGAACTCACTCTAAAAAAAACCTCACTTATTTACTATAAACTATGTATCTATTCAGTCACGTGTAGCTTAATGACAGGGCTAAATTCTGAGAAATAATGCATTAGGCGATTCTGTCATTGTAGGAACAACATGGAGTGTACTGACACAAACCTAAATGGGATAGCCTACTACACACCTAGGTTATATGGTACTACGCTTATGGGACCACGGTTGTATATGCGGTCCGTTGTTGATGGAAACATCATTATGCGGCACACGACTGTATATGTATCTTGCAGGTTCACTACAAATCCAATAAAGTGGTGTATGTCAGCTATAGAGTCCAAATATTCACGGTTAATTTCAATCAAACTTGTCACAGAAATAGGTGAAGACTGTCTTTGATGCTCACAAATACTGACTGTCCCGTTTTCCCTACTTTAGTCTCAAAAAAAAATGTATTCACCATCAATGCATATACATTACATTTGCAATGGTATGACTGTTGGACTCAGAAAAATAACTATGTTATAAAATCAATAACTTTCAAAGTAATTTTGGAACTTTCCAACATTCCTCAGGGTATCCTTGGGTTAACAACAACTTGAGTTAACTTTTTTCTCACTTCTAACTCCTAAGGTGTCCTTATCATCATTAATCCACTCTTTTATGTCCTCTCACATAAGCTTCCTATACTTGGGGCAACCTTTCAGAACAGAGCTCTGAAATGTTTTCAAATGAAAATCAGAATTCAAAAATTCAAAAAGGAAAGGTGATCTAAAAGTTACAGACAATACCTTAACTTACTGCAAACAGTCACAGTATTCCTTCAAATAAGTTCCTTTAAATAAATCCAAAGCTGGAGGGAGTGCATCAAGGTAGATATTTCAGGTAACACTTATTTTCTAAAATTTCTTTCACAAAAGACACTAAATTTAAAAACTACTTTTATAAAGCTCAAAAGTAATCTGATTATTTTTCTGAGTTATTAAGAACAGAAAGACAATGGTATCCTTGAAATGCCTTGGGCTTCTAACAGTAAAAAGTTCCAACTTATGATTACCACAGACATTAACATAAACAAGAAGAGTGATCCAGTTTTCCCTACTTAAAGTGAAACCCTGAAACTTTTTTCTCTTTTCCAGTGGCCTAAGTGTTATTGGGCGAATAGAGTCCCAAAAAAGGCTGGTTTTGTAAGTGTTACAAAGCTGATAAAAGGTAATGAAACACTCTGGCACTAAAGAACTGAAAAACTATTATTATTAGACAATCTTCAGGCTGTGGAATTTAATATCCCATATATATGGAACTTACAAATTCCAAGGCAAATTTTGAAATAAGACATCAAAAAATTCTTTCAACCGAATTTCATCATAAAAAATTCTTAACCTCTTCCATTACCTTTTAAAAATAAATTAACTTCATATTCCCTTCCAGCAAATGGACCACTTCTCTGTCCTCTTTAAAACAAAATCTCTTGTCTACAGTTGCTGTCTCTACTTTCTCATATTCCATTCTTCCCTTAAGCCACTCCAGTCTAGCCTCCATCCTTACCTCTGCACTGAAAATGCTTTTAAATAAGGAAAATATATAATAAAATAACTACTTTTATGTTTTATCCTACCAGAGCTCTCAGTAGCATTTGAAATGACAGACTATTCCTTCCTCTTTATAACATTCTCATCTTGTCTTAAGGAACACACACTCCCCTGGTTTCCTCTTGCCCCACTAGCCACTCCCTCCTCAATCTCCTTTGCCGGCTCCTCCTCTACTGGACCTCTAAAGGTAGAGTGTCCAGAGCTCATGGCAGAGCCCTTTAAGTGTGTCTTACTCTATCCGACCTTATCCAATCTCATAGCTTTAAATCCCATTAATATACATATAATACCCAAATTTCTATCTATAGCCCTGATCCCTCTTCTTAAGCAACAAATTCATATAACCCACTGACTGGCATCCTTACTTGTTTTCACAGGCATCTCAAATTGAACACAGCAAACAGAGAACTCCTGATTTTTTTTTTCCTTCCAAACTTGTTCATTATCTATATATTCCCCATCAGTAAATGGCACCATCATCCATCTAGTTGCCTAAATTAAAAACCTAGCCATCACCCTTGATTCCTCTTTCACTACCCACATCCAGTCCTATCAACTCTATGTACACAACTATCTCCAGGGTTCTCTCCCTCTCCTTTTCCCTTTCCTTCTTGGATTTCATTTTCTACCACTCTTGTCTTATCTCACTGTGCTTTAGCCAAACTAGATATAGTAGGCTAAATAATGGCCATCCAAAGAGATCAAGCCCTAATCCCTGAACCATGTAAATCTTATCTTATTTGGAAAAAGAATTCTTGCAGATATAATTAAGGATTTTGAGAGGAGGAGATCACCCTGGATTATCTGGGTGGGCCTTAAATGTCACCACAAGTGTCCTTATAAGAGAGAGGCAAAGGGAGTTAACACCAACACACAGAGGAGGCCATGTGAAGACAGAGCAGAGAGATCCAACCATGAGCCAAGGAATGCCTATAGCCACCAGAAGATGGAAGAGGCATGGATTGTCGTAAAGCCTAGAGGAGCACAGCCTTGCTGACACCTTGATTCCTAACTCCTGGCCTCCAGAACTGTGAGAGAATAAATTTCTGTTGCTTTAAATCATCCAGTTTGTGGTAATTTGTTACAGCAGCCATAGGAAACTAATACGTTGTACTTCTTCCTGTTCCCTTAATACCCCAAATTTGCTCCCTCCTCAGGACCTTTGCACATGATGTCTTGTTGAGACTCCTTCATGTCTCAGGGAAGCTTTCCTCTCCACCTGATCTAAAACCTTCCCACCCTAGTCATTACAACAAATCTACTGAGAACCAAGGAAAAAAAGAACCATAAAATATCGTTTGACCAAGTAATTCCATTTTTGAAAAAAATATTCTCAAATTAAAATAAAGAATAAGCTGTATATATTCATGACAATAGAGTGAAAAGCTAACATCTTAAATTCCCACCAACAGAAAATCAATTATATATGATAGATCTATTCCATGAAATATTACGTAACCATAAGAAAGTACTTTTACATAGTAATATGGAATAGTTAGTGAAGAGTGCAAAAGCTGGAAACAAAAATTACTATTAAGTACTATCATTACATTCTATATAAAAATATGTTTGGGAAAAACAGAAGAAAATTTGCCAAAAATTTAACAGGAGTGTTTGTGCTAGTGAGCAAGATTGTTAGGTGACTTTTCTCCTCTTTTCCCAATGTTGTTACAATATTTTTATGATGGGAAGAGGACTATAAAAAGCTAGCATACAAAAAACGTTAATTCTAAAATAAGTTCCAAAACAAGAAACACGATAAATTCAGATTAATATCTTGGGTATTTTAATGTAAACTTTACATACAGATCAAATCCAATTAAGACAAAGGATTACATATTTTATACTTTTGTTTGAAATAACTTCCACTAAGACACCACTTGAAATCAGAAAGTGTGTGTCAGAATTGACTAACAAACACTAACGGAAAATTCTAAAGAAAAAAAAATCAATTTTTGGAAACATTTTCAAGTAGGTAACACTTACGCAAAAACAATCCCTTAAAATACAGTATCTTCTAAGTAGAGTC
Source organism: Equus asinus (assembly GCF_041296235.1). Classification (NCBI taxonomy): domain Eukaryota; kingdom Metazoa; phylum Chordata; class Mammalia; order Perissodactyla; family Equidae; genus Equus; species Equus asinus. The sequence goes on from NC_091799.1 coordinate 67,723,984, forward strand.
TGTTAACTCTTTTTTGAGTCAATTTTCAAGTCAAAACTGAAACCCAAAAACCTACTGAAGGATGACTCTTTCTGAATCTCAGTGTAACTCCCCAAATTCCATTAAAGAAAAAAATCTGATGACTCATACATTTGAAGATGAAACTGATAATATCATATGAATCAGCATAAAGTATTTATCTTGAGAGCCCTCCCTGTATAAAACTAATTTTAAGAATTCAAAATGTCACCCAGAACCAAATTATATTAGTTTTCTATACAACTGTCTCTCAGGGACATTCAACCACATCTGTACAAGCCTGCTTTCACCCACAATAAGTCCTAAGCCACTGAGACTCCAATTAAGTTAATACTACTACTATATGTTAGTTTTTAATTATCAAATTACCTCAGACTATTTTAATCTATTTGAGGCTTAGCATGCCCCATAAAATAGTTAATAACAGTCACATGGAGATAAACTGAGCATACTGAAACAGACTACAATTTAGAACTTTCCCACCACAGTAATGTTCAACTTTGATAAAATCTGTAGCATTTAGTAATTTCAAACTTTTAATTTTAGTACCTTCTCAAATACAGGAACGTAGGAAGACATATGAGGTTTGATTATTTCCGCTTCCCAGTCTTCATCTCCCATGGTGGCTCCCTGTTCTATTTTAATACAAATACAAACGTGCACATTTGGCCTTAATTAGATGAGAACCGTATCTTTATAAGCACAAACCATCACTTCACATACACCCCTTGAACCTACTCAACCAGGTGCTGATCTTCCCCAAAAATCTTTGCAAAAGGGGGAATTAACTTTTGTTTCTTACCTAGAGGCAGCATTGATATCCACCCTTTTTATCTTTAAAAATTAGTTGCACCACTTACCTAATCACTCTAGCAATCGCTATGTCCCCACTGATGCTTAAGCTTTACCCCAAAATCTGTTCACAGAATTTATCTTCTTCAAAGAGTCCCCAAACGGCTTATTAGGATATTAAAGAGAGGGGAAATTCTGAGACTACTCAAGGTTTCTCCCCTCAAAGTTGGATAAGATGCTCGGTTTGGGGTTTTTGACAGTTTCTTGGGGGAGGGGGACGGGGCCCAAGGTCTTGAAGTCTGGCGGGGAAGGGGAAGACGGGTTAGGAGCCCCAAATCCCTCCAACAAAGGACAACTAGTTTCGCCAAGGAGCGCGTGTACACAAAAGGTACTACAACCAGCCTTGTTCAAGGAAAAAGCCATGCCGGGGCTGGGCCAAAGGCTCCTTCACCTCCTCTGCAGGCCTCGAGCCCAGACTTTAGGGGTCCACAGGGCGTTCGGATCTCAGGCAGAAAGCCAAAAGCCCCCAAAGAACGACTTCAAACCCCCGCCCACTCTATCCGTTCTTCGTTTAGCCCAAAGTCCAAAGCCCAGCTTCTGGGGAAACCCAGCGTGTTGAGCGGGTTGGGGGAGACGCCGGCGCCCCAAAGAAAGCGGCCAGCCAACTCACCCCTCAGCGGCTTGCTCTCCCGGCCTTCGCAGGCAGCCTACGCCACTTAAACGGCTGCACGTGCAGGACGCTGACTGCGTCAGGTGCGCAGTTCCAACAACAAATAGCACCACGCGCACGAGCGCCACCAGCCAATCAGCGCGCAGGCGGCCGGTATCGTCCCGCCCCCCCACCCCTCCCTCACGTCCAGCCCTCGTTCCCTACTTGCTTCCGTTCGAGGCCGCCCTGGGAGGTCAGTGGGCTCCTCGCCGAGTGGCCCGTTGGGCCTGTGGATACAAGGCTAGCTGCGGACCATTGTCTCTAGATTCTTGGGTGGGGTCCTCAATCTGGAGAGGCTATAGATTCTGGCGCTGCAAGCCAAAAAAGTCCACCTCCTTTTTACTAAAGGAAAAACTTAAAAGGGAAGAGGTCTAACGCCCTCCTATCTCTTTAGCTTTCTCTCCCCCTTTACCTACCGCGCTCGCTGGCAGTTGGCCTCTCTGGTTCTTTTGTTTCTGAGGCGCTTGCTTCACATCCGGGAATCCCAGGTACCTCAACTTGTGACTGAGGCCGATGGAGGTGCTGCTTTTCCTCTTCAGCCCAGTGAGGGCAGAGTTAAGACTCAGTCCGGCTGGCACCGCCTCCAGAAGGTGTAAAGAAAGCCTCTTGTAGAGAGTTAAGGATCTAACTTTTGGAGAAGAAGATGCCCTCTGATCCAGAAGGAAGAAGGAAGTTGTGCTGGGTTAGGTTGTTCATCAGGGCTTGGATTTGTGGTGAACCTATTTATATCCCTAGGGGTACTGAGCAAACTGGAGTGTGACCGAGGCTCATTTCGGTACTTAAATGCTTGCATCAATCGGATATTCTAGTTCTGCCCCACAAAAAGTGGAGGAAATCCCTTAGTATTTTCCCAACCCTCCAAAAAGCGTAACAATGGACTGCTTTAAAAGTGTAGTTTTCATTTTCGGCATTTTTTGTTCTCTGAATCTTTGAAGAAATTCCTGAATATTTCCTTCAGGATGTAATTCCCAACATAGTCTGACGCTCCAGTATAGAGGATAAGGCACTTGATGGGCTCAGCTTACTTTATGCTTCTTATCTCTAGGACCACCGTTATTGGTTCTGTCTCTTCCACCAAGAATGTGTCGGGATTTATTAGCAATAAACTTTGTCAGACTATTTTCAAGGTGAATTATTTTTTAAAAATTTTATTTAACGAAAGTCAAACCGTAATATATTTTGACATAACTGTCATTTTTAATAATTTCCATTTTTAAACCAAGTCTTCACATCATACCCTTGAGGTGGCTGGTACCTTAAATCACTGAGGATGTTGGGGGGGACCACCAACACCCCTCCTGATGCTCTAAATTGTGTACAGAGTACCCTGAGGTATTTCAACCAAATGAATGTTGTTCTTTCAAAAAATTTTGATGTCATGGGAAAATAAGTGAAAAGAGCAATATAAGAAATCATGTAGATAGAATGATAACCAATTAGATTTTTTTTTAAGTATGGAAAACTTGGAAATATTTTCTCAAATGAACGTGTTTTTTAAAACACTTGGTGAAATATTCTCTCCTATTCACTCTTGGAGAGAACAGATTTTTGTTGCCTTCAGGTATTGTAATGAAATAGTTCTTTATGAAAAATTCAATATATATAATTTTTGAGAACTAGCCCTGGTTAAGAAAAAGTGAATTCTGGTGAGAACTGAAGTTCAATATTGAGGAAAGGGTTGATAACAATAGATGAAAATAATATAATTCAGAAATTGAACATAAACAGTGGAAAAGGACAAACACAGTTCAGTAAACGCTTGCTCCTTGATGTGTGTCCCAGGAAAGTGAGCCCAGTATATTCTATATTCTGTTTCCCTCTGACAGATCTTAAATTAGTGGTGGCAATACACTGCAACATAGAGAAAAGGCAGGAATTCATTCAGTTGCTAGATAAGCTTTAAATGAACACCTACTATATGCCAGGTACTATGCTAAGTGCTGCAAATAAAATTAGCCCATCTCTCAAGGAACAGTCTAATGAAAAGAATGGCAGTGGCTAATGGAATTTAAAACCTTATCTCTTTCTCAAAAGATTCACTGGAAAGCTTATATATGGTTTTTGCAAATTCTCTAAATCCCATATAATAAGGTAGGACAAGAGTTTTCCTCAAAGATGTCTCACAGTTTGGAATCAAAGTTTGTAGTTAAAACTCTTCACACTTCAGAAAGACATGCTAAATTCTCCAACATAATGCAGATAAAGATATTCAAACAATGATTTTTTTATTGATGTGGAATGTACCTAGCACCATGCCAAGGCTGTGAAAAATTTCTTTTAATCTACGAGTAAGCCAAAACTGGAATGCCTCAAATGGGGGACAGTAGATGTTCATTCTCAGGTGCTACAAATATTTGAGAATCTCCTCCTATGCACATAACCATACAAAAGATTTAAAAGATTAAATATTGCAGCTTGGAGCCATAGAACTCAACAAAAAATGGAGGACGGGTTTATAATGTCTCCAAGATACCATGGTTCTAGTAACACATCTAAGGAAGAAAGTCACCAGAGAGGGGTTTTCAACACACCAAGCAGGGTTCAAAGAGACAAAAATCTCTATTTTTCCAATAATGGCTAAGGCAATATTTACCAAAGCTTGGAACGTATACCACTGATTTTAGACAATTCATGGACAATTTTCATTTTGATAGTTAGTTTAGTGTCTATATTTAATATTTATTTTAAGGTGTATTAGAAAACTATAGAACATCAAACCTGTGATTTCAGAAATATACTTGCTTAGAATGAGGCTATAGTAAATATTTAAGTTTAAAAAAAGTTTATTCAGAAAAACTATTAACCATATACAGGAATGAGAAAAATCATGAAGGTGGCGTTCAAATGACTAAAGTGTGGGAAACATTGATGCAAAGGGAAAAGACTCTGCATCTGGGGGCTGGTCACTAGAGGGGCTTTCTCTATGGTGAGGTAAAGGTATTTCATCAGCACCTGTTCTGATTCCATGATCACTTAGCAACTCCCCCAAGTATTTTGATACTGAGAAAGGAGATGCAGTGGATGAGACATATAAGCCTTACTTGGTCCCCATTATGAATCAATATATTCAGATTCTGGTTTAGGAGTCCATCTTGTTTGAGTTTAACTGCTGTTCCTGATCCTGCTTGTAATCAACCAGACCTCACAGATGACATAATACATTCAGTGCCCCTTAGCACGCTTAACAAGGGTACTTAAAAGAGAGCTCAAAGTGAGTGAAGGATAAAAAATCAAATACTGTGACAGGATACCTTGGACAATCCTTCCTAAGACTAGGGGGTCCTCTTGGCCCTTTGCTGTGAAACAATGGTTCATCAGTAAATTATGGAATTTAGTAATAAACAGCCACTAGGAAAGCATAGTCTAGCCCTTTCCATTTCCACTAGGTGTTAGTTATACCTAACAAAGAAAACTGACTTCTCTGTGTCCCAAATAGCAAAAGAAAAGTGATTTGTCAGTATCACCACTGTCAGTCATCCTGGGTATAAAAGAGTGAAGTATTTCACCTCAAGAGAAACAGTGACCAGATCCTGTCCATGAACTTTGACCAGGGATGAATCACTTTTTGTCTGATTCTCCAAAGACTAAAGTGTCGGAGCTTTCAAACAGGGAGGAAGAAATCACTAGCAATTGGCTGAGAAGTGACCATTGGTAATCTCTGGTTGTCCATTTATTAACCACGTGATCTTGAGCAAGTTATTTAATCTCTCTCTGTGTAAAATGGGGATAGCCAGAGCCACCAGATACAGTTCTCGAGGTTGAACCCTGCACAAAGGCAGAAGCCAAGAGGCAAGAAGGAGCTGAACTCAGCCTGCACGCCACTTACCAAGTCCTGCTCCTCCAGAGCCACGCCTACCCATATAAGGTACCATTTTCTAAGTTTCACAAAGGTTAAATTCCTTCCATTTTAAATATTTATAATGCTTTCTGCTTTCCTGGTTGGTCCCTAACTGAGACAAGGATTTACTAGAAAACATTTTTGCCTGAAATCTGTCTCTTAGAATTCTAAATCTTTTTTATGGTGACTAATAAAAAGACTTTATTAATTTAGGACCTCACAGGGAGCTATATACACTTGTTCTTTCCACTTTTCCACCTTCTTTCATTCCTGAACCCATTGCAGTCTTGCTTCTGACCATTACTTCATTGAAACTGCTACTGGCAAGGTCACATTGACCTCTTTGTTTCTAAACCAAACGGACAGTTTTCAATTCTTAACCTAGCAGATCTCTTAGCAGTCCTTGACACTGCTAACTACTTCTTTGTGAAAATACTTTATGTGTAACTGGATAGCCATGTGGAAAAAGACAAAATTGGACCTGTTCTGCACACCAAATAACAGGATAAGAAATTCAAATGTAAAAACAATAAACCCATGCAAGTACTAGAAGAACACATTGGTGAATTCCTCTATACTTGGAAAAATATTCCTGCCTATTACCCTGGATTCAAAACCCAGAAGTAATAATTTCATGTAGTGTGACTACATATACATTAAAAAATAAAACTTTACATGACAAAAAAAATAATAAAGATAAATGACAAACTGGAAACAAATATTCCCAACATAATCCAGAAAAAGGGTTAATATCTTTAATACAGAGAGAGCATCTAAAAGTAAAAAAGGAAAAGATCAACAAATCTAAAGAAAAATAGCAAGAGTATAAAAAAAGAGTTAACAGAAAAAGAAAAGCAAACAGCCCTTAAATACATGAAGAGGTGCTCATTTTAATTCATTTTATGAGCGATGCAAATTAAAACTACACTAAGATACTATCTTTCACCTAGTAAAATGGCAAATGTTTGATAATGTACTCTGTTAGGCAGCAGGGTAATAGGCACCCTTATAGTTGCTGTTGGGCATGCACCATGGCCCAACTCTAAGAAAAGGGGATTTGAAAATACCCAGCAAAGTTACATGTGCATTTGCCCTCTGATCCAGTAATCCTACTTCTAGAATTTATCTCAAAGATACACTGGCAATAAATATAAAAGGATATATACACCAAGTTATTAACAGCAGAATTAAAAGCTCAAGACCTGAAACAACTCAAAAGTCCCTAAATAACAAACTGAAACACCCACCCATGGTGTTGTAGGGGTGGGAACATTTTCCCTTCTTCCCTTCTAGGTTCTTTGCATGGTCTAATAATTAAACTGACGTAAGACAGATTAACAAGAGAAAAATAAATTTAATTTTGTAAGTGCAGGAGCCCCATAAAAATATGAGACTCAAAAAACTGACCAAAGCAAGAAGATTTTATACCAAGAAACAATAAATTTGTGAAGTAATTGACAAGACAAAGGGGTTTAGGCTTGGGGTAGTAAATTGTTAAGAAGTAACAAGTTTTGTTTATGCAGCCTCTTCACCCTAAATTCCCTAGCTCTGATAATAAGCATGCTCTCTACCTTCCTGGTACAGGGAGGGTGACTTTCACATGGTAGCTGCTGCTTTCAGGGAGACAAAGAAGGGTCAGAGTGGCCTTGCACAGGCTATTTCTCAAGTACATTTAATTCAAAATAGTATACCAAAGTGGCATATTTTGGAGTGACATAGTCAGCTTCCCTTCAGAGTACTCTGCAGCTGTAAAAAAGGAAAAAGGATTATCTCTATATATTGCTATGAAGTGACCACTAGGATATATTATTGGAAAAAAGCCAGGTGCAGACTAGTGTGTCCAGTATGCTAGGTTATATCCAAAAAAGAAATACATTTTCGGGGCCAGCCTGGTGGTGCAGCAGATGAGTTCACATGTTCCACTTTGGTGGCCCGGGGGTTCGCCAGTTCTGATACCGGGTGCACACATGGCACCACTCAGCAAGCCATGCTGTGGTAGGCATCCCACATATAAAAAAAGAGCGGAGGAAGATGGGCACAGATGTTAGCTGAGGGCCCGTCTTCCTCAGCAAAAAAAAAAAAAAAGAGAAGGATTGACAGATGTTAGCTCAGGGCTAATCTTCCTCAAAAAAAAAAAATACATTTCCTTACATATTTAAAAAATGGATAGATAAACCAAAAATATATAGAGGCCGGCTTGGTGTTGTAGTGGTTAAGTTTGCACGCTCCACCTTGGCAGCCTGGAGTTCACTGGTTCGGATCCTTGATGCAGACCTACACACTGCTCATCAAGATGTGCTGTGGGGGCATACCACATAGAAGAACTAGAGGAACTTACAACTGTGTATGGGGGCTTTGGGGAGAAAAAAACCAAGGAAGATTGGCAACAGATCTTAGCTCAGGGCCACTCTTCCTCACCAAAAAGCATCCAAAAAAAATTTATAAAATGACTACCCATGAGAAAGAAAAGAAGGAATAGGTTGAGAAGGATAAGAATGTGGGCTAGACTTCTCTGAGTGAATGGATTGTGAAACTATGTGACATGCGAAATTATAAAATCAAAATTTATAAAGCAATGTTAAAATTTAAAGCAAAGGAAACAAATACATATCAATAAGTATGTATTGAGTTAGTGGCTTAACCACACAGAGAGAAGTTATTTACAATACAGTAATTTGACCATATGTCCCTAGGGTGGTATATCATAAGGCAAAAATAATGGCAAAAGACAGACGAATTCTGTAATCATATGGTTAATAATAAAATGGTATATAATTAAGTTAATATTGTTTAGTAACAAAGATTTTCAGTGTGAGAGAAAAGAAATTGAAATCGAAAATTAGAGAAGTTAAGAAATAACTCTTTACTGCTGAATTTGAATAGGAAATATAAGTATGAACTCATGATATGTTATCTACTTAAAAAAGGATTTCCTAACTCTGTCCACTGACAAAGCCTAGAAACAATGACCAACCCATTAGCAATGGATATGCTAGCACACAAACTGTGGTCTCTAATACCACTTCCCAGTATGTGTTAACCTAAAAATAAAGAGCCTAAATGAGAGGCAGAGAAGCATTTATTTGGAGATCAAAGAATTGCAACTGGGGTACATATGTGTAGGTAGCAACCCAAATAGTGTCCCGCTAGCGAGTAAGAGGCAAGGATTTGTAAAGGCAAAAGAGGGAGGTTTGCCTTACAAATAATGCTATTGGGGTTGGTGGCAGAAGGCTAACCTTGGCGAAGCATAATTGATTGCTAAGGCTAGCTAGAGAGAGGAAAGAGTCCATCACTGTAATTACCTGCAGGTTTCATGCAGCGTTACTCAGTTCAGAAGTTCATGTTCTACCTGATGAGGACATGCATAAGACCCATTTCCTTGATGGCTTCTCAAATCCATTTTAAATCTCTTACACAGAAGTGACCCCATTTTGTTTCACATCTCATATTTTTCCCTTTTGATCAAGATCTTTCTTTGAAAGCGTTGCTGATCAACCATAGATTTGTTTAGTCCCACATTTTTGGGATGGACCTGTCCCAGAAAGTCATGTCCCACATCGGGGGGAAAAAGGTTTTTCCTTTTTTTCAATGGTCATTCCAAGGAGTCAGTATCATAAGGGTTTGCCCATATTTGAGCAACAAGGAGGTAGTCAGGAAATAACTCTTAGGCAGTTTATTTGCCGGAGAATTTCATCTGGTTACCTGAAGGTTCAGGCAAATAAGCCTTCTCTATCATTTCAATACACTGAGGGAACATAATCTTGGCGTTTGTAGAAGTTCTGGAGCAGATCTGAGTAGTAACATAAGAAGTTTAAATATAAGCACACATAGCAAAATTTCAATAATAATCATAAACAATATTTGAAGTCCTATACCCGAAGGAAGCCAGCTGAAAACATTGAAATCAGGAAGGTCCTGTGCAATTTTCCCAAGTTCTAACTCAACTTCACCAGAAGAGTTGATCCAGATACAGCACAAAGTGTTGGGTATGGCAAAGATGCTGCTCTGTTCTGCAAGGAGATAATCAAGTGCCATTTAGTTATCTAATACAACCCTCACTGGAGAATCCAGAGATAGTTGTTGTTGAGCCAGGGCTTGAGCAGTAGAATTTGCCAGTTTAGCTACAGTTAGGGATAAATTTTGTTTAAACAGGTCATGGACCTCACCAATCCAAGGGACAAACACTTGGCAATGATAATCAATAGAGAGTAGATGGGATGCAAAAAGGGGGTCGTCAATTCTCACCTAGACCTATGATATTGCAGTTGGGTTTCTTCTTTAATAAAAACTTGAAGTGGATACTGTGGAATCCTAAAAGGCATTGTCCTGCTATATACCAGCTGTCTAGACAGTCATAAGCGCATGGTTCCCTGCTGTAATGAAACGCAAAGGTATACCCAAAAGGGACATGAGATGTACAATGTCTTCTAGTTCTGTAGCAGCGTCAGTGGTCAGGAGGACTTGCTATGGTCCTTTCCAATGGGGATCAAGGGCTATCCTCCTCTGATGACACTTCCAAAATACCCAGTCATCAGGATCTAGATTGTGACCAACAGGATCCTTTAAATTGGAATCCAGGAAAGCTTCTTTAACCTGTTGATGATAGGCTTGAGCATTAGACATTAGAGACTTACAGTAGCTGGTCATACTAGCATAAGACAATAAGGGATCAGCAGAAGGTTGTATACCAATAGACGTTGGTCTACCAGTGATTCTCTTGTGTGGAGTGAGTTTATGTTTTCCAAAGGGAGTACTTCAAACAGTCAGCGAGACCAAAGGCAATACCTTAAGCCAGTTGAGTCCAGTATACAGATATAACAAAACCTAAAAGAACATTAACAGGACTAGAATATAATATCTACAAAGGTGCAAATGTAATTCTTCTCTCTATGATTGCCCCTCCCTTTTTTTTTTTAACCAAATATGGTCACAGTAAAACTCATCTGTTTGTATTAAAAACTTGGCCTGATTATTTGTATAAGTGAGAGTTTCTGAATTTTGGAGGGATTAAGTAGAGAGAAAAAGCAAATGTTTCTTCTTTGTTCACAAAGGTATCTTGCAAAAGAGAAAAGATTTCTCTAAATCTGAAAAAATGAAACAGAACAACCTCCTCAGTTTATGCAGTCGCATGTAATTAATACTTTATCCTACCTGAATCCAGTTTTTTCATTAGTTTTCTTGACTTTGCCCGATGATTGATGGTGATAGGGACAGTGATAATTCCAAGAAGTTTGCAAGGTTGTCATTAAGGCTCATATGATTTGCCCAGTGAAGTGGGTGCTTCAATCACTGGAAGCTATGGAAGGGATAACCAAGGGGGGAAATACATTTTCTAACAATTTCTTTGCCATTGTGAAAGCATCAGCTTTGTGGCAAGGAAAAACTTTACCCCATCTGGAGAACATGCATACAATAACAGGAACATGTTGATAACCCATATTAAGTGTCAGTTGAATGAAATATAGCTGCAGCTGTTCAATGGTCCCAGAGGGTGAAGGTCTGAGGCCTCTAGGGACAAAAATAGTTTTTCTTAATGCACTATGGTGGATGAAGGAATGCAAAAAATGAAAAATAGGGTTTTCCTGGAAGCGCCAAGCAGCTGTCTTGGATTTTCCGTAGCCCTGACTGTTCATTTAATTTACGACCATTGTCTACCCTTCTTAATTTCTCTGATTTAGGAGCAGTCTGTTACCATGTTACAAGGACATCAGGCTGGCGAAAGTCAGGCAATGAGGCGTTATTCTTTCCAGAGGCAGAATGGACTTCATTCACACATGCCAATTTTTATAGATTCTGTCATTACTGCCTTTATGTGAAAATCAGCTAAGGCATTTCTCAGATATTCAGGTTCAATTCTTTTAGTGTTAGACTCAATTTTGATGAAAGACATTTTATACTATGAAATATTAGACTTCCAGGAATTTCATATAATTTCTGGAACTCTTATACATTTATAAAAAAAGGTTTAATGATATTTGTTATTTGACAATGCTTCCCACATAACACATCAAATAAGCCTAATTAGTTTAATATCTCTCTTTTTATAAGGAGAGAGAACAAATATTTTGAGATGTTTCAGGAATCCTCTGAAAAATCCCAAAGTTAGCTAGAGGTCAAAAAAGCCTTTGTTTAGTATCTGATTTGGGAAAGTTTGTCCAAAAATATCAAAAAATAGTTTTTAGGGGCCAGCCCAGTGGCTCAGCAGGTAAGTTTGCATGTTCCCCTTTGGCAGCCTGGGGTTCGCTGGTTCATATCCCAGGTGCAGACCTATGTACCACTTATCAAGCCATGCTGTGGCAGGCACCCCACATATAAAATAGAGGAAGATGAGGACGGATGTTAGCTCAGGGCCAATTTTCCTCAGCAAAATGAGGAGGATTGGCAGCACATGTTAGCTCAGGGTTAATGTTCCTCAAGGAAAAAAAAGTTTTTAAAATACTTGCCTAAATAGGATCACAGATCATTATGAAACTTAGTATTTAATTATCTATTTAACCAAAGTGACAAAAAGATTTCAAAGACAAATATAGAAGGTTGCATAGCTGCAAAACCTTAGTTCTTTTTAATAGAAAAGACTCAGTTTTTAACATAAAGCACAGAAAGTTATTTTGATAAAACATAAAATTCCTGCCATTTGGGCAGATTACTTGAAAGTAAAGAAAAACCTTTCATAATATCTTTATGAAGAGTGGACTAAAAGCCCAAAAAGCTTTGCCCTTATAACAAAAAGAAACCAAATTCTAATTTGGCACCAGATTACCTTTGATATTAAAACTCATCTATTGGGGGCTGGCCCCGTGGCCGAGTGGTTAAGTTCGCGCACTCCACTGCAGGCGGCCCAGTGTTTCCTTGGTTCGAATCCTGGGCGCGGACATGGCACTGCTCGTCAGACCTCGCTGAGGCAGCGTCCCACATGCCACAACTAGAAGGACCCACAACGAAGAATATACAAATATGTACTGGGGGGCTTTGGGGAGAAAAAGGAAAAAAATAAAATCTTTAAAAAACTCATTTATTTAATTAAATTCATTCCGATCTTAGCCAGCTTGACTATACATAAAGCTAGCTTCTTTTCTCACAGTTCCTTTTCCATAAACCTTCTATAACTTTCTAGGTCCATTTTCATTTGTCCCTTGTTCTCTTTTTCATTCAGAAATAAACAGCTTTATTTTGGGACACAATTATTTTTTTTCCTCAACAAAAATGTATCTTCATTCCTAATACTTTTTCTTACCAAAAACATACATCTTCTTCTTCTTGCACACAGAGATTTTTTTCCCTTATTATTTTTAGTGGCTTTAATTACATATATTAATTAGAATTCTACTTTTTTGTTTTTTTGAGGAAGATTAGCCCTGAGCTAACTACTGCCAATCCTCTTTTTGCTGAAGAAGACTGGCCCCGAGCTAATATCCATGCCCATCTTCCTCTACTTTATACGTGGGACACCTACCACAGCATGGCTTTTGCCAAGTGGTGCCATGTCCACACCCAGAATCCCAACCGGCGAACCCCGGGCCACCGAGAAGTGGAATGTGTGAACTTAACCACTGCACCACCGGGCCAGCCCCTAGAATTCTTAATCCTTAGAAACTAAGTGAAAACTAAAAAGTAAGCAATTGTGAACTGTATTGTTACTGGTACATTGGGTTCTTGTTCTCCCCCAGGATAGAAATCAAGAGAGATAACAAACGGGAGTAGAAAAGTAAAAGTTTATTAGCTTATGCACAAGGGAGCCAGTGCAGAAAGGAAAGGGGGAGGTGGCCTGCTTGTGAGGGAGCAGGATTGTGGGGCTTTTTATTAGCAAAGGCTGGGGTAGAGTGCCTCATAGAGTGCATGTAGAGATGAGGTTTTTCTTGGGCTTACGCTGTTGTTTGACATGCCACCACATGCATTGTGTGTATGACTAGCGTGCTAGTTCTCTACCCCTGGGTGTGATTTTTACTATGGTAATGCGGTCACCTTCAGTCAACTCCTGGGTGCTAGGGCACAACCTAAGCCTGGAAAGTCCCAAGGCTAAAGAATGTGCATCTTGGTGGTCTCTATCTCATTCTCCTAGCTTGCTGATTTGTGGGGGCCTTAATCTTGTTAGGCCAAGGGCCTTGCAGATGGCCCTATCTCATTAGGCTAGTTCCTGTCACAGTATGTTATGCTCATATTCTTTAAACGAGTAAATCTGTGAATACATTTTATAATTTCTAGAAACATATGTTTCTTCATAGTGCAATCTTTCAGTAAAGCACAAAGATGTTTATTAACAGACCCAAATTTATCTTTTAGTTTCTCTGTAATAAGAAGCCAAAAGTAGATAAACCTCTGTTCAGTAATTAATGTTTTATTATTTTATCTTATCTGGGAATGATCTAGATATTCAATGAATTTCCCATTATTTAACTTAACTTAGCAAACCTCTAAAGTTTTAAGTTACCAAAAAAATTCAGGGAAGCTATTTTTTGTTTTTTTTTCTCTTGAGGAAGATTATCCCTGAGCTAACATCTGTTGCCAAACTTCCTCTTTTTGCTTGAGAAAGATTCACCCTGAGCTAACATCCACTGCCAATCTTCTTCCATTTTGTATGTGGGTTGCTGCCACAGTATGGCTGCTGATGAGTGCTGTAGGTCCATGCCCAGGAACTGAACCCAGGCCACCAAAGTGGAGCACAACAAACGTAACCACTAGGCCATGAGGCCAGCCCCTTGGGAAGATATTTTTAAGTAAACATATAATAAAATATAATTATTGCATCTAAAAATTCTTATTTCATTAACATCTATATAATTCATTTGTTAACAATTGTACTTAAATTATTCATGAAAATTTCATGAGATTAAAGCAGTTAGTCATCATCTTAAGTTATTATTTTGTTGTCATTGACAAATTTTATAACAGAGATAACATGAGCTTATTTGACTAATAACCCAGGTAGAATAAAAGTTGCCTGTCTGCATTATATTTAATGTTAATAAGACATGCTTATTTTAATTAAACCAACAAACTTAAACAAGCTTTTATTTATGAAAGACTTTTATGTCATGTTAACTTGAAAAACATTTGAGTTAGTTTCTATTATATTTAGAAATAATTTATATAACAGCTTACTTTAAGTCAATTAAATAGAACTCTTTTTAGAAATTAATTTTGTTAATATCATCCAGGGGTAGAAATATCACACATATATAATGTACATACATATATATAGACAGATACAGACAGAGATCTTATAGCTTTTATTTTAAAATTTTAGCTGTGAATTTGGTACAATGCAAAATCACTAGTTTATAAATAATTGTCTCTAGCAGATGGAACAAGTTAAGGTTACCTGCTTAAAAGTGTTTTTTGTTGTTGTTGTTAATATTTGTACGGAAGACTTTTAAGATTTATCTGCCTTAGACAAAGAGGCTGTAAATTAGATTTTGGACATGAGAGCTCTTCCAGCAGCCTGCATTCTAAATGAAACACTTGTAGGGGAGGAAGACATTTCCTCTACCACTCTGGGTCCTTCTGGCCAGAGAATGAATTAGATTCACATGAGACAGAATAACAGGAGAAAATTAAACAAAGCTTTATAACATGTATACATGGGAGAAGCTCAGGCAAACTGAGGAACTCACCAAAATGGCTGAAGCCACCACCGTAAATACCATCTTCAGCTAAAGACAAAGGAGGATGTTAGGGGTGGGGGGAGTCAGTTATGGGAGGTCATCACACATGTACAGTAAACGAGGGTAAGGTTATTGTGCAGATTTAAGTCCTTGCCTTCTGCATTGATAAGAGTTTCTAGAGATAAGCTCATCCTCTCTTCTTCCTGGTACCAGATAGGGAGACACCTTTACAGATGGAGATTTCCCTTACAAATGTAAATGTCTCTTATCAAAGGGTAAGTAAATTCTACTTTTCAGAGTTTCTTTCCTGTCTGCAGTTCTTAAAAGTAACCAGCCCAAAATAATCCTCATGTGAAAGAGACATATCTTGGGGTGGCCAATTCCGGTCCCCCACGCACTTTTCCCTTTTTTTTTTTAACTTCTAGTTTTACTGATTAAGATAACCAATCTTAGTCTCAGGTGATTGTGGGCTATTATCTTCTGGGGTGTTTACGTTCCAAAGACATGGTAAAACTTACAACTTCAAAGGACGGAGAGGTTTTCTCCCCCCTAGGAGTTTTGGGGCAATTGATAGTTAAAATTTTCCTTCAGTCTTAGGAATTGAGGATCCTCTAGATAAGAGTTCTCAGAGAGATTATAAGTCTTTTGAAATAAGTAGGGGAGGTTTTGGGATTGGTGAAAGAAAATGGGTAGAATCTGAACCCCTCTAGAATTGCATTTCCAGTTTTGCAAAGATTTGCAAGATAAGGAGAGTTGCTCTCAATTCCTCAGGACATCATAGGTTGTTTACCATTTGAAACATTGTTTACCAGCCAGCCCTGTGGCCAAGTGATTAAGTTCGCATGCTCCCCTTTGGTGGCCCAGGGTTTCACTGGTTCGGATCCTGGGCGTGGATCTGGCACTGCTCATCAGGCCATGCTGAGGCAGTGTCCCACATAGCATAACCAGAGGGACCTACAATTAGAATATACAACTATGTACTGGGGGGCTTTGGGGAGAAGCAGAAGAAAGAAAATAAAAAAGATTGGCAATAGATGTTAGCTCAGGTACCAATCTTTAAAAAAAAAAACATTGTTTAAACATTGTTTACCATTACCAATTTAAATGGCATCATAGGTTGATTTACCCATCCAATTACATTATCTCTAATTTGCTTCTTTCCCTCAGGGTACATAGTTTCATTTTATCCTATCAGGCTCTGAATATCAGCTTCCAATTTGGCAAAGTTTCTGATTATAAAGTTATTAAATCCTTTCAGATATCTTATCAACTTTTGTTTGGGACAAACAGTAAATATTTCTGGCATTATTAAACAACCCCATTAATTCTAATTTTGGTTTCCCCTATGCTATTTAAGGGAATAACATAGCAGTTTACCAGGAACACCCTCAGAGTCTCATCAATTCTGGGAGGGGCCCATATGGGAGCCCTCCTACTAGAGGAAACATAAGGGCAACTGTAAGGCCACTAACTTGGTGGACTTTTTTTTTTTTTTTAAAGATTTTATTTTTTCCTTTTTCTCCCCAAAGCCCCCCAGTACATAGTTGTATATTCTTCGTTGTGGGTCCTTCTAGTTGTAGCATGTGGGACGCTGCCTCAGCGTGGTTTGATGAGCAGTGCCATGTCCGTGCCCAGGATTCGAACCAACGAAACACTGGGCCGCCTGCAGCGGAGCGCACAGACTTAACCACTCGGCCACGGGGCCAGCCCCCATAACTTGGTGGACTTGTGTTTGCAATTGTGTAGTCTTTTCTTTTAGGTACCTTAGAGCCTTAATTTTTCATTAGTTTCTTTGCAACAAAACTTTTGACAAAGCTACTTTACAATTTTGAAGCCTTTGCTTTTAAGTGTACCTTTTAAATGATCTTACCTTATTAGGACATTCCTTCTCCTGGCCACTGTAATTTTAAACCATCCTTAGTAATTTTGGTCCCCTGAGATAGAAATTATAAAGAGAAGGGATCATAGTTCTTAAACATAAAACCAGCTAGAGTTCCCAAGTGAGAAACTTCTCCAGAAACTTTAGAAAGTGAAAGTCCTATGTTAAGAAAGAGTGCGCAAAAAAGAATGACAATACGGAAATCCTTCTATTACGTCAGAGTACACACCAGTTGGGGGAAAAAACCCTCCTGAGGGAAGCCCTTCCGATGGCAATGAGTCACGCTACACTGAGACAACCATCTCCTGCACAGTCGCCCCCGTCCCCCCAAAAATGGTACTGACCTTGACCAAATGGAGCGAGGTCAGAACCTTGGAGGACTCATGATCAGAGGAGTCAGTGATCCATGGAAACAGTGAGCCCAAGGGGCTCATGTAGGTGCTGTATCCAGTTCTGTGGAACTCCAGTCCACAAAGGAAGATCACTTCAGGTCCTGTTTCTGGCACCATGTATTTTAACCAAAACATAAATAGCCTAAGTGAGGAGCAGAGAGGCATCTACTTGGGGACCAAAGAATGCAATTTGGGGTACATATGTTTGGGTAGCAACCCAAATAGTGTCCTGCTAGGGAGTAAGAGGCAGGGATTTGTAAAAGCAAAAGAAGGAGGTTTGCATTACAAAGAATGTTGATTGGGGTTGGTGGCAGAAAACAAATCTTGGCTAAACATAATTGATTGCTAAGACTAACTAGAGAGAGGAAAAAGTTCATCACTGTGATGAGTTGCAGGTTTCTTGCAGTATTAGTTCAAAAGTTCATGTTTTGCCCAATGAGGACGTGCATAAGACTCATTTCCTTAATGGCTTCCCAGCTCCATTATAAAGCCCTTAGACATAAGTGACCTCGTTTTGTTTCACATTTCACACAAGAAACCAACATCGTTGGAAAAACACTGATACCAGACCTGGGGCAGCAAATATAGAAGATCAGCCTGAAATATCAGCTCCTAGCAAAAAGCAAGGAAACTTGCAAAAACTACCAAAGCACTAAGGAGCCAACTGATATGGGCTCCCACTGGCCAAATCTGAGACAATTCGAGCATCAAAGTAAACAATGATAGTAACAGATGGTAACCCATTAAATAAAATAAGAACCCATGCACATATACTGATAATAAATAAGTAAACATTAAAAAACAAAATTCAACTGAGTAAATTTGAAGATCTAATTGGCTTTATTCAACAATTCACGAATTGGGCAGCATCCCATCTAGAAAGTGGAAAGGAGTTCCGAGGAGCTGTACAAAATGGAAGTCTTTTATAGGCAGAAGGGGATGGAAAAAGGAAGTTTCTAGAAAAGAGTGGATCAGGCAAGATCATCTTCCTTTTGGGGAAAGCAGGGAGTCTATTAGGCAGATTACCTCACTAGTGCTGACCAGGTAATTCCAGATTGAACTATTAAAAGTCATATTCCTGAGAGAGGCTGAAACTGCAGTTAGGTTAGGTATTAAGTCTTAGCTTGTTGACATGGGGCTTAGCACAAGTGACTCCATTTTGGGTCTATTGTTTCTTTCTTTTTTTTAACATAAATAAGAAAGAAGGCAAAGCTTTTTCTTATAGCAGAATGCTCGCTAATACATGTAAAAGAACTAAATAAAGTGTTTTTATAAAGTCATCATTTTGCAACCATCACGGTAATATTTGATTCTGGCTTACTAAAACTAGTAACTGAAAGTTTGATGAAAAAGACATTAATAAGGTCTTAAAGTATCTCCCCACAAATTATTTACCAATTATAAAGAAAAATAGCAAATGCAGAATGGAGAAACCTGGCAGATACTGTCTTGACCAAGGGATCAAAGTTAAAATCACTATTCTGGTTATCTATTGTTGTATACAAACACCTTCAAAATAAATAACAATTTATTATTATTTTTCACAGTCCTGTGGATTGAGTGGGCTCAGCTGGGATCATTCATGCAGTTACAGTCAGATGTTTTCTGGGACTTATTTCATCTGAAGGCTCAATATCAATTCAGTTAAATATTCAAGATGGCTTATTTACGCAGATATCTGGTGGCTGGGATAGCCGAAACAGTTGGGTGCTGGCAAGGCATCTCTCTTTCTCCAAGTGGATAACTTGAGCTTCCTCACAGGTTGGAGGTCTCAGCAGATTTCTTATGGCCACTGCCTACCTCCAGAGTGAGCATTCCAAGTGAACAAACATTCCAAAGACAACATTCCAAGAGTCCAAGTCAGAAGCTTCAATGCTTCTTCAGACCTAGCATAAGAAGAAACACAGTATCATATCTGCCACATTCTATTGATTATGAAAAATCATAGAGCCAGTGGAGGATTGAAGAGATGGGACTATATAAAGCCACGAAAACTGGAAACATGGTTCACTGAAGAACCTGGAAACTAGCTATTAACGATGACCAATATGTACCAGTGATAGTGATTTATAGCAAGAAATATATATTTGGTCTTCAAGCCTGGCACAGAGCTCCTAAAACCACTGGAATGTCTTAAGCGAAGAGAATAATAAAGGTGTCTTGTGTTAACGAGGTGACTTTTGGACCACACCTAAGGATGGAGGTTGGTTGCCCGTGGAACAACCATGTGATTAGAAGGTTGGAACTTTCAGTTCCTCCTTCCCCCACCCTCTGGGGAGAGGTGAGGGACTGGAGGTTGAGTTAAAAAGCCAGCAGCCAATGATTTAATGAATCGTTCCTATGTAATGAAGCCTCCTTAAAACTCCAACAGGACAGAGTACCGAGAGCTTCTAGGTTGGTGAACATGTGGAGCTGTGGAGAGAGTGGTGCACACAAAGAGCAGATGGAAGCCTCGTGCACCTTTCTGCATACCTTGCCCTATGCATCTCTTCCATCTGGATGTTCCTGAGTTATATCCTTTTCTAATAAACCAGTGATCCTGTAAGGAAAATATTTCTTGAGTTCTCTGAGCCATTCTAGCAAGTTAATCGAACCCAAGGAGGGGAGCATAGGAGCCTCTGATCTACAGCTGGTTGATCAGAGACACAGCTGACAACCTGGAGTTGCAACTCATATGTGAAGTGGGGTAGATGTGGGCAGTCTTATAGGACTGTGCCCTTAACCTGTGGATCTGACACTATCTCTGGGTGGATAGCCTCAGAATTGAGTCAAATTGTGGAACACCCAGCTGGTGTTTGAGAATTGCTTGGTGGTGTAGAACACCCTCCCCCTACAACACACACACATTGGAAATTGGTAGTAGAACCTTAAGCATCAGTCAACATCATGTACCTCCCGATGTGATGAAGTGAGAAAGACACTACAATACTTATGTATTATTCCTGCCAAAAATGCATAACTCAATTCTTTTTCTTTTTTTTTTTTTGAGGAAGATTAGCCCTGAGCTAACTACTGCCAATCCTCCTCTTTTTTCTGAGGAAGGCTGGCCCTGAGCTAACATCCATGCCCATCTTCCTCCACCTTATATGTGGGACGCCTACCACAGCATGGCGTGCCATGTGGTGCCATGTCTGCACCTGGGATCCGAACCAGTGAACCCCAGGCCGCCAAGAAGTGGAACGTGCGAACTTAACCACTGCGCCACGGGGCCAACCCCATAACTTAACTCTTATCATGTGGAAACAGTGGGTAAATTCAAATTGAGGGATATTCTACTAAATGGCCTATACTCTTCAGAAATGTCAATGTTATGAAAGAGAAAGGCTTAAGGAACCATTCCAAATTAAAGGAACCTAAAGAGACATGAAGACTAAATGTAATGCATGGCCAATCCTGGTTCTGGATGAAAAAAAAAATTCTATAAAGGACATTATTGGGACAATTGGTGAAATTTGAGTAAGGTCTGTAGATTAAATAAGAGCATTATATCACAAAAAAATGTTCTAAGGCGCTAGCCTGGTGGCACAGTGGTTAAGTTCGCATGCTTCGCGGCCCGGGATTTGTCGGTTTGGATCCCGGGTGTATACCTATACACTGCTTATCAAGCCATGCTGTGGCAGGCGTCCTACATATAAAGTAGAGGAAGATAGGCATGGATGTTAGCTCAAGGCTAATCATTCACACACACAAAGAAAAAGTTCTAATTTTTATCATCGTACTGTTAAAATCCTTCTTCTTAGGAGTATACACTGAAGAATTTAGGAGCATATTTAGGAACATATAAAGGCATATTGATTGCAACTTAATCTCAAATGATTTAGGAAAAATGTGTGTGTGGAGATAAAGAAAAAACGAGAAGACAGAGAGAAAGAGAGAGGAAAGGAGAGAAGGGTAAAACAAATATGGTAAAATGTTAACAACTGATAACTCTGAGTGAAGAGTATATGAGAGTTCTTTGCACTATCTTTGCAACTTTTTTGTAAGCGTGAAATTATTTCAAATTAAAAAATATATGTATATATCTTCAAAGGATTGAAACACATCAAATATATTTTTTAACTCCATGAGTTCATAATGATACCAAAAAAAAAACCCTCAAAATAAAAAATCTCATTGGTCACCTTTGCAAGACGCTAGGCAACTAATGCATTTTGAAAACTGGTAAAAAGAAAGATGCAGTGTTTATACATACTGCATTTCCAAATACACCTTACCTTGGGGTAACAAAATTGTTAAGGGAAAATTCTTCTCCTTAGAAGAATTCCAGCTAATAAATGAAAATCTCTACTTTGTACACTGTAGGCCAGAAGTCAGGAAACTATGGTCCTGGGGACAAATCTAGCCCAACATCTATTTCCACAAACAAATTGGAATACAGCCACCACATTTGTTTTCATATGTTGGTTGCATTCACATCATACAGGCAGAATTGAGTAGTTGTTGATAGAGACCATATGACCACAAAGTCTAAAATATTAACTGTTGGGCCCTTTACAGAAAAAGTTTGCCAATTCTTGCTGTAGGCCAGGAAAATAAGGGCTAGTGACCTGCAGCTCCCCAACTGTGAGGGTACCACAGGGATATCAAAGGAACACAGCAGAGTATTTTAAATTTTTGAGGAAATCCAGTGACACCTGTCAGACACCATGCAAACTACCAGCTTGAGGTATTTCACAGTTTCAATATAAGATCAAGTTAATCCTTTTGGATAAAATCATATTTTTACAAAGTCAAGTTTTCAGCAGTTGCTATGATCTCAGGCAAGAACTGTGCAAATCCAATGTGGAACAAGAAGTGAGGATAGTGTTATCCTATCTAATTTCAAGGTTTGAGAAGGTATGCAGTGCCCAACAGGTATACACATCCCATTAGTAAGCAACTGTGGTTACTTAAGAATGAAATAAAATATTTTTCTGTCAATTTATGTATATATTTTTAAATGGCTACTAAGTTATTAGGATATAAACACATATTAATTTGTTTGGACCTAACTACTTACTACACAGAAAGTAAGGGCACTGAGAAAAAAATTACTTACACTAAGGGTGACATGAACCTCTTTATCTAACAGTTGATCGTCAATGGCTACTGATCATCAATGGCTGTTGGAAAGCTGAAGGGAAACTTTGTGAGAGACAATATTTGAGTCCACTAACCAGCCTTAAAATCACAAATGATGGGGCTGGCCCGGTGGTGCAGCGGTTAAGTTCGCATGTTCCGCTTCTCGGGGGCCCGGGGTTCACCAGTTCAGATCCTGGGTGCAGACATGGCACTGCTTGGCACGCCATGTTGTGGTAGGCGTCCCACATATAAAGTAGAGGAAGATGGGCATGGATGTTAGCTCAGGGCCAGGCTTCCTCAGCAAAGAGAGGAGGATTGACAGTAGCTAGCTCAGGGCTGACCTTCCTAAAAAAAAAAAATCACAAATGAAAGATCTCCAGAAAGCGTGTGTTTCCTGATGTTATGGGAAGTACAGAACACCACCTATAAAGGCGTGATTTAAAAACTCAAGTTTGAATATGATCAAGCTTCTAGACTAATCTACCAGTCTACTAATTCTATAAAGTTTGTATTCTTTGTTGTGTGGCCACTGAAGTCTCTGTTCCATTAGTTCAGAGGTCAGATAGTGATTTGTTTTTTTTGTTGAGGAAGATTAGCCCTGAGCTAACTACTGCCAATCCTCCTCTCTTTGCTGAGGAAGACTGGCCCTGAGCTAACATCCGTGCCCATCTTCCTCTACGTTATACGTGGGACGCCTACCACAGCATGGCTTTTGCCAAGTGGTGCCATGTCTGCACCTGGGATCCAAACCGGTGAACCTCGGGCCGCCGAGAAGCAGAAAGTGCAAACTTAACCACTGCGCCACCGGGCCAGCCCCTGAGATAGTGATTTAACAGAGATGTCCTTACTAAATGCCTGGAAGCAAAAATTTTAAAAACAGCCAATATGCAAAGAAACTCTCTCAGTCCTTGCCAGTTAGCTATGTGTTGGGGCACTCCTTCAGTGCTTAGCCAGACAGTTTACAACTCTGCCTTAGCCTTCACTTCCCACTTGCACAGAGCCTGAAGGTCAGCCAGAGGTAAGAGCTTAGGATCTTCTCAGGTCTTTTCTGAGCATACCTCCAGACCAGGACATGCGTGTGGCCTTCTAGATTCCCCAGAATAAGAGGGAGCTTTTCAAAACCCTTATTCCTCTAAGTATCTGCTTCTCCAGCCTCTTCCTTTCTAGGACTTTTTGTCTGTTTATTGCTGGCCCTGACAGTTATACCTTGCCCTGGTGGCAGTAGCTAATACATTTGCTTTAAATGCTTTTGACAAACACTGCTTGGGAAGCTGCCTCAGCCCTAGGGAGGCTGCAAGACAGGAGAGACAAAGGCAAGACCTTGAGCCAACCCTTCAGGGAACCACTAGATAGGTTAAAACACGCAATTACAATTCCTTGAGAATAAGGTCCATATTGCTCCCTTGGTTACTAGCAACTTATACCAGGAATGTAGGCTGCCATCTTCAAGGCCACTGTCAAGCCGAAGAGCGGAAAATGATCACAGATCTCTTTACCAAAATTCAACTATCTTTTCTTAAGCGTTCCCCTGGCTGTTTTAAGGTTTTTATTAGATTCCGAGTTCCAAAAAGAAAGTTGATTCTGACAGTTTTGCCAGCTTATTTGCTGCTTTTATGGAGGGACAGTTTTCAAGTTCCCTACTCTGCCATTTTCGCTGATATCACACCATACCATTTACTTTTGTGCTTCTCAGCCTTGCCTAAACTTATTTTCTCAGCCTAGAATGCAAAGAAAGAAAAAAAAATCGCCATCACTGAAGCAATCAAAAGAATGTGCTGCTGATTCGAAGGCAGGCCAAAGAGCAGTTGAAGTTTTTGAATAAGGACACCATCAGCAAAATAACTCTTTATCTGCCTTAAAGGCAAGATTAATTACATCACCTGTCTTGTATTTGTAAAACCCTCAAAAACAGAGGCAATGTTTGGTGGTGTTTGAGAGCACAGGCTTTGGCATAAGACCTCAGTTTGAATTCCAGCTCTTCTGCCACTTAACAGTTGTTTAGCCCTGAGTAAGTCACTTAAATTCTCTAGGACTGTTTCCTTATCTGTAAAATAGGGATAATATACACTTCTACAATATGGTAAAGATTTAAAGAGACATTATATGTAAAATGCTTGTCATTCAATATTAGCTTTTTGTTAAATTCGGATTCTTTAATATGGGTTCTTCATCACATTACAAGATGTTGTTGTTGTTTTCTGGTTGTTTTGTTAAAAAAAAAAAACACAGCCACCGGCTTCCTATGTAAGAAGGACTTAGGTGTTGCCACATGCTTCTCAGGACACTTACACTGAGCTGACTTTTTATAACAAGCACACTAATTTTACTTTGTATATTTATTTGGGCTGGCTTTGGGAGAAACTGCTAGGGATGGGAAGGGGGTGCTAAAATCCTCTCAAAGCCGCTCTTTTAGCCTAGAGACTAATTTGTCAACACATTAAAAAAAAAAAAAAACCTAAGTGTCTAGACAAGAGAGGGAGAATGCCAATTAAATAATATTTTTTCAAACCAGCTTCTCTTGGTGTCCATAGGGTTCAAGCACGCGACGAGCGTACAGAACACCAGCCTGGAAAGCCTGAGAAGAGAGATAATGGAGGTGACCCTTAGACGAAAATGCCACATCAGCCCTTTCTTATGGGGCCTCGGGGGCTGTAAGGACTGCAAGAGATCGCGGATCAGACACTGGCGTGAACGTCAGACGGCGGACCAGAAGACACCTTGGCGGCCCTCCTCCCGAAGCCACTGGGCTGGGCTCTGCGGCAAGGGGCGTGTTGGCTGTCGCAGAGGCCTCTGGGAGTTGTAGTCCGTGGCGGCGGGAGTTTTGACGGCTCCGGCCGGTTTACCTCTCTCAGAACTCCATCCCCCGCCGGCCCCCGCGGCCTGGGCTGTTGCCTCTTCCTGTCTAGGGGAGAAGCCCCGCTGCAGCAAGTTGAGAGGATTTGGGAAGGGGTCGCCGCGTTCCTGTCGGGTTGTCCGAGCTCGAGGGCTTGGCCTGCTCAGGTAGAACACGTTTTCCGGTCTTGCAAACTCACCTTTCGGGAGGGGACGGAGGGAACCCAGGGGAAGCGGCGGGAACAGCTGAGCTTGTGGCCGAGCCAGCTGTCACCCCGGAAAGTTCTTTGGTGAAACGCGTCGCAACAGTGTCTTCTTGCGGGAGCGGTGAGGCCAAAGCCGGGGGCCGCGGAGACCGCTCCGCAGGGGCGGCGCGCGCTCCTCACAAGCTTCGGGTGCGAGAAAGTCAGGGACTCCCATGCGAGAGGCAGTGGGAGCCGGCGTCCGGTGGAGCCTTAGGGAAGAGGTAGAGTCAAGGTAGATGAACACCCGGCTGAGAGGAGAATTGGGGGACTTGCGGGAATGAGAGCGCCCTTCTCTATCCCGAGTGGGGAAGAGCTAGGGAGGGGAGATGGGGGAGGAAACCCCCTTGTGCCTTGAGCTAGGACCACAGTTGGGGTGAGGCCCAGACAGGTAGGTGCTTGCCGCGCTTTTCCCTGGCTCAATTGTGAGAGCGAGTATCTTGATAGTAGGTGGCTTGACATCTTAGCTGAATAGAATGATGGAGCTAGAAGGCGTCTTTGAGAGCGGACTGAAGTCCACCGAGTTGGAGAAGCTGGCTCGCTCACACCAGGCAACCAGTAAATGGCCACTTAATTTTCATGACTCCCAAGCAATGCCTTCATCTATTGCTGAGATCTGCAAACTCGAACCTATTTCCCTTCCTTTTTCCTTTTAATGCTGACATGCAGGATAACAGGCAACTGCTGAGGGGAAAACTTTTAAACTTTTCCATAGTCAAAGAAATCCCTGTCTTAACTTGAAGAAAAATCTCCTTGCCTCACAAACAACTACAAACTTCATATTAAGATAGAAGACCGGTTGCAAACTATGATGTCACCTATATTTTCTTTGTCTCTAGGAAAATAAAGTTCACCTTTCCTTTCCCAATGTATGCTCACCAGAGCTCTGAGAACAGTTAGCCTTAGATTTTTTTCTCTCAATAAAAATAGTATGCTGTTGTGATTTTATAATACCCTAAATATTTGCAATAGAGTTAACAGCATAAGAGGATGAGAGTATGTATCAACCTGAATTACAAATTAAAATAATAATTTATAGTATTTTTTAAAAAGGAGATATGGGCATAAAAGTAAAAAAAAAAAAAAAATCATTAAGAGGTTAACACTTTCTCCCAGGCCTTCAGTTTGTAATACACTTAAATTTCAGTCCTTGCGGCTGGCCAGGTGGCGCAGCGGTTAAGTGCACACGTTCTGCTTCGGCGGCCCAGGGTTCGCTGGTTCGGATCTGGGGTGCAGACATGTCACGGCTTGGCACTCCATGCTGTCGTAGGCGTCCCACATATAAAATAGAGGAAGATGGGCACGATGTTAGCTCAGGGCCAGTCTTCCTCACCAAAGAGGAGGATTGGCAGCAGATGTTAGCTCAGGGCTAATCTTCCTTAAAAAAAAACCCAACAATTTCAGTCCTTTGCCAGTGTTCTTTTTTTCTTACTGCCAAACAACTGGAAATTAATAAACAGGAACCTTGTTAAAATGGAGTCAGGAGGCCAAAAGGGGACGCTCTGACAGCCTGCTTCATATCCAATCCCAACAGCAAGAAGAAAGACTTCATCTTCTTGACCAGGGAAGAAGCTCAAGCAATGAAATGCCACTATACCTTGACCTGTTGTTTAAAATAGCCCTCCTAGCTTCCTCTTCCCTTCTGTAAAAAAGTTTCTCCTACTTTTGCTGCTGTGGACTTGCAAGTGGCCAGCAATGGTTGTGAAGCCCAAATTGCAATTACTTGCTGATCCTGGATAAACCCATTTTTACTGGAGAAATAACTGCCTATTTGTTTAAGGTCAACACAACTTAGAACATTGTCTTCCCAGTGTAGAAGGAGAGGTTCTTCTGTGCCATTGCATTGTTTTAACTGGTTTAGACTACATTGTCCACCAGCAGTGTCAAATTTAACACTTTTTGAAGCATTTGTTGATACGGTTGGAAGCATGTTCCAACTGTCACATCAGAATTGGAGCCTTATAGCTCCTACTGGCCAACCATTAAATGATTCATAAGAAAGGTTTAGATAAGTTTCTTACTGGACTTACAGCAATTATCGACTTATAGAGAAGAAAACAGACATAGCATAACTGCTTTCATCAGGCTGCCTTTTTTATGGTATGGATCCATTTGCTTTTATATTGGCATACTACAGAGATGTGTAACTTTTACCAAATTTGACCTGTTGCCAGGTTTATTTACTTTTTATAAAGTTTCATTGGAACACAGCCATGCTCACTCATTTATATATTGTCTTTTCTGCCAAAGGCAGAGTTGAGTAGTTGCAGAGACCATGTGGTTGGTAAAGCCTAAAATATTTATTATTTGGCCATTAACAGAACAAAATTTGTCAACCCCTGACCTAGTAAACTGGATGTAAATAGACTATCTGAAACTTTACCCTATGTAGAAGTATTCGATTTTACTAATTTTCAGTCTCTGAAAAAGAACATATAAATACATTTATGCAGGGGAGTCCATAATTCATTTCTTTAGGCAAAAGCTCGTGTGTCCTATTGCAGATTGATGCTAGCATCTTGGCATAGATACTGTAGATTTGCTTTTGCAAAAAATCTCGAAAGGAAGTTTCTGAGCCTAGTGTGGAAAGGGCTGACATTCTTTGAGATATACTGGTACAGTCAATACCTTTTAAAAATAATGTCATACAAGCTTTCTTTGGTTGCTCTCTATGTCCTTTTTTATGGAAATAAGTCCTTCAGCCAGGCACTAGCAAGCAAGTCAGTAAGCTGCTGTTTTCCTGTTTAGACCCATACTGAAATCAATCTTAAAGTAAATGATTAGGGACTCATTATTAAATGACTTAGCTTTGACATTAATAGTCTTCCACCAGAGACTTTGTTTTAAAGCTTGGATGATTGAGTGAGATTTGAGAAGTGAATATATCTGTTTATATCATCTTGCATATTTAGCTTCCTATATCAGTGTTATGTCTTTGAAAATTAATGCTATAGGAGTATTTAACATTTTAGTTAATCACTGATAGCACTATTTTGTGTTATCATCTATGATATATTAGCTATGAAACTCTTTTCACCTCTCAACCTAATTAGTCGAACTTTGTAATATCTCATAGTTCTGCTCATCAAGACTTTCAAAAGGCATTAAACTTCTTTTGAAACAGCATTCTTGGGGAATTTGAAGTTGAGGCTAATTGACTGAGGCAACTGAAAATTACCAATTTCCTTATAATTATTCATATTTACTTGAATATTATTAAACCTTTAGTTGAAATGCACTAGGGACTTCCATCTCATTCACAACTTATTTTAAATCATTGAAATATCAGTTTTCTGCTTGTTTGGAATAAATAGCTGGTTTGACAATGCCACAAAATTTCAGATTTGCTCAGAACAAATTTGCTCAGTATGTGATTAAACTGGAACCTTTATGTCAATTCCTGAATATCCCTCACATTTTCCCCAACCTTGATTATCGCTTTTTGGTGATACTGACTGAAATCTAAGGAGCTTTGTAGATTTTCCTCTTTCCTGGTTTCCCAACATTCAATCTTTAGTGAAAGTATTAATCTCCAAGAGCTAAAAGAATCCTCTGTTTCTAAACTCAACCACATTCTCAGTTTAGTTTAAGAACCAATACTGCAGAAGGTATTCGTTAACAAAGTCAGTCAGAAAGTATAGTTGGGGGCTGGCCCCGTGGCCGAGTGGTTGAGTTTACGTGCTCTGCTTCATTGGCCCAGGGTTTGCCCGTTCGAATCTGGACGCAGACCTATGCACTGCTCATCAAGCCATGCTGTGGCGGCATCCCACATAGATAGAACTAGTATGACCTACAACTAGCACATACAACAGTGTACTGGGACTTTGGGGAACAAAAGAAGGGAGATTGGCAGCAGATGTTAGCTCAGGGCCCATCTTCCTCACCAAAAAGTATACTTAGAGAAAAAAAATTCTTAAAAAGAAAGTATAACTGTATATTTCTGCCATTGTTTAAGCACGTATCTTTTTTCCTATTCTCACTTGGCTATTGATGTTTCCTCTGTTTTGCTGCCATTGGAAGAATTGTTGCTGGCTAAGGAAATATCTAGCCTTGATACCAAAAAAGTTTGCATCAGGAGAAACAAATTCATCTAAGCTAGTTTGCTTTAAGAAAAACATGTGTTGTGTTAAATTTGTAATCCAGATACCTGGGCACATATTTTCACTCTTTCTAGTCCTAGCTGTATTTTAAAGAGTTTAAGGCCATTGGCATTCTAGGTCTTATTGCCCTTTTATTTACAAATCTAGACAAGACCTGATTTTCAGATGCTTCTTTTGTCTTCCAAATAGCCTATCTCCTTTTTAAGCAGACATCACAGTCCAGCTGGCCTTTCTTACCTGCGGGTTCTGCATATGTGGATTCAACAAAATGCAGACCGAAAGGCCTATGATGGTTGTGTACTGAAGGTGTACAGAATTTTTTTTTCTCGTTATTCCCTAAACAGTACCGTATAACAACTATTTACATATCATTTACATTGTATTCAATATTATAGGTAAAGATCATTTAAAGTATAGGAGAGGATTGCATAGGTTATATGCAATTACTATACCATTTTATATAAGGGACTTGAGCATGCATGGATTTTGGTATAGGAGGGGTCCTGGAACCAATCCCTCACAGATCCTGAGGGATGACTGTGTAGTGGAAATAGCATTTGGGATCAAAGTGACCTGGTTTCAGTCCCAGCTGTGGCTTTATTAGCTGTGATTTGGGACAAATTACTTCTGAGCTTCAATTTCCTTATTTGTTTTTGAAGGTAATACTTATTTCCCAAATTCTAAGGATTAGTTGCAATTAAACAACCTGTAAAACGTTAGGCCAGTAGTAGACATTCAATAAGTAAATGTCAGTTCCATCTCCCACTGCCTTTCTGTTGACTTGTCTTTTTCTCTGAATTTTTCTCTAAAGTGACACCCAGTTTTCTTCAGAAATGACTTCTTTCCCTTTAGATCTGTTCTGTTTGTGACAGTTCAATAATTCAGTGAAGCTCAACTTCTTTATCGTTCTTACCTCAGTGAGTTTACTCACTTAATGCTAGAGACATGTAGATATGTCAGCTGGTTTTATTCAGGTCATTGAGTTAAGCCAAGATATAA
Organism: Equus asinus; assembly: GCF_041296235.1. Taxonomy (NCBI): domain Eukaryota; kingdom Metazoa; phylum Chordata; class Mammalia; order Perissodactyla; family Equidae; genus Equus; species Equus asinus. The sequence goes on from NC_091799.1 coordinate 67,754,448, forward strand.
TTTTGCTAGTTACTTTTAAAGAGCCGAATTCCTAATAAAAATGATAGCTGTGTTTATGGAGCACTCACCATGGGCCAGGGATGTTATGTGCATTATCTCATTTAAATCTCAAACCCTGTAAGACTAGTACTTTTATCATTCCCCCTCCCACCCCCCACCTCAACGAGTGTGTCTTAGGGAATTTGAATGAGTTGCCTGAAGTCATACGGTAAATAGAACAAAGATTCAAATCCAGGCAGTCTTACACATGAGCTATCAACCAAAACACTCTATTTAGCAGAACCAGAATAGGCCATACTCCAAATTAACCATTGTGTATATTTCAAACAAATGAATACCGAGGCAGTACTACTTTCTGCAGATGGTTTTATCAGTTTTTGGAGATTTAGGAGCAATAAACTTCTGCCTACTTACCAATATTAAAATTTTTCTATAGCATTTCTTAGTAGTTTTATTCATGACTTTTTCCTTCTACAGTGTAAAGGTTTCGTTAAGCTCATTTCATTAAGCTTAGTTTTATTAAGTTCACAAATAATAATAGAAAACTCCTATATAGAGTTTAGTAGTGCTTAACATGGTTCTAAATAATTACACATATGAATTTATAGATTTAAGAAAAATTTTTTATGTGCTTTACATTTTCTTGAATAAATTTCTCCCATGTTTTGTTTGTTTTGTTTTGTTTTGAGGAAGATTAGCCCTGAGCTATCATTGCCACCAATCCTCCTCTTTTTGCTGAGGAAGCCTGGCCCTGAGCTAACATCCATGCCCATCTTCTCCTACTTTATATGTGGGACGCCTGCCACGGCGTGGCTTGATGAGCAGCGCCTAGGTTTGCACCCAGGGTCCGAACCAGCAAACCAGGCCGTTGAAGCAGAATGTGTGAACATAACTGCTGTGCCACTGGGCCAGCCCCTCTCCCAAATTTTTTCTTATTCTTTTTGATGAAAGGATACTAGCTTCCTGACAATCAGTTTTTCAATTTCTAAATTATTTAATTTCCAAATTGAGAGAATGTTTTTAAAATTCTGTAAAGCTAATAACTTCTCTACAATATATTTTTTTAATTGAGTTTATGATAGTTTACAATCTTGTGAAATTTCAGTTGTACATTATTGTTTGTCTCTCGTGTTGTAGGTGCACCCCTTCACCCTTTGTTCCCACACTCCAATCCTCCTTTCCCCTGGTAGCCACTAATCTGATCTCTTTGTCCACATGTTTAAATTCCTCACATGAGTGGAGTCATACAGAGATTGTCCTTCTCTGTCTGGCTTATTTCACTTAACATAGTTCCCTCAAGGTCCATCCATATTGTTGTGAATGGGATGATTTTATTCTTTCTTATGGCTGAGTAATATTCCATTGTATATATATACCATATCTTCTTTATCCAATCATCAGTTGATGGGCACTTAGGTTGCTTCCACATCTTAGCTTTTGTAAATAATGCTGCAATGAACATAGGGGTGTGTGGGACTTTTGGAATTGCTGATTTCAAGTTCTTTGGATAGATACCCAGCAGTGGGATGGCTGGGTCATGTGGTATTTCTATTTTTAATTTTTTGAGAAATCTCCATACTGTTTTCCATAGTGGCTGCACCAGTTTGCACTCCCACCAGCAGTGTATGAGGGATCCTTTTTCTTTACAAGCTGTCCAACACTTGTTACTTTTTGTTTTGGTTATTTTTGCCATTCTAATGGGTATAAGGTGATATCTTAGTGTGGTTTTGATTTGCATTTCCCTGATGATCAGTGATGATGAACATCTCTTCATGTGCCTATTGGCCATCCTTATACCTTCTTTGGAGAAATGTCTGTTCATGTCTCCTGCCCATTTGTTGATCAGGTTGTTTGATTTTTTGTTGTTGAGTTGTGTGAGTTCTTTATATATTATGGAGATTAACCCTTTGTCGGATGTATGACTTGCAAATATTTTTTCCCAATTAGTGGGTTGTTTTTTTGTTTCAATCCTGTCTTCCCTTGCCTTGAAGAAGCTCTTTAGTTTGAGGAGGTCCCATTTGTGTATTCTTTCTATTGTTTCCCTTGTTTGAGAAGACATGATGTCTGAAAAGATCCTTTTAATACTGATGTCAAAGAGTGTACTGCTTACATTTTCTTCTAGAAGCCTTATGCTTTCAGGTCTTACCTTTAGGTCTTTGATCCATTTAGAGTTTATTTTTTGTGAATGGTGAAAAAGAATGGTCAATTTTCATTCTTTTACATGTGGCTTTCCAGTTTTCCCAGCACCATTTGTTGAAAAGACTTTCTTTTCTCCATTGTATGCCCTCAGCTCCTTTGTCGAAGATTAGTTGTCCATAGATGTGTGGTTTTATTTCTGGGCTTTCAATTCTGTTCCATTGATGTGCACCTGTTTTTGTACCAATACCATGCTGTTTTGATTACTGTAGCTTTGTAGTATGTTTTGAAGTCAGGGATTGTGATGCCTGCAGCTTTATTCTTTTTTCTCAGGATTGCTTTAGCAATTCGGGTTCTTTTGTTGCCCCGTATAAATTTTAGGATTCTTTGTTCTATTTCTGTAAAGAATGTCATTGGGATTCTGATTGGGATTGCGTTGAATCTGTAGATTGCTTTAGGTAGAATGGACATTTTAACTATGTTTATTCTTCTGATCCATGTACATGGAATGTCTTGCCATCTCTTTATGTCCTCATCCATTTCTTTTAGGAAATCCTTGTAGTTTTCATTGTATAGGTCCTTCAGTTCCTTAGTTAAATTCATCCCAAGGTATTTTATTCTTTTTGTTGCAATTGTGAATGGTATTGTGTTCTTGAGTTCTTTTTCTCTTAGTTCATTATTAGTGTATAGAAATGCTACTGATTTATGTAAGATTATTTTATATCCTGCAACTTTGCTGTAGTTATTGATTATTTCTAAAAGTTTTCCATTGGATTCTTTGGGGTTTTCTATATATAAGATCATGTCGTCTGCAAACAGTCAGAGTTTCACTTCTTCCTTCCTCATTTGGATTCCTTTTATTCCTTTCTCTTGCCTAATTGCTCTGGCCAAAATCTCCAGTACTATGTTGAATAAGAGTGGTGATAGAGGGCATCCTTGTCTCGTTCCTCTTTTCAGGGGTATGGCATTCAGTTTTTGCCCATTGAGTATGATGTTAGCTGTGGGTTTGTCATATATGGCCTTTATTATGTTGAGGTAATTTCCTTCTATCCCCATTTTGTTCAGAGTTTTTGTCATAAATGGCTGTTGGATCTTGTCAAATGCTTTCTCTGCATCTATTGAGATGATCATGTGGTTTTTATTCCTCAATTTGTTGATGTGGTGTATCACGTTGATTGATTTGCGGATGTTGAACCATCCCTGAGTCCCTGGTATGAATCCCACTTAATCATGATGTATGATCCTTTTGATGTATTGCTGAATTCGAGTTGCCAAAATTTTGTTGAGAATTTTTGCATCTATGCTCATCAGTGATATTGGCCTGTAGTTCTTTTTTGTGCTGTCCTCGTCAGGCTTTGGCATCAGCATGATGTTGGCCTTGTAGAATGTGTTAGGAAGTGTTCCATCTTCCCTAATTTTTTGGAATAGCTTGAAAAGTATAGGTATTAAATCCTCTCTGAAAGTTTGGTAGAATTCCCCAGGAAAGCCGTCTGGTCGTGGGGTTTTATTCTTTGGGATGCTTTTGATTGCTGTTTCAATCTCCTTCCTTGTGATTGGTCTGTTCAGAATGTCTGCTTCTTCTTGACTTAGCTTTGGGATATTGTAAAAGTCTAAGAATTTATCCATTTCCTCCAGGTTATCCATTTTGTTGGCATATAGTTTTTCATAGTATTATCTTACAGTCTGTTGTATTTCTGCAGAGTCTATTGTTATTTCTTCTCTTTCATTTCTGATTTTGTTTATTTGAGCTTTCTCTCTTTTTTCTTTGTAATTCTGGCTAGGGGTTTGTCAATTGTATTTATCTTCTCAAAGAACCAGTTCTTTGTTTGATTGATCCTTTCTACTGCCTTTTTTGTTTCAATAGCATTTATTTCTGCTCTGATTTTTATTATTTCTCACCTTCTGCTGACTTTGGGATTTGTTTTTTCTTCTTTCTCTAATTCAGTTAGGTGTAATTTGAGATTGCTTATTTGGGATTTTTCTTGTTTGTTAATGTGTACTTGTATTGCAATGAATTTCCCTCTTAATACAGCTTTTGCTGTATCCCATATGAGTTGGCCTGGCATGTTATCATTTTCATTGGTCTCCAGATATTTTTTGATTTCTTCTTTAATTTCTTCAAGATCCATTACTTGTTCAATAGCATATTGTTTAGTCTCCACATCTTTGTGCCTTTCTCAGCTTTTTTCTTGTAATTAATTTCTAGCTTTATAGCATTGTGATCGGAGAAGATGCTTATTATTATTTCAATTTTTTAAAAGTTTATAGAGGCTTGCCTTGTTTCCAAACATATGGTCTATCCTTGAGAATGTTCCATGTGCACTTGAGAAGAATGTGTATTCTGCTGTTTTTGGATGGAGTGTTCTATATATGTCTATTAAGTCCAACTGTTTTAGCTTTTCATTTAATTCCACTGTTTCCTTGTTGATTTTCTGTCTGGATGATCTGTCCAATGATGTGAGTGGGGTGTTGTGGTCCCCTACTATTATTGTGTTATTTTTAATATCTTCTTTTAGGTTTGTTAATAGTTGCTTTATGAACTTTGGTGCTCTTGTGTTGGGTGCATAGATATTTATAAGTGTTATTTCTTCTTGATGAAGTGTCCCTTTGATCATTATATACTGACCCTCTATGTTGCTCTTTACTTGCCTTATGTTGAAATGTACTTTGTCAGATGTAAGTATTGCGACACCTACTTTATTTTGTTTGCCATTAGCTTGGATTATCGTCTTCCACCCCTTCACTCTGAGCCTGTGTTTGTCATTGGAGCTGAGGTGTGTTTCCTGGAGGCAACAGGATCTTGTTCTTTAATCCATCTTGCCACTCTGTGTCTTTTTATTGGAGAGTTCAATCCGTTCACATTGAGGGTGATTATTGATGCATGAGGGCTTAATGCTGTCATTCTGTCACTCATTTTCTGGTTTTCCTGCATTACCTTTGTTTCTTGTCCTGTGTGCTTTGGCCTTCCCATTGACATCTGCAGTGTCTTATTTCCTTACTTATTTTTTGTGTCTCTGTTCTGTTTTTAAGGTTAGTGGCTACCCTGAAGTTTGTATTCAGAGTCTCGTGTATAACATAGTCCCTTTTCTGGTGGCCTCTTATTTCCTTAGCCTAAACTGATTCAGTTCCTTTCCTCTTTTCCTCCTTAGTTATTATTGTCATCTTTTATTCCAACTTGTGTTGTGAGTTTGTGGTTAAAGTGATAAGATTGTCTGTGTTTTTGGTGTTTTCCTTCCCTTTATCCTAATGCTATAGTTGTGTATTTTCTATCCATTTGTCTCCTTACTCTGTGTTTTGTGGCCCCTTTCTCCCTTTTTTTCTTTTTTCTGCTATGAGGGCCTTCTTGAGGATTTCTTGTAGGGGGAGGTCTTGTGGCTACAAAGTCCCTTAGCTTTTGTTTGTCTGGGAAAGATTTAATTTCTCCCTCATATCTGAAGGATATTTTGCTGAGTAGAGTATTCTTGGCTGAAGATTGTTATCTTTTAAAGTTTTGAATATGTCATTCCGGTCTCTCCTAGCTTGTAAGGTTTCTGCAGAGAAATCTGCTGAAAGTCTGATAGGGGTTCCTTTGTAGGTTATTTTCTTCTGCTTTACTGCCCTGAATATTCTCTCTTTGTCATTCACTTTTGCCAGTTTTACTACTATATGCCTTGCAGTAGATCTTTTTACATTGACATATCTAGGAGACCGGAAAGCTTCCTCCACACATATTTCTCTCTCATTCTCTAGATTTTGGAAGTTCTCTTCTGTCATTCCTTTGAGGACACTTTCTGCTCCATTCTCCTTTTCGTTGCCCTTGGGGATTCCAATTATTCTTATATTGGATTTCCTCACTGAGTCGGCTATTTCTTGGAGATTTTCTTCATTCCTTTTTATTCTTAATTCTGTCTTTTTGTCTGTCTGGAGTCATTCACCCTGTCTGTCTTCGATTATGCTGATTTGCTCCTCTGGCATCCACATGGGCATTCAGGGAATCCATATTCTGTTTTATCTGATCCATTGTATTTTTCATCTCTAGTATTTCTGATTGATTCTTCTTTATAGTTTCAATCTGTTTTGTGAAGTAATTCCAGAACTCATTGGCTTGTTTATATTTTCCTTTACCTCATTGAGTTTTTTGACTATAGCTATTCTGAATTCATTTTCGTTTAGTTTACTCATTTGTGAGTCCTCAGGGCATAATTCTGGGTGCTTATTGTCCCTCTGGTCTGGAGTTTTTATGAATTGTTTGATGCTAGAACGGTTTCTGTGCATAATATTATTTGGTTGCAGTTACAGCCTGTCGCCACTAGATGGGGGTCAAGAGCCACATATTCTGAGCCCTCCGCCTTCAGGGAGATGGCAGGCACAGTGTGGGTTGGTGGAGGGAGGGGCACCTTCTCTCCCTGCAGACCGGGTTTTCTGATCAGCTCTCGCTATCTGCTCTCCTGGGGTCTTGGCTTGCTGAGCTCACCCCATGCAAAAGCTTTCCCCCGTTAGAGGGCTTCCATCTGGGCTGCACGGCTGTGGGATTCCTGGGTAAGCCTGTGGATGTGCTGCCCCTCCCCCGCTCCTTCTCTCTCAGACCCTCCCGCTGCAGTGATCTCAGTCTTTAGGGGAGGGAGGGAAGATCTCTCTTACCCCATTCCAGCTCCTCTGAGGGCAGCTCCAACCTCTCCGTGCTCCGTCGTTTGGCTGCTATGGGTCTCCGAAGAGTTCTGTGGTATTATGATATTGTTTTGTTGGAATATGGTTGCTCTATTTTGTTGTATGTTGGAGGGGAGACAGTCCCGGGCAAGCTCACTCTGCCATAACACTGACATCACCTCCTCTACAATATATTTATTTCTTTCCCAATCTTTCAAATTCCTATGCTATGTCCACCTTAATTTAAAGTGAATTTTTCATTGATATTTTATACAGAATGTTTTCACTCGTTACATCCAGCGAACACTTTTTTCAAGTTAATTAGTCAAATTGTCATTTTTAAATTAAAGACATTAATAGGACTATCAATCTTAGTTTTATAAATTAGTGAGTCAAAGTAATCTTGAAAAATGCAGCCTTTTAGTCTTAAAACTTGTCTAAACAAGTCTAACTGAATTACTAATGTTTTATTACATAAAAGAAGGAACTGAAAGATCATGCTTCTGTTTTTACTTCTCACTTAACTTTGTTTTGGTGAAATAACTTTATCTCAGTTACTTCCATCTTAATGAGGTTGTAATAACAGTTGCCATTAAATGATGTATACTTTACATTCAAGAACATTTCTGATGCTCCGCATTTGAATATGTACAATACATTATATGAATCTATGTTTCAAACAGTCAACTAAACTTTTTACCTTAAAAGAATAAATCTTGCACTGATCTATTACAAAGCTAATTTGGGAGCTGGGACCAACAATTTGTGTAGAGTTGAGCTAAAAGTGAAATGATGAACTGAAAAGCAGAGTTGGTTATTAACATCCTACTAGGTTTTATTATTTAAGTGATTTAGAACAAAGTTACCTGACTTCTGGGCTTCATAAATTATAATATTTTTTAAGTTTATTGAGGATAATGATCATGACTTTTTAATTTATTTTTCTCAGTACCTCAGTACATTGTAGAGGCTCACTGAGAACTTGTTGAATGGTTATATCGTTCAGAGTTTACCTTGTTGACACAAATAATAATAAATCTATAAATCAAAATTGGAGTGAGTTTATTATGAGCCAGGTTTGAGGACTATAACTCAGGGCCTTCCTTCCCAAGGAAGGAAGGGCACCAAAGAAGTGGCGTGTACTGCGTAGTTATATACCTTCTTGGAACAAAGAGCGTACAGCACATTTGACAAGAATCTGTCTTTTACTACTCTCATAAGATGCTTAGCTGGCACAGCAGGTCAATGGTCAGCAGGTCAATGGTCACAGAGTGAGCACAGCAGGTGGGTAGTTAATCCTTAGTTTCCAGGAAGAGATGCTTATCCTTAAAGAAATGCCAATGTAGGGGGAGTTACTTCCCTATCTTTAAGGGCATCATTTTTGTCTTTGGGACATAGTAAGTGTTTAAAGCAGATGTGCAATACATGCTTAACAGGACACGTCAGGCCCTTTTAGAAAAACAAGGTCAGACCAAATTAGTTTTACACCAAATGGCTTCCTCATATACTCCAGTATATCCTATTGCTCTTCATTATTTATCAACCATTACTCAGTATTTTAGTTGTCTCATCTTAAAATGGATAATCATTTTTATCTTCATACTCTCTTTGTAAGGTACAGAAATACAGTCCTGGATTGGAAACGGTAGTATTTTGGTTTTGCTTTTTTTGAAAAGTTACTATTATAAGATACTACTTTAACATTTTTCTTTAACATTGTTTATTTTCAGTAGGACTAAGTTAATGAGAGTTTTGGCTTAAATGTTGGGCAGGAAAGCAGTAGAACAGAAGGGGAAAATGGAAAAGAAAGAAACAGAGAAAAGAAAATGCACATATTTGGGGAATAGAACACGTTACCAACATCTGTGTCACATAATAGTGGCACGTTGACAATATTTACCTAGCTCTTCATTACTGAAGAAGTTTTCACTGTTAAAAAAAAAAAAAGGGAAAACCTCAAGAGGCTGCATATGTGAAAAAAAAGGATTTTCATTTGGTTTTTGAGAGGAATAATAATACACTTGAACATTTATTTTCTCATTACAAAGTGCTAAGTATAATACGCATCATCTCACTGAATTCTCAAACACCCCAGTGAGGTGAATGTTAACTATTTCAGTTTTGCAGATGGGAGAATAGTCTCATGGAGTTAAATGGTTAGTGTTAAATTACACAGGTAGTGAGTGGCAGATACAGGATCGTTCACTCAAAAACCTCATTTTCAGGGGCTGCCCCATGGCCAAGTGGTTAAGTTTGTGTGCTCCAGTTCAGCGGCCCAGGGTCTCGCCATTTCGGATCCTGGGCATGGACATGGCACCACTCATCAGGCCATGCTGAGGCGGTGTCCCATATAGCACAACCAGAGGTACTCACAACTGGAATATACAACTATGTATCAGGGGCCTTTGGGGAGAAGAAGGAAAAAAAAAAAGATTGGCAACAGATGTTAGCACAGCTGCCAATCTTTTAAAAAAAAAAAAAACCTCATTCTCTTTCTACTGTGCCATAAATGCTATATTTAGAAAAATAAGGACAGTGTTCATAGGATTTCATTAAACAAATACAGCAACAATAAAACTATACTTGTTAAGTAATCTGGGCTGTAGCAAGAAATAGAAGAAGGTGAAAGATAAAAGAGAGCGAGAACGAAAGGGCAAATAACAGGAAAGACAGCACAGTATGGAGTACAGGTTCTGGACTTAAACTGCCTAGGTTTGACTTCCACCTCTGATGCTTGCGAACTTTGTAATCAATTACTTAACTTCTCTCTGCTTTCTATCCTTATCTATAAAATGAGGATAATAGTAACTTATAGGGTGAGGAATAAGGGTAAAGCACATGTTTTAAGTGTTAAAATATATTTATTTCATTTTATGGAATTCCCCATTGCTACTTTTTTTTATTGTGAAATATAACATCCGTATGGAAAAGTGCATAAAATATATGTATATTGAAGAATTATAGAGCAAATGGCATATAACCAGAATCTAGTTGAAGAAATAGAATATTGCCATCACCATATACGGTCCCCTCTTGTCCTTCCCTATCACAACCTCCTATTTTCTCCCCTAGAGAAGGTTTCTCAACCTCAGAACTATTGACATTTTGGGCTGGACAATTGTTTGTTGTAGGAGGCTGTCCTGTGCATCATAGAATGTTTAGTAGCATCCCTAGTCTCTACCCCTGGGTACTAATAACACGTCCCCCAGTTGTAACAACCAATTGGGTAAGACCAAATCTCTTACTATACCTCTCTGCAACTCTCTGCCTGCTGTGTGTCTAAGGGGATAAGGGTACAAGCAGGGAGCTTGTAGAAATCTGTTGTAGAAATCTTGGTAACAAATGATGGTGGTCAGATTCTTTTTGTATCTGAAAGAAAAGCCAAGATTTCCTGATAGAGTGAATGTAGACTGAGAAAAAGAAGTCATGGGTAAGGCTGGCCCGGTGGCGCAGCGTTTAAGTGTGCATGTTCTGCTTTGGCGGCCCAGGGTTCACTGGTTCGAATCCTGGTTGTGGACTTGGCACCACTTGACAAGCCATGCTGTGGTAGGCATCCGACGTATAGAGTGGAGGAAGAGGGGAGGGGATGTTAGCTCAGGGCCAGCCTTCCTCAGCAAAATGAGGAGGAGGATTGGCAGCAGATGTTAGCTCAGGGATAATCTTCCTCAAAAAAAAAAAAGTCATGGGTGATTCCAAGGATTTTGAGGTTTTATTTTTCTTTTTCCTCCCAAAAGCCCCATGGTACATAGTTGTGTATTTTTAGTTGTGGGTCCTTCTAGTTGTGGCATGTGGGATACCACCTCAGCATGGCTTGATGAGCGGTGCCGTGTCGGTGCCTAGGATTCGATCCGGTGAAATCCTGGGCCGCCTAAGCGGAGCTGGAGAACTTAACCACTCGGCCACGGGGCAGGCCCCTGATTCCAAGGATTTTGGCCTAGGCAAGTAGAAGGATGGTGATGTCATCAACTGAAATCAGGAAAAAAATGTGTGGGACAGTACTGGGAAAAAAATCAATCGTTCAGTTTTGGATATGTTAGGTTTGATTTGTCTATTATATGCAAGTAAAGATGTTAAGTAGGATATATATATATATATATACACACACACATATATATATACATACATATATCAAATCAAATCATCTAAAACTAATATGATGCTATAAGTCAATTATATCTCAATAAGAAAAAAATGTTAAGTAGGCAGTTGGATATGCAAATCTGAAATTCAGGAGAGAAGTTTCAGCTAGAAATATTAATGTGGAAGTTGTCATTGTCTAGATCCATAGGACTTTCTACAATTATGGAAATGTTTTATATCTACACTGTGCAGTATAGTAGCAACTAGCCATGCGTGGCTATTGAGCACTTCAAATGTGGCTACTGTGACTCAGGTACTAGATTTTTTTAAAATTTAATTTTAATTAATATAATTTAAGTAGCTACATATGACTAGTGGTTACTGTATTGTATAACGCAAGTGATGGTATTAAAATCATAAGGTTGGATAACGTTACCTAGAAATTGAGGGTAAATAGAGAAGAGGAACAAGACTAAACCTTAGGACTCTACAATTTTAAGAAGTTTGGGAGACAAGGAACAAATGGTAAAAGAGACACAGAAGGAAGAAGGATCAGAGAGATAGTGAATCTAGTTTATTAAGGAGGAGAGTCATCCCTTGTGGCAAATATTTCTGATAGGACAAGTAAGTTAAAGAATGAGAAATGACCATTGGGTTCACCAGTGTAGAGGTCACTGGTGATGTAACGAGCAGTTTTGTGTAGTGATGGGGAGGATAGCTTGATTAGCATGGGTTTAAGAAAAAATGAGAGGATCTTATCTATTTTATGCTTTCTATTTGTCCTCTCTCTTTTGTGTTTTCTTTTTTTCCTTTCTTTCTTTTTTTAGGTCAATCATTTTTTATCATTCTCTTTTCCTCCTCTCCTAGATTTTAAGTTGTACACTCTTTTCTATTATGTTAGCAATTACTTTTAAAATACAACATGCATCACATGAAAGTGTCATATTGATCTGGACAATAGAAGGACCTTAGAACACTTTAATTCCAAGATCTTCCCTTGCCTTTTTTCCCCTTTGGTCTGGAATTTTAATTCTTTTTTTCCAACCCTATAATACATTGTTTATTAATTCTGCTGGGATTCCATAAACTTCTTGAACCTGCAGATTTTTTTTTTTTTGAGGAAGGTTAGCCCTGAGCTAACTGCTGCCAATCCTCCTCTTTTTGCTGAGGAAGCATGGCCCTGAGCTCACATCCGTGCCCATCTTCCTCTACTTTATATGTGGGATGCCTACCACAGCATGGCTTGCCAAATGGTGCCGTGTCCGCACCCGGGATCCAAACCCGCGAACTCCGGGCCGCCAAAGCAGAACTTGCACACTTAACCACTGTGCCACTGGGCTGGCCCAGAATCTGCAGATTGTGATGTTTTATAAGTTCTTGAAAATTCTCAGCTATTATCCTTTCAAATATTACCTCTGCCATCTCCTCTCTTTCTGGTTCCCCAAGTACATGCACATTAGACCTTCTCATTCTATCTCTCATGTCTTTTAACCTCTCTTTTACATTTTCTCTTTTTTTTCTTCTCTTTGCCACATTCTGGATAATTTCTTCTGATTGATCTTCTAGTTCATTAATTTTCTCTTCAAGTTTTAAACCCAACTTTTAAACTTTAAATTTAAAGTTTTAAATTTAAACATATACATATTTTTTTTTTGGTTTAAAAATTTACTCCCACGTTTTCAAACATGCTAACTTACTTTTTGAAAACGTCCGCTTTTTCCTTTATTTATTTAAACATCGGAAGCATAATTATTTTAGAATTTTATTCTGATAAATCCTATAGTTGAAGTCCTTGTGGATCTCTTTCTGCTGTTGTTTCTTCTGGTTCTAACTAATAGTACTTTATTTCTTTACACGCTATGTTGTTTTTGACTGTGCACTGTTCATTGTCCTTGAACATTGTTAACATGTCTTCTTTGAGGCCTAGGATGAAGGTGAGTCCTCACAGAACAGATTTACATTCCCTCTGCCAGTTGCCTAGAAGCCCTGCCAATCAAGTTAACTTTAAGTTGTATTCACAGCTTTAAGTGTTCTTTGACCGCCTTAGAAGTCCACATGAGGTGAAGTTTGTGGTATGTATCTTTTCCCCTGTGCTCGTGCACACACATAGACACTGGTTGTGGTCAGTGTCAAAAAAACTTGTTTGTAGTTCCCTTCTCAGGGAGTGAGGCACTTTTACTTCTTGTTAACCCCTAATCTGATAGTAAAGCTCTTTGTAGTTCCAGCTATATTATGGGAGGTAAGGAGAGGGGATGATTTCCTACTACAGTCATTCCTTACTTTGGGTGAGTCCCAGGTTTTGTCTTCTATATCTTCACAAGGCCTTGAAAACCTCAGCCCAGTTTCTCCTGGGACAGCAAATACTCTCAAAGCAGAAGGAACTTCCTTGAGCTATTTACCTCTCCGGGTTCCTTAACTTCACCTGCAAATGGCCTGATTTTCCTATTTTTGGTGCATTTCAAATTTAGTTCTTTTCTGCAGGAAAATGGGTCCAAATAGCCTAATCTGTTTTATTACTAGAAATGGATTACCACACTTATTTTTTTTTTTAGCTGAAAAATAAACAGTAACTCCATTTCAACTTAGCAAGTTTCTGATAAAATAAATATTTTAAGTATATACCTCATTAAGATATTTTCAGCAGGGGCCAGCCCGGTGGCGCAGCGGTTAAGTTTGCATGTTCCGCTTCTTGGTGGCTAGGGGTTCGCCAGTTCAGATCCCAGGTGCAGACACGGCACTGCTTGGCAGAAGCCATGCTGTGGTAGGTGTCCCACGTATAAAATAGAGGAAGATGGGCATGGATGGTAGCTCAGGGTCAGTCTTCCTCAGCAAAAAGAGGAAGATTGGCAGTAGTTAGCTCAGGGCTAATCTTCCTCAAAGAAAAAAAAGATATTTTCAGCAAGCTCCCATATTTTTTCCAATTTCTTATGCATGCAGATATATTACTTATTTATAGTAAAATAATATTTTAATTAAACTTTAAATTATTTGTCTTTTCTGATTTATATAGGACTGACTTCTTCAGTGCTTAGAGTCTGAGAAAAATAGCAAATATGGATAGTGATTCTAGACATCGTCTCATCCCTGAGGTAGATCATGAAGTAAATCCTGGACCCATGAATATCCAGTTTGAGTCATCAGACCTAAGATCCAAAAGGTAAGTGTTTAAAATAAAATACTAATTTCGTAATTAGGGTTTTTAATTATTAAAATAGAACTAATTATAACCAAACGTATATAGTTTTGATTATAAAATATTCAGTTTCTTACAGGATCTGTATGTTTGCATGTGGGAGGGAATAAATATTAATACTGTTTCCTCATTTATATTTGACTTTTTTGACTAAACATCTCTGTCAGAGAAGGGGTTGGGGTAAGTTTTGTGAAGTAAGACACATTCATCTAATTCATTTAACAAATATATGTTGATTTGTGCAGGTAATATGCTAGGTGCTGGGGATAGAACAGTAAAAATAATACCCAGCCCTTACCTTCACTGAGCTTAAATTCCAGCAGATAGTTTAAGATAATTTGAGTTTAAAATTTATTTCACTGCATACCTGGAAAACTCAAAAGAATCCACTGAAAAATCATTATAAATAGTAAGAGAATTCAGTAAAGTGGCTGTTTACAAAATAGGCAAAAATAAATACTATTCTGATGAGAAAATGTAGTGGAAGAAAAGATAAAATACGTAAGAATAGCCTTAAGAATGTACAAAATCTATATGAGAGAAACTTTAAAATACTACTGAGGGACCTAAAATAAGATTTAGAATATTCCTTCAAATCTGAGATGCGGATTGTAAATTGCACTTTTTTTTTTTTAATGTAACACTAAGATAACCTGCTGCCAATAGGTCTGATGAAATAATCTCTTAGTATTTAGAACTTTTTTTTTGTATTTATTGAAAGAACTCTTGGATTTATTTGATATTTTATCATGTGTCTCTTGTACAATTATAAAAATGAAAATATAAACAAAATAGTTAAGATATTACTAATCTGATTCTTCATATTTAGAATCTGATTCTTCAGAATCACTTTTTGACTTGGAGTCATCAAAATTGGTGTTTTTTCCTCTCACACAAAATTGTCCTTTGTACTATTAAGGGCATTGATAGTGTAGCATTTCTTGAAAGAATTTTCTTCCAAATCACTGACACTTTCTTTTAGTTTTGATGCTCGTACTTTCCTGGTCTTACCAGAAGGTGTCACAGAAGGTTTTCTAACAACACCATGGCTCATATTTACTGAAATGACCAGAGATGACAGTTACCTGTCACGCCACCAAGAATAATTGCTGTCATGACTACCACATGGCTGACAGTGATTAAAAGATGTCCTGGATTATGAGATGCATCCATATTTTAGAAATGTTTAAATGTGTATATTAGAATTTCTAAAACATGACGTGTAGCAAAAAGGCATATTCTGCTCTCAGTGGGAAGACTCTAAAATAAAATGTCATGCTCTTTAAATTTTAATACATAACTTTAATGTCATCTCCCCCGAAAAGAAAATGCCAGTAGCCAATTGCAAAATGCACATTGCCCAGAAATTTCTTCTCTAAGATTTAATTTGCAGTGTCAAATAATATATGTACAAGGTGGTTTAATGCAGTATTTTTTATAATAGCAAAAGATTGAAAACAACCAAAATGTCTCTTCTTACAGGACTAATAAATAAATTATGACACATTGATACAATGGAATATTTTTCACCCATTAAAAATAAGGAAGTGGCTTTATTACACATCAAAATGCAACAAGTCTTCAACTTATTTTGTTGAGTGAAAAAAGTGAAGTGCAGAGCAGTGTATATAGTATCCAACCATTTGGGTAAAAATAAATCTATAAATTATGTACAATAAAATATGTATAAATGACTCTGGGGGAATAAACAGGAATTGTAAGAGTTGTTGGATCCTCAGAGGGAGACGGAGTGCTTGAGGTGGGAGGCGTGGCAGATACTGTTAGGTAAATACCCAAGAATTATTCAACAACCCCACCTCTTCCTTGCCAACAGAATCGTAATTTTGTTAAGGGTCACAATAGCTTCCAATCCCGGAGATGAAGGAGGATTGTCTTAAACTAGTCTTGATAATCCTGTTTCTGTTTTCCAGATACTTAATTTTTCAGTCTTTCTTGAAGCTAGAGGTGGTAATGTGTAATTTATCACATGAGAAATTTATCATTGTCATTTAAAGTGGCCATCAGAGAAGATAATGAAATGAATCTTGTAATTTTCACTTATATATTCCAGCATTAGTGAATACAAAAACTAATGAATGCTGATTGAATGCTCAGGATTTTCTTGAAACTTCTAAATTCTATGATAAATAATTGACCACTGTGACAATAGAACTTGGTCATTAAAGTACATTCCATTGCAATAAGTTGGCAGGAGTTCAAACAGTTCTCTGAGAATTTGTTTAACTGTGTAAATTAAATGGAAATATATTTTCTATAATGGAACTTGTCAAAATGAAAGAGAATCAACTATTTACAATCACGGGATAACTACCTAGGTAAGCATGTTTTACGGAAGGCAAATATTTATAGAGACTTAGCAGTACTGAATGCTAATGCTAATTTAAGAAAACAGAAACTATTATCTGATGAGAAAAAAGTAGGAGTACCTTAAAACATTGTTATTTCTATTAAAATATGGATTTTTTCACTTTATATACAGAAATAAAACTCAGAAACACTGAGGGAAAAGTATTTTCCATTAGAAGAACCAGCTTAGACAACTATTTCCAAAACTTCAGTCATTTTAGAGTCACTGTATGACTTTGGTGATATCCCATTACCACCTGTGTATAATTATAATTTAATATATATTTTTACATTTATTAACTTTTAAAAATTAGGGTTAATTTAACCTCATCTTCACGTATTTGTGAAATGATTGAAGTATTGTTTATACTTTTTTCTACTATGCATGGGAATAAATATCAAGTAATTAAAATAGCGTTCATCCTTCTGCTACCTAAAATCATCTTACATATAACCACACTTTGGGAAACTGTCTTCAGCTGTCAGAGTATTGAAAACAGTATTTGATACTTAGAGATTGCTTCTCCTGTTTAGCTTGTGGTTAATTCTATTTCTTCCACTAGGTGGCAATCAAAATTATGTATCAGTTCAAATGTAAGAATTTTAAGAACTCCTTTGGACTGAAAGATAGTGTGCTGGATCTGCTTATCATTTTGGTGGAACTGGGGTCTAATTAAACTTAAGTGGAGGGAGGAGCTTGTCACTGTGGAGGAAAGATATATGTCGTAATCATTTGGGGAACTTTTGCAAACTACACAAGTCCATTTTCCCCTCTGCATACCTCCCCTCATCTTCCTCATCAGTTTTTCACCTGGTTTAGGGTGGAGTGAAGAACGTGTGTGGAGGGACGGAAAGAGTAGAGATCTCCTATGCTGTGTTTGATATATTCCATTGTCACTCGGTGATCTCAGAAATTGTTCTCCTGCTTTTCCCAGGCCTTGTTGTAACCAAAGATAGAACTGGTATTTAGGATTGCTTTATACTCTCCTGCTGCTCTGGGATTATACCCTTTGAGAGTTGACCATCCCAGCCAGCCTGAAACAAAGTGTGAAGTGGTTAATTTGTTTTTGAGCTTCCTTTTTTCAGTTTTCTCTAACTCTGTTTCCTCTTCCATTTTCCGCAGGGCCTGGGGCTTTCATGCTCCTCTCTGTATGCCCAGTTTTCCCCAGGGCAGGGATTCCCTCTAGCCAATGCTTTGTAAACCATATTTTTCTTCCACCCCTTATACACCAGTAGTACTTATCACT
Organism: Equus asinus; assembly: GCF_041296235.1. Lineage (NCBI taxonomy): Eukaryota > Metazoa > Chordata > Mammalia > Perissodactyla > Equidae > Equus > Equus asinus. Next base: position 67,772,097 of record NC_091799.1, read on the forward strand.
TATTCTTGCAGGTCTTTGTTGTCTACTTAGTGTTATAATGGCAAAATGTGATGTGTCAGAGACCTAGTCTATTACTTTTCCGTGGCTATTTACATTTTAATGTGGAGAATTCTAGAAATATAAAAGCCTAACCGAAAGCTTAGATTTTTCTGATTAATACATTTCAAGTGCTCTGGTAAGCCAGTGGGGCGGAGGTAGATATTTAAAATAGGTAGCATTCCTGGTGCCCTTCAAACATACTATGTGTGCTGTGGCCCCTGGTTTTTTAGAATGTCTGCTAGTCTGTGCATCTATAAACTAGCCTCTCTCACTTTCATCTGCCAGTAATGCTATCACTGAGTAGCAGCCTGAATTGACTCTTTTTGGTACTTTTGATCCCAGGAGAAAGAGGCAATAACAAAGCAAAATGAGTTTGTCTCTTCATGTGTAAGGGTAGATCCTGGCCCAGTAATAGTGATTGGAAGTGATTACTGAGGCTTGGTAGTTTCATAGTTGGGGATTATACAGATCTACAACAAAAGGTAGAAAAGTAGTTTTCCCAGGAGGGTTGGTTTCTAAAATGCATAAATTGCGTTTTGAAGAACTTGCCATTCATGTTAAGGAGATGGGATTAGGGTCTTGACCATTTATCACTGCCATGGAGCTGATGGCTGTTAACTTAAAAGCAAATTCACCTGTTATTTTATCCTCAAAATGAGTTTATTTAGGAATAGCCAAAAGAATTACAATTTGGGATATGCATGGTATGGCAAACCATAGGGAAATCTAGAAAACAAAAGAGGGAAGCTAATTTTATAGAGAAAAAGGAGGAGTAGGGAGGGGCTGTTTAAATGAAAATCCATTGGAGAAACTAACAGTTCAGAGCAGCAACACCTTCTCATTGGCTGAGCTGAGGTGTTTCTCATTGTCAAGGCTGGGGAGAGAGATTTTCCTTCAGTAGTAAAATAGTGTTATTTCCTGTCCAAAATGCAAGGGTGAGTCTCTGCCTGTTTGGTGTAATTGATGATGTATGATAAGGCATGAGAGCTCCCCCTATAGGCCTTCCCAACTCCAATTTAGTTAAGGTTTCTTTTATCAATTTCCACATTTCCCCTTTTTAATGAGATCTTTTCCCAAAAGCATTGATCAACAATTAAATTCTTTGCACATAGTGGTCTTGTCCCTCAGTGTCAGGAAGCACCTTTCCTGGTTGTCATGTCCCATGTTGGAGGGAAAGCTCATAGTGGTTGGAAACTATTTAGGCCCCATTTGAGGAACAAGGAAGCTTAGAAGGGAGAACTCTCAGGCATTTCTTATTCAAAGTTTATAGTTGTCCGAGATTGTAAGTGTTGAAAATCATTTCAAATTGTTGAGCTAACATCACGGTATTAGATATGTCATCTTTACAAAGTTTCAACAGGCAATAGGTACAGCTCTTTACAATAAATATTCAGAATAAGATTAAGATCAATTCCATAAGCGCAGTTTGCAGGATGATTTTAAACCAGGAGCCCAGACCTGAAGGTAACCAAATAAACAAATCAAAAGACAGCGGATTGTTAGGTAAAATTTGTTGTAGCCAAGGTGCTTGCCCTCTAATCTTATTAATTGGGTTTTTACTTCCCCAGAGGTATTTATCCGTGTGCAACAGGGGTGTTCACCACTATGCAGATACTGCCTTGCTCAGCAAGTAGATAGGCAAGGGCTGTATGATTATCCAAAACAACTTTGGCCAATGAGTTAAGTGACTGTTGCTGAGCTGAGATTGCTTTGGCTGTGGCAACAGCTAATTCCTCTAGTTTCAGGGAAAGATTCCTGGTCAGTTGTTCGTTGGTACTCACTCTGATCCATGGGAAGAAAGCTTTCCCCATGGAGGCAAACCCAGAGTCACGTACACCTCCTGGGACTTCTCATCTAAAGCAAGTTTGGAGGTTTAACAGGAGAGACCAATGAGAGGTCTCTGACTGTGCTGAGGGAACAGGACAGTGAATATGGCAAGGGCACACTGTCCTTGTATTCTCCAGCTGTTAAGGCAATGAGTTGCCCAAGCATAAAGCCCATTACTGAAACCTCCACAGATGAAGACATGACCGGAGGGTCTGCATAAGGCCCCTGCATAAGTGATATCATCTATAGACTCATCATCAGCATAGAGGCATTACCGTTAGGTAACTCAGATACTATGCTATTACATACTGAGAGGTTGCCTAAATATATGGGTTTATCAAGAAATTTACAGATGGTCTGGGTTACTTTGGTGGCCTCACAGAATTTTTCATACAAATATTCAAAAGATCTTGTTTTCACCTTCCAAGGCTGGGTTAAATTAAAGCAAGGAACGAATTTAGGTGGGCTTAGCACCCTGACTTGGTACAATGGGCCAGCAGAGCAATTTAGACAAATAATAGCATCTGGAATCCCAGTGAAATTACTTATAGGGTGAACTACGGGGTCATTACTGCCTTGACAGACAGGTTTCTGATGGCAAATCCATCAGAGATGTTTCCCCATTTCACAAGGGATTGGGAAATGCAAACAAGGGCATTGTCCTTCCAGAAAAGGGAGGAATAAAATTAACTAAGAAACAGCAGTTGGAAGAGGGTATACAGGCCTGGTCTGGTCATCCTGGGGAAACTGTCTGCCTCAGATGTCAGCTGCATCTCTTCCTAGTCAGTTTACTTGGAGGTCTCCAGCATTTGTTCAGGACCAGATATCAGGTGGAGTCTTCTTTAGCTGTGTGATGTGCACCCAAGACTCAAGTACCTGAAGTTTGGCTGTCATCTGGGTAGTGAGGAGGGCCTTCCAAGAACTTTTCTTGGAAGTAAAATTGGAAACATCAGTTTGGAGTATGATATCCAGACATTTAAGGAAACTAGAAGACTTTAAGATCCAGTCCAGTTTACAGGTATAACAAAACCTTAAAGACTATTAACAGGACTAGAATTTAACATCTACAAAGGTGCAAACATGAATTCTGTCTCCACAATAACCTTCATTTTTATTAAAGATAATCATAGTAAAACTAATTTGTTTGTATTAAACTTGGCCTGATTATTTATACAAATGCAGCAAAAATAGTGATTGACTATATAAGCTCTTTTTTAAGATTGTTTTGCTGAAACCTTATAAGCAAGGTACTGGCCTGATTTTTCAAGCAGTAACTTAAAGCTGTCTGGTCTTATCTGAGTCTGTATACATCTTTCTTGAATATAACATTTTAGTCAAAGCCTTGGTAATGTAGCCAACACTTTCAGTTGTCCTGTTACAAGGAGAATAGACCTTCACTGAACCCATGCAAATGCATACATTGTCATGAAAAGAATACTTAAGAGTTTCCAAATTCTGGAGTGATCAGCTAGAGAGAAAAAGATAAATATCATTTCAATACTTGTTGCAAAGATACACTTTACCAAATTGCTGTAAGTTATATGTAGCTTAACAGAAAGGAGAGAAAAAGGAGTCCTTTACAACTGGAAAACAAAACGTTAAAGCAGGCAGTCCACTTGAGTTCCAGAAATTCTCATCCAGTTCAGTGTTATGATCTTAAAGTTATCAAAACCTGTATTCCAGAATACTTGTCAGAGTCTTTATCATGAATCTCTTTGAAAATGAAACATATCTGTAAAAGCATCAGAATTAAACAATAACTGTCTGTAACTGACAAAAGACTTTTTAAGAAGGCAATGGGTAAATATAATTGTCAAGAAAATTTGGGTACTTTTGTGACATACATTTTAGATAGTAACTAGAACTACAGGTCATACTATATTAGAACATACCAGATATTTAGGAATTTTATACAGTTTCTAGAACACTTCTTAGTAATATTCACCCATGCTATATAACCTTAAGAGGTTTACTATTGTTTATTTGACCATGCTTCTCATGTAATTTGACATACGAATAAGCCTAATTAGTGTAATATCTCTCTTTTTATAAGGAGAGGGAATACATCTTTTGAGATGCCCCAGGTGCCCTCTGGAAAATCCCAAAATTACATCCAGGTCGAAAGATGTCATTTAGAATTTGAATATTTTGGCAAGCTTGTCAAAAATATCAGAAGGTCTGGATGCTTGACCAAATAGAATCACAGATCATTATGTAATAATACTTAAGTATCTATTTGACCAAAGTAACAATAATAGGTTTCAAAGGCAAATACAAAAGGTTACATAGTTGTAAGCAAAACTTAACTCCTTCAGTATTAAGACTCAGTTCTCTTATGTAAATAAAGACCTGTAGAAAGAACACAGGAAATTATTTTGACAAAACACAAAATCTAGGCATATTGCTTAATGGTAAAGAAGTTTTCAGAGTACACCAGCAGACCAACAGCCCAAGAAACCTTGTCTTTTCAACAGAAAAGAAAGCCAAATTTTAATTTTGTATCAGTTTATTTTGATATTGAAATTCATTTATTCCAATCTTAGCCAGTCCTTACTGCTCATAAAATTCTTTTCCCTCACTAGAATGCATTTCCATTCCCCATGCCTTCTAATACCAAAACATCATCCTACTTTCCTTGCTTAGAGAGATGTTTCCCTTTTTGTTTCTAGTAGTTTTAATTACATATATTAGAATTTTTAACCCTTAAAATCCCAATTCCTGGTAAAAGCTTAAGACGTAAGCAATTGTGAACTATATTAGCATTTTGCAGCTTGGTGAACTTAAAATACCTTTTATAAATTTCTAGAAACATGCCTATTTTTACATAAAAGATTTCTCAGCATGGTCTGTTCACTAGCAGACCCAAATATTTTTAGTTTCTCTGTGATAGGAAGCCAAAAGCAAAGGAGTTAATGTTTTAATATTTTATCTTGTTTGGAAAATGATTTAGGTATTCAGTGACTATCCATTATTTAGTTTAACTTAGTATAAACTTTGACCTTATTTACATTTACTTTTAATTATTTGCTTTTAAAAATCATGCTTGGATTAGACATTAAATAGCAAACCATCATCTTTTGTTTTTTAAGATTTTTTATTTTTCCTTTTTCTCCCCAAAGCGCCCCCGGTACATAGTTATATATTTTTAGTCATGGGTCCTTCTAGTTGTGCTGTGTGGGATGCTGCATCAGTGTGGCTTGATGAGCGGTGCCATGTCCACGCCCAGGATCCGAACCAGCAAAACCCTAGGCCGCCGAAGTGGAGCACATGAACTTAACCACTTGGTGACGGGGCTGGCCCCCAAACTATCATCTTAGGTTACTTTCTTGCTGACAAATTTTGTAACAGACAGCATAAGCCTACTTGACTAGTAAACCTAGACAGAGAAAAAAGTTGTAAATTTGCATTGCACTCATTACTAACAACTGTGAAGATATGCCTGTTTTTATTTTCACCAAAACCTTAACCTAGCTTTTATTTACTAAAGATTAATCCTAGATCATGTGAAACTGAAAAGCATTTAAGTTAGTTTTTATTATATTTCTGAGATTTAAGAATACTTAATTTATAAGCATTTAATTTCAAGTCAATTAAATAAAGCTTTTTATGCATCAATTCTAGCAATACCATCCAGATGTAGAAAAATATCACATCTCTATAACATACATACATAGGCGCATAGACAGACATAAACAGAGATCTCATAGCTTTCATTTTAAAACATTTAACCATGTCTCAGGTACAAAACTCAAAAGAATAGTTGGATCCAAATTGTATTTCTGTCAGATGGACTAAGTTAAGGTTACTTGTTAAGGTGGCCAAAGTCTTTTCCCAAAGATTTTTATTTGCAAAATGTAAGGATCCTTTAAAGAGCTGTTTTTGGAGTCATTTTGTATATTATCAAAGGTCTAGGGTAATTGCTATTTAAATTTTTCCTTCTAGTTTTTTATTTGTTGCCATTAACTTAGTAATTAGGGGTTTAGCATTTGAACCCTCAGAGGGTCTGATTTTTTTGTTGTTTTTGAGGAAGATTAGCCCTGAGCTAACATGTGCTGCCAATCCTCCTCTTTTTGCTGAGGAAGACGGGCCCTGAGCTAACATCCATGCCCATCTTCCTCTATTTTATATGTGGGACGCCTACCACAGCACAGCTTGCCAAGCAGTGCCATGTCCACACCCAGGATCTGAACCGGCAAACCCTGGGCCACCAAAGCAGAACATGTGCACTTAACTGCTGCACCACTGGGCCCCAGAGGGTCTGATTTTAAAGGGTCAGGTTTTCACAGAGGGGAAGAGAAGAAAATAGTGTCAGGGCAGAGCCTGGGTGCAAAATGGCTGCTGGGATGGGGTCTGAGACAAAGAAGTCTGGGAAGACAAACATGGTTGGCACCTGAGACAAAGAAAAAGTGGCAGAGGGGAACATGAGGCTTCAGAAGCCATTTCGTTCTCCCTCAGTTTTTCAGTTGTTTTGGCTAATTTAGACAAGGTATTTTATAGTGCAGCGGTTTTAGAGCTTTGTGCCTTTCCAGAAGCCTCCAGATACTAGTGAAAATAGACATACCATTTATTTTGCTTGATTTTAGAGCCATGGTCTTCCACTTTGGTTTTAAGAAAAGGTGGTTGGGAGAGACTGAAAATTCCTCATGTTGGCCATTGCAATTCCAGACTGCTTTTGGTCTGTTTGACCCACTTAGTTAAAAATGAACTTGTAGGGGGCACAAGGTTCTTAAACGTAAACCCAGCTGGGGTCTCTGAAGGAAAGTTTCCCTCAGGACATTTAGATGACTGAGATCCCACTTCCAACATCATATATATCAATGTAAAAGCAAATTCACCTGTTATTTTTATCCTCAAAGTGAGTTTATTTGGGAATAGCCAAAAGAATTACAATTCAGGATGTGCATGCTGTGGCAAACCATAGGGAAATCTGGGAAAACAAAGGAGAGGAGCTACTTTTATAGAGAAAAAGGGGAGTAGGGAGGGGCTGTTCTAAATGAAAGTCCTTTGGGGGAAAGTACAGAGCAGCAATGTGTGAGCTGAGGCGCTTCTCATTGGCTGAGCTCTTGCCAAGTGGGAAGAGAAATCTTCCTTCAGTGGTAAAGTAGTTTTACTTCCTGTCAAATATGCAAGCATACGTCTCTTCCTGTTTGGTGTAACTGATGATGTATGATAGGGCATGAGAGCTCTCCCTACAGGCCTTCCCAGCTCCAATTTAGTTAAAGTTTCTTTTATTAATTTCCACATGGCCAACTTGCTGATTGTATTACTACTTCTATACCCATCCTTCTCCTCCTTCCTTTTCCTCCTACTCTCTTCGCTTTCTTCCTCTTTTCTCTTCCTGTTCAGTCCACTTCTCTCACCTGTCTTCTCCCCACTTTACACCGTTACTTTTTCCCAGTAGAACTCTTTTGCTAAATGCTTAAAGAGGACAACCCAGGCCATGAAGTTAGAGCTGCTTTAAATCTAGGTATGGACTTTGTTAGGATGGGATCTTATTTCTAGTCCCATCAGAATCCTTTTATTCTCTCACATTCATAAGTTCTTAAGTATTTTTCCTTCTTGCTCTCTTTCCAGATATCTTTGTTTGTTTAACTGCTCTCTTGTACCCATACCCATTGCCTGAGCTGCTTCCATTTCTTTCCCTAGATCTATCTATTCTGTCTGGTTTTGCCATTTCTTTCATTGCCTGTAAGCTAGTTGTGCTTTATTTTCTTCCTTCCCTTCCTCCCTCATTAACATTAGTTGGAGAAGCCTGAAGAAAGAGGGAGCCTAGTAGGCTTTGACTGGTGCTCATTAGGGCCAAGTCAAAAGTGTGTTTTGTTGGGAGGAAAGGGTATGAAGAGTTGGGCTAGCATCTTTCTCTGTCTGCTCAGTATTTTAACATCCTCAAGTATATAGTCAAAAAGGGTTTTAGTGGAAGTGACACCAGCAACATGGCAGAGTGAGCTGTTGCCTTTATCTCTCCCCCTTCAAACTACAACTAAATGGACTTTCATTGATCAATGGAGGATACCCATGCAACACAACAGGACACCTGAGTGACCCATGCAGCTATACATCTGAAGGTGGATGGACTACCCCCGGGGAGGTAGTAAAGATAGGTAGCACTCTCCAGCCCCCTGACAGCCCTGTGCACATATGTGACTGCTCTCCTGGCTGGAGCAACCATAGCACTGCTGTGGTCCCGTGGGTGGGAGCATGCCTTGGTGTGACTGCAGGAACAGGTGACAGCAGCTCTAGCCCCCGTGTGATTGCTTTCCCATCTGGTGGTAGAGCCCACAGTGCCATCACAGTCCCCAGAGAGTGGCCCAGGCTCAGACCTGGTGGGAAGGCCCCACTCACCAAGCACAGCAACCAGTATGACCTAAGAGGAGATGCTGGCACATCTACATGCCCAGATGAACAAGTTCCCAGCTGCTGTGAATGCCCATAGTACTGCTGTGACCTCAAAGTGGGGAGCATGTCTCAGCAAGACTGTGGGACAAGGTGGCAGCCCTGAGTCCCTCCATGATCGCTTTCCCATCTGGTGGGAGAGCCCACAATGCCACTGCAGCTCCCAGGGAGTGACCCAGGTTTGGATGTAGTGGAGAGGCCCCACCCACCAGGCACAACAGCTGGTATGACCTAGGAGGAGACAGTGTGAATCTGTGTGCCCAGGTGAACGAGTTCCCGGCTGCTGTGAATGCCCATAATACCACTGCGGCCCTGAAAAGGGGAGGGCATCTCAAGGGGATTGTGGTAGCAGGCAGCAGCAGCTCTGATCCCCCGTGTGACCACTTTCCCATTCAGTGAGAGAGGCCACAGGACCACTGCAGTCCCAAGGAGTGACCCAGGGTTGGACAGGCACAGCTGACAGGGATCATGGTGGGCTCAAAATGCACAGCACCTGTTCCCCCCTGTGGCACCAGGTGGAATCTGTGATCAGATACTATCACTATGCAAAGGCACAAATCCACCCCCATCAAATAATGTGAAGAGACATGTTAATGCTCCAGACCAGAAAGAACAAGAGAAACATCCAGAAATCAATCCTGAAGGCACATAAATTTATAGTCCAAATGACAGAGAATTCAATATAGCTATCATTTAAAAAGTCAATGAGTTACAAGAGAACTGAGAGGGGCAGTTCAAAGAAATCAGGAATAAAATTAGTGAACAGAGGGAATTCTTCACAAAAGAGATTTAAACTATAAAGAAAAACCAATCAGAAATGTTGGACATGAAAAACACAATGAGTGAGATAAAGAAAAATCTGGATCCCTTAAATAACAGAGCTGATATTATGGAGGACAGAATTAGAAATTTAGTGGATAGAAATAAAGAAATGCTTTAGATGGAAGAGGAGAGAGAACTAAGACTAAAAATAAATGAAGAAATTCTCCAAGAAATATCCAACTCAATTAGGGAATGCAACATAAGGAGAGAGTTTGTTCAAAGAATAATAGCTGAGAACTTCCCAAACCTGGGGAAGGAGCTGGAATTACAAGTGAAAGAAGCTACTATAACTCCTAATTGCATCAATGTAAAAAGATCTCCAAGGCATATATTAGTGAAATTGGCAAGAGTCAATGACAAAGAAAAAATATTAAGGGCAGCAAGGCAGAAGAAAATAACCTACAAAGGACCCCCTATGAGGCTTTCAACAGATTTCTCAGCAGAAACCTTACAGGCTAGGAGACAGTGGAATGATATATTCAAAATTCTGAAAGACAAAAACCTTCAGCCAAGAATACTCTATCCAGCGAAAATATCCTTCAGATATGATGAAGTAAAAACTTTCCGATAAACAAAATCTGAGGGAGTTCATTGCCACAAGACCCTCCCCCACACACGAGAAATGATCAAGAAGGACCTCTTACCTGAAAAAAAAAGAATGGATTTACAAAGCCTTGAGCAATGAGATAAATAGGCAGGCAAAAATCAGAAAATTGCAGCTCTCTATCAGAGCAGATTAGCAAACAATTATAACCTTAAAAATAAAGGGAAGGAAAACATCAAAAATAACTGTAATCTTGTCATTTTAACCACAAATTCACAACAGAAAACAGAATAAGTTGTGACAACAATAACTTAGATGTGGAAGAGGAAAGGGATGGAACCTGCTTAGACTAAGGAAATAAGAGGCTATCAGAAAATGGACTATCTCATCTATGAGATCTTTTATATAAACTTCGTGGTAACCACTAAACAAAAAATCAGAACAGAGACACAAATGAAAATAGAAAATTGAGAAAACCATCAAAGAGAGCTACCAAACTGAATTGGCAGTCTGAAATACAGGGGATGAGAAACAAGAGAAATAGAGAACAACTGGAAAACAAGTGATAAAATGGCAGCGTTAAGCCTCATATATCAATAATTACTCTAAATGTAAACGGATTGAATTCTGCAATCAAAAGACACCAAGTTGCTGGATGGGTTAAAAAACAAGCCCCCACAATATGCTGCCTCCAGGAAACACATCTCAGCTCTACAGACAAATACAGGCTTAGAGTGAAGGGATGGAAGACAACACTCCAAGCCAAGACAAACAAAAGAAAGCAGGTGTTGTCATGCTTATATCAGACAAAGTAGACTTTGAGATAAAAAAGGCAATGAGAGACAAAGGGGGGTAGTACATAATGATAAAATGGACACTCCACCAAGAAAACATTACACTTATATATGCACCCTACACAGGAGCACCAAAGTACATAAAGCAACTATTAATTGGCATAAAGGGAGATATTAACAGCCACACGATAATAGTAGGGGGCCTTGACATCCCACTTATATTAATGGATAGATCATCAAGACAGAAAGTCAACAAGGAAATAGTGGAACTAAATGGAGAACCAGACCAGATGGACTTAATAGATACACGTAGAACACTCCATCCACAATCAACAGAATATATATTCTTCTCAAGTGCACATGAAACATTCTCAAAGGTAGACTGTATATTGGGAAACAAGGCAAGCCTCAATAAAGTCAAGAATATTGAAATCATACCAGGCATCTTTTACAAATCCTAATGCGATGAAACTAGAAATCAACTACAAGAAAAAAGCTGGGAAAGTGACAAACATGTGGAGACTAAACAATGTCTGCTGAACAACCAGTGGATCATTAAATAAATTAAAGGGGAAATCAAAAAATATCTGGAGACAAATGAAAATGAAAATGCATCATACCAACTCATACAGGATGCAGCAAAAGTGGTACTAAGAGGGAAATTCATAGCAATATAGGCCCATCTTAACAAACAAGAAAAATCTCAAATAACAATCTTAAACTACACCTAACAGAACTAGAAAAAGAACAGACAAAGCCCCAACTCAACAGGAGAGAAGTAATAAAAATTAGAGCAGAAATAAATGAAATTGAAACCAAAAAAATAGTAGAAAGGATCAATGAAACTAAGAGCTTGTTCTTTGAGAAGATAAACAAAATTGACAAACCCTTAGCTTGACTCGCTAAGAAAAAAAGAGAGAAGGCTCAAATAAATAAAATTAGAAATGAAAGAGCAGAAATTACAGTGGCTACCACAGTAATACAATGATTATAAGAGAATACTATGAAAAACTATATGCCAACAAGTTGGACAGTCTAGAAGAAATGGATAAATTCTTACTCATAAAACCTCCCAAAACTGAATCAAGAAGAAATAGAGAATCTGAATAGACCAATCATAAGAGATTGAAACAGTAATCAAAAGCATCCCCAAAAATAAAAGTCCAGGACCAGATGGCTTCTCTGGAGAATTTTACCAAATATTCAAAGAAGATTTAGTACCTATCCTTCTCAAACTATTCCAAAAAATTGAAGAAGACAGAACACTTCCTAACACATTTTACCAGGCGAACATCACCCTGTTCCCAAAGCTAGACAGGGACAACACAAAGAAGGAGAATTACAGGCCGCTATCGCTTATGATCATAGATGCAAAAATCTTCAACAAGATATTGGCAAACCAAATATGGCAATACATTAAAAGGATCATACGCCATGATCAAGTGGGATTTACATGAGGGATGCAGGGATGGTTCAACATCTGCAAATTAATCAATGTGATATACCACATTAACAAAATGAAAAATAAAAACCATGTGGTCATCTCATTAGACACAAAAAAGGCATTTGACAAGATCCAACATCCATTTATGATTTAAAAAAAACTCTTAGAAAAATGGGTATAGAAGGAAAGTACCTCAACATAATAAAGGCCATATATGCCACACCCACAGCTGACATCATACTCAATGAGGAAAACTGAAATTCATCCCTCTGAGAACAGGGACAAGAAAAGTGTGCCCACTCTCTCCAGTCTTATTCAACACAGTACTAGAGGTTTTGGCCAGAGCAATTAGGCAAGAAAAAGAAATAAAAGGTATTCAAATTGGATAGGAAGGAAGAAGTGAAACCCTTGGTGTTTGCAGAGACATGATTTTATATATAGAAAACCCTAAAGAATCCATTGGGAAACTATTAGAAATAATCAGCAACTACAGCGAAGTTGCAGGGTACAGAATCAACTCACGAAAATCAGTTGCGTTTCTCACTCTGACAACAAACAAACAGAACTCAAGAATACAATCCCATTTACTATCACAGCAAAAAAATAAAATATCTAGGAATAAATTTAACCAAGGAGGTGAAAGACCTATACACTGAAAAGTATAAGATGTTATTGAAAGAAATCGATGATGACATAAAGAAATGGAATGATATTCCATGTACATGGATTGAAATAATAAACATAGTTAAAATGTCCATTCTACCTAAAGCAATCTACAGATTCAATGCAATCTCTATCAGAATCCCAATGACATTCTTCACAGAAATAGAACAAAGTATCCTAAAATTCTTATGGGGCAACAAAAGACCCCAAATAGCTAAAGCAATCCTGAGAAAAAAGAACAAAGCTGGAGGCGTCACACTCCCTGACTTCAAAATATACTACAAAGCTATAGTAATCAAAACAGCATGGTACTGGTACAAAAACAGGTGCACAGATCCATGGAACAGAATTGAAAGCCCAGAAATAAACCCACAGATCTACAGGCAGCTAATCTTTGACAAAGGGACTGAGAACATAGGATGGAGAAGGAAAAGTCTCTTTAATAAATGGTGTTGGGAAACTGGACAGCCACATGCAAAAGAATGAATTATTTTATGTTTTGCCATACCCAAAAATTAACTCAAAATGGATTAAAGACTTGAAGGTACGATGTGAAAGCATAACACTCCTGGAAGAAAATATAGGCGGTACACTCTTTGACATCGGTCTTACAAGGATCTTTTCGAATACCATTTCTACTTGGACAAGGGAAACAAAAAATAAACAAGTGGGACTTCATCAGGCTAAAGAGCTTCTGCAAGGCAAAGGAAACCAGAAACAAAATGAAAACACAACCCACCAACTGGGAGAAAATATTTGCAAATCATGTATTCAACAAGGGGTTAATCTCCAAAAAATATAAAGTACTCATACAACTGAACAACAACAAAAAATAATCTGATCAAAAAATGGGCAGTGGAAATGAACAGACATTTTTCTAAACAAGATATACAGATAGCCAACAAGCACATTAAAAGATGTTCAACATCACTAGTTATTAGGGAAATGCAAATTAAAACTACAATGAGATGTCACCTTACACCTGTTGGAATAGGTATAATTACCAACACAAAAACTAACAAATGTTGGAAAGGATGTGGAGAAAAGGGAACCCTCATGCCCTGCTAGTGGAAATGCAAACTGGTGCAGCCACTCTGGAAAACAGTATGGAGAGTTCTCAAAAAATTAAAAATAGAAATATGGTTCGACCCAGCTATCCCATTACTGGATGTTTATCCAAAGAACTTGAAATCAGCGATTCAAAGAGACTTATGCACCCCTGTGTTCATTTCAGCATTATTCACAATAGCCAAGGCATGGAAGCAAACCAAGTGCCCATCAGTTGACGAATGGATAAAGAAGATGTGGTATATATATACAGCGGAATACTACTCAGCCATAAAATATACCAAGTCCTATTTGCAACATGGATGGACCTTGAGGATATTATGGTAAGTGAAATAAGCCAGACAGAGAAAGAAACACTGCATGATTTCACTCATGTGTAGAAGATAAACACATAGACAAAGAGAACAGATGAGTGGTTAGCAGAGGAGAAGAGGGTTGCGGGGTGGGCATAAGAGGTAAAGGGGCATATATATATGATGACTGACAAATAATAATGTACAACTGAAATTGCAGAATGTTATAAACTATTATGACCTAAATAACAAAATGTATTTCAAAAAGGGTTTTAGTGCAATGGTATAATTACTGCAAAAGCAATGAAATCAATTCCAAGTATACAACAAAAGAATTGAGACTCTTTTTAACAGACTTAAAACCAAATGTTTTAAGATTAATGGAGGCATATGAAATGCAGGGATCTTATTAAAACCCAATGGATGGCTGTAGCCTAATGATAAGGAATTGATGTTGTAAAAGTAACATTGAGATTATGTATCTTTGGCTTGCCTGTTATTTTTTAGTCTTAGTCTGAAATTGTCCCCAAAACTGTATTACATAACTTGTCTATGGCTTCTTATTTTCAGATTTCTTCTTGCAATCTATTCTCTATTCATTTGTCAGAAGATAGGATTTCTAAGGTCTTTTAAATGTTAGAAGATAAATGAATGCTTCAACATTTCAAGTTAGGAAGTACATTTTCTGTAAAGTAACATAGGAAAATACTTCGGTGCTATATTTATTTAAAAAAGAACATCATATTTGCAAGAACATCATACTTCATTTTTTTACTGCAATAGTTTATAATTTACCTTGGCAATTAAGGTTCTTTCTCTCTTTTATCATATTCATATCTGACCTGTTATTATTTATTCTAACACTGGTTTTTATAACACTGGTTTTTATATCTCTGCTTTTTTATTTTCCTATACTTCATATATAGAATAGCTTCTAATCTTCTTTTAAATCCTTGCTTATTCGTTATAAATTGATGAATCTTTTGTCTTCTTTATTCTATCTTTGAGTGTAGCTATGCCCAAGAATTAACGTATTAAAATTCATATTTTATTATGTTACTTTCATTTTGTTTCTCCTTTATTATAGTTAGAGAATAATTTTTATCTTTATGTCTATAGATAGATATATATTTTCCATTTTATTCCAGCTTTATTGAGATATAATCAATCTTTTAATTTTATTAAAGTTAGTAAGTTTGGGTGTTAAAAATAATTGCCTTAAAAAAGGGCATGGTTCTCAAACATTGCTAGTGGGATTGAAACATAGTATAGCCACTTTTGAAAAACAATTTGACAATTCTTCAAAATGTTAAATATAGAATTGTCATTTGACCCAACAATTCCACGCCAAGGTGTATACACCCAAGAGAATTGAAAACATATGTCCACACAAATAGGTATAAACAGTTTGTAATGTTCATACTAGACAAAAGTGGAAATAATCCAAATGTCAGTCAGTTGATGTTTACAATTAAAATGTGATATATCCATACAGTGGAATATTATTTGACCATAAAAAAGAAGCAAAGTAGCAGTATATGGTACAATATGTATGAACCTTGAAAACATTGTGCTGTGTGAAAGAAGCCACACAAAAAAGGTCTCATATTGTACTATTCAATTTGTATAAACTGTCTAATTTAGGTAAAATCATAGAGACAGAAAGGAAGTAGACTAATGGTTACCAGGGGCTGGAGAGAAGGGAGACTAGAGTCGAGAGTTTCCTTTGGGGGTGATGAAAATGTTCTAAAGTTGATTACGGTGATGGTTGCACAACTCTGAATGTACTAAAAACTACTGAATTGTAAATTATAAATGGGTAACTTTTATGGTATGTGAATTAATATCTTAATAAATCTGTTATTAAAAAATAAAAGAGGTGGGGTTGGCCCTGTGGCCGAGTGGTTAAGTTCACATGCTCTACTTCAGCGGCCTAGGGTTTTACAGGTTCAGATCCTGGGCACAGACATAGCACTGCTCATCAAGCCATGCTGAGACGGCATCCCACATGCCACAACTAGAAGGACCCACAATTGAAAATATACAACTATGTACTGTGGGGCTTTGGGGAGAAAAAGGAAAAATACAATCTTTAAAAAAAGTTTTAAAAATAAAGGAAGGCATGGTGGACTTCTGCTTGTGATAAGGGCAGATTAAGGAATTTGGACCAATCAACTGGCTAAGAATAACTAGAAAACTGACAAAATTTTTTTAAAGTCGACTTGAAGACATGGGAGAACTAATAAGACGATGAAGAAGAATGACATCTAGATCAAGAAGAAGAAGGAAACCCAGAAAGGGGTGTCACAGCATCTCCTCAAGGGTTTTTGGCAATTCTAGTTTATTAGCTGAGAGAACAATAAATCGAACACAGCTTTTGACAGCTTTACAAGGCTAGAGGGAGAAAAATTAGAATCCAGGTCTCACTAAAAGTAGACCCCATGCAAACTTTGGGTTGGAAGCCCTAAAGTCTATAAGCTTAGAAATATGAGTGAACTTGAAATAAAATGACCTCCTTGCAGGGACTGGAGCTGAACTTTAAGTCATCTCAATCCCCAAAACTGGATTAAGATAATGTAGGATTGCTGGCTATCTCAAATTGGCTCCCAAAAGCAAGTGTAAACCTTTTCTAAAGAAAATAGTATTTTCTAGGCTTCAAATTATTTATACTATTTTCCGTATACAGATGGTCCCTGACTTATGATCATTTGACTTAGGATATTTTTGACTTTGCGATGGTGTAAAAGTGATACACATACAGTAGAAAGCGTATTTCAAATTTTGAATTTTGATCTTTTCCCTGAGCTAGTGATATGTGGTAGGATACTCTGCAGTGGGCTGCAGCTCCCAGTCAGCCACGTGATCGTGAGGGTAAACAACCAATACACTTATGACCGTCTGTACCCACACAACCATTCTGTTTTTCACTTTTAGTACAGTATTCAATAAATTACATGAGATATTCAATACTTTATTATAAAATAGGCTTTACGTTGGATGATTTTGCCAAACTGTAGGCTATTGTAAGTGTTCTGGGTATGTTTTAAGGTAGGCTGTGCTAAGCTATGATGTTCAGTAGTTAGATGTACTAAATGCATTTTCAACTTACAAAGGGTTTATCAGGATGTGACCCCATCAAAGGTCAAGAAAGGGGGGCCAGCCCGGTGGCGAAGTGGTTAAGTTCACATGTTTCGCGTCAGTGGCCCAGGGTTAGCCCGTTCGGATCCCGGGTGCGGACATAGCACCACTTGGCAAGCCACGCTGTGGCAGGCGTCCCACATATAAAGGAGAGGAAGATGGGCATGGATGTTAGCTCAGGGCCAGTCTTCCTCAGCAAAAACAGGAGGATTGGCAGCAGATGTTAGCTCAGGACTAATCTTCCTCAAAAAAACAAAATAAAACCAAAGGTCCAGAAAGTTCTGTAGTGTGGAATTCCGTAAGTACAATATCAAGTACTTAACCAAAAATAGCTAGGCATAAGAGGAGACAAGACAACATGATTAGAAATTAAGAGATTCAATACAAAATAGAGATAGAAGTGATCCAGATAATAGAGTTATCAGGAGCAGACTTTTAAAGAACTTTGTTTAATATGTTCAAGGAAATTGAAATAAGGTTGAGAATTTTGGCATTGGCTAGAAATATGAAAAAGAACCAAATTCATGGAAAATGTTTGTTGAATAAAAAAAGAATAAATGGAAATTTGGGAAATAAATCACAGTAACCTAGGATAAGAAATCAATCAACGACAATAACAAATGTTAGCAAGGATGTGGAACAGTGGGAATGCTCATACAGTACTAGAGTGAGTGTAAATTAGTGCAATCATTTTGGAAAAGAATTTGTAATTATCTACTAACGTTGAGTATATAACAAGTTTGTAATCAATAGAAATGTGTGCACATTGCACCAAGAGACATGTACAAGAACATAGATTGCAATGTATGCATAGGAGCTCCAAACTGGAAATAAACCAGAAACCCATCAATAAGAATGGTTAAATAAATTGTATTTTCACATAATAAAATCTTACACAGCTATGAAAATGAACAAACTACAGCTACACACAAGAATATACATGAATCTCATAAAGATAATGTTGGCAAAAGAAGCTAGATGGAAAATGCATATCGTGTGATTCCACTTTATGTAAAGTTCAAAAGCAAGTAAAATTAATTGTGTGTATGTGTGCCTGCCTGCATGTATGTGGGTCTACACTCATTTGGAAATGCACTGAAACATTAGCTGATTATTTCTCCTGAATCTTTCCCTGAACCTCATGCCCCTGCAGCAAACCGAGAGTCCTTTGGCAGGGTCATCCAAGGATTTGAACTGCCATAAACTCTAGGAATCACAACTGAGGCTGAGAATGATATATAAGGGGAAAGTACCAGGTTTCAAGGAGTAGTAAAAAGTTTCATGATAAAAAATTGTCCGTAAGAATCACTGAAATGCCCCCCAAAAGCTATATTATAAGCGGTTTTCCATATTAGGAATTCTTTCTAAACATCACTTTAAAAAATATGTATTATTTAAATATATCATAATTTAATAATGTTTAAATATTAAGCTGTTTACAATTTTTAATTATTTTAAATGATGCTGTGATTAGCAGCTTTCTATATACCATATTTAGATTTCCTTCTAATAGAGTCTCAAAAGTATAATTATTAAAATAAAGGTTGTAAGCACAGTTAAGCCTCTTGATGCATATAGCCAAATTGTTTTCTAGAAAGACTATGCCGCCTTATACTCCTACCAGCAATGCATGACAGTTCCTATTTCAAAATCCCCTTTCTAGCACTATTTTCTTCTTTTTACCAAAATATCTCTTATATTTTGTTTATAAAACTTTCATATATGTAAAAGTTAGTTGATAAGGAGGCAGTTGGCAGGGCAAGTTTCATGTTGGACTCTTGCCTTTATCAGTCTAGTCTGTTATTCTGGGATTGGTCTGCTGAGTAACATACCGTACAACTAACAATGGATTTCTGTCAAGCTACTACAGTATTTGCCATCTGGGTTGAAAATATAGCCGTTGTCACCTGAAAGACCAGTTTGTGTAGACCTTTTTTTTTTTAAAGATTGGCACCTGAGCTAACAACTGTTGCCAATCTTTTTTTTTCTTTTTTCTTTTTCTCCCCAATCTCCCCAGTACATAGTTGTATATTTCAGTTGTGGGTCCTTCTAGTTGTGGCATGTGGAATGCTGCCTCAGCATGGCCTGATGAGTGGTGCCATGTCCGCACCCAGGATCTGAACCAGTGAAATCCTGGGCCACCAAAGCGGAGCACGCGAACTTAACCACTCGGCCACCGGGCTGGCCCTGTGTAGACCATTTGTTGCTAGTGTCTTTGCAGTGGCAGAGCAGAAGTTCTCTTAGCCCACCTGCCTTTCTTGAGAGCCATGATGAAAAATTCTAAGGCTTGATGTGTAGTATCCCTTTCTTAAGTTATGGGAAAAATAAGAAAGAGGCTCTTTGTCTTTGGTGATCTGTTTAAAAAGTAAATGAGTTTTGGTTTTGTGTTTTCAATTTCTAGATAACTGAATTAAGAAAACAAGGAAAGCAATTTTAATCATTTGAAGAATCATATATATTTAAAATAAGATTTATCTCAATATGTATACTTAATGAATTCTTTACCTTCTTTCATTACCTTTCCAGTTTTTAAAAAAAAGGAATTTTAGTTAAAATGCTGGCCTAGCATTTTTCTTCTTCTCTCCTATTTTTTTTTTTTTAGTGGGGAATAGTTAGGTTATGAAACTGGAAATTTTAGAAACTGGAAATTTTATTTCTTTTCCAGAAATTCTTTTGGTAGATTTGTGTGAGAAGGAGAGTAATAATTGGCATGGCATTGCAGACCAAAGCCTACCCTTTATTTATAATTAAGACAAGCTCTTTATTTCAAAATATTAAGTTAATACTCTTTCTTTATTGCACTTAAGTAAATTGAGACAATTTGTGATTTATTTTGGCATTCTCATAAAGTGAATAAAAGGAGAGCTGCTTGGAAAACTGTGCCCTCTTGGGAATTTTTCCCACATTCCTAATCTTCCTTTGTGGAATGTCACTCACTATGTCTCATTTGGAACTGGGTTTTTTTTTTTTTTAGATAGAAGATAGGATGGGGTGGTGGTGTTACTGTTTTATATCAACCTAGAGAAAAACTGAAGAACTATTATGTTGGTATTTACTTACAGATGCTTCTAGTATCTTAACTTGTTTGAAATGTTCTTGGTGTTTATATAGTTCCATTAGCCTCATTTCACTACTGATACTCAAAACAAAACAAAGCAAAACCTTGCATTTCTGTTACTGATTATTTTGTAGCCATAAAAGAAGAGATTATTTGTTTTCAGGACAGTAAAATTAAAGTAATTTATGGATTTTTTAAAACCAAAATTTGAAAGCTTGAGTTTCATTTAAAGAATTTTGGAATTCATTTTTAGCAAAATCTGTATTTAATTAAGATACATGGGCCTGAGAATTAATATTCAGGTCATGTTCTTTGTCCACATGTCATTGATGAAGATGTTTACTTGCAGCTAAGTAACAGCTCAGAATTCTATAATAAAGGATCCATAACCTTCAACCAGGTGTTTATTAATATTTACTTTTTCGTCATACCACCCTTATCAGTTAAAAAAAAAAAGTCTAAAAAAATTGAGACTGCATATGTATATGTGTATTTCTGTGTGTATTCATTTGCAAATTGCATACACATACTTCTATGCTTATGTACATTATAAAACATAATAGAAATTTCAAAATTATAAGATGTGATCTTGATAAAATTAACTTTTAATTTTATTAACAGTACATCAGAACTTTTGTTTTCACTTTATAATATTATCAATAACAATTAAATATGCTTTATTATTTTTGAAAACCTTATAAAACTTTGCCACATAGTAAGTGAAACTGATTTGAAGTTCATTTCAATCTCATCCAACAATTATGTGGAAGTTTTTGTTGAAATTTGCCTGGTAAATTTTCATCCTCCCTGGTGTCACTCAGTTCTTACATGTAGTGATTTTGGTATCCCCTGCTATTTTTAAAGTCCAAAATACTAGTGTGTTGGTTTAATACTGTTAATTTAGAAACAACCTTTCGCTTTGTTCACCTTTCTTGATTCTCTCTCCAGTCTATCCTCCAATCTCTCCTTCATTTCTGACACCCTCCTGGCTTTACTTTGCCATTCAATTCCAGCAGTCATCCCCAAAACACACACCCCCCCCAGAAGGGGAACAAAAGCATTGATTTAGAGAGAGCCTTCAGAAAGTGGCTTATCTCTTTGCTCAGGGAAGGGGAGGAGTTAATAGACAGAACCATCCTTCCCAGGTTAACTGGGAGAGAAATCAAAACTGCTATGACCCAGTAGGTTCTGGCCAGAGTGGAGGAGCTCCCTAGCGATCTGAAAGCCCACTTGAGGCGCACCAAGCGCTTCAGGAAGGTCCTGAAGTCTTTCTGGACCAATTACTTCAAAAGGGTCAGTTTGGAAGGTATCCTGGGCAGAAGGATACAAAGGGGAAAGAATCATTAGATATAATCATGTCTAATAATTTACATTAGAGTTATAACTTTTTAAGAAAAATTTTTTTATTTTTTATTTTTCCTTCTTCTCCCCAAAGTCCCCCAGTACATAGTTGTGTATTCTAGTTGTGGGTCCTTCTAGCTGTGGCATGTGGGGCACCACCTCAGCATGGCCCAAGGAGTGGTGCCATGGATCTGGGCCCAGGATCCAAATGGAGGAAACCCTGGGCCAGCGAAGCGGAGTGCGCAAACTTAACCACTCGGCCACAGGGCCAGCCCTTAGAATTATAACTTTTGAATGTTTATTTTTATAAGTTGTTTTATTTGATGATTTATAATGTTTGTAAATTTCCGTATTTGAAATATGAGTGTTTAATTTCCCTTATTTTTAAACATTTTATATTCTGAGCACTTTTTAGTGAAAATACTTGTATTAATACTTGTGTTACATGGAATGAATACCAAGATACTAGTGTTGTCATTTGCTTCATTATTACAATTGTTATTTTTTTTTTTATGTTTAATACAGGTTCAAAGACCATTCACATTCTTTGTAAGTTCTTAAATGTTAGAAAATTTTTAATCTATGTGTATAAGATTGCAGGTATGAGTTTTTATTGGTGACAGACATCATTTTCAGCAATACGTGTAACAATGGAAACATTGATAGACATCTGTTATTAGCATATTCTCTGTACAACATGAGTTTTTTTTAAAGTAACTACTTTCTTAGTCATTGTTAAAATATCTTCTTTACCTTGAAAGGAGATAGATTAAGTATCTGGGGGCTTTTTGGCTTTTAATACGTGCTGTGTACCTATGTAGTATACTGTTGACAGCCACATGTCATCATAAAAGAGGTCAACAAATTTGGAACAGTTGTCTTTTTATATAGGAAAAGTAGGTAACTCATATTTAAGTTTGACAAATCTTTAAGGTATTTTGCCACAAGATAACCAGCAAATTTCTGAATGGTACAAAAGATGTTTTGCTCCCTCTTGATCTCATTACTAAATTTTGAAGGAATATGTTAATTTGATTTTTTTTTGTTTTTTTATCACATGATATATGTATATATAGAAGAGTGCATAATACGTATGTACAATTTAAAAAATAATTATGAAGCTGACACTCATCTAACCAACACCAAGGTCCAGAAGTTAGCAGCACCCCAGAAGCTCCCCACGTGTCTTTCACCAAACACATCCCCCATCTTCCCTACAGATAACAACTCTCCTGACATTCTTGTGATCATTTCCTTACTTTTCTTCATAATTTATTGTCCTTGTATCCCTAAATACTGAATTCAGTTTTACCTGTTTTGTGTCTCGTGTAAAAGGAATCATACTGTATGCAGGGCTTTGTGGATTTTGTTCAGCACTGTAATTCTCATCCAAGCTGTGTGTAACTCTACTTTCATTCCAGTGGTTTCTAGCATTTTATTCTGTGAGTATCTGAAGTTTGTTTATCTGTTCTACTGTTGTTGGACATTTGGGATGTTTCTAGTGTGAGGCTCTTACAAATAATGTTTCCATGAAAATTCTTGCATGTATCTCCTGGCATACATGTACAAGAACTTTTCTAGGATTATGCCTGAGAATGGACTTGCTTGGTAGTAGTGTTTGTGCATATTCAACTTAACTAAATAATACCAGACTTTTCCACCGGGGTTATACCAATTTATATTCCCACTAGAATGTAAAAGGTTTCCATTGCTCTACCTCCTTAGCACTTGTTATTGTCAGATTTTAAAATTTTAGCCATTCTGATGAACATATTATCGTATCTCATTTTGTTTTTTTGCAAGAGGACGAGGTTGGCAACATGTTATTAATGATCACTAGTGGTAGGGTTATAGGTGATTTTTGTATTTTTTATGCTTTTTAAAGTATTTTCTAGAGAATTTACACTTAGCCCTTCAACTACCACTCCATTTCTCTCATTGCTCTTTACAGAAAATTCCTTGCAAAGATTATTTATACTCACCATACCCAATTTTTTCTTGAACCTGATTCAGACAGAGTTTTTCCCTTTTCACTCACTGGAACTACTCCTATCCAAGTCACCAACAGTCATTTCATTGATCAGTCCTCATCTCATTTGACTTAGTAGTATTACTTGACACAATTAATCATTTTCTACTCCTGTAAACAGTCTTTAATTGGCTTGAAGATACCACACTAAATGAATTTTCTTACAGGTTGCTTCTTCTCATTTTGTATAGCGTTTAAGACCTTGATAACTCCTCCTGTCATTTCTCTCTCAAGTATTTATTTTTTAAATTTTAAGCCTACATGAAAGTTGAAAGCTTTATTCCCATAATTTATTAGCTTTTTTCCTGATTATAAAAGTAATAGAAGTTTTGATGGTCATACTATGGTTATATATGATGTCATCATTGGGTGAACCTGAGTCAGTATATGGGAACTCTCTGTACTATTTTTCCACCTTCTGTGTGAGTCTAAAATTATTTCATAATAAACTGTTTTTCTTAAAGCAATGCACCATATTATTCACCATACTTTATTTATTCACTGTATTTTGTTGAACTCCTACAATATGCCAGGTACTATTCTAGGCCCTGAGAATATAGTAGTTACCAAATTGAGAAAAGTCCCTGCCCTCATGGAGCTTATATTTACTGGAGGCACTCGATAATAAATAAATAAGAAGTATATATTATGTTAAATGGTATAAATGCTAGGGAGAGAATGAAAAGCAGAGAAGGTGTATAAGAAACAACAAGTGTAGACAGTAGGAGTTGAAATTTTAGATATGGTGACAAGGATAGCCAAATGCCTCATTGAGAAAGGGACAATTGAAGAAAGACTTGAAAGAAGTAAAGAAGCAAGTCATGCATATATTTAGGGGGAAGTCCTTCAGAGCCTTTGTGTTTACCTCAAATTAATAACAAAGGTCTTGAAGTAGGTGCTTGCTTGTCATGTTTCAGGAATGGTGAGGAACAGTTGAGGAGGCTAGTGTGAGGAGGCTAGTGTGGTAGGCAATGAAGTCCAAGAGATGGGATGCGGGAGGGGTGGCAGGGAGCAGTTTGACATATGAATCAGGAGTTCAAGCTGGAGATAATCGTTCGAGTGCTATCAGCATATACATTAGAGTTATGTGATTAGATGACTCCACCAAGAGATTGAGTATAGACAGAGAAGAGAAAATGTCTATGGGTTAAACTCTGAGTTACTCTGATATTTAAGTGTTGGGGGTTTCAGAAGGAATCAGCAAAGGAGCTGAGACTGAGGGTTCTTCCATTTAGGACTATATCCTTTATTGGCATATGAAGTCCTCCACGTAGTGGCCCAGGTTTAACTCATCTCTTACCACTTCTCTTTGTACTGCTTAGAGTTTTAAGAAATATATCATGCTGTCTCTCCTGGTTCTTTCTACATCCTTTTCCATTTCTCAAAACACTATTTCTTTCCTCCTTTTCCTCATCCCTGACTAACTCCTTTGTATCTTTTAGGATTCACCTCAACCGTAACTTCCCTAGTGGTCTGCCAGACGTCGTTTAGCTTCCCCTTCTATATGCCCTACACATACCTAGCATCACATAACCTCTCTACTCTTTCTTGCTCCCATTGTTGCTCGTAAGCTCTTTCTTTTTCTATTTTTCTCTCTGGATTGGAATTGCTTATTTAGCTATCTCCTCCAATAGATTATGATCCTTGAGGTTCTATGTCCTATTCATCGCTTAATGTTAGGCACTGTGTTTAATATTTGGTTGGTGCTTAAATAATATTTATTAAATTTGAGAACCAAAATAAATTAACTTGCCATAATAGAAAGAGAAGAGCCTTATATAGGCTCAGTCTTTGGAAACAGTGAGTAAAGTTGGAGTGTAGAGCAGAGTTTTTGTGAAAGAGGATGTTGTATAAGCATCGGGAAGTGAGAAACATGTCAGTAAGCCAGAGGTTACCAGTATTTTTCTTGTAGCAGCAAGGAATTTCTAGGTGCAATGGCTTGATTAACATCTTTTCTGTCTTTTCTATTGAAAAGCTGCCTGGCAGACATACAGTGTTTTACCAAGCAGATAGAAACAAGCGCAGTGGGTTCATTATTTTGAATGTTTACTTGCATAAGACTTGTATTTTTAATACTTGATTCACTTTTCATTTTTTAACAAACTACCCCAATCTGGCAGGTGTTTAAGTGCTTCAAGTTTCATAGGGATGTGAATAAAGGAAGAGTTTTAAGTCAAGGGTCTTCATATTGAGTGTGCACCTTCTTAAGGGTCATGGAATTGTTTTTAAGCTTCAGAGAAGCATAACTGGTTGGTAGAAGGGTGGAGACAGATCTAAAAGCCAGAAATTTTTAAGAAATTTAAGGAGTGGAACCTAGCAAAGGTGTTAGATGGAAATAAGGTTTCTTTGTTTAAGTGTATTAAATGAAAATATGAGGTTTTGAGTCACATTTTAAAGTATTTTTAAAATTTTGCTGAATGTTAAAAGCATTTTTTCTATAGCATGACCATAAATATTTATAAGGTGAGACAAATATAACTTCTACATGAAATATCATAAATTATTTTCAGTGTGGCACAGCTGAGCTACATTTCAAATGGGAAGTAACGTCAATAGGGAGTAGTCATGTGAAACTATTCAGAAGAAAAAGCGCAAGTTTCAAAAGTCTTTTATTCTGAATACTGTTCTCTGTATAGCATTAATTTAAAATGTGTTTTCAGATTCAACTAAAGTTCAATTTAGAAATAGAATTTATATTTTTTGCTCTCTTAGATGAAGGCTTAAGCACATGTTTCTAATAATTCAGTTAAAATATGCTGAGTTGTATACTTTTAAAGAGAATCTGTTTTGAAAAGATTCCAAAATATTTGTTTGAACAGGCACTCAGCATCTCGATGAAAAGTGTTGGAAAAGAAAAACTTTCAGAGTCATTCTGCTCTCAGAGTACCCAAGCCAACTCAACTGGTACAGTTAACACTTCTGTAAGAGGCCAGGAGCCAAGAAATGTAGCACTTCCTGGACTGCTTTTCAGCAGGCCTTCAAGCCAACTTAGTGGTTGATATTAATATCATTGAATTTTCAGAGTAATAAGCTACAAGTAGAAAATCTACATCTCTTTCTATCAATATCATACTTATTAGTCTCTTTTAGTAATCCCTGATTAGCTTCAATCTCTATGTTGACATTAAAGCTATAATTCCTTGTTAAATTTTGTGGGGTATCATTCTTACAAAACAAGAAGGGAATGCCCTGTAGAGTACAACTTCAGGTATGATTAAACTGTCTCCTAGACTTAAATATTTTTACGTTGCTTTTTAGTACTACTGAGTGTCACAGTAGAGATGTAAATTATGTAGAACACCATAGTGCTTTGAGAGGATTGGTAGTTATCTCAGGCTACCGAATTTATAAGTAGAGACAGTTTATTCAGCCTTTCATTTTCTGACCCTTTCATTTTCATTTCATCCCCTTGAGATTTATTGACACCACTTAATTCACTTAGCAATTATATGCTTAGTATAGATAGTATGTCATGTTGATCTCTGTATCCACATATTTGATCAAATAAGTGCTCTAATTAGATATTTGTTGGATTGAACTAGAAAGTACCTATCATATTTAGGTACTGTAGTGGAAAATAAATAATAAAGACTCAAAAATTCTGTTTGCTAAGTAGTGAGACAAGACTAAATTTAACATCTATACTACCATTTCTCTAACATCACAGGGTTAGTTGGAAAATCAGCAGAAACCAAAATTTCAGTCATTTGGTTTTTCAAGTGCTTCCCACAAGATTAGATTAATGGTGTCTCAAGAAATGATGAACATCCTTTAGTAAATTTTAAGCTTCTTTCAGAACCATAAGTGTCAAGGAGTTATGTGGAATCAATAATAAATCTCCTTGCTTTTTTTCCCTTTATTGTTTGGATCTGTGTATAATCTGAAATAGCAAATTATATAAAATTTGGGGACACAGTATCATTTCTAACTTCAAGGGATCTAAGAATCAGCAGAGGAATGTAAGCCTTTCATGCAACTCTGCCTGGTCTTTCCATTTGAGATAGTACATTACTGGAAGCTTAGAAAGCAAATGGAGTGAGTTTCAGGAAGGAACTGAAGGGGTTAATAACTGAAAATGATGATTGAAAACCAGAATCTGCAGTTGGTTGGGACATGGTTATGGGAAGGAAGCATATGCAAATAGTAGCACAATAGGGTATGTTACTGAAATCCAAGAAAAGTAGAATGAGGCAAAATATCTCTAGTGTCTTAATATTTCATTTGATAGTACTTTGGATATGGTTCACAAGGAAAATGGTTGAGATCACTAATCCTTAGTATATGAACCAAGAAATAGGAATTCTGTTTATCATAGGAAGTAATTTTGCCCATAAAGAAGGAGTAGAAACTCTTTATTAGAGGAATATTTCTGTCTATAATTTCTGTGATTTAGTGCCAAAAGCTTTTTGAGAGAATATTCAAAGCTGTGTCTGTTTGATTGTTGAAAACTGACAGCTGCTGTATTTCTTTGTAATAACTGATTGAAGCTCTTTCTGTTATATCTCTTCTATTGCTAAATTCCTTAAATTTAAAAAAAATATATTTAAAGTAATAGTATTATGAAACAAAAGCTTTATTCTGTGGATTGGATAATACTTCTTTTGTGACATTTTCTTTTCCCACCAAAAGTGAGAAGTGAATGCCTTGCCTTGGTACATCCCATGTCTAATGGAGGACAAGAAGTTATTTTCTTCAATGGCTGACTTCCAGAATTTCTGGCTGAACATTCTTTGTCAAGTGTATATTCCCTTCTCTAGGCCTTTCTATATAGAGCCCACAAACATCGTCAATGTGAATGATGTCATTCAGAGGGTTAGCGACCATGCCTCTGCCATGAACAAGAGGATTCATTACTACAGCCGGCTCACCGCTCCTGCAGACAAGGCACTGGTAAGGGGCAAAGCATTGCTCATTGTCTAAGGTTAAGTTGAAATGAACAGTGAACAACATAAACCAGGGCAACTCCCAGTGGTTGAACTTCTGGCTGGCCGTATTCCCAGGGTGGCATCATGGAAAGTCAAAGATAGTAATTAAGACATGTTCTACGTCTCAGGCTAGTTCATTCTTATCTAGCCTGACATAGAGAGATCTGAAACAATTTCTCTATGTTAACAACAGCCAGAGATTTGTTGGATTAAGTTTTGCTAATCCCCAGTCGTAAAAGCTCTGAGGAGGATAAACTACTCTTGAAGTAGTTTAGGTCGTTGATTAACAACATAAATGATAACAGGTTCTGGTTAGTCTGTTCAATTTTTAAGTTTGAAGCTACATGGGAAAAATGTTTTTAGAAATTTGCTACAGGAGTGGGACACTGAAATATATACATATATATATATATATGATATTTTCCTATTTAGCAGTGTCCTTTTATAGATCAAAAACAAAGGTCAAAGGACAGCCACTAAACATTTTAGGCCTTGTGGGCCACATATTGTCACATGGTCTTCTTCATTTTTGTTTTATAATAACCAAAAATACAAAAGCTATTCTTAGCAAAGGGACTGTAAAAAATCAGGTTTAAGGCCAGATTTGGCCTGTGGGCCATAGTTTCTTGACTCCTTTTTTTTTTTTTTTTCAAGAAGATTAGCTCTGACCTAACATCTGCCAGCAATCCTCCTCTTTTTGCTGAGGAATACTGGCCCTGAGCAAACATCCATGCCTGTCTTCCTCTATTTTAGGTGAGGCACCTGCCACAGCGTGGCTTGGTGTGTAGGTCCGCATCTGGGATCTGAACCAGTGAACCCTGAGCCGCTGAAGCAGAACGTGTAAACTTAACTGCTGTGCCACCAGGCCAGCCCCCATAGTTTGTTGACTCTTGATCTTCTAAAATCTGTGTCATTATTTTAGGATTAAAAATATATAAGTAATTTGGTTGCTTATAAGAATTACCACATATAAGATAATCAGAAACTTGAAAGCTTAAAGAGAAATGGAAACATTCTGGAATAAATAAAAATCATTTATTTAATAAAAATAATAAAAAGGGAGAAGAGAACCAACATTCTTTAGATGCTTACTAAGGGACAAGAATTGAACTAGTCACTCGAACCTTATAGATACCTTATTTTAAGCCTGTGAAGTAGTAGATCTCCTCTTGTATAGCCAAAGTAGAGACTTCCAAAATATTCTAGTGGCATAATTTTTTAACTTTTTCTTTCCCTAGGCCTTTACATTAGTGATTGTGGTAAAGTCTGAGTTCCATAAGAGAATTATCTAAGCCCTCTGGGTAGTAGAAGTAATCTGGTATCTCCAGATCTGGTTCCGACCTCCTAGAGCCTCTACTTGTAGAATCAAGCTTCAAAGATGCTAGCTGGGTCATTCTAGGCCTGACTGTGTTATGTGCCTGGAAGTTATCAGCATCGTACACCAAGTTGAATTCCTTTTGTTAACTGAAAGTGAGATGACTCTAGTAAATCAAGTATAGAAACAGTGATCTAAAATTAACAATGACCTTTTTTAATGAACGTGTGTGTACATTCTCGCTTATTTTCTGAGAATCCCAAAATTATTTTTCCTGAAAGATTATTAAGGGAAGAACAATATGAATCCACAGGTCTCAGGTCTATACAGAGTTATAGCTTTTTATTTCTGAAAATTTCCCCATTTACCTTACTATTTTTATTCTAAAATGGGGAAGGGAAGAAAATGATTTGGCTGCCAACATCTCCTAGATCCTTGGTAATAAAAGTGTGGCCTGCACAGGCCAGCAGTATCAGCATCCCTGAGATCTTGTTAATAATGCAGAATTTCAGTCCTTACGCCAGACCTACTGAATCAAAATCTGTATTTTAACAAGATTCCTTTGTGAATCACAGGAACATTCAAGCATGGAAAGCACTGCTCTAGAGACCACTGTCAGAGTGTGAGACCCAATCCTCCAATTTTTCTGTATCGTCTAAGAATTTGCCACTTCTTATCCTCCAGCTTCTAATCCTGCCCTCTATAACTTTTGATTTTCTCTTTTTCTGAACTTGCTTTCCTAGCTGTTATGGTTTACCTCCTGCCTGATGCAGACATGATTCTGCCCCTTTTTTCTTCTAACTTTATGGCAGAAGACAACAGAATTCAGACCCAAGAGGATTGAGGGTAAAGAGAAAGCCGCGGACCCATTTCCGTATATGCTTTTTTATCTTTAGGAAATAGTTGTTTCCAAAGCCACACCAGACATAGCATTCAAGACATTCTTTGCCCACAAGACACCACCAATCATAGGCATAAAGAGAAAAGGACTTGACACTTTTTCTTTTTGTATCAGTCTATAACCTGTCTTCCTATTGAGGCCTAATGTTCCGTTACTTCCTTGAAGTCTTCCCTGACTGTTCTAGTCTCCATTATTGTTTTCGTCATACAGTATACCATAGAATTGAACACTTAATTTTCATTCTATCTTATAGCCTTGTCTAATTGCTTTATATGTCTTTCAACTGGAATTTAAACTTCTTGAAGTTAGGAGCTGTATATCATTTTTTCTTGAACAGCTAGACCTAGCGCAAAGTTGTAGATGTACATAATAGGTGCTAAATGTAAAAAACTATTGATTTATACCAGTCAGCTCCTGTGTCTTTAACTACTATATGTAAAGATTACATACCCCTCAAAGGACTGTTCTCAGGGAGATAGGCAGAATTCCATCAGGAGGCTGTATTTTTTTCCCTGTAGAATTAGGAAGAAATCTATGGGGGTAGATTAGGATCTCTCTGTGTGTAAAAAAGCATGTGTCTCTTCAGTTGTTTTCTCTGGCTCCTTCCATTTTGCTTACATCGTTCATCTTTAAGAATCCTTGCTGTGCCTTTTCCTTAAGCCAGCTCAGCTCACCTTTTTTTTCTGCTACCAAGCATTTACAAGAATATTCTATTTATTCTTTCTTTCTTTCTTTTCTATTGACTCCTCAATTCTTTATAGTTTGAGTTCCCTACCTGCTTCTTTGCTAAAACCACCCTCACATAGGAGTTCAGTGACTACTTGATTCTTGAAATTCCCCTCTCTTAAGGCCCAAGTCTCCTCCATCCAAAATTCCTTTCTTTGCTGGCTCTTCATCCTCCTTTCTGATGACAATGAAGAGAAAAATGTTTTGACAGTCGCGTATTCTAGGAATTCATTCTCATTTCAGATAAACAGTTTATTGTTTATAGTCTTTAAACTCTTACTCCTTTAGATCTTCTACTACATTTGAGAAAGAATTTTTATATTCATTAATCAGGGATGTATGGTATTTATTTGTCCAGGGTATTTAAAAATATGTCTAGATTTAGGTACTATGATGTATAGAAAATACCCTATTTTGCACATTTACGAGTCCTAACATTTCTGTTTCTTTTTTTACCAGATTGCCCCAGATCATGTAGTTCCAGCGCCGGAAGAGTGCTATGTGTATAGTCCTTTGGGTTCTGCTTATAAACTTCAAAGTTACACTGAAGGATACGGTAAAAACACCAGTTTAGTAACCATGTGAGTAAAACTACTTTTTGGAGCATAACTTAAACTATGTGTGAATGAAAATTACTGATTATTTTAATTTTTGTCTTAATTAAAATGTTTGAAGAGTCAAACTCCATATTTTTACTGCTATTACTCTCTGTTTTCAGTTTTATGATTTGGAATACCATGATGGGAACATCTATACTAAGTATTCCTTGGGGCATAAAACAGGTAATATAATTTTTCAGCACACTCTTTGCCTGAATTTTTTTCTTTTTATATTGTAAGTTTTATGATAGAGGTTTTAATAAATCTACACAAATTTATTAAATAAAATAGATGATTATATTTAATTTTCAATTAGTTGTCATGTTTCTATCATAATTATTTAGGATAACAATATGGTTGCATATGAACTCATTCTAACATGATGATATATGTTGTTCTATATTTTTATTTCTAACAGGCTGGATTTACAACTGGAATGTGTATCATCATGCTGATGGGCCTTTTAACACTTTATTGCTGCTACCGAGTAGTGAAATCACGGGCTATGATATGTAAGAATTTGCCACAGTAAAAATAGATTAGTGATGTGGGTATTAAGAAGTATTTCCTGTTGAGGTAGATCACTAATGTGAACATTCCATGTATGTGTTAACTATCTGTTTTGTGCCTAAAGATTTAGTTCTCTAACTCATAGCGTTAGCTGAACTGATATGTTAATGAATTAGTGGCTGCCTTTGAAATTCAGAAAGGGTGGGAGTTCTTTGCGGAATGCATTTACTTTGGTGCCAAGTTCCTCATAAGAATAATTATAAAAGTCATAATGTTAAAATAAGGTCTTTGCCAGAACTAAATTGAAAATTCTATGATTCTTAACAGCTAATAGTGACTTGTTTTGACCTATCCCTACCAGAAGACTTAAATGTTAGAATCTCCTAAAAGTAGAAATTATAAACAGTAAAATATGAAATGAGCAATGTGTCCTTTGTAGTGAATTCTTAGTTGTACCAACGTGTTACCTCCACTCATCTCTGTGGATTCTGGATCAGGGAAATACCTTTTTATTTATTTTATTTATTTATTTATTTATTTTGAGGAAGATTAGCCCTGAGCTAACTGCTGCCAATCCTCTTTTTGCCGAGGAAGACTGGCCCTGAGCTAACATTCTTGCCCATCTTCCTCTGCTTTATATATGGCACACCTACCGCAGCATGGCTTTTGCCAAGTGGTGCCATGTCTGCACCCGGGATCCGAACTGGCAAATCCCGGGCTGCCGAGAAGCAGAACATGTGAACTTAACTGCTGTGCCACCGGGCCAGCCCCAAAAATACCTTTTTAGATTGTTTCAAAGTTGTTGAGGACCTAAATAGGCATACAGTATTTCACTGAATCTTAGCAAGTATGAATCAACAGACCAGGCTTTGCCTCCAGTTTTTTCTGTCTCTATTAAGCAGTGGTATATCTTCTCTTAATTGTATTATTTATTCATGTCCCTTTCCTATTTGTCCACAAGTCCCTTGGTGCTCTTATAGATCTGTCAAGTTCTTTATACGATGTAGGCATTAGCCCTTTTGCTGTTACTTATTGTCAATTTCTTTCTCATTCAGTATTTGAATGGCTTTTGTGTTTTAGGCATTTGTTTATATCTGCCTATCTTTTCTATTATAATTTCTGTTTCTTCAGTTGATTAAAAAGGATAACTTTTCAGGTTCTATTTTTACATTGTCTTCTAACTTTTCTGTTATTTAATTTTTAAATTCTTAACTCAGTTGTCTGAAATTTAAGTTGGCATATGGCATAAAGTATGACTCAAGAAAACTTTCCTTCATATTGTTATTTAAGTGTTTCAAATATTTATTGGATAATATCTTCTGTCCTTTACTGATGATTTTGTCTAGCCATGGTCTATTACTTGTCCGTATTAATTATAAAGTTTTATATTATAATCTATTTCTCAGATTATCTGTACTATTTCATTGACTTACATTCTTTTTATGTGTTTGTTCTATAATTAATTTCTGTTACTTCATGATATGGTCTAATATCTGGTGGTGAAATACCCTTATTCTTTCGCTAAATATTTTGAGTCAATTTGGGGAACACAAATTATGAATATAGAAGATATAACTAACATCTAATTTTACTCTTCCTCTTTTATTTTTTTCTAGCATCAGTGGATACCACTACCTGGGAATATCCAGATGTCTGCAGACATTATTTTGGCTCCTTTGGGCAGTGGTCAAGTCTCCTTTTCTCCTTGGTGTCTCTCATTGGAGCTATGATAGTTTATTGGGTGCTTATGTCTAATTTTCTTTTTAATACTGGAAAGTTTATTTTTAGTAAGTATCCATATCATATGCTTTAATGGTTACTTTCAGATACAATAACTACTGTAATGTTTTAGTTTCAGCCTTAAACTCTGGACTTGGGCTAAAGTAAATAGTAGTACTTGTAATTCTGGAAAATATACTTGATTCAATTTGTTTTCTGTAGTTATGGTCTCAAATATAATATATATGTTCATTTCCAAAACTAATTTTTGAATAAATAATATTTTTTCAAATTCTCTAATTAATATAAAATATCTGTAAGTCCCAGCGGATGTTTTAAGCATTGTTTTAATCTTTACCACAAAATTTTAGTGTAGCAGAAAAGTTTATGAAGTTCATTGGTGTTTGTTGCTAAAGAATTTAATCTGTAGAGTCTCAAGGAAACATTTCAATCACTTATTTTCAAAATATTAGAATCTAAAATTAGGAAACAGAACAAAGGAACTTATGTGGTAAATATATTATTTACATACCACAGAACTGTAGTTTTCCCAAATCGGCTACTTGAATTCTGAAGAGAGCCTTATTCATTCAGACCAAATACTCTTTATAATATTTTTAAATTGGATGGAGAAAGTTTATTATTTGTTGAATGAGATTCCAAATTTATTTCCCCAATGACTGATTACTTAAAATTTAGTATATTTTAAGCTGACTTTTAAGAAACTCTATATATTAAAATCTAGCTTTACATGAAAACCAAATTTCAAAATAAGTTGTAACATAATCACAATAGCTAATTTCCCTAAGAGCTTTTGAGGAGAGGTGAGTGGGTGGGATAAATTCTGTTTTTATTTTAAACAATAAAATTAGCATTTTAACTTTTTTTATTACCAAGCATTTTTATTTTATGAAAAATTATGAAATATTTCAAACTACCAAAAAAATGCAGTCTAACGTAAATACCAGTGCAACCACTAATAAGTTTTCGTGTCTTAACATTTTTCCATATTTACGTTAGTTCTCTCTTCTTACAGACATATAATTGAGGCCCCATATATATTCCTTCTCAATCTCATTTTCCTTCTTCCCTAAATTTGGTGCATGCATGTTTTTGTTCTTTTAATACATAAATATATAAGCAACATATAGTATTATTTTGCATGTTTTTAATCTGTATAAATGCTTTTGCAACTTTTTGTCTGTCATCATCTTCATTAATACACAGTTATAGTTCATTTTAATAGCTTTATAATGTTCTGTAATATGAATGTACTATGACTTTTTTATCCATTCTCTTGTTGATAGATGTTTAATTTGTTTTCAGTTATTTTGCTATTACAATCAAGTCTTTATTAAAAATTTCTAGAATTTAGGATATTCACATTTTCAACTTTACTAGAAATTACCAAATTGTTCTTTGTCATTCTTGTACCAGTTAGACTCCTGCCAACAGTTTATGAAAGTTCCTCTTGTTCCACATCCTCACCCACACTTGGTATTATCAGACTCAAATTTTACCACTCAGAATGTGGGTTTCTCTTCATAACGAGTGACATTAGGCATCTTTCCTTGATTATACTGGTCAGTAGATAGGTTGTTCATACTCTTTGTCCATTTTTCTATTGGATTGTTGGTCTTTTTCTTATTTATAGGAGCTCTTTGTAAAGTTTGGATATTAATCTTTTTTCTATTATTGCATTGTAAATATCTTCTAATTAGTGGCTTATCTTCACTTTGTCTATGGTGGCTCTATTGTTTAGAAGTTTTTTATTTTACTTTCAAATTGCTCAGTCTTTTCCATTATGGCCTATAACTCTTCACAGACATTTTAGAATTAACTTGTCAAATTCCACAAACAAATCCAATCAGAATTTGATTGAAATTGCATTGAATTTATCAGTCAGTGTACCATTATGTATGTACCAGTACAATAATTGATGTCATTAGGGTACTGAGTTTAGGATTTGATTGGAATTGCTTTGGATTCATTGATGTGGAAAGAATATCATTATATACTGAGTCTTCCTATCCACGATCATTTCATGACATACTTCTCCATTTATTTAGGTATTTTTTAATGTCTTTAAAATTTTTCATGATTAAGATCTTTCGTATCTTCTTTTTAGACTCATTCTCAGTACCCTAAAATGTTTTTTGTAAATATGGTTTTAATTAATATACAAACACACACACTTTTTATTATAGAAAATTTCAAACATATACAAAGTAAACAAAACAGTATAAGGAACCTTCAGGTTCCCCTCACCTAGTTTCAACAATTATCACCATTCTGCCATTCTTGAATCATCTATGCCAGTGTTTCTCAACCTTTTTTTCATTATTACCCCCTTAAGGAGACTTTTTAGACATTTTTTTCCTAATCACTCCTCCAATGAAGTTTTAATATCACAGATATACTGTATATCTCTTTATGAACTGTGTACATATCTGTGCTTTGTATGTAAAAAGAGTAAATATTTTTCACTCCCTAGGGATGAATTTTTTCCCTCTTCAGAGCAATATTGTACCCACTGAGAAAATATTATCTATGCCTATACCCACTCCTCACCCCAATTAACTATTATTGTATCTACAGTTCTCTTTTTTTAGATAGAATTTGCATTCATTGAAATACACAAATCTTAACCATACAGCTTTGACAAATGGATACATCCAATGTAATCTACACCCCCTTCATGAAATAGAACAGTTCACCTCCCCAGAAAGTAGTGATATGCTTTGTAATAATAAAAAATTCAAATTATTTATTACTATCATTAAAAAACCTAATTAATTTTTGACTGTTTATCTTGAATCTAGCAAAATGTTGAACTCTTGTTAATTCTGATTTTGTAGATTCACTTTGGATTTTTTATTTAGATAGTTATATCATCCATGAATAATGAAAACTTTTTCCTATCTAGTCATTGTCTTTTAAATGATTTGTATGTACACATATATCTATATTAATATACATACACACTTACGTTTATATATACACACACGTATGTTTAATATACACATATACAGACATGTTTATCTTTTTTAAAGTGTAAAATTGCATAGATGCAGTGCTAGTAGATCTCCTTATACTGTTCCTGAGGAAATCTTTCTAATGTTCCACCATTAAATCTTATGTTTGTCGTGAAATATTGATTGTACCCTTTAGTCATTTAAAGATGTTCCTGCCTGTTGTTTTCTTAAGCATTTTTATTAATGTGTGTTGAATTTTATCAAATACTTTATCTATATCTTTTGAAATGATTGTAAAGTTTTTCTCCTTTAAATTGTTAATAAGGTGAATTAAATCAATACAGTTTATAATATTTAAGTCATTCTTATATTCTGGGATAAACAAATTAGTTTATTAATCATGATGTACGTTTTTAAATTTCTTACTGGATTCAGTTTACTTTTGGGAGAGGTGGGGCTAATATTTTATTTAGAACTTTTGTGTCTTTTCATAAGAGATATTGGCCTATCGTTTTTGTTCCTCATACTGTCTTTGCTGAACGTTGGTGTCTTAGGGCTGCTGTAACAAATCACTATAAACTGTTTGGCTGAAACAAGAGAAGTTTGTTCTCTCACAGTCCTGGAGACTAACAGTCTGAAAAGAAAGCATCTGTAGGGCTTTGCTCCCTTCAAAGCCTCTAGGGAAGAATCCTTCCTTGCTTCTTCCTAGCTTCTGGTGATTGCTGGCGATCCTTGGCATTCCTTGTAGCCGTATCACTCCAGTTTCTCCCTCTGTTTTCAC